>NW_020945437.1:5143148-5227478 GCF_900497805.2 Vombatus ursinus | reverse complement strand
TCTTCTTTCAGGGGAAAACTCCAAGAATTCCCTAGGAATACTCAAACCCACAGGTATTTGTTCTCAGTATAAACATACTCAGATACCTGTCTTTCTCTTTTCCCCCTCTTCTGCCTCTCCTCTTTCTCCTCCTCTCCTCTCTTCTCTTCTCTTCTCCTCTCCTCTCCTCTCCTCTCTTCTCTTCTCTTCTCCTCTCCTCTCTTCCCCTCTCCTCTCTTCTCCTCTCCTGTCCTCTTCTGTTATATGGAAGCAAGATCAGACTTTTTCTACTTGGGCCCAGAGGGGAAAGGAGCAATGGGTGAAAGATTCAGATAATAAGATGGAAGGGAACTAACTAAAAATAAAGCTTTCTAAAAAAATATGGGCTACTTCTGGAGGCATTGGAATATCTCTCATGATAAATCTTTGTTATTGTATCATTTGTTGAATATGATATAGAAATGATACTTTTTCAATTAAGTTATATGCCCCCCCAAAATCCCTCCAATATAAACAATGATTCTATGATCTTTCTCTATTATCCAAGATTTAAATGGATTTTTACAAGTAGGTTACCCCCTTCAAAAATGTAGACCAAATCTCATTCATGTCTGCCCAGCCTATATAACCCTTATCCATGGCCTCCACTAAATCCACCACAGGGGATTTTCCCAACACAATGAGTGCCTTCCTCAAGGAATCTTGACATTTTGTGTTTGATTCTTTTCTATTCAACATTTTTATCAATTACTTGAATGAAAGCATAGATGACATGCTTATCAAATCTGCAGATGACACAAAACCATGAAGGAATATTAATAGGTTTTATGACAGATTGTTGTTGTTCAGTTATTTCAGTCATGTCTGACTCTTCATGACCCTATTTGGGATTTTCTTGGCAAAGATACTGAAATGGCTTGCCATTTACTTTTCCAGCTCATTTTACAGATGAGGAAACTGAGGCAAACAGGGTTAAGTGATTTGTCCAGGATCACGCAGTTAGTGTCTGAGGCCAAATTTGAACTCAGGTCTTCCTGACTCCAGACCCAGCATTCTATCCACTGCACCAATAAGCTACCCTTTTCTATGACAGAACCTTCATCCAAAAGAAGGATTATGGTATAATGGGAAAAGCATTGTATTTGGAGTCAGATGATGTAGGCTCAAACCTCAGTTCTGCTATTTTTTTAAATGATATTTTATTTTTTCAATCAGCAAAAATTTGCCTTTTCTCCCTCTTACTCAAAACTTCCCCTCAAAAAAAATTAGAACAAAAGAAAAATAAAGCACTTGTTACCAACATATGTAGTCAAACAAACAAATTCCCCATGACCGAGTCCAAAACTATTTATGTGTGTGATTCTGTTCTTTGAGTCCTTTACTTCTCTATCAGGAAGTAGGTATCATCTTAGTCCTCTGGAGTCATCGTTGGTGATTATGCTTATCAGAGTTCCTAAATCTTTCAAAGTTGTTTTTTTTTTTTTACATTGTTATTGTCATTGTTTAAATCATTCTTGGGGTTCTGTTCACTTTACTCTGAACTGATGTTCATATAAGCCTTCCAAGTTTCCTCTGAAGCCATCTCCTTCACATTTCTTAAATAACAATTGTTTAACCATTCCTCAATTTATGGGCAACCCCTCATATTTCCATTCTTTGCTATCTCCTATCTATGCTATTAAATTCATGTATGAACATTCACAAGTTACCTATTCTTTTTGAGTCTCAGTTTCTTCTTCTGTGAAATGGGAATGCCAATGATAATCACAAACTCACAGGAGCAATCAAATGAGATAATGCATAAAAATATTTTTGTAAACCACGAAGCAGTATATTAATGTGAGGTATGATGATGGGTCAAATTAAATAATGTTAAACTTAAAAATGATAAGTGCAAAGCTCCAAACATGAGTTCCAAAGATATACTATGCAAGTACAGCATGAAATGTAACTTGACAATAATTCATGTTTAAAAAAAAGCAATTTGTCTGACCAGAAGTTCAATAGAAAAGAGCAGTATTATGTAGCTTCTCCAGTAGAATGAAGTTCCTGTGAATGGCTAAAGAGATTGTGATTCATGAATTTAATGGAATATCACTGTGCTGTAAGACATGACGAATGTGAGCAATATGAAACACGGAAAGATTTACATGAACCTCTGCAGGGCTAAGTGAGCAGAGCCAAGAAAAAACAATATACAAAATGACTACAACAGTGTAAATGGGAAGAACAACCACAAAACGTTTCTTGCAAAATTATATTTAAAAAATATCATGCTTCAAAAGAAGAGATATGAGAGGCAGCTAGGTAGCACAGTAGATAGAGCACTGTCCCTGGAGTCAGGAGAATTTGAATTCAAATCCAGCCTCAGACACATAACACTCACTAGCTGTGTGACTCTGGGCAAGTCACTTAACTCCATTGCCTCGCAAAAACAAAACAAAAAAAAAAGAAGAAGAAGAAGAAGAAGAGATAGGAGATGATATGTCTGCTCCACCACTTTCCAGAGATGGGAAGTACATAAGTATTGTACGTGATACATATTTTTGGATTTTTGATATATTTATCATTTGTGATGATTTTTTTCCTTGTCTTTAAAAATGCTTTATGGGATTGCTTTCAGGAAGAAGAAAGGATACTGGGGCAGGGATTATGATGCAGTAAAAGAAACAAAAGACATCAAAGGCATTAATAAAAAACATTAAAATATACAAAAGCTCCTTGAGAGCAGAAATTTGTTTTGCTTTTGTACACTAAATGTTAATAACAATATTCAGAATATCCTAAATCAGTAATAGATATTTGTTGATTGATTATCAGATACTTAATATAAGTATTATATATAGTTCAGAGGCAATAATATTGCCAATGTTCTCTATGCTGGTCAGATCACATGTAAAATATTGTGCTACTTTTTGGGGTTACATTTTAAGAGACCTTGACAATAGATGATGAACTCACTGTAGGACAACCTGTGGGACCCCAGAGGACAAACCTAAGAAAAAAAATATGTTGTCTTCATTTATGTCTTTATTTCCACTTAACGTTCTCATTTACTCCCAAAGATTTGGCTACCATTTTTAGGCAGATGGCTCCTAAAATATAGATCTTCAGGTGGGATCTGTTCCTTGTACCCCAGGCATTCATTTTCAGCTATCTTTACCTCAGTGTACCTCTTGGACCTTCAGCTCAACATGCCCTACTATTAATTCATTACCTTCCCTCCAAAATTGTTCCATAGATTCATGCCTCTATTTATGTCAGAGGTGCTTTCATTCTCTCATATCTCAAACCTTTCTATTTTCCTTGACTTTTCCCTCTCCTTCACCCTTGAAAACTAATGTGTTATCAATCTCTGATAGTTTTTGAAGTCCCACAGAATGCTTTTCATAGTACTCAGTGTTATAATCAATTAATATGATTGACATGATTAATTAATACAATTAATTGATATAATTAGAAGGCAGATTTTAGTTCAATATAAGGAAGAACTTTCTAATAATCTGAGCTGTTAAAAAATAGAATAGAGTACTGAATTAGAAAGTGAGTTTCTTTCCTTCAAGGTCTTGAAAATGAGGTTGTGACAACCTGTTGGGGCTGTCGTAGAGAGTATTATTGTTTCAGGCAGGCATTCACTTAGACAAGTCTTCTAACACAATTCCAATTCAGATTCTAAAAATTCATGATTCCTTACTTGGTGCTTCTTCAGGGATTACCTTCCAAAATAAGAGTTAATAAGATCTACTTAGTATGTGCCAGGAACTGTGCTATGCGCTTTACAATTATGATCTCTTTTGATCTTGACAACCATCACAACCCTGGGAGGTAGGTGCTTTTATTATCCTCATTTTATGTTGTTGAGTCATTTCAGTCTTATCCAACACTTTGTAATCTCATGTTTGTGTTTGTTGGCAAAGAGAGTAGAGTTGTTTGCCATTTCCTTCTCCAACTCATTTTGCAGATGAGGAACTGAAGCAAACAGGATTAAGTGATTTGCCCAGGGTCACACAGCTAGAAGTGTCTGAGGCTGGATTTGAACTCATAAAAATGGTCTTCTGATCCCAAGCCCAGTGCGCTTACCATTGCACCACTTAACTGTCCTATCCCCATTTTATAGATGAATAAACTGAGGTAATCAGGTTAAGTGACTTGCCCAGGGTCACACAGCTAGTGAGTGCCTGACAGCAGAATTTGAATTCAGTTCTTCCTTATTCCAGATCCTGTGCTCTATCCACTGTGCCACCTAGCTGCCTAGAACTTGATATACACCAGTGACTAGGTTAAGATTAAGAACAAAAGGAGGTTTAACAAAAAACAATATAATCAGCTATACCTATTTTTGTCTTTAATATGTTTTATTTATTTCATTAAATATTTTCCAATTACATTTAAAAATTTTTAACATTCTTTTTTTTAAATTTTGAGTTCCAAATTCTCTCTTTCTCTTTGTCCTTCCTCTGCCCCTTGAGAAGACATGCAATATGATGTCGATTATACATATGAAGTTATCCAAAACATGTTCTTAAAATAACCATGTAAAAGAAAATACATACAAACACAAGAAAAATCAAGAAAGTGAAAAAAGTATGCTTCACTCTATACTCTGAGTTCATTAGTTCTCTCACTGGAGGTTCTCTCACACAGAGGTTCATTAGTTCTCTCACATGGTCCTTTGGAATTTTCTTGGATCACTATCTTGACCAGAGTAATTAAGTCTTTCATAGCTGATCAGCATTACACTATTTCTATTACTGTGTACGGTGTTCTCCTAGTTCTGCTTACTTCACTTTTTATCAGTTCATATAAGACTTTCCAGGTTTTTCTGAAATAATCCTGTTCATCATTTCTTACAGCACAATAGTATTCCATCACAATCATATGCCATAATTCATTTGGTAGTTTGCCAATTGATGAGTATCCCCTCAATTTCTTATTCTTTGCTATCACAAAAAGAGTTTTCATGTAATCAAAATTATCCACTTTATTTCCAATGAGTCTCTCTATCTTTTGTTAGATCATAAACTCTTCCCTTATTCATAGATATGACAGGTAAATTTTTCCATATTCCCCATGTTGACCTTTTTGATTATGATGTAAGATGTTGGTCTATGCCTAGTTTCTTCCAAACAGCTTTCCAGCTTTCCAAGCATTTTTGGTCAAATGGTGAGTACTTACCCCAAAAGCTTGGGTTTGGAGGTTTATCAGACACTCAGTTACTATGGTTGTTTACTACAGTGTATTTATCTAATCTATTCCACTGATCCATCGCTCTATTTCTTAGCCAAAACCAAATTGTTTTCATGATTACTCCTTTGTAATATAGTTTGAAATATGGTACTACAAGACCACCTTCTTTTGCCATTTTTTTGTTGATTCTTTTTATGTTCTTCACCTTTTGTTCTTCCAAATGAATTTTGTTATTATATTTTTTCTAGCTCTACAAAATAATTATTTGGGAATTTGATTGGTATGACATTGAATAAGTAAGTTAACTTTGGTAGAATTGCTATTTTTTATTAAATTAGTACTATCTACCAATAAGCAATTAATATTTTTCCACTTCTTTAAATCAGTACTTTGGTGAAAAGTGTTTTATAATTTCGTTTATATGGTCCCTGAATTTGTAGATAGGTAGACACCCAAGTATTTTATATTATCTGCAGTTACTTTAAATGGAATTTCTCTTTCTATCTTTTCATTGGTTGGTTATTCTGATGATTTATATTGATATATGTTATAACCTGTAATTTTGCTAAAGTTGTTAATGATTTCAACTAGTTTTTTAGTTGATTCCCTAAGGTACTCCAAATATATCATCATACCACACCATCTGCAAAGAGTATGATAGTTTTATTTCCTCATTGCCTATTTTTATTTCTTCAATTTCTTTTTCTTATCCTATTGCTATAACTAACCTTTCTAATATAATATTTAATAATAGTCCTGATAAGAGACATCCTTGTTTCTCCCCTGATATTATTGGAAAAGTTTTTAGTTTGTTACCATTACAGATAATGCTTGCTGATGATTTTAGATAAATAGTACTTATTTTAAAGAAAGCTCCATTTACATCTATGCTTTCTACTTTTTTTAAATAGGAATGGGTTTGTATTTAGTCAAGAGTTTTTTCTACATCTACTGATATAATCCTTTAATTTTTGTTGTATTTGCTATTTATATGGTTAATTTTGCTTATAGTTTTCCTAATATTGAACCAGCCCCACATTCTTGGTATAAATCCTACCTGGTCATAGTGTAAGATCTTGGAGATATATTGCTATAATCTCCTTCTTAGTATTTTATTTATTTTTTTTGCAATGAAATTCATTATGGAAATTTAATTTAAATATATACATGTATGTATGTAGGTATATATGTGTGTATATATGTGTGTGTGTGTGTGTATATATATATATATACATACGTGTGTGTGTGTCTGTGTATTTCTGTCTTTGCCCTCCCTGATTTAGGTATCAAAACTGTATTTGTGTCATAAAAGGAATTTGGGGGGCAGCTAGGTGGCACAGTGGGTAGAGTACCGGTCCTGGATTCAGGAGGACCTGAGTTCAAATCTGACATCAGACACATAACACTTACTAGCTGTGTGACCCTGGGCAAGTCACTTAACCCCATTGCCTAGCCAAAAAAAAAGAAAAAATAAAAGGAATTTGGTAGGACTGCTTGTTAACATATTGTTTTCCAAATAGTTTATGTAGTATTGGGAATAATTACTCATTAAATGTTTAGTGGCATTCACTTGTAAATCCATCTGGTCCTTTGGTATTTTTTCATAGGGAGCACATTTGTGGCTCATTCAATTTATTTTTCTAACAGAGAGTTATTTAAATACTCTGCATCCTCTTCTGTTAATGTGAGCAATTGATATCTTTTTTTTAAAAATATTCATCCATTTCACTTAGATTGTCAGTTTCACTGACATATAATTGGGTATAGCTCCTAATAATTACTTGAATTTCATCTTCCATGGTGATGAATTCACTCTTTTCATTTTTATTACTTTTAATTTAGTTTTCTTTTTTTGATCAAATTAACCAATGGTTTATCTATTTTATTATTTTTAATTAAAAAATTTTAAAAATGGATTTTATTTTTACTTTCCATTTTATTAATATCTCCTTTAATTTTCAGGATTTCCATTTTGCTGTTTAATTGAAGATTTATTATTTTCTAATTTTTGGGTGATATGTTAATTCATTGAGCTGTTCTTTCTTTTATTGATGGATGTTTTTAGAGATACAAATTTTCCCCTAAGTACTGTTTTGGATGCATCCCACAAATTTCAGAATGTTTGTTTCATTATTGTCATTCTTTTTAATGGATTTTTATTGTTTTCTTGATATGTTATTTGACTCACTCATTCTTTAGCATTATATTATTTATTTTCCAATTAATTTTTAATTGATGGTTCCATGCCCCTTTATTGAATGTAACTTTTATTGCATTATGGTCTGAAAAGGGTACATTTACTATTTATGGGGGTTTTTTGCATTTAGTTGTGAGGTGATCAATTTTCATGAAGGTGCCATGTAGAGCTCAGAAAAAAAGGTATACTTCCTTCTATTCTCATTCACATTTCTCCAGAGGTGTATCATAACTAATTTTTCTAAGATTCTATTCATCTCTTTGACATATTTCTTATTTATTTTATGGTTAGATTGACTCAGCTCTGAGATGGGAAAGTTAAGGTCCCCCACTAGTACAGTTTTTTTGTCTATTTCCTCCTATAATTCATTTAACTTTTCCTTTAAGAATTTGGATACTATGCCATTTGGTGCATATGTGTTTAGTAATGATGTTACTTCATTATCTATGGCGACTTTTAACAAGTTGTAGTTTCCCTGCTTATCTCTTTGAATTAGATCTATTTTGGGTTCTGTTTTGATCTGATCATGATTACTACCCTTGTCTTTTTTTTTTACTTCTGATGAAGCATAACAGATTCTGTTCCAGAACCTTATTCTAACTCTGTATGCATCTCTCTGTTCCACTCAGATTTCTTGTAAACAACATATTGTTGGATTACAGTTTCTTAATCAGTCTGTTATCTGCTTCTGTTTTATCAGTGAATTCATCCCATTCACGTTCACAGTTATGATTACTAACTGAGCATTTGCCTCCATCTTATTTTCTTCTGTTTATTATTCTCTATCTTGTTTCATCCTGTTCCTCCTCTAATGCCTGTTTCTGATTATTGCCTTCCTTTATCTGCCCTCCCTTTAATCACTTTCCTCATTTTCTATTATCTTCTTCCCCTACTTCCCTCTTGGGTAATATAGACTTCTATTTCCAATTTAGTTTGTATGTGTGACATGCACACACATGTACGTATACATAGACATATGTATGTGCGTATTTGCATATATATTCCATCTTTGAACCAATTTAGATGAGAGTGAGGTTCAAGCATTACCCATCACCTCCATTTTGCTTTGCATTTTAAAAGCCCTTCTTTGTGGGATAATTTTTCCCATTCTTCCTTTCACTATCCTATTCTCCCTTTCACCACTCCATTCTCCCAGTTCATTTTTCTTTTATCTCCATACTTTTTTAGATTATCTCAATATAATTAACTTACTCCCTTGCCCTCTGTCTATTTAGAATGTTGTCAAGTGTACCTTTAACTACCATCTTCCCTTGCAGAATTTCTTGGTTATAACTGCAACTGCACAATAAGCTTGATTTCAATGGAAAAATGTCTAGAGCATATTATTAAAACAATTGGTTGGTGAACATCTATAAATGTACACAGAGATTGCAAAGAACTAGTTGACTGTATAAGCCAATAAATCAAGTGGAACTTTTTATAGGGTTATTAAACCATTAGATCTGGGCGTTATTGTAGTATAATATGCTTAAATTGTAGTAAATTGTTTGGTAAAATGCTGCATGCTAATTTTGTGAGAGAGACTGGATGATCTTGAATATATAAAACAGTATAATTAGATGAATTTGAAAATCATTGAACATTCATCTCCAAGTGTAATTATTAATGATTTTATTGTCACCTTGGAAGGTGTCCAGTGGGATGCTTCAAGGATTTTTCCTTAGACTGAAACTATTCAAAAATTTTTATCAATGACTTAAAAAAGGCATAGAAGACATAATTATAAAAAATGTAAATGACAAATCTGGCAGGATAGTTAACATACTAGAAGACAAAGTGAAGATACAAAAAGTTCTTGATAGGTAGGACTGAATCTAAGATGAAATTTACTTGGGGTAAATATATAGTCTTTCTTACACTTAGGAACAAAAAAAAACTACAGATACAAAATTAGAGATGCCTGGTTCTACAGTAATTTGTATGGAAAAGTTCTGAGGTCATTGGAATTTTCAATGGAGTGCAAATTAAATATAAAGCCAATAGTGTGATCTGACAGCCAGAAAAACTAAGCAGGGGCTACATTAAAAGATGGACATTTTCAAGAATAGCAAAGTGATAGTATAACTATATTCTGCTCTTGTGACTTCACATCTTGAAAACTGTCTTGAGTTCTGAACATCACAGAAGGATATTGTGAGCTGGAAAATACCAGAGAAGAATAACTAGAATGATGAAGGGTCACAAGATCATGTTATATTTGGAAAAATAAAGGAACTGGGGATATTTTACCTAGGAAAAATAAGATTTATGGTGTCATGATATTTTGGAAGAGAGATGACATATTTTTCTGTTTGGACCCTAAAGGCAGAACTAGGAAAAATGCATTAAAGTTGCAGATAGGAAAATTTAGACTTGAAGGAAACAAAATCTCCCCCAAAATTAGAATGCTTCAAAAGTGTAATGGACTGCTTTAGGAGGCAGTGGGTTTCTTCTCACTGAATATCTTCAAACCAAGACTAGATGACTGGATATATTGTAGAAAGAATTTTCTTTCAGTTATGTGTTGAACTTTGAAGATAGTTAAGATCTCTTCCACCTTTGAAATATGTGACTTCACAAGGGGCAGCTAGGTGGTGCAGTGGATAGAGCACTAGCCCTGAAGTCAGGAGGAAATGAGTTCAAATCCAGCCTCAGACCAAACACTTGACACTAGCTGTGTGACCCTGGGCAAGTCACTTAAACCCAATTGCCTAAAAAAAAAAAAGAAAGAAATATGTGACTTCATGTGGTTACCGTGTTGTGCCAGTCGTGTCATATTCCTTGTGACCCCATTTGGGGTTTTCTTGGCAAAGACACTGAAGTAGTTTGCCATTTTTTTCTCTCTAGCTCATTTTACATATGAGGAAACTGAGGCAAACAAGGTTAAATGCCTTGCCCAGAGTCACACAGTAAGTGTCTAAGGCTAGATTTGAACTCAAGTCTTCTTGACTCCAGGCTCAGAATTCTATCCACTGAGCCAATTAGCTGTCAATTATTCCATGTGCAACAAGCATAAAATCCACTAGTCAATCCTTGTACCCACTAATTTCATGATTTTAAAAATGCTATTCCCAATATCTATCATTTGTTCAAAATATAAGATAAGCTTTTTAATGATTATAGGTCTACCCATAGGGAAGGATACATGTTGATTAAAAAAAAACTTCCCAAGAATTTTCATTTATGAAGAATTTATGTTTACTTAATAATATTTTATTGTTTCTAGTTACATGTAAAGATAATTTTCAATGTTCACTTTTATAAGATTTTGAGTTCCAAATTTTTTCTCCCTCCCTCTCTCCTCTTCCCTCTCCAAGATGGCAAGAAATCTGATATAGGTTATACATGTACAATCATATTAAATGTATTTCAACATTAGCCACGTTATGAAAGAAGAATCAGAACAAATGGGGGAAAACCATAAGAAAGAAAAAAATAACAAATTTTAAAAAGTGAAAATTGTATGCTTTGATCTGCATTCAGACTCCATAGTTCTTTCTCTGGAAGTGGATAACATTTTCCATCATGAGTCTTTTGGAATTGTCCTAAATTATTGTATTGCTGATAAGAGCTAAGTCTACCATAGACCACAGTTCATCACTGTACAATGTTGTTATTACTGTGTACAATGTTCTCCTGGTTTTGCTCACTTTACTCAGCATTAGTTCATGTAAGTCTTTCCAGGATTATCTGAAATCTGCCAGCTCATCTTTTCTTATAAAACAATAGCATTTCATTACATTCCTATACCACAACTTGTTCAATCATTCCCCAGTTGATGGGCATTCCCTCAATTTCCAGTTCTTTGCCACCACAGAAAGAGCTGCTATAAATATTTTTGTACATGTGTGTCTTTTTCCCTTTCTATGATATTTTTGACATACAGACCTAATAGTGGTATTGCTAGATAAAAGGGTATGTACAGTTTTAAAGCCCTTTGGGCATAGTTCCAAATTTCTCTCCAGAATGTTTGAATCAGTTCACAACTCCACCAACAACACATTAGTGTTCCAGTTTTCCCTCATCTTCTCCAACATTTATCATTTTCCTTTTCTGGATTATTAGGCAATCTGATAGGTATGAAGTTGGTACCTCAGAGTTGTTTTAATTTGCATTTCTCTAATCAATCACTATTGATTATTTTTTATTTTTATTTTTTATTTTATTATTTTTATTGAGCATTTTTTTTCATCTTTCTATAGAGAGTTTTGATTTATTTATCTGAAAACTGCTGGTTCATATCCTTTGACTATCAATTGGAAAATTACTTGTCTTCTTAT
Organism: Vombatus ursinus; assembly: GCF_900497805.2. NCBI lineage: Eukaryota > Metazoa > Chordata > Mammalia > Diprotodontia > Vombatidae > Vombatus > Vombatus ursinus. The sequence continues at coordinate 5,215,835 of NW_020945437.1, read as the reverse complement.
GAATTTGATTTAGTTCTCTATATATTTTAGAAATGAGTCCTTTATTAGAAACACTGGCTGTAAAAATTGTTAACCTGCTTTCTGTTTTCCTTCTAATCATGGTTGCTTTGCTTTTGTCTGTGCAAAAACTTTTTAATTTAATATCCTAAAAATAATCCATTTCACATTTTGTAATGTCTTCTATCTATAATTCCTGAGTTTGTCTTGGCAGGTAGACTTCCAAATATTTTATAGTCTACAGTTATTTTAAATGGAATTTCTCTTTTTATCTCTTGCTGCTGGGCTTTGTTGGTATTATATAGAAATGCCAATGATTTCCATGGAGTTTTTTATATCCTGCAACTTTGGAAAAATTCTTAATTATTTCAAGTAGTTTTTTAGTGATTTTCTGGGATTCCCTAAGTACACTACCATATCATCTGCAAAGAGCAATAGTTTTGTTTCCCTCACTGCCTATTCTAATTCCTTCAATCTATTTTACTTCTCTTATTGCTAAAGCTAACATTTCTAGCACAATATTTAATAATAAGGGTGATAATGGGCATCCTTGTTTCACCCCTTATCTTATTGGGGAAGCTTCTAGCTTATCCCCATTATATATAATGCTTGCTGGTGGTTTTAGAAAGTTACTACTTATCATTGTCAGGAAAACTCCACTTACTCCTACACTCTCTAATGTTTTTAATAGGAATGACTGCTGAATTTTGCCAAAAGCTTTTTCTGCATCTATTGAGATAATCATATGATTTCTGTTAGTTTTGTTATTGATATGGTCAATTATGCTGATAGTTTTCCTAATACTGAACTAGCTCTGAATTTTCAGTATAAATCCCACCTGGCCATAGTGTATTATCCTGGTGATAAATTGCTGTAATCTCTTTGCTAATATTTTGTTCAAAATGTCTGAATCAACATTCATTAGGAAAATTGGTTTATAATTTTTTTTCTCTGTTCTTGCTCTTCCTGGTTTAGGTATCAGCACCATATTTGTGTCATAAAAAGAATTTGGTAGGACTTCACATATTTTTCCAAATAATTTACATAATATTAGAATCATTTTTAAATGTTTCATAGAATTAATTCACTTGTAAATCCTTCTGGCCCTGAAGATTTTTTTTTAGGGAGTTCATTGATAGCTTATTCAATTTCTTTTTTCTAAAATGGGGTTAAGTATTTTATTTCCTCTCCTGTCAATCTGGACAATGTATATTTTTGCAAATATTTTAGATTGCCACCTTTATTGGTAAACAGTTGCTTCTAATTGTTGCTTTAATTTCTTCTTCATTGGTGGTGAATTCACCCTTTTCATTTTTGATACTGGTAATTTTGTTTTCTTCTTTTTTTAATCAAATTAATCAAAGGTTCATCTATTTTTTTTAATAAAACAAGCTCTTATTTATTTATTTTTTATTATTTTACTTATTAGTTTTATTGGTTCAGTAGTTTATTTATTAGTTTTTATTTATTTTATTTATTAGTTCAATAGTTTTTCTACTTTTTGTTTTTTGGATTTTGTAATGTTTATTATTTATTTATTATTTTATTTGTTTGTGTTTTTAGTTTTATTTATTTATTGGCTTTATTTATTAGTTCAATTGTTTTCCTACTTTCACTTTTATTAATCTCTACTTTGATTTTCATAATTTCTAATTTAGTATCTATTTGAAGATTTTTAATTTGTTCTTTCTTCTAGCTTTTTTAGTTGCATGCCCAATTCATTTTTCTCTTCTTTCTCTATTTTTTTTTTCATGTAAGCATTTAGAGATATAAAATTTCCCCTAAGAACTGTTTTGGCTGCATTCCATAAGTTTTGGTATGTTGTCTCATTACTGTCATTCTCTTTGATGAAATTATTAATTGTTTCTTTGATTTGTTGTTTGACCCACTAATTCATTAGGATTAAGTTATTTAGTTCCCAATAAATTTTAGTCTATTGACCCTTTATTACAGGTTTTTTTTATTCCATCATGTTTTGAAAAGGATGTATTTGATATTCCTGCCTTTCTGCATTGGATTGTGAGGTTTTTATGCCCTAATACATGGTCAGTTTTTGTGAAAGTGCCATGTACTGATGAGAAAAAAGGTATTTTCCTTTCTATCCCTATTCAATTTCCCCCAGAGGTGTATCGTATATAACTGTTCTAAAATTCTATTCACCTCCTTGACTTCTTTCTTGTTTATTTTGTGGTTAGATTTATCTAGTTCAGAGAAGGGGCAGTTGAGGTCCCCCTACTACTATAGTTTTGCTGTCTAATTCTTCCTGTAACTCACTTAACTACTCCTCTAAGCATTTGTATGCTATACCACTTGGTGCATATATGTTTAGTATTGATATTACTTCATTGACTATGGTACCTTTTAGCAAGATGTAGTTTCCTTCCCTATCTCTTTTAATTAGATTGATTTTTCCCTTTGCTTTTTCTGAGATCAGGATTGCTACTTCTGCTTCCTTTTTTTTTTTTACTTCAGCTGAAGCATAATATATTCTGCTTCAGCATTTTACCTTTACTCTGTGTGCATCCCTCTGCTTCAAATGTGTCTCATGTAAACCATATATTGTAGGGTTATGTTTTTTAATCCACTTTGTTATCCGCTTTTGTTTTATAGAAGAGTTCATCCCATTCACATTCAGAGTTATGATTACTAATTGTATATTTCTGTCATACTTATTTTCTCCCCTGTTTATGTTTTGCTCTGTCCTTTCACCCTGTGCCTCCTTGCCAATGTTTTGTTTCTGACCACCACCTCTCTCACTATGCCCTCCCTTCTATCAACCCCCTCCCCTTTCTTTCCTCTCTTACTCCCCTTTAGGGTAAGATAAATTTGTATACCCAACTGAGTGTGTATGTTTTCCCTCTTTGAGCCAAATCTGATGAGAGTAATGCTCAAACAATGATCACCCCACCTCCATTCTTTCCCTCTACTATAATAGGTCTTTTGTGCCTTTTTGTGTGGTATAATTTACACCATTCTGCCTCTCCCTTTCCTGTTCTCTCAGTACAATCATTTTTCACCCCTTAATTTTTTATATGATCACATCAAAGTCAATTTCTATTCATACCCTATGTCTATATATACTGCTTTCTAAGTGCCCTAATAAAGATACAGTTCTCAAGAGTTATAAGGATCATCTTCCTGTGTTAGGATGTAAACAATTTAGACTTATTTAATAACATTTTGTTAATTCTCTGTTAATTTTTTTTTTGTGCTTCTCTTGAGTCTTGTATCTGAAGATGAAATTTTCTGTTCAGCTCTGGTCTTTTCATTAGGAAAGTTTGAAAGTCCCCTATTTCATTGAACATCCATCTTTTCCATGGAAAGATGATGCTCAATTTTGGTGAGTAGTTGATTCTTTGTTGTAATCCAAGCTCCTTTGCCTTCCAGAATATCATATTCCAAGCCCTCTGATCCTTTCATACAGAAGCTGCTAAGTCCTATGTAATCCTGATTGTGGCTCCTTGATGTTTGAATTGTTTCTTTCTGGCTACTTGCAATATTTTCTACTTGACCTGATAATCCTGGAATTTGGCTACAACCTTCCTTGGAGTTTTCATTTTGGGATTTCTTTGAGGAGATGATTTGTGGATTCTTTCAATGACTATTTTACTTGCTGGTTCTAGGGCCTCAGGACAGTGTTCCTCATTGGTTTTTTGAAAGATCCTGTCCAGGCTATTTTTTTTATCATGGCTTTCAGTTAGTTCAATAATTCCTAAATGATCTCTCCTGTATCTATTTTCCACATCAGTTGTTTTTCCAGTGAGATATTTTATATTTTCTTCCATTTTCGTCATTCTTTCGATTTTTGTTTGACTGATTCTTGATGTCTCATAGAGTATTAGCTTCCACTTGCCCAATTCTAATTTTTAAGGAATTATATACTTCAGTTAGCTTTTGTACCCCCTTTTCCATTTGGCCAATTCTACTTTTTAAGGAGTTTTTTTCTTTAGTGGATTTTTTTTCCAATTCTGGCCAATTTTACTTTTTAAGGAGTTGCTTTCATCAGTCAATTTTGTCCTTCCTTTTCCAAGGTGTTGACTCTCTCTTGCACACCTCTCAATTCTTTTCCCAATTTTTCTTCTACCTCTCTTATTTGACTTGTAAAATCTATTTTGAACTCTTCTAAGAAGGTTTTTTGGGCTTGAGACCAATTCATATTCCCCTCTGAGATTTCACATGTAGGCATTTTGACAATGTTGTCATCTTCTGGGTTTGTGTTTTAATCTTCCCTGTCACCATAGTAGCTTTCTGTGGTCCAGGCTCTTTTTTGTTTCTTGCTTACTTTTTTGCCCGTTCCATGGCTTTTAAAGTTGAGCTCTGCTCCTGGAACACAGGGAGAATGTTCCAAACTTTTTGTGTGGAAGCCTGGTGATTGGCTTTATGCACTGGGGCCTCGGGTGCTGCTGGCTTGCTTACTGTGCTGGGATGATCCAGCCTAGTCACGCCTATTGTTGCCTCAGTTCTGAGGCTGGCAATTTGCCTTTTGCCCTGGGGCTGGAGGCCTCACAGCTGGCCTGCTATGCCAATAGCCTGTTGAGCCAGGACCAAGAGGTCTAGGTTGCTGATCTGTGCTGTGGTTAAGAGCCTCACACTGGCTTGCCCAGACACATTCTGCACTGGGCTACTCTCCCCTTTCACCCAAGTGAGACAGAACTTTCCTGAAGTTCTTCTAAGTTGTCTTAAGCTGGAAAATTGTTTCACTCCATCTTTTTATAGTTCCGTTGCTCCAAAATCCATTTAGAGGCTTGCTTGAATGTTGTTTCTGAGGGAAACTGGGGAGAGATCAGGCAACTCCCTGTCTTATCTGTACCATCTTGGCTCTAAAAAGAATTTTTAATAAGTTGAGGATGTCTAGTCTCAATAAGGGTAAAAAACATTAGTACACAATATTTCTCTTCATGTATTTTAAGGGCTATTATATAGAAGGGGAATTAAATGTATATTGCTTGGCTCTAGAAGGGAGAAATAGGAATAAAGAATGGAAATTGTATGGAAAGCAAGCTTTTTTTCATCTTAAAATTGGTGTGGGGTTGGCTTTCTTCTCTCAGAGATAGAAAAATATAACAGAAAGACAAAAAAGAGACAATATAAACATGGAAATATATTGGAGAATTTATATCTGAAAGTATTAATGTAATTTTCTGAATAGGAATGTTAAAGATTATACATATTTCTTAGTGCCACATAATATCTTTACAAGAACAAAATATATATTAGGTCATATAGATATTATAAATGCATGCAGAAAAATAGCAACTCTATATATGGTTTAAATGTCATTATATGATAAAATAATAATTAATATAAGGATAACAAGGAAAAGATACAGAACTAAATGGAGACTTGATAAAGTTAAACTAAATGATGAATGGGCCAAAGAATAAGTATAGAAATAATAATTATGTGATAGTTATTCATAGAGATGGATGACAATGATGGTACAACATACCAAATTATACTCTGAAAGACTTCCTAGAGCACTGAGAGGTTGAATAATTTCCTCAAAGACAAAATATCAGTATATGTCAGAGGCAGAATTTGAATTGAGGTCTTATAATTCTGAGGTTGGCTTTCTATCTACTACACTACACTGCCTCTCAATAGAGTAAATATGTAACTTAAAAGCCAGAAAACCAATAAATAAACAAAGCCAAAATAAGCCCAAAAGAAGAAAGCTTAAAAATTAGAGTAGTAATCAATATATGGGAAAGCAAATTTATCAAATATAAAAGGAATGAAACTCAAATGACTGTATCAAATAAGAACTAGGTGAAAATGTAGCAAAACATACATAGATGAAAGACATCAGAGCCAACTATACAAATTCATATTCTAGCAAAACCAAGAATTTAAAGAAATACAAAATTATCTATAAAAATATGAAATACCCAATTTAAAACATTAAATAGATTTCATTTCATTGAAAAAAGGAAATTGAATTAGCTATAAGGAACAACCAAGAATTTAAAAAAAAAAACTGCTCTAGATAGAGTTCTCTTGCATTTTCAAAGAACAATTAAAACCTATGTGAACACATCAAACTATTCTCAAAAACTGGGGAGAAATCTACTTCACCAAACTCTTTTTGTGATATAGAGTCCTATATGTGTATCTATCTGTGTGTGTGTGTGTGTGTTTGTGTAATATACACACATACATGTAAAGTAGCCAGGTGTTGCAATGGGTAGAGCACTGGGCTTGGAATCAGAAAGGTTCATCTTCAAGAATTGAAATCCCACCATCCGGCCTCAGACACTTACTTGCTACGTGACCTGGGCAGTCACTTCACCCTGTTTGCCTCAGTTCCTCATCTGTAAAATGAGCTGGAGAAGGAAGTGGCAGATTACTCCAGTATCTTTGCCAAGAAAACCCCTCACTGGGTTACAAAGAGTTGGACACAACTGAAACAACTGAACAACAACCATAGCATGTGTGTGTGTATATGTATAAATATACTATAAACTGAGATACTTTTCACCATGTACATTCTGTGCCCTAATGTGATTGGCTATATGGCTCACAGTGATTGTTATGAATAGAAAGACCTGAATGTGGCCAGAAGCTCTATCTCCACTCTCCACTCCACCTTCTCTTGCTCAAATCCCTCTAATCCCATTCTCCCTCACCATACCCTAACCACATCTTTAAGGGAATTTGCCTTTTTATAGATTAGTTAAAAAATACTGTTCAAAGTCATTGTAAGACACAGTGATACAACTAGTTATGTATGCCTTGTTTGGTTTACACTGAAATTAGTACCTAAATAAACTAACCCTCCCTCTCTATGTGTTCTATGATTGTATTTCTTTTTTTTTCTAACATTCATCTTTTTTTTGAGTTACAAATTCTCTCCCTGCCTGTATAAGCTCCTTCATCCATTGGGAAGGCAAGCAGTATGATACCCATTATATATGTTAAGTATGACTATTTCTTATTCATGGATGCTCTTGCATTAAATGGACCACTGTGTTTCTTTCTCCTGGCACTTCTCATTATGTTATTTAAACCCTGTCACAGTACAAAGCCAGAGCCTTACCTCTAAGAGGGGATGCCTTTGTACCGTGATTTTTAAGGGTTAGGGGATAATTTCCTCCTAAACATCCCACTCCAGAATCACAGACTGGCAGAGGAAACTTAGAGGTCTTCTGATTTGATTAAATTCAGTTCAGCAATTTATTGAGTGCCTGCTCTATATCACTTTGCTAGGTTTTGCAGCTACAAAGCCAAAAGCAAAGCAGCCCCCACCCTATAATGTTCCACTCTGCTCTAGGGCCCAAACTAGCTAAAGGATTCACACAGAATGACAGATTGACAGATTTGGGTCCAGAATAAAAGTCTTCTGGGTCCCAAGTTTAGTGTTCTTTCCATTCCTCCAGGTTCCCTGCATCCCCATACTGAGGGAGACTAGAATAAATGAATGAATGAATGAATGAATGAATGAATGAGTGAATGAATGAATGAATGAAAAAAAATCATATAAATTCCTACTATATTTCTGGCGCTGTGTTAAACTGATACAAACACAAAAATGAGAAAGTTCCTGCCTTCAAAGGTTGGGGGTGGGGGCAAATAACATATAGAGGGTAGTAATGGCCTGGGGAAGGCAATTTTTGCATGAGGAATCAGAGGAGTGGTTGGTGGAGCCATAGGGTAATAGATTGTGCGTTTTCCAGAAGTATTGGTAGATTGGAGCTAGCCAAGAAAGGAGACATCACCACTCATTAGGTGGAAGGCAATTAAAATTCCAGATGAAGGGAACAGAGACAACAGAGATGCTCAGAATGAAAGTACTATTGAATGTGTAGAATGCTGAGTATATTAACAATTTCTAAAATGTTACACAGACTTGCAATATTGAAAGATATTGAAAGATTTCAAAGGAATGAAACAAAGAGACTATGGCTGAAAGGGGGAGAAAAAACAATCTTTGAAGAGATGTCTTGCCAGAGATTTCATAGGATCATGTATCCTATAGATGAGGAAACTGAGAACTAGAGAAGTCATCCAAGGTCATACAGGTGTCAGAGTCAGGATTTGAACTCAGGTTCTCTTATTCCAAAGCCAATGTTCTCTACCACACTACAGGTATCTTAGTCCAATTTCCTCATTTTATAAAAGAGGAAGGAGGCTCAAAGAGGGTAACTGGTCTACACAATGTCACACAAGTAATAACTAGAAATGGCAAGACCCAAACTCAGCTCCTCTGATATGAAATACAGTATTCTTCACAATACACCATAGTACTTTGGTAAAATAAAGCAACATCCCAGTTTCTTGACTGTTTCTGCTGTTGAAATATATTTTCAAACTGCTTGTTAGCTTGGATTTTTAAGTTCTCTTTCACTCAGTTTCCCCCAGGGTTTTGGCTCTTACTGTGGGTTCAGATTCTACTCCAAGTTTCATTATGTGCTTAAGTGATTGCAATTTGCCTTGAATTCCCTCCTGTTTGTCCACTCCCACAGAATTTTCTCACCATCTGTCCACCCACATGAAGGAGGTGCTGAGTGTATGCTTGAAATCCCCAACAATTCCAGTTGGCTGTGTTTGAATTGTTGAGGCATTTATAACTGGGCTCATTCTTTGCAGACACTTAACTTTGATAATTTGTGATCTCAAACTGCCTTTAAAAAAAAAATAACTCAAATTCCCAACTGTTGCCGGAGAAATGATTTCATTATTTCTCAGAACTATGCAGGAGAGTAGCAACCAGCCATTTCAGATGTAAAGATAAGGTCCATAGTTTGCCTAACATTTTTATCTGCTGAGGGATGGTACTTGGGATAGAGTAAGACCTAGGTTCAAGGCCTGCTCCTGACCCTTACTTGCTGTGTGACCCTGGGTCACCCACTTAACCTCTTGTCCCAGGCAATTGTCTAAGATTGTTGTTTAAGTCATTTTCATTCTAGTCTGACTCTTTGCGACTCCATTTGGGGTTTTCCTGGCAAAGGTACTGGAGTGGGTTGCCGTTTCCTTCTCCAGCTCATTTTACAGATGAGGAAAAAGAGGTAAACAGGGTTAAGTAACTTGGATACAGCTAGGAAGTGTCTGAGGCCAGATTTGAACTCAAGTCTTCTTGACTCTAGGCCTAGCACTCTATTCACTATGCCACTTAGCTGCCCATAAGTCTTTGAGACTACAAATTCTTTAACAGATGCTCCTTGGGTTCCTTCAATTTGATTGAGATCAGAGCCTAGCCAGAAGGTGATTGAAGATGTTGAACCTAGGTCACACATCTAGAAAATGTCTGAGGCCAGATTTGAACTAAGGAAGATAAGTCTTCCTGATTCCAGGACCAGAACTCTATCCATTGCACCACTCATCTGCTCCTAACTTCTCAGTGCCCTCAGGTAATAAACCAGGTGGTTGATCTTCATTGTTGAAAGGAAATTCCATACCGAGAGTCTCCTATGCTGACAAAATTACTACTGGACTCTTTCCAATTAAAAAGAAAATAATATCTTGTTTAAAATATAACACTTTACTGTTACAAAGTACTTCCACATACATCAAACTCTGACTTTGTCTGATTGTTACTCATCTCTCAGAGCATCATCTATAGATAGATGTCTGTCATTTACTAAGTACTTATATGTCAGGGATAGTGATAAAAGTAAGGGATACAAATAAAAGAAAGGAAGATACTACTTTCCCTAAAAGAGCTTACATTCTTTTAAAAGTATATTTTATTATTTATTTTTGTTTTATATTGCCTAGATTTCTCCCTGTATCCCTTCCCTTCCCCCTGCCGGGAAGTCATCCTTTCAAAAAAGAGAAAGAGGAAGAAAAAACAATTCAACAGAAGTATAATCTGACATTATATACAACGTTCCATCCTCATGAACACCCACATCCACCTCTGCTAAGTAATAGAGAGAAGTGTCTTCTCATATGCCTTCTTCAGGATTATGCCTGTTCTCTGTAATTTCATAAGATTTTTTTTTACTGTTTTGTAGTTCTTTTGATTTACATTGTTGTACTTGTTGTATATATTGTTTTCCTGGCTTTACTTCATTTTCCATGAGCTTTTTCATTTTTCTTTGTATTCATCATTATCATCATTTATTACATCCCTAAAATATTCCATTGCATTCTTGTTCCACAATTTGTTTAGATAATCCTCATCTACTTGGTTTCCATTATTTTGCTATCACAAAGTGTGGCTGTGAGTATTTTGCTGTTTATGAGACCTTTCTTTTTGTCAATCACAATAGTTTATATTCTATTTGGGGAAAAGCAAAGGTAATGTAACAGATGTGAGAAGATGAGAATAATGATGGATTATAAGTAGGAAAAAAATATAAGTAAGAAAAAAACTGATGGAGGCTGAATGCAAATTGAAACATACTATTTTTCGATTCTTTTTCTCTTTTGGTCTGTGTCTTTTTTCACAACATGACTAATTTGGAAATATGTTTTGCATGATTGTACATGTATGACCTATATCAAATTGCTTACTGTCTTAGAGAGGAGGGGAGAGAGGATGGAAGGAGAGAACTTGGAACTCAAAACTTTTTAAAATGAATGTTAATTGTCTTTACATATAAAGGGGGAAAACAAAATAATATTTTAAAAAAGACACTCCATTTCCCAACTTAGGATATTTTCGTTGGTTGTTTCCCACGCCTAGAACTCTTTCCTTCATCATTTCTATGTCCTAGCTTCCCTTGAACTTCAGCTAACAATTCAAGAAGCCTTTTCCAATCTTTAATCTTACCACCTTCCTACTGAGTCTATCTCCAATGTATCTTTTCTATATCTTGTTTACACATAGGTGTTTATGTATTGTTTCTCCTATCTGACTGTAAGCTACTTGAGAGCAGGAAACATTTATGGTCTTTCTTTGTGTTCTCAGCATTTAACATGGTACATATTAGAACCCTAGTAAATGATAGGAGGCTGACTGATTATCAGACTCACACATTAGGAAGTTAGTTCCTTTTGATAGCTGTATGGACAATAGGCCAGAGAGGAGAGAGACTTGAGTTCCTTGAAAGTCGGGTTTTGACATAAAAGGAAAAGGGAAATATAAAGATTGGGGACCCATGAACTACTCCATAAGAAATAGTCATGATATTTTCCACTGTGTGCTCATCTGTGTATGTAGGTTCTATAAGCAATATTAATCCCAATAATAGCCTCTAAATTAGTGAACACAAGAATCTGGGTGGTTCACATCTCTTAGCCTTTCATGAACTCTCAGAAATAATTGGCCAAAGTCATGCCAATGAGCCTGCTCACCTTCTGTGACCATTTATCTTTAGACATGTTGAAATTGTGTTTTGCCAATTTTCCAGATTTCTCTGCAGGTCTGTATTCACAGCAGGGTGTGTGCTTCCTTCCTCAGCTCTATTTTTCACTGAGTGTGGACTGCCCTTGTAACACTCAGCACATTCTGAAGCACTTCACAGGTATTGACCTCACTCCCCTGGGAGAGATATTCTGGGCCTGCTGTTACAGACAAGTCAAGCAACACACATTCAAAAGTCCATTTTAATGTTGTTTCTCTCTGGAACACTTCACAGCAGCTGGCTGTTTCCCCCCTGCCGAGGCTGACTTGACAACAGTATGATGGAGTTAAACACTAGATCCTTGTCAAAGCTCTGCTCTGAGTCTATAGACTAAGGGACCTTATTTCTTGCGATGGAAAATCCTTTCAATTTCATTAAAGAAATGTGAATAGGAAGAATTTTGTATGCATAATTGTCCTTATTTTTTATTCATTCTTGTAAAACCAAAATGTTACCCATTTTTCAGATGGAAAAACTAAGATGCAGAAAGATGACTAGATAGCACTGATAATGTCTCACTCCCAGTTCTATAGCAGGCAGTTTGCTAACACCCTGATCTGTAATGGTTTTCCCTGACAGTTTTCAGATAGCACTCTATTAGGGGTTTGTATATTAATATAATACAATTAACATTTATTAAGCACAGACTGTGTGCCAGACACTATGCTAAGCACTGGGGATACAAATGAGACTGTCCCTGCCATAAAGGAGTTGCCCCCTAATGGGGGAAGATGACAAAAGTTTTAAACCTTTTTTATATACTTACCATGCAATGTTTCAACTACAACTATGTGGTTCGTGTGTGTGTGTGTGTGTGTGTTTAATTATTCTACCTGATTATGATCTCAATAAAAAACAGGAAACACATTCATCTAAGTTTTATGTCTCCCCAATACCTGACAAAGTGCCATACATATAGAAGGTACTTAATAAATACCTGCTACATTGGTTCTGTCACTTTATAATTAAGTCACATTGGTAAAGTCCCTGTTCTTCTCTGGGTCTGAATATCCTCAGCTAGAAAATGGGGTGGTGTTTGGGGAGAGGAGAATACTTAACTAGCTACCTCAGAAAGTTGTTGAGAAGGAAGAAGCTGTGTGACATAGTGGGTAGAATCAGCTTTGAGTCAGAAAGATTAAGGTTCAGACTCTTCCTAGCAGCAGAATTTAAGTTCACTTAACCTTTCTGCACCTCAGTTTCCTCATCTGTAAAACGGGAATGATGAATAAATAAAAAGCATTTGATGGTAGATAAATTTAAAAATAATCCTGCACTTACTATGTTCCAGACACTGTGCTAAGTTTTTTTTTTTTTTTAAAGGCAGTCTTATCTCTCAAGGAGCTTACATTCTAGTAGGGGGGGAGAAAACACATATAGGCAAAGTGGTAATCAAGGAGATTTAGTCAGGGTAGTCACAAAGATGGTGAGTTGATCCACAGGGCAATCAAATGACTTTTTTTTTTTCTGGAAGCAATGGTACTATTGGTTTGATCATTGTGTCGAAAGCAAGAGGTTAAAAAGTATGTGTTTTGAGATGGGGTGAGGAATAGTTGTGAGTCATCAGGACAAATGACAAGAAGGTCCAAGTGGACAGTAGGAGGATTAGATAGGATTTAAGTCCAGCTAGATGTGAGGGGCAGAGTAAGCTACACTCACTAAGCATCCAGTCAAAATGTCACGTCATGCTCAGGGATGCCCCACTTCAAAGCTGAGTGCATTAGCTTTCCCAAGAATTGAGGCATGGATACTATGGGTCCGGTGCAGATAGTGCTGGTCCTGGTGGGGGAGAAAATAATATCTGTAATATGTGAATAAAAGTTAAAAAACATTAAAGTTCTATATAAAATATCAGTTATTATTAGGGAATTGTTTTTCAAATAATAAAATGCTGTAGAAATTAAAATAATTTGTATTATCAAAGATCCTGTCATATATCAGAACACTTAGGAGATAACTAAGAACACGTTTACAACATAGAAATGCAGGATATATAAGGAGGAAATAGATGCATTTTGGTAACAAGAAAACATAGACAGGATAGCTATAAGGTTCTGATCCCAAATAATTTGCTGATTTGTTTCATGGTCACATCTCTAAAATTTTAACCTGAACCTGTCTAGATATAGACATTTCTGCCTGTCAGCACCACACCATCCATATGTGAAACCGTCACTTACAGTAAATAGAATAATATTGAATACTATGGATAATATCACTTAAAATAAAATAAAATCAGGGCAACTAGGTGGTGCAGTGGATAGAGCACCAGCCCTGAAGTCAGGACAACTTCAGTTCAAATCTGACCTCAGAACAATCACTTGACACTTACTAGCTGTGTGACCCTGGGCAAGTCACTTAACCCCAGTTGCCTAAAAAAAAAAGTGAAAAAGAAAAAAAAATAAAGTAAAATCACTTGGCAAGATAAAGTACCAGACACTGAGGTTCTTTCTTGAGCTAAACTGTCAAGCATTCAAACTCTACTGCAGAGAGCACAACTCTGAAGGGGTGGTCTCATTATTAGAATGCCAAACGCATGTATGTCTAAAAACTATTTTTGCAGAGAACTCACACAAGGCAAGGGCTCAAATGGAGGTCAGAAGAAATGACATAAAGGTACTTTCAAGGTCTCTTTGAAGAACTTTGGAATCAATTGTGAGACATAAGAGACACTGGCAGAGGACTGCCCAATATGGTGGGCCTGCGTTAAAGGTGCTGTGCTCTATGACAGAAGTAGAATTGCAGTAGCTCAAAAGAAACAAGAGATGTGCAAATTTAGAGATATCTCCCTTCCAAATGTTCATGTGGACTATTTGTGATCGATTTGTAGGAGAGCCTTTAGAGCTCATACTAGTCTGATCAGCCACAGTTGGACACACTGTACCTTGACTTCAACATAGTGATGTCATTTTGTACCTCTTTGAGAACAAAAGATAACGACCATGTACACACACACACACACACACACACACACATACATACAGCACACAAAGAGATAAGTCATTATAAATATATGCAAATCAATCAAAGTGATCAGAAGGGTGGGGCTGTGTTCAGGAAAGACCTAATCTAGGAGGTGCCACTTGATCTGAGCTTTGAACTTTCAAACCCCAAGAAAAAGAATTGTTTGGACTAAGGACCTAAAGTTAGCACCAGGAATTCTGGTAGGTTTCTGGCAGATAACAGTCTACAGAATTCTGCTACACTTCAATTTTTACTTAGTGAAGTTGATAGTTCATAGTTCCATGCTATTCACATAGAGCTTTCCATTGCAAGGAAAAGGCTGACCCTGCATGCCTCAATCCTGGGTGGTTTCTTGGGATCCACATGTGTGAAACCATTGAAATAAAAATATTTTATTTAGTAGAACAAAATATTGCCAATGATTCTGAAAACAAAGTGTCTGTCATTTATATATCAAAATCGTAAAAGATTTTCTTGAAAAATGAAACCTGACAACTTTTTGTCAAGGACCTTTTGATTACTCATATTAAGAAGGGCATAAAACTAGGATATGCTAGTCAAAAGTGTTTGTCAATGTCATCAAAGAGCTTCACCACAGAATTCAAATAGAAGAGGGATCCTTTTACATGAAGAGGTGATCCAATTCTCCTATTTGAGCCTAATTGTGTTATTTGCATCAATGCCTTGAACATTCAGAGCCTATTCAGTATGATTTGTGATCATTTAGAAGAGTTTGCTCTAATTATCCAAATGGGAAAAAAAAGTAGATGAAAGATGCCTTTTATCCAGACTATGAGATAGAGATCAATGGACAATGCATAATTAGTCAGTACATGAACCTTGGAAAGACATAGACAATGAGATAGGACCAAAAATGAACTGAAGGAGAGCAGGCTGGATTGACTTTTGGAAGCTGTACAGTTAGTTGTTTGTTTTCTAAATGACTCTAAGCTTTTCCATGAAATGAAGGTCCATCCTCTCAACTTGAATATTCACTCAATGATTCTGTATACCTAGGAGGTATGGATTACCCTATTCTCCAATTAATTAGAGTAAGGCAAAAGGCATTGAAGAAGGGTGTGCTCATGGTGCTTGTAACACGTGAAATATAATGACTGAAGTAAGACAAGAGGTGTAAAGAATGTTATCAGAGAAGCAAGAGTGATGGATGACTGGAGCAAGGTCTATAGAAATTCCTGTGGATCTCCTTTTGAGGATTTATTGGAGAGTATGAAGGCATTACATAGGGTCAGAAAGAATGGATATGTTAGAATATGAATCATTGAAGGCAGTACACATATTGATGAGATAATGATTGTAATATTGGAGCATTGTAGTGAAGTTAAGCTCACTAGCCTAGTGTTTAATGACTCCATCCTCTCCCTTTATTTCAAAACTGGCAGATGTACCCCCCCCACCAGCCCTGAAGGACTTTTACTACTATCTCTATTATTGCAAAGATCAATGATATCCAGCAATAATATTTGCCAGTTCCTTCAGGGGCTTAGGATATAGGTAGTTGGAGACTGGTGATTTGCACTCGTTTAGAATAGCTAGATAATTTCTTTCCATCTCTTCATTTATCTTGTTTCTATTCCTTATTGATTGTTTTGTTCTAGAGTTTCTACTCCAAAGATCATTCTCCAGGGCATAGAAAACAATCACAGAACCTCAAATTTGGAAGGGATAAGTGACTATCTAGTCCGTCCTACACTAAAAACAATACTCCTCCCCCCATACATGACAAGTATAAATAAAAGGAATATCAAGGTTAGCCTTCTTGTCATTTTGTGTTATCATTTGTGTGTCATGAAGAAAAAATAAAATAGGCATTTTATAGATAGATCTGTGTCACTGGTAATTTTTTTTTTTTTAATGTTAGATCCTGCCTCTGCTAAGCTAGCTACTAATGTTTCCTCTAGGTTGGAAATGACTTGATAGCACAGGTTGAATACAGTTACTTATACAATTTTGAACTCATGTAACTACCCAATCACCCATTAAATATTTCTCTTTTTCACTCAGAAGAATATATAAATATGAACCCATTTATGTAATTAGCTATTTAATGAGATCCTTTTCTGGACTTTAGTTTCCTCATTAGTGAAAATTAAAGGATTAAACTATGTGATACCTAAATTCCCTTCCAGATTAAAAAAAAATTTTGAGATTCAATAGTTTTCAAATTATGATGAACATATATAAGTTCCTTTGCTTCTGTGAGTCCCAGCTAGTTGATCTTTCAAATTGGGTTAGACTTCACTCAATCCAATTTAATTAAAAATATTTATTTAGCATCTCCTTTATGCAAATCATTGTGTATGATAACTGTAAAAGATATAAAATTTAGATTTAAATACTAGTAGGCAATTCTGGATATTTTTTTCCTGATTCCATTCAATAAAAACAACAAGGAACTGGAAATCTGATTCTCAAAGAGTTTTGCATTCCACCCAACACCAAAGGATGCTCAAGGTTAATGTCAAACTATGGTTCTATAAGACTTGGTTGTCTCTATACTCTGACTTTGCCCTTTTTTAAATGGTAGTACATGTCTCCTTAGTCTAGGGATATAGACTGTGTATATTTATCCATTTTATTCTCTAGATTCAGCCCCAAATCACTAGGAAAATTATATTCTCTTCTCTTTAGGATACATTTTAACTAAGTCATATTATATAGCATGATGTCAATCAAGCAATGGTCAACTGTATCCAGTTCTATACCCCTTCCATAGAAGCAAAATAAATATTGAAGTTATTAAAATAAGCATTTGTGTGGAATATACAATGCCCCTCCCAGACCCAGGAAGCCCTAAATAAGAATAAGTGTGTGTGCATCTGTGTCTGTGTCTGTATCTGTGTCTGTATGTATATTTCCAAACCAAAGATTTCCAGGGACATAACATAAATGCTTAAACTCACACCTTCTTAACAGCTCCTTCCAATAGGAACTAGCAAAAAATACCCATGCTATTCCAACCACTCATTCTAAAGGTTCAATGTCCAGTCAGTTGGGGGACTGCAGAACCTGGGCCACTGATTTCTCCTTCAATTGCTTTTTTTTTTTTACTGTTTCTGACTCTGCAGCTTGCAGGAATCCCAAATTCTACCTCTGAACTAGTTCCCAATGTTGCTGGTCCATCAAATGGTCTGTGTGCATCTTTGATCATATCTCATAGCTTACTCACTTGTAACATAATAGAGGAGTGAAGTCAAGGGCAGGTCCCAGCTCCTAGAAAGACTCCTTTCACAGCAGGCTTTTCTCCCTCTTATCTGTCAATGCAGACTCTTTTCACATCAAATATGATAGTTCACCTTTTTCCAGCCCCACTCACACCCCAGACTCTGCCACTTGAGTGCACAGCAAGATCTCATACCCACCTGAGGCCTAGATAGGAGAAGATAATGGCAAGCCAAACCAAATCAGCAAGTATTTATTAAGGCCCTCCTATGTGTCAGGCTCTGGGCTAAGTGCTAGGGATGCAGAGAAAGGCAAAGAAAAATTCTCTGACCTCAACAAGCTCACAATCTACTGACAGAGTGAGGGAGAGTTACACCAAGACATGGTCTTTGCCTTGTTGTAACTTATAATGTAACAAGAAGATATAACACAAAGCTAAATAAATACAATAATTAAAAAGTGCTGAGAGGATTTATAATAGAAGCTCAAATAAAGATTTATGTGAGGTCCAAGGGAATGAAAGGTCATTTTATACATAAGGGAAGGGGTGGAGATCAGGATAGGCATCTTGTAAAATGTGGTATATGAAATGCTCTTTAAATATGGACTGGAATTCAAATGAGGAAAAAGGGAGAGGGCATCAAAGACAAGTTAGAAAGCATGGGACATGTACAGGAGATGTTAAGTAATATGTCTAAGATAGGACTTGAACCCAAATCTTCCTAACTGTGATTCTATCCACTCTGATACACTAGATATAGATTGAAAGATAGATAGATAGATAGATAGATAGATTAGATAGATAGATATAGATAGATAGATGGATAGATAGACAGATAGACAGATAGATAGAGATGATAGATAAGGATATAGATGGATAAATCCATCTATATCCCTATCTGTCTATACATGCATACATATGTACATACATACATATAGCTCTTCTCTCCCTTCTATATTTTGTCTTTTATTAAAGTTTAAAATTTTAGTGGACTATCTAATTCGGTATTAAATGAATTTTATGTTTGGAAATAATTTTCCTAACATGTCATTCTGATTACCTTAGCCAGACATTAGTATTCTGACAAGCACCATTCTAGACATGGGTTGATGAAATTAACTAAAGATGAGAGCCACCAATGAAGAATTTAATCAAGATTAATTCCTTCATTTAGAAGGTTGATTAGATGGGTGAGCACATTAATGTTTTCATTCATTAAATCTCTAGGTGCTATGGATTGATGTTCTTGACTTCCCTGGGTAACAGCTTTCATATTTTTTGGCAGAAGGAGACTATGTCTTATTTGGATCCTACCAGAAAATTTTCTGCACTGACAGGGTACAACTTACACCTAGACTTTTAGTGTATTCATTTGTTAATTGAAAAACCATTTCTAAGTCACCTTCTAAATTTAATATGTTTGCTGTTATTTAGTCATATCTGACTCTTCATAACCCCATGTGGAGTTTTCTTGGCAAATATATTGGAATGGTTTCAGATTTCCTTCTCCAGTTGATTGAGGCAAACAAAAGTTAAGCGACTTGCCCAGGGTCACACGGCTAGTGAGTGTCTAAGGCTGAATTTGAACTCAGTGTTCTATCCACTGAGCCACCCAGTTGCCTCCTACCAGGGTAACTAGAGTAGAATGGTAGTGATTATCATTTAAAGACACAGAACCAAAGGATGTCAGAACTAGATCCTTAGAGGTTATCAATCAAACCCACTTATCATATATATGGAAAAACTGAGGCTCAAGGAAGAAAAATAACTTACCCATGGTCAAAGACCTATTTAATAACTATCTACTCCCAGAATCTAGTCCTCCTCATTCCCAGTCCAAGACTCTCTTCATTGTACCCCAGTAACATTTTGAGACAGTACCATGTCAGTTATAAGTGGTCTTTAAATAAAAATCAAGTTAACAACCACACATAAGAGGCATTTGAAAAAAATATTTTTATGACAACAGTTTAACAAATGATGTTCAAATTCATATAATTAAAACTTGCATCAATAAAGGCCACTTTGCACTGTATAGATCTTCTACATACATAGGTGTTTGCTTGAGCCTACCAATTAGTGGTTAGAGTGCTATGCCTGGAGTCAAGAAAACTTCAATTCAAATTCAATTCAATCACTAGCTGTAGGACCCTAGGCAAATCACTGAATTTGCAATAAGCATTTATATTGTGCCTAATACTGCTAGGCACTATGCTAAGTACTTTATACATATTACCTCATTTGATCCTCACAACAATCCTGTGTGGTAGGAGCTGTTATTTTGGAGTTGAGGAAACCCCATTTTGGAATTGAGGAAGCTGAAGCAAATGGATATCAGATTACTTTACCCAGGATCACACAGCTAGTAAGTGTCTAAGGCTGGATTTGAACTGAGATCTTGCTGACTCTGGGGCCAGAACTCTATCCCTTGCATCCCTAGCTCCTCAGTTTCTTCACTTGTAAAATGTGGATAATAAGAGCACCTACCTCCTAGGGTTGTTGTGATTATCCAATAAGATAATATTTATAAAGCCCTTAGCATAGTGCATGGCACATAGTAGGCATTTAAATTATTGGGTTTTTTTTTTTCTTTCCTTCTTGTCTCTCCCATTAGAATGTAAGTTCCTTGTGAGCAGGAACCACTATTTTTGCCTTTACTTGTATCCCAGTGCTTAGCACAGTACTCAGCACATATTAAGCTTCAAATAAATGTCTGTTGATTTGATTTGATGTGATTCAACTTGAGTTATAGAAATGCAGAACAGGAGGAAATGATCATCTTAACAGAATCTCAAAGATGGAAGAGACCTCAAAATTTGTGTAGTCCAATGAGACTCTTCTCTACAACATCCTCAGCAAGAGATCTTCTAGTCTTTCCTTGAAAATCTTCAATGTGGAAAACCCACTTCCTCCCCTGCTATCACATTTCACTTCTGCATTAGAATAGGAAAAATTAAACGGTACCTAGGTGTCCTTGGTGGTGGGAATTCCTGAATGAGGAAATCCTCTCTAGCAATATAGGTTGGCACCCTCTCTGTCCCTTACAGTTTTAAAGAGTTGCTCAAAGCATTTAGAGATTAAATGATTTGCCTAAATTCACATAACCAGCAAGAAGCAAAGTGTTTCCTCACAAAAAAAAAAAACTTAAACCTGCCTCTTTGTGACTCCTACCCATAGCTGATAGTTCTTCAGTCTGGGGCTAAGTAGGACAATTGTAACTCCTCTTCCAAGTAACAGCCTCTCAACATTCCTAGTTCCAATAACTGATTCTCCTGTGGCTTGGGCTAGGACTACCATATTATCATTGCTCTCTTCTGGATAATGCCCAGCTTGTTGATGTATTTCCTAAAATGTGGCATCCAAAACTGAAAACAACAATTGAGAGATGGAGCCTAAATAAGTCCAAGGAAGTGTCCTAAAGAAGATCCTTTTAAATTAGGTTTTGAAGCATATAATAATAAGGCTTTATATTTATATTGTGCTTTTTAACTTTTCAAAACTCAGTGGCATTTCATCCTATTTTATCCTCCCAACCATCATGTGCAGGAGGTAGGCAATGTGATCTTTTTTTTAGAGACGGAGAGATTGAGATGAAGAAAGGTCGAGCAATTTATACAGGGAGCTAGAAACAGACAACAACTAAAAATCAGGATTTCTGAAATCTCAACCAGTATTGGGAGAGTGGGAGGTTCAAAACAAGCCTCCCAAGTAGACTTGTCAACCTTGTGGAGTGGCTGGGGAACACAACTGATGAAGGTATGTGAGTGAATGTCAATAAAATCAATTTGCATTGGGGAGAAAGGTGTATACACAGGAATAATGGAGTTGTTGAATGATAGAGGAAGAGGGAGAAAGTAATTGTTGATTAGTTAGGCTAATTTCCCTCAAGATTTAGTAATGGGACATGGAAAGGAAGGCTAAGGAAAAATTAGTTATATATAAAGATCATAGAAATGGATGGGTTTTGATCCTCATAGGGTTTAAGGCTGATAAGAGCCTTGGAGATCTAGTCCAACCCCTACTCTACTGCAACTCAACTTTCTGAGGGTGCTTTAATTCTGAGAGGTAAAATAAATTGCTCCCAGAAATATTAAGTAGCAGAGCTAGAATTTGAACCTCTAGGTGTTTTGATTTGAAATCTAGTGATCATTTCACTCTATGAAGACTTAAAGATAACCAAGGACTGAGAGATTTGCAAATCATTCCTTGAAGCAATAGTCTATTCTGTGGGGAATTCAAAGAGACATATTCCCTTATGAATTTAAGATGGAAAAGATTAATTCATTCATTTAAATAACTAAGTTACTGCCACATATAAGGCTGTGCTTGAGCAATACAGAGAAGTGTAAAATATGGTCCCTCCCCACACAGCAGAGTGGTCTTCCAGTAAATGGTCTAGCTTTTGCTTGAAGACTTTTAATGACAGAGAACTCACTTCCTCTGGAGATATCCCATTCCCCTTCTGCATAGTAATAGGGGAAATAAAACTGGATGCAAGATGTCCTTGGAATTGGGAAGTCCTGAATGAGGAAACTCCCTACCTTCAGTCAGTACCTTCTCTGCAACTTGTAGTGTTAATGAGTTGCTTAAAGCTTTGAGAGATTAAGTGATTTGCCGTGTAGTTAACCATGTAGTTAAGGAGAGAAACAAATACACATGAAAAATTAAATAAAGATCCAAGACAATGACTCAAGAGAGAACATAAGAACACATATTAGACCCTATGAAAAAGTCCTAGAATGTATGCGGATTTTAAAGAAATTAGAATGTATTGAGATTAAAGTGATCAGGCTAATGAGAGGAATGAAGATTATTTTATATAGGAATATGAGGTATGTTGTGCTGCTCATGTAAGTTGTGTTTGTCCAAGTGTTGCCTAAATGAAGGTTAGAGGCACTGATAGATATCTCTGGAATTTTGACCACCACTCCCCAAGGGAGGCTTTGATTCCTTCCTGGAAAAGGCAGGAGAAGGAGAGATGTGCCTGGCCCTTCTGTTCTCCTCTGAAAGACAGAAGAGATTAACCCCTTCTCTTATATAATTGATAATTATATTGATCTTCCCTCCTCCCCCCCACCATGTTGCTGATCCAAAAGCATCTTTCTTCCTTCCTTCCTTCCTTTTTTCCTTTCTTCCCTTTTTTCCTTTCTTTCTTCCTTTCTTCTTTCCTTCCTTCTTTGTTCCTGTCTTTCTTTCTTTCTTTCTTTCTTTCTTTCTTTCTTTCTTTCTTTCTTTCTTTCTTTCTTTTCTTCTTTCTTTCTTCCTTTCTTTCTTGCTTCCTTCTTTTGCTTCCTTCCTTTCTTCCTTCCTTTCTTTTTTGAGGTTGAGAAAAAAAGTATCAGAAAAAAGTATAGTCACACTGAAAAAGAGATATGGAGCCAATAAGGGTAGAGCAAAAGGATTGTTGACCAAGCCAATGACAGTAATATCTCAAAATCACTCTCCTGACTCTCTTCTTAAAGGTTCTGAAATGTATGTATGTATGTATATATATATATATATATATATATATATATATTACCTCTGGGTTGGTTTGTTTGTTTGTTTTTATTTTCTTCCTGAGACTCATCTTATTACTGTCGTACTAAATAATTTTTCTAATGTTTTCTTGCATTCTTCCTCCCACATGAATATAATGGAATATTACTGAGCTATAGTAAGTTATTATTATGATTAATGTAGAGAAGCATGAAAAGACTTTTGTAAACTGATGCAAAGTGATTCAAGCAGTGCCAAAAAAAAAATACAATGTACACAATGTAAATAGAAAGATCAACAACCACAAAACAATCGAACCTGGATGCTGCAGAATTATCAATAATAAACTTGGCTCCAAAGAAAAGATAAGAGAAGATGCCTTTCTTTGCTCTTTTGCAGTAGTTGGGCTCTGTGGATGTGGTTACTTGCATAAATTATCAGATTTAGGGTGTATTTGTTGATTAGCTTTACTTCCCCATCTGCCTTTAAAAAACTGATATAGTGATATGGAGAAAGATATAAGGAAAATCTAGACTATGTAAAAATAAAAGGTTTTAATACAAATACATTTTAAAGAAACCAACAATTGTTAACTTCTATTTTATCCTTTAACTAATAATCATTATTAGCCCTCCACATCATCCAGAATCTCACCTTTTTGGTAGGATTTTTATTCATCTTTTGTGAATCTCTTTTCTTCAAAGTTTTCCTTATGTTTATTCTAAACACATAAACACTTTTTTTTGTGTGTCTGAATATTGTGCTTAGCTGCCTGCCAATTTTTTTCAAAGTGTGGTCAATGTGCATGATATTTTCATGAATCAAAAGGATTTTGATCTTTTTCCTTTAAAATCTACAAATATCCCTTTGGTAAACAATACTAAATAACATATTGGACATATTAGTATGATTGATACACTATTTTCTCTGCAGTATTTTTGAACAGTGGCTCAGAAGACATCGTCCACTACAAGAAGTTTACCCAGCAGCTAATGCACCTATTGGACACAACCGTGAATCCTACATGGTCCCTTTCATACCTGTCTACACAAATGGAGAGTTCTTTATTCCTTCCAGAGACCTGGGATATGATTATGCCTACCTAGCTGAGCCAGGTAATGTTTCATTCTCCTCATAGGTATGGTCAGCATAGTTTGGGTGGGGGGAGTGGATTACAAAATCATTATCTTCAGCAGTATTTTTGGTATAATCTTTGGTGACTACATAATCCTCAGATGACAGATGATTAATTAAAAGTTCAACCAAATTTCAGGATTCTTCAAGTTGCAGCTATTTCTCTAGTGCAGTGAACTAAACAATTGCAATAAGATAAAGTTGTATGCCAAACTATACTAAAGTGCTCCCCACTTTAGTATAGTTTGTTATGTTTTGATCTAGTCCCTCTTTCTTGGGCGTGAGGGTTGTAGTTACCATAGAATCACAAGATGTAGAGCTAGAAAGAACTTTAAAAGTCACTCAGTAAAGTGGAAGGAGTACCGGCCCTGGATTTAAATCCCACCTCTGACATTTATTACCAGTTTGATCTTAGGTTAAATAATTTAACCCTCCTGGTCAAATAACCTTGCCCAAGGTCTTATCCTACAATTTCCTCAATTATAAAATTAAAGAGCTTGGCTGCTTGAGATCCTTTCTGTCTCTAGATATTGATCCTTTATTTTTCCAATAAGTCAACTTCGGCCTAGACAAAGGTTAAGAAACTTCCTCAAAGTCACGTAGGTAGGTAGAAGTAAGGTTGAGAGTCAAGCTCAAATTTTGACTACAAATCCAATGCTCTTTCATACTGTACTAAGCTGCCTATCAGGTCACACTGCTTTGCTTCCATTTCTGAACACCAGGGATAGCTACATAAGAGACCCCACAAATGTGTCACTGCCACTATGATCACTATTATAGACAGTGTCACAAAATCATAGGATTGGAAGCAAGTCAGAAGTCAAATTATCTTTTCTCTACCTTGTAAAGACTGTCACATAACTATGTCAAGAGAAAAATGTTTATTATAGATAAGCAGAAGGGCAAATGTGTCCTATCTCCATGCCCTGTCGGTGGGAAGTATTAAATATTTGTTTCATGAATGAAAGAACTAATGAGTTCATCATTTCTGTCACATTATATGTATCTCAAGACAACAAGAGCTCCCTAAGAAGATAGTTCCCTTGAGAATTTTATTCCCCAACGTATCAGCGTCTTTCCCACAGTTGGTCATGGAGTCAAGTACCCTGGGTTTATATCCAGCTTTATAACTAGGGACAAATCACCTTTCTAAATTTTGTTTTTTATCAGAAAAGCAGGGATGATATAATATGCATTATTATGAAGAAGATTATTATGAAGAAAACTTTGTAAACCTAAAGAGCTATAGAAATGTGAATTATTTTCACAGAATGTTAGAAGTGAAAGGAAAACTGAGATACAAATCCAGTCCAGTCCAGCCCCAACAAGCTTTTATTAATATCTACTATATGTGAGTCACAAGACAAAATGAAAAATACTCCTTGCCTTTGAAAAGTTTATATTGTATAAGGGGATAACAAAAGTGAATAGAATCCCTGGAGTTAGGAAGACCTGAGTTCAAATATAGCCTCAGACATTTACTAGTTGTGTGACCCTGGGCAAATCACTTAACCTGTATTTGCCTCAGTTTCTTCATCTGTAAGATGAAGATAATAATAGCACCTACTTCCCAGGGTTATTGTGATTATCAAAAGAGATAATAATTGGAAGGCACTTAGCAGTGCCTGTCATATAGTAAATTCTATATAAATGTTAACTCTAGTTAAACATAATAATTTGAAAAGTAAATAAATAGTAATAAATAAACAATCAAGAAAGCCTTCCCATAGGAAATAGCAACATATAAATCAATATGGATCTAGAACTATGATTCATATCTTCACAATTCCCACTTTAGTATAATTTATACTATGAGGGCAGGGAGGGGGGAGGTTCAAGTGATCAGGTTCATAAGTGCAATTAAAGGAAGACATGGCTAGACAACAAATTGTCTGAAGAAACTTGAGACTTTTATTGGACTTCAAACTCAGTATGGGTCAACAGTCCGGCATGGTAGCTATGAAAGTGAAAACAATCTTAAATTGTATTGAGAGGCAGGAATGTCTTATCTAGGACTTAGGAGGTAATTACGTTGCTGTACCCTGGCTTGCCTGCTCAGGCAAATCTGGAATATTGAGTTCAGTTCTGGGCATCACATTTTATTGAAGTCATTCATAAACTTTATACCTATATTTCACTTAGATCCAAAAAAAAAAAATCCTTCACAAGCATAAGATGTGATTGGAAAAGATAGATAACAATTGGTCTAGAAAAGATCTGGAAGTTTTACGGGCCTGCAAGGTAAATGAATTAGCAACGTAATGTGTCACAAGAACAAAATTTTTTTAAAGCAAAAAATAAACAAATAAAAGCAAGTAATGTGATTGTGGGGCACATTGAGAGATGCATAGCTTCTAAGCATTTGAATGTGATAGACCCACTGAACTATGCCCTCTTCAGACCTCTTTCAGAGTATTTCATTCAGTTCTGGATATTTTGGTTTACAGAGAACATTGATGAACTGGAGAGTGCCCATAGGAAACAACTAGCATGATGAAAGACCTTGACCCTGTGTCATATGAGAATAGAAAATTCTCTTGAAGTATTTGTAAGGTTGTCATGGAGAGGAAGGACTAGATTTCTTCCTTTAGTCCCCAAAGGGCAGAACCAGGAGCAATGGGTAAAAGGTTTAAAGATAAATTAGGCTTGATTTCAAGGGGAAAAAAAACATAAACACAAACATAGATATAAGCAAAACAACTGCCTAACAGCTAAAGCTGTCCAAAAATAGATGGGCTATCTTGAAAAGTGGTTGGTCCCTGAAGGAGCTGAAGCAGGTACTTGGGGGAGCTTGGAGCTTGGTTGGACATCTAGACATCAAAGACACCAAAGCCATCCATTGCATCCCAGGCCATTACAAGTCTTCTGGACTTTTGCCTTGCCACTGGACTTCATTTACAATAGAAGAGAGAATGAGGCTGAAGACTTTGTGCAACTCTGCCTCACTTCAATTCAATTCACGCACAAGTCAAGAGATCACCCTGTGATGTCATTGGTCCTCTTTGAAAACAAAGGAAAAACAACAACAACAAGTTTTGGAAAAGTCTAAATAATACTATACCTCAATTTACAAAATTAGTGCCTACACAGAATAAAGGAAGTTTAGGACTTTGATTAGTCAGTAAGAAAACTGACACATTAAAGAAATTTTATCTCATTATATGAAAGAACTTTAAAAAAAAAAAACAGCCATAGTGATTATGAGAAGCAGAAAGGTACAGATGGGACACTATTTCAGGCTGAGAATCCAAAAAAACATTGATAACTACTAGTCAAGTGACCAAGAGCAAGTCATTAAACTCCTTGGAACCTCAGTTTTACCATCTCTCAAAGAAGAATTAAGAGTAATTAGTAATAATAATGAAAACATATCAAGAAGCAGCCTAGAGAATTGGCTTTGGTGACAGGGAGATTCATGTCCCTACTTTAACATGTTTGAATGAGTGAATAAATGAATGAATGATGCATTTAGGTATTTACTATAGTCCAGGCACTATGCTGCGATGCAAAGACCATGCCAATCCTTACTCTCAAAGAGTTTATATTCTAATAGTGGAAGACAATACATATAGGGGAATGATGATCAGAGAGGGACATTTTAGTCCAGGAAGTTCCAGTGTCAATCCAATGCAATCCAATAAACATTTATTAAGGGCCTTCTATGTGCCAGGAATGTGCTAAGTGCTGGGGATACAATTAATAAAAAGAAAGATAATCCCTGTTCTCAAGGAGCTTGAAATCTAATGAGGGGAGAGGACACACAAAAGGAGGCAGGAAATGGAGGTGGGAAGACCAGAGACAATCTTGTTTGGTAGGATTGAAACCATGTAAAGTAGCAAATGTAAAGTAGAATGACATCAGTCTAGTTTCTGCTCTACATTAAGGAAGGCACTGGGAGGAGTTTGGTACTCTACCCTTCAGCTCTCCAATCAAAAGGGAGAGATTGATGGAGGTGATGTCAGTTAAGGTTTGAGTTAGCATGGTGATGAGATTAGAGGTAATGAGTTTATCCTGGGAGGGGTATGTGTTGTGAGGAGGTGACTGACAGATCCTCTTTGAAATAGTTGTATTGCCTTAATGTTAACAGACCAAGACTTGGTGGGGATGGGGAGAGGGATAGGTGTTCAGAGTGCAGCATGGTGAGCCTGGCCCAGTATGTTATAATGAGCTCTAATGAAACAGATGAGAACTGCTAAGGACTGAACCTGGAATACCTGATTGGAGGGAGCATGTCAGTGTGACAGAAAGATTGCCATTGAGCAGTATGGTGGGGAAGCAGAGGGTGTTATGGCCATATTGGCTATGTGACCCTGGCCAAGTCACTTAACCTCTTACTGTTACCAATAACACTCTAAGTCTTTCCTTGCAAAACAGTTGTTGATCTACGTTTGTAGAGGAAATTGTAGAGGAAATCATGAAGAGTTCCCTGAACTGTGAAATAATGAGTTCATTTAAAAGAAAGTGATTCTCTGATTAAGGAATGACAACTAAATTGATTTTGGTGAATTATTTATTCCTGGGCTGTAAATTAGGGGAAAAACTTATCTTTTGACAAATGCCTGACATAGTTCCCTTCAGAGTGACTTTATTGTACTGGTGCCTTGGCATCATCTTAGAAGAAACAGTAAATAGGTGGAGGGTAGTAGGAGAGGGTGGTGCTACACATTGTCAACTTCACATTACAGTACCTCCCACCTTCCCAATAGAAATGCCTATTGACTACAAAAAGTGGAGCCCAATGTCAATAGTTTGCATAGCTGAGGACCCTTGACTGGAGTCATTCTTACACAATGTCAAAATAGTTGATTAAAAAGGGAACAATTTAATTTAACTTGTTATTTGGAGCCATCTCAAAAAGACAGTATGAATTTTTATCCCCGTAACTACATATATAGATATAAGGATATAATTCTGTGTGTGTGTGTATGCACACACACACAGACATACATACATCACAAATGAACATAGGATCTATGATTTTGTCAGCATGGGAAAATCCCTCCTCCAAGATAGAAATTTATATGTGACTTAGCAGAATTATAGATTGAGAGCAGAAATGGACCTTAGAGGATATTTACTCCAGTTCCCTAATTTTACAAATGAGGAAACTGAGGACTAGAGAGGTTAAGTGACTTTCTCCAAGTCAATGAAATGGTAGGTAGCAGAACTGAGCCTGTTTCCAAATCCAACTCTTATTATTTTTTTTCTCCTGTAAATACAGCTGCTAGATATCTCTTAGGGACAGGTTCCCCACCCTTGTGAATTTCCTAAGGGACATAGAGGTTAAAGCTCACTTGCCCTGAGTAATACAGCTAGGAAATTAATGTCAAAAGTAAGATTCCATTCTAGAGTTTCTAAGCATAATCCTTCACCCACACAGCAACAACATTTCTCTACATACTCATATATTTACATGTATATACACATGTGTGTGCATCGATAGATATGTGTATACATGTATGCATTCAACCCTGAATGGAATTATGAAATACTCTGGGACTAACGTCGATAGTATTGCTTGGGCTAGAGAGGTGTCTGGGAAGAGTTAACACAAGGTGCTGTAGCGACATGAACCCAATCAGTTCCAAGATCCAGTCAATTCTTCCTCTGCATCTCTCATATTCATTTCCCATCTCTCCACTAACACATCCAGGGCTTTAGTTCAGGCACTTCAGAATTACTGAAATAGCTTCCTGATCAGCCTCCCAGCCTCTGCTATTGTCCCCTCTCTTAACCTTCTTTGTTTTTGTGTTTCCATCCACTCATAATCCTAAACTTTCTTCCTTCCTCAGGGCAAGTTCACCCAAAGACTTCACTCACTCACACATAGAATAAATGCAGATACTACAATGAAAACAAAAACAAAATATAATAGCATTAAGCTCAAAAACCTTAAGCTTGAATGTCCAACTTCTCTATCCTGTCTTCTCCATCTTTCCCTTCACTTTTACTGTAGGAACAGGTGCCTAAAAGTTCATTTATAGACAAGGGTTTTGAAGCATTCCTAATCTCAAAAATCAGTGTGAAACCTTACTTCACTTCTTACTCATCAGCTCACTGTAGCCTCAGAGGTCAGTCAGTCAATAAATATTTATTAAGGGCTTACCAGGCAGCTAAGTGGTACTGTAGATAAAGTGCTCAGCCTGAAGTCAGGAATGTTCATCTTCCTGAGTTCAAATCTAGTCTCATACATTTACTATGTGACCCTGGACAAGTCATTTTATCATATTTGCCTCAATTTCCTAATCTATAAAATGAGCTGGAGAAGGAAATGGAAAACCGCTGCAGCATCTTTGCCAAGAAATCCCCAAATGGGGTCACGAAGAGTCAGACACAACTGAAATGACTGAACAACAACAAAAGGGCTTACTATATGCTAGACACTGTGCTAAGAGCTGGGGATACAAAGAAATGTAAAATGTAGTCCCTGCCCTCAAGGGGCTCATCATCTAATAAGGGAGATAACAGCAAATAAATAACTACAAGCAAGCTATAGACAGAGAAAAAAATTAACAGAGGGTAGAAACCAAAATTAGCAGGAGGTAGGAAAAGTTTCCTGTAGAAGATGAGGTTTTAGTTAAGAGTAAAGCCAGGGAAGTCAGAAGGCAGAGATGAGGAAGGAGACCATTCTAGGAATGGGAGACAGTCAGAGAAATTGCCCAAAGACAAGAGATGGAGTGTCTTGTCTGCAGAATGACCAGGAGACCAGTGTCACTGAAACAAAGGATACATATTGAAGAGTAAAGTGTAAGAAGACTGGAAAGGTAGGAGGGAGCTAGGTTATAAAGGACTTTGAATACCAGAGGATTTTTTTATTTGATCCTGGAGGTGATAGGAAGCCACAAGACTTTATTGACTAAGGAGATGACCTGTGCTATAGGAAAATCACTTTGGTGACTGAAAAGAGGATGAAGTATAGTAGGGAGAGACTTGAGGTAGGCAGGCCCACCAGCAATAGTCCATGCATAAGGTGATGAAGGCCTGCACCTGGGTGGTGGCAGTGTCAGAGCAGAGAATGTTTTTGTGGGGGCTGGGGGAGGTATTTAATAGATGTTGCAAAAGTGAAATCCACAGGCCTTGGCAACAAATTGAATGGGGAGGGCAGTGAGGAGTTGAGGATTTCACCTAGGTTGTCAGCCTGGGAGGATGGTACCCTTGATTCCAGACCTGCATTCAAATTATATCTGTAATATTTATTGCCCATATGTCCTAATATCTGAAAAATACAAAGGAAGAAAGATAAAAAGGAAGAGCTGAATTGTGTCATATTGAAATTAAATTCATACAGGTACATAGTTACTAAATTAACTATGTAATCAACATGGCAAAACCTATTTATAAGTGCCAGCGCTGGGAAATCCTCTCATCCTCTTGGCTAAGGCATATGCATAGCGAGGGTCCAAGGACTCTTAGTTAAAAATAGGGGGCCGTACTGAAACTAAAAAAGTTTATTAGCTTGCTAAGGAACCTTCTCTTGCTATTAGCAAATTCAAATCCCTGAGGTAAATATTTGGTTTTTCAGACCCACATAGAGTACACAGCCAATCAGCAGCATTATGCAATAACTTAGGATAGATAAGCAACACCTTTCCCAGGAGCCATAGTAGAGAAATAGGAGGATCAGACAAGGGAGGAAAAAGGGGAGTTTTGGGAATGCGACTGATAGGATCTATTGTCAGAACAGAAAACATTCCATGTGCAAAGGCAGGAGACCAGGGGAAGACACTAAACACTTAAATAATTGTAGAAGCAGTCCTTTTAGACAAAACTGCAGGGTCTCTTATCCAAGGACAAGAAATAATTGTTGCAACAGTGGATGAGACCATCTGCTTTATCATGCCCTTGCATGGGAATTTTCTAATATTAGTCTACCAAGTGGTTGGGTGATTGTTAGCCCGTTATGATGTGGTGAAATGATTGTGGTTCTTATTTTTCATCCGTAGTAGCTGTACTCTGGATTCCCTCCTCCAGAGTGAGGCTGTCTGGTTTTTGTCAGGGGTACCAGGATAATCCTGAAGGGTTGGGCTTACTCTTTTCCAATGCCTTAGACTTAATTCCACATTCTGGCATTTTCCCGCTGCTGCCAACTTCTGGTGACTAGCACTCCATTTCCATTCAACCAACAAAGAGCAACTAGCTTCCACAAAGGGACGGTCTCTGCAAAGATATAGCCAAAACAGAAGTACAAATACCTCCTCCCAATACTTGGGGAACACTTTCCCTTACATCACTTCAATCTCTGCGGAGAGTGAGTTCAAACAATTTAGTTTTCACATAATATTTGTGCCAACAAATTTACTTTCTTGTGTGGAATGGCCAAGATATGGGTAAGTCCACATCTCAACCATTGCTGGTTTAGGTCAAGAAAATCTTTTGAGATTTTGCTCCTCACTAACAAAGGAAATCCTGCCCTGGACCCTAACTCCCAGAATTTGGTAGCTTGGTCTCTTGACCCTTTGAAGCCCACAATGTCACAAAAAAAATCAGTTTGCTGTGTGTTGGGCACTCTAATAAGCCAAATATATATATATATATATATATAATGGGAAGTCTAATGGGAAGATAACATGCAAGCAACTATGTACATACTACATATACATAAATGAGATAAGCCAATCTCCTTTACTAAAATAAACAACAATGAAGCAGAGGGAAAGATGCAAAAAACAGAGGCTTATATTGCTGGGCCACATATTAGCTTCAAATACAGAGGGCCTGCGGCCTTCCCTTCTTACATCATTCTCTCTTATTCAAACACCAGCTGAGGTAGAAAAAAACAGATGAAAACAAGAGATTGAGCTTTGCTGGTCATTGCCTTTTGAATGCGCTTCAGTTTTAGCTGCAGGGCCAAACAACAGTCTGTCTCTTTATTATATGGTTAGCAAGCAGAGCAGGAACAGTGAGCAAGTGAGTCAATAAACATTTATCAGGTGCCTACTATGCGCCAGGCACTTTGCTAAGTGCTAGAGATACAGAAAGAGTCCTTGGAGTCAAGAAGTTCACAAAATGTCTATGCACGCTAGAAATGGGAGACCAATGGTCAATGGGACTTCCACTGCAAATGCCTTTCCAGATGTAGGCTCTCCAGTCCCTTCCATGTGGGGATTATTCCACCCCCATCCCATTACATATGCTTTGGCTCCAACCTATACCAAAATGCATGAAAGCACAAATGCATCTTAGAAATGTGGCTACTTTTATCTAGTTGGGAAACACACAGAATAGCTCTGCTTCAGCCTAAGAGAAATGATGTTCATTGTAGCTAATCAGCTCTCTAACCATGACCTAGGTAGGTTCTGCTTGGGAAATATGATCAATGATTAAACAGTGCTAATCTGTTCTTCCCAGAGGCCTGAAGTTCAATCAAAAGACTTACCTTACTGGTCCATAAGTATTTTATCCCTAAGCATTTAATAAATCCAGATCTCTACCAGAATTGTTTATATCCCATTTGGAGAGGATTTAAAATCAAAGAGAGAGTTGTCCAGTGGGAAAATTTGTCCAGTAAAAATTGAGTCCTTGAACCAGTTCTATGACAATATAGGAAGGATACGCTACAAGTATGACAGACCTTCTGATCATGCAACTAAATATGTGTGATAGTCACAGATTTACCAATCAAAAGTGTTCCAGATTCACTTTGAAAGGTAGGCCCCTGATTCATTGGGGAGCCAATTAATGGGTGAGGGGAGACATTAAGTAGCAAATTAAATGGCTTTCTGCCTCAATTTCTTACAGGGTTCTATGCACTAATTCATGTAGTAGTAGAAGACATGATAGACTCATAATAAAAAGACAAGGAAGAAGATAAGAAAACCATCTACTCCAACCTTCTAGGGTTCAAAGTGGTCATCCAGATTTTACTTGATTATCCCTATTCACAGGGAACTCACTACTTAAGAAGACAACCATTCCACTGTTCACCCAGTGTCATTGTTTAAACTTCTTCCTCCTATGGAGATGAATTTATGTCTTCTTCTACTCATTATCCTACTTCTGCTCTAGAATCTAACAGAACTTAATCCTCTCTCACATTCATTCCTTTACACTCATTTAGTCACTCAACAAATTTTATCCATATGGATTATGTGTAAATATTTGAAGAGATGTTCATGAGTTAACTCATGCATAAAGTGATCATATCTCTCTCATATACCTGGGTTAAAAGGATTCCCATGGTCTGACACAATGGAACATACTGATAATTGCTGTATTAACATAGATTTTACATAAAGATGTATTACCCTAATGAGAAGATAATATTCGTTAGACAACCCTATTGTCATAGTTATTTTCACATAATCCCTATACCTTGGTTAGTATAGAAACCCAGGAATGTGAGAGTTGGTACCAAGAGACTGCCTTACACAGATTAGGACTTCTATTAGAAGCAGCTGACCTTCTTTCTTGGAGGGTGGGGGGTGGCTCAGAGAGGAGATATTGTTTAAATAGACTCACCAGACAAAGGATCATGTACTGAGGAGATTTAGCTCAAGCTCTACCATGCCCAGGGTTTGTTTCATCCTCAGAGCTGTCTCTCTGCTTTACAATTAAGAACCAGTCATATTCCCATGGCCAGGGTGATATGTACAGAACCAGGGAAGTTTTAATGGCTTCTTAAATAAGTCTACTTCAACAATAATCCCACTAAAGTTCTAAAACTGACTTTATTCACATTTGATCTTTGAAATGGCTCTAAAAATTCTTTTTCCCATACTTTCCTAGCAAAATCTAGTTTGAGGAGTTTATTACTCATCAACCAAGCTCTAGCTTTTATAATTAATCACTCAAGTGTTTTCTAAGAAAGAAACCTAACATCTGACATTTTGGCAAATGTTCTAATCTGGTGAAGCTTTTAAAAATGAGAAATTGTCAGTGATTTTTGACCTATCCAGAACCAATTTAATTTTGTTAAGAAGGCTCTGGAAATCAGAAAGTGTCTCTTGTGGGAAACTTAACCCTGTTTCTATGGGTGACATTTCTCATGGTCAGTTGCCAGTTTAAATCAGTTTCCTGTTTGCCAAATAAGCTATTAATTGAAAGAGCCAGAGAGCGTTTGGAGTGGGACAATGATCACTATAATTGCAATGTTTAGCTAAATAGATAGGCTTTGAAGAGGCTCCATTCATTCATTTAAAACATATTTCTTTAACATCTGTTAAGGTTGAAATATCATGGTAATAGTGGAAAAAAGAGTGCTGGCTGTAGAATCAGAAGGACTAAATTCAAATCCCATTTCTTTTCCTTATTATTTGGACAACTTTGAACAAGTCACTTCTCTTAGACTCTGAAGTTCCTAAAGAGATTGGTTTTCAAATGGCTGTTTTTGTGTTTTGACCTTTCTCAGTATCCCTAGTACTTAGTAGTGCCTGGCCTATAGTAAGCACATAATAAATACTTTTTGACTTATTAACTGACTGGATCAAAGATCCCTGCCAACACTATACCTATGATCCCATGACATGTAGAATAAAGATGAATGATAATAGAATCCACGCCCTTAGAGTGTCTACAACACAATAATGAAGAGAAGATAATTAACAAACAACTTTAAAACAATACACAATATGCTATGGCATAGGAGGGAAACAGATTCAATGCAACAAACATTTATTAAGCATTTCACTCTGTGCTGGGTGCTTACTAGACATTAGGGGTACAAACATTGCTTTTTAAATGACACCTTGCTTTCTTGGAATAAAGAATACTGGACTTTAAATCCAGCTTCAGGAACCTACTAGCTACATGACCATGGGCAAGGCAATTAACTTCTGTTTACTTCACTTACCTCATCTGTAAAATGGGGATAATAATAACACCTACCTCTAAGATTTTTTTTATTTATTTTTTCCTCTCAGAGTTTTTGTGAGGTTCAAATGAGATAATATGTATAAAGTGCTTAGCAAAGGGCATGGCACACAGTAGATGCTATATAAATGTTAACTATTACTACTTTTAATAATAATAGGGAAGATATCAAATGATCTGGAAGTTCAGAAGAAGGAGAAATCACTTCTAGATGAGGAAATATATGCTAAGATGGAAAATTTACTCATCTGACAGCAGGGAGAAATTATGTTATATTTATTTTTGTATCAATCCTGCTGTATAACACATTGTGTTTCACATGGTAAAAGACTTTTTTTAATAAATGAATGGATGAATAAAGTTCTAGTTAAAATCCTCCTCATCTTTTTATAGTGTTTCCTTCTCACATTTATTGCTAATGTCTTATATTATCTTCAATTTGTCATATATATGTATATATGTATATGTATGTGTATATATATATATATATCTTGTTTGTACATAATTATTTGAATATCATCCCTCCCATTAGACTGTCAGCAACTTTGAACACGCACAGTGGCTGGCATAGAGTAGAAGCTTAATAAATGATTACTAGTCAACAGGATGGATGATGGGTGGATGACAGGCATCAATATGAGATGCACACTCTAAATTATAAAGCCACTTTCAACTGTCATTGTTACCCTGGTCCATAGAAGATAGCATCCTTAACTTGGAAGCAGGAATCATTATTGTGTTGTTCAGTCATGTCTAACTCTTCATGATCTTGTGGATCATAGCACATCCATACTGTTCCCGGGGTTTTCTTGGCAAAGTTACTGGAGTGGTTTGCCATTTCTTTCTCCAGTGGATTAAGGCAAACATTGGTTAAGTGATGGTCCAGGGTCACACAGCTACCAAGCGTCTGAGACCAGATCTGAACCCAGGTCTTCCTGACTCCAGGCCAAGCACTCTAACTAATGAAACAATAGCTGCCTCTTGATTCCTGGAATGAAGAATATCTGGGTTTGAATCCTTCCTTTGAAACTTGTGTAATTTCAAGCAAGGATTAAGCTTAGTGAACCTTCCTTTTTTATCTGTAAAATGAGGGAAATAATATTGCCTATCTCATATGGTTATTGGGAGGATAAAGTGGGATCATAGATGTAATGAATGCTATATTTTAAAATGCTACTTAATTCAAGCTATTGTTCACAGAATCACAGAACTGAGAATTGGAAGGAATCTCCCAAGCCATCTAAGCCAACCCATACACCAAAGGAATCCCCACTAAAACATACCCAGCAAGTAGTTGTCCAGCCTTTTCTGAAAATCTTCAAGGAGGGAAAAGTCTCCAAAGAGACTGGGTGGCCAGAAGAACCATGCACCTCTAACTGGGGTGAAGATGACAAAAGGGCTCAGGGCCATTGTTTATGTAGAGTGAGAGGGAATTGTTGAGTATAAAATAATTTTAATTGGAATAAAATATGAAATACATAGAGGGAGTCAAAGAGGGTAGTGGCTAGATGCGAATAATAAGACTGGGATCTTGGGGACAGCTGAGTGGCGCAGTGGATAGAGCACTGGCCCTGGAGTCAGGAGAACCTGAGTTCAAATTCGGCATCAGACATATAACACTTACTAGCTGTGTGACCCTGGGCAAGTCACTTAACCCCATTGCCTAACCAAAAAAAAAACCAAAAAACTGGGAGACTGGGATCTTCGCTGCTTTGTCCAGTATAGGCTGAAATAAAGAGGGAGGCAGAACAGAAGGCTATACATATAATGTTCTTTTTATCCCAAGGCCAGACACTGTGAAGAATGAAAAAGAAAAGATAATAGTGTGTAACCTAAAGTGTGTTACCTAAAAACCTCTCCCTCCTGGGAGAGACAGACCACATATATGCAGAAAATACCTGATCCCCATACAGTGACCCAGGCAAATCAAAAACAAATGACAGCTAGAGCCACAGTAAGGCTGGTAATTCTGAGGGGTGGGAAAGGGAGAGATGAGTGATTATACAGGAAGCAGAGACCAAAAAGACTATTTAGAAGCTTCTGAGAGGAGATGTGGTATATTTCAGAAGGACAAGGTGAGAGACAGACACAGAGAGAAAAAAAAGGGTGGGGAGGAAAGAAGGAAAGGAGAGATAAACAAAGAGGAGAAGAGAAAGAGACAGAAACAGAGAGGCAGAGAGAGATAAAGAGAATTTAAGTATTTATTATGTGCCAGGCAAAGAGGAGATATAAAGAGAACTATACTTGGACCCAGAAAAAAACAACGTTCAAGCCTGACTCTGCCATTTTCTAACTGTAGCTTTGGAAAAAAATCACTTATTCTTTCTAGGTCATAGTTTTTTCATTTATAAAATGGGAGAAGGGGAAGATTGTAATACTTGATCTGCCTCCTGGACAAGATTGTTGAAAGGATCAAATGAGATAATGAAAGTGAAGTGCTTCATAACCGTAAGACAATATAAATGTGAGTTGTTGCTGTGATGATGAGGATGATGATGATGATGATGATGATGATGATGATGACCACGGTGTTGATGTTATTGTACTCTGGAAGTATGATGACGAGAAAGGTAGAAAGAGAAACAAGCCTGGAAGTAGGAGTTAGAAAATAGGCCCACCTTGATAGAGTGAAACATGGCCAGTCATGAGAGATGGGAATGGTGAAAGGCAGTGTTCTCTCTATTTTTAAAAATTGCATATAAGTGACAATCCTGCATTGAATTCAGTCTATGTGTATAGAGTTTACTGATATGTGACCATAGACCCATAGATTTAGAGCTGGAAAGGACTTTAGAGGTTACCCAGATCAGACAACGGGGACTCAGAGGGGTGAACAAAATTGCTCAAACTTACATTATGTCAGAGTAGCAGAGCAGTGACTTGAACTCATTGACCTGATTAAAAATGTAGCTCTTTTTCCACTGCACTAATCTGACTTCGTTATTTGACAATTTTAATCTTAATACATTTCTATTTATTATTGTTGTTGCAAATTAATAATTTGAGGCAGCTAGGTGACTGGGTGTATAGATTGCTAGACTCAGCAGCAGGAAAACTGGAGTTCGAATCTAGCATCAGACAATGACTTCGTGACCTGTGGAAGTCACTTAAACACTGTTGGATAGCAATGTTGCAAACTGATTGGAAGCAAGTTTGATTCTGGAGGAATGAGTTCTGCTGTCCAAGCCTTGAAAGCTAGTGGCAAACTCCCCTTGTTAGATTCCTTAGCCAGCCCGTCATTGCTCAAGACCCAGGAATGGAATCCAGGGTACAGGCAAATCATACAAAGATGATAAACCAGTGAATACTTTTTTCCTTTGTCATCCCCTAAGGCTTCAGCAGCAGCTTTACGATTTAAAAGCTCCTAAAACAAACAAACAAAAAAAAAAAAAACCTCAGGAAACTGCCTCAGTCCTTCAAAGTCTTCACCATTGGGAAGGTCTGCGGCCTGTTTCATTGACTTAGGGTGGCATGTAATATCTCAAATAAAAGGCTGACCAAAAAGTAATAGAAGTGAAGTGAGGAGAAATTAGATAACGGGCTAACAAAGTTCAATTAACATCTCTAGGGCCCTATAAGCTTTTCCTGTGGGGTGCAGGTTAGATCCCTAAAATTCATTGGAGGGGAAGGGGACCTGAAGGAAGGACCAGGCAGAAAACAAATTACAGATTTTTCCTCAGGCAGTGAAAACGTACATTGAGAGAGAAGACAAGCAAAAGACTTAGGCAGAAAGTAGAAAAGAAACATTTTGAGTAAAAGAATTGTGGCTTTAAAAAAATTCAGAGCTTTCTTTTTTTCCCCTTATGTTCTTTATATACATTTAATGAATTATTGTTTCAAACAGCAAAATTTGTATTTTTTAATGCGTTGTCACTTTGAATAGGATTTACCATATTCCTTTCTATTGCTGCTGCCCATTAGTCCTTCGTGGGAGGTATCAGCAATGCCTCTTATAATTGGCTTTTCCTAACAGCCTCATGAACAGGTGATCTTGCTACAGGCAGTCATGAAGACTGAAAATACCCAAATAGAGTTAAGTCAGAGGTGGCAAAGTATAGCAGGAAGAATACTAGTATTTGGAATCTGCATGAACATAAGTATATTGCGAGTAAGTGTAGAGAGTTGGCACTTGAACCTCATTTGATTCTCACTTTCTTCAGATGTAATATAGGAATAATACTTAACTATAGGAAGGGTTGAGCTGATAGGCCAGCTAATAAGAAATAAGCTCTCAGTGCAAGTGAGACCAAGCCAAGACCAAGCTGGGGTCACAGGTTAAGTGAATATCCCACAGTTGGGTCTCAGGAAACAGACCTGGGTCTAAAGATAATCAATGAGCTACAAGACAATCTTGATTAAATGAAGAAAAAGGATAAGAGCTGGTCCTGGAAAATAAACAGAGGGTCACTTAGGGGACAAAAGGAGAAGGAAGACGCTGGGTAGAGCAGGATGCTATTCTGAGGCCCTTCTGAAGACACTTAAATTCATTTCCATTTAGGACACTAAGAAGACCTCTTTGCTCTCATTTATTTCCTCAACACAGCCTGAAATCTATCAAAAGAAATATTTATGAAAAAGACTCCTCTTCAGACAGCAACTTCTCTAAAAGGCCTAAGAGAGTACCTCAGTTATTCCAGAGGCAAGGTGATATAGAACAGAGGTATTGAACACTGGCCAGGCCACAGCATTGTGATTCCCATGGAACTGGAGCCCAAAACACATTTGAGTGAAAATGGAACTATGATAGAGTAAAATGTGACTGGGAAATACTTCACAAAATAAATAAAAATACAGGCATACCTCATTTTATTGTGCTTTGCTTTATTGTGCTTCACAGATATTGTGGGGTTTTTTTTGTTTGTTTCTATTTTTACAAATGGAAGGTTTATAGCAACCCAGCATTGAGCAAGTCTATTGATGCCATTTTCCCAAGAGCTCACATTGTGTCTCTGTGTCACCTTTTGGTAATTCACACAATATTTCAAACTTTTTTCATTATTATATCTGTTATGGTGATTTGTGATCAGTGATCTTTGATGTTACTATTATGATTGTTTTCAGAGACACAAACTACACCCATATATGATGGCAAACTTAAACTGATAAATGTAGTGTGTATTTTGATTGCTCCACCAGCTGGCCATTCCCCATCTATCTCCCTCTCCTTTGGCTTCTCTATTCCCTGTGATACAACAATATTGAAATTAGGCCAATTAATAACCCTACAATGGCTTCCAAGTGTTCAGGTGAAAGGAAGAATCAATTGATGAAACAAACTTCATCATTGTCTTATTTTAAAAAATTGCCACAGTCACCCCAACTTTCAGCAGCCACCACCCTGACCAGTCAGTAGTCTTCAACACAGAGGCAAGACCCTCCACCAGGAAAAACATTGACTCACTGAAGGCTTAGATGATGGTTAGTAGTTTGTTTATTTGTTTTAGCAATAAAGTATTTTTAATTAAGGTAGGTACATTGTATTTTTAGACATAATGCTATTGCACACCTGATAGACTACAGTATTATGTAAACATAACTTTTATATATATTGTGAAGCCAAAAAATTATTGTGACTTTATTTATTGCAATATTCACTTTATTGTGGTGGTCTGGAACTGAATCTCCAATATCTCTGAGGTACGTCTGTACAATAAAACATAGATAATATTAGCATGTGGTTTTCTAAGTTAATATGTGGCCTACAGGGATACTTATTCATGGTTTAGTTGCCCCCATCCCTATTTGAGCTTGATACCACTGATATAGTGCATAAAGAAACTACCTCCACTCCAGAGAAGTTTTGGTTCAAGCCCCATCCCAGGCTGTATGATCCAGGTAATTTGTTTAACCTATCAGTGTTCTAGACAACTCTTTAAAACTGCAAATCACATAAATATTGCCAACCTATATTGGTAGAGGGAGTTTCCTCACCCTGTGGCCTTGAAAACACAAATCCAGTCTTATTTCTATTAATCAATAAAACTTTAGTGTTATTTCCTAATGGCTCATTAAGACTTAATTTGAAAAGAAATGAGTTTTGATTGCAGAAATGGAGAATAAGCAGAGAAGGATAATTTTGGAGCATGACTATTCTTGAAGAAGGGTAAGACTGAATGAGCCACCAAAGTGGCAGACTTTGGACAACCAAAGGGCAACATTAGGCCATAAGATACCTTAAGCACCAAGTGAGAAGAGATGGTAATTTTATCTTCTCTTTTCCTCCACCCCCAGCATCCTAAATTCATAGACCAAAGGGAGAACAATTCCCAATTTTTAAAAATGGGACCTCAAAGCAATAGAAGTCACTGGCCTACCCCATCAATCCTTCCCTAGAAATCTTGTGTATTTTCCTTATTTTCTATAGTTTTGAGATAATAGTTTTTTGTTAAAAAAAAAAAACAGGCTCACCCATGGGAAAGCAGATCCTTTCCTTTCCATCCTCAGGCTGGCTTTCCAAAATCCTCTGGGAGTCTTACCTTTCTCTTTTTCAAAATACCTTTTTTTAAAAATTTCTTTCTTTCTTTCTTCTTCTTTTTTTTTTTTTTTGCAAATCTTGCTCTACAAACCAATGGATAGCAGCCCAGGTAATATCTTTGTCTGTGTGTGTCTGAGCAATGATACAGTTAAAAGGAAAGCAGCCAAGAGGAGACTCATTAGAAAATAAATGGAGAATGAATCAAAAAGCTTCGGCTCCAGTCCCACTTTTGTCACTGGTCAACTGTGTATCCTTGGGCAAATAACTTAATCTTCTGTCCTTCATTTTCCTCATCAAGAAATAATACTTGTATCCTCCTTCAGTAAACTCTATTCTGGGTTGTTTAGTAACTAACACTTATTACACACCTATTATGTGCAAGGCACTGTGCTAAGCTCTGGGAATACAAAAAAAGGCAAAAAATAGTCCTGCTCTAAAGGAGCTCACAGTTTAAAGAAGGAGACACCATAGAAACAACTATGTACAAACAAGTTTATGCAGGAAAATAAATGATCAATAGAAAGAAGGCACTAGAGATAAGGAAAATGAGAAAGGCTCCCTGCAAAAGGTGAGATTTTTTTTCAAGCTTCATAAGGACTTATTCAAAGGCTTAAAATACAAATCAATATTTTTTTTTACTGAAAGTGAACAAAGTCATTCCCACCTTGTATTTTATATTGATTTAATTATATTCTTTTTTCTCTTTTTAATAGTATGTTTCCCAATCACATGTAAAGTTAGTTTTCAACATTCACTTTTATAAGATTTTGATTTCCAATTTTTTCTCCCTCTTTCTCTACCCCCTTCCCCAAGATAGCAAGCAATCTGATACAGGTTATACATGTACAGTCTTGTTAAATATATTTCCACATTAGTCATGTTGTGAAAAAAGAATCAGAACAAAAGGGAAAAACCGCAAGAAAGAAAAAAAAAACAAAAACAAACTAAAAAAAGTGAAAACAGTATGCTTTGATCTGCATTCAGACTTCATAGTTTTTTCTCTGGATGTGTATAGCATTTTCCATCGTGAGTCTTTTGGAATTTTCTTGGATGATTGCATTGCTGAGAAAAGCTAAATCTATCATAGTTGATCATCACATAGTGTTGCTGTTACTGTGTACAAGGTTCTCCTGGTTCTGCTCACTTCCTTCAGCATGAGTTCATGTAAGTCTTTCCAGGTTTATCTGAAATCCTACTGCTCATCATTTCTTATAGCACAATAGCATTCCATTATATTCACATACCACAACTTGTTCAGCCATTCCCCAATTGATGGGCATCCCCTCAACTTCCAATTCTTTGCCACCACAAAAAGAACTGTTGTAAATATTTTTGTACATGTGGGTCCTTTTCCCTTCTTTTATGATCTCTCTGGGATACAGACCTAGTAACGATATTGCTGGATCAAAGGATATGCACAGTTTTATGCCAAAAGATGAGATTTTACCTAGGCCTTGAAGGAAGCCAGGAAAGCCAAGAGGCAGAGATGAGGAAGAAGTCTTCTAGATGTGGGAAAAGTCAGTGAAAACACCTGAAGTTGAGAGATGCAGTTTCTTGATGAAGGAACAGCAAGGAGGGACTAAGGCACATAAAGCATTTTCTAAACTCTAAAATTAAGTTTAAAAAAAGGAAAAGAAAGAGTTATTGTTATCATGTGA
The DNA here is from genome assembly GCF_900497805.2 of Vombatus ursinus. Lineage (NCBI taxonomy): Eukaryota > Metazoa > Chordata > Mammalia > Diprotodontia > Vombatidae > Vombatus > Vombatus ursinus. Next base: position 5,171,852 of record NW_020945437.1, on the reverse strand, counting down.
CAAAGTATAGTAGAAAAGATAACGTTTCTGTTGAGGTAGTTTCTCTCTTTACCCAGCTAGTCCTTAATTACAAATTATGTCCCTTTGTAAACTACAATGAAAACCTTTCAGGTCTTTAGAATGCTATTTACTCTCAGAATTCAACCTGAATGAATTACTTGTTTTTATTTAGCTTTTGAGAATGTCTTAATGTCCTACATTCCTTCTAATCCTTTTGTTTAAAAAGAAAAAAAAACTCAGGTAATTCAATACTTGGTAAATGTGTCGTTTTGTTGGTGTGGGTACTCCCTCTACCAACCTCAGGTCACGCAGTTTCTCCCTTAGTATCTATTCTTTGACGGTTGCTCTCTCTCTGAAAATTCACCACCCTGTGGACAACCTAGTAACGAGCCTCTCTAACATTAGCCAGGCTGACACTCAAACAGAGACATACTGTGTCACTACCCCTATACTGAAAGTCTTTTCAACTTGGCAGGAGAATCCCAAATTTACCATGTTAGCCTTTTGGTGTGTCATGGACCTGTTTGGCAGACTGGTAAAGTCTATGAACCCCTTCTCAAAAGAAAGTTTTAAAATGCATAAAATACATAAGATGTCAAAACGAAACCAATTGTATAGAAAAAGTTATCAAAATTTAAAAATAAAATAAACTCTAGATTGAGAATCCTTAACATACTGGCATAGCTTTTGAGATCCCAGGGATACATTTATATAACAGTTCGATATCAAGTGAGAATATTAGCAAAGAAAAGGATTTTTAGGGGCAGCTAGGTGGTGCAATGGATAAAGCATCAGCCCTGGACTCAGAAGGACCTGAGTTCAAATCCGGCCTCAGACACATAACACTTACTACCTGTGTGACCCCGGGCAAGTTACTTAACGCCACTGCCTAGCCAAAAGAAAAGAATTTTTTCTACTACTACTAAACAATAAAAATAACAATAATAGTAATAAACATTTGGTTCTTCGATTACTACAAATTAATATTTATATTCAATTGTTTAATGTGGTTCTTTCTCATTTGAAGTTCTCAGTTCAGTTCAAGTCCTTATTCCTGCTTGGGCAATTGTGATTATCTGGAGTATCCTTCTAATATGCTAGAAGAAATGAAATAGCTGGCAAAGGTTGTTGTGACATCCACAGTGTAGATTAGGGAGAACTTGCTTCATTTAATTTTGTTTAATTGCAAATTATAACAAGAAAAATGCTCTTATAGAAAGGGTCCTGGAATTGAAGTCAGTGGACAGAGGTGGCTGTTGTTCAGTCTCTCTGTGACTCTCTGTGACCCCATTTGCAGTTTTCTTGGCAAAGATACTAAAGTGGTTTTCCATTTCCTTCTGCAGCTCATTTTCCAGATGAGGAAATTAAGGCTAACAGGGTTAAGTGACTTGCCTGGGGTCATGCCACTAGTAAGTGTTTGAGGCCAGATTCTTCCTGACTCTAGGCCTGGTTCACTAACCACTGCACCACTTAGCTGCCCCCTAGGGCAGAGGACCTGGGCTCAAATTTCAGTTTTGCTATTTATTACCTGTGTGACTTTGTACAAGTTGCCTATGTCACTCTCTAGGCCTCAGTTTCTTCATCTTTCAAATGAAAGGGTTAAAATAGATGACCTCTGAGGTCACTTCTAGCTCTAGATGTATCAACCAATCAATAAGCGTTTACTAAGCAGGCACTTTGTTCCAGGCACTGTGCAAGACACTAGGGATGCTATAATCGTGATCTTGGGAAAGAAGTGCAGTACAGAAGAAAGGACACCGCCTCTGGAATAAGATAGTCCTAGGGTCAAAACTTATCTTTGCTATTGACCTGTGTAACCTTGAGCAAGTCATTTGACCTGGCTGGGCCTCAGTTTTGTCACTAGTCAAATGAGGGGTTAGTGCTAAATGACCTTGGGTGTCCCTTCCAACTCCAGATGATCATTTTATTTTAATATTTTAGACTCAATCTGTGATTGAGGATAGCATAGAAAGCTCATGATAAGAAACCCCCTGAACCAGTGCAGATCAGCACTAAGAAATCAAATAACTCACCTAGTTTTAGAGAGCTCATCTGTGTCTGAGGCTATATTTGAATTCAGGTCTTCCTGATTCCAGACCCAGAACTCTAGCCAGTACACCACCAGTTGCCTCTAAAATGAGTATGTCTGTCTATCCTCATGAGACTCTATTCATTGTCCCCACATTACAAACCAAAACATCCTACTTCTCCCATATGTGTTAGAATATAAGTTCCTTGAAGAAAGAACATGCTTGCATGTTTCTATATCCAGTGCTTAGAAGATTGTTTTTTCTCTAGTAAGTGATTAAGCAAACGTTTTCATTTGTGTATTCACTCAATATCTCTTTAAAGTTTGCAAACTAAATAATTTCATTTGAGTCTTACAACAACTCTATAAGATATCTACACTACTATTATTATCCCCCTTTTATACATGACTTTCCTGAGGCTCAGGCAAGTTAAAATGACATACGTATCATCATACAGTGTCTGAGGCAGGTTTTGAACCTGGGTCTCTAGGTCTCTCTCTTGATTCCAAGATAGAAAGAAAAGACAATCAGTCTGATTGCTTATTTTGGTCATTTTCAGAACTTTCCTTTCAAGTAGGAAGAGATTGCAGTTCCCAGTTTAATTGATCATTTGACATTGATCACTTGACAATAAAGAGATGTTGCTCATCTGGGGAGACTGGTTGCCCCTAACTTTCTAACATAACCTATATTTTCTTTAAGAGTTAATCAGAAAATAGGATTTAGCCTAGAAACACATGTGTTTTGAGGACGTGTTATGCCTTTGGCCTCAAGGTATTGGGGGCATGGGAGATTTCTGTTTTTCTTAGTTTACCCTTAGACTGCTAATTAATTATGTTCTAAAACTTTTTTTAAAAATGAAAACATGTTATATACTGTGATAGTTTTATTCATTTCTTTAGAAAACTTGGATTGCAATTTAGTGGTCAGTTTTATTTGTTGTAATCATACATAAATATGGGAATACAAATTACTGCTTGCTTAGAGGCATTTTTGACCACAGGAAAAAGTAGATTGATAAAAACTGATAAACGGAAGTATGTACAAAATGATTTTACATATATATGTATGTATGTGTATATATATATATAATATATAGATATAGATATAGATATAATATATATAATATATAGATATATATAATATATATAATGTATAGATATATATAATGTATAATATATAGATATGTGATATATGATATATAATATATATTGTATATTATATATGATATATATTATATATAATATAATATATTATATATAATATATAGATATAGATAGATATAGATATAGATATAGATAATATATAGATATATATAATATATAGATATATATTATATAGATATATTATATATAATATATAGATATATGGGATGGTAGCCAACTCTAGGGCAGCAGTGGAGGGTGTGGAGAAGTGAAGAAAAAAAGGAAAAAGTTACATGATAACTTCAATATGTATTTAAAAGAAATAGCAAGTTGTACATAATAGACTTGCAGTTTCATGGCATTATTTTTTTCCTATTCTACTGTGTTATGGAAATGCTTGTTTTATTTCCTAAGTTCAGAATAAAACTTTTTTAAAAAGATTGATTATATAAGAGTGTTTTCCTCCACATGTGTGTTTCTTTTCAGGAGACAAGGACTTCATATAATTCATTTACAATCCTTAAGATCTGTTTAATTTTGTAGTGAGAGAGAGCTGGTTTCTTCTAGTAACTGCGTTCTATCAGAACATTGTCAGTGTGGTGTCAGAAATAGAAAGCCAGACTTGGAGGCAGGAAGACTTGGGCTCAGGTCCTGCCTCAGACACAGACGAATTCTCTAAAACTAGGAGAGCCACTTGATTTCTCAGTACTGGTCTGCACTGGTTCAGGAGGTTACTTATCATGAGCTTCCTATCCTGATAAAATCACAGATTGAGTCTCAAGTACTAAATGAATATGACCATAGGAGCATAGATCTAGAAGTGAGGCCAGTTGTGTGAGGCCAGACAAGACACTTCATTCCCTTTGTTTCCTAAATTATAAAACAGAGTAATAACAGCGCCTACCTCACAGGGTTATTGTGAGGATCAAATTAGATAATATTTGTCAAAAAGCACTTAGCATAGTGCCTGGCACATAGTAGTTGCTATAAAACTGTTTATTCGCTTCTTTTTCCAGTAACAATGGTATTTTAATTTGGTTATGATTCCAAAACTCGAGCACAGGGGGATGGGAGAAGAAAGAGAGCATGCATCGGCAACAACGCAGCTGCTAAGATAACCGGGTTGTAAAAACAAACATGGCTGTGTCCACCAAGATGCAGACATAGAAACATCTGCTATTATTGTTGGTGTGGCTTGTAGAAACATCTGCTATTATTGTTGGTGTGGCTTGTTACGATGTTGATGGTGTTCAATCCTTTTCTACCTTCCCTTTTACTTTCTCCCCCAATGTGGTACCTTGATACCCTATCCATCGTGGCCAAATAAGATATTTGTAAAGCATTCGGTACAGTACCTGACAAATAGTATATGCCCTATAAAAGTTTATTCCCTTCTTCCTTCCCTTCCCCTCCCATCCTGCTTGATCTGAATATTCTTTCCCTTCAGAAGGCTACACTTTTCTATTGTGGGTGTTATGTAAAAAGAGGGAACTGCAAAGGAAAATGGGCAGCCCTCCCCAGGGCAAGGTGCCACTCTGGACCAGATGGTTTCCTGGAAAATGTAGTGGGGAGCCTGTTGAAGAGACGTTGATCCTCTAGATGAATGAGACCCTGGGTCAAGGACCACTCGTCTTTCAATTGGCTACAAGAGTCAGACTTCTCTGTGCCACATAGCATCATTGATAGAGAATCAGACTGGAAGTAAGGAAGACCTACGTTCAAATCTCACATTCAACACTAACTGGCTCACTTTAGTCAACTTGCTTAAACCTTCTGAACCTCAGTTTACTTGTCTGTAAAATGGAGACAACAATGCCTGTGCCACATACCTCACAGGGATACTGTGAGCGTCAAATGAGATACTATAAAGTGCTTTGCAAACTTTAAAGCACTATGTAAATGCACATGTTCTATATGACTATCACTATGCCAAGCACAGTCAGGGTAGAGGTACAGAGACACACAAAAATAATAATTAACATGTGCCCTGACCTCCAGGAAGTTACACTCTAGTTAGAGAGACACAAGTGACACACAAGACTTTGCTTTCCATCTGCATCTCTGCTTGCTCTGAATTCCGTAGAAAAAGATGTCTCTACGCTGGGCATTTAACCCTACATCTCTGTTTCCCACTCTGTCCCTGCTTTCCAGCTTCCATCTGCATGTTGCCTTCCCCCATTAGATTATAAGCCCCTTGAGGGCAGGGACTGTCTTTTTCATATTTATATCCCCAGTGCTTATCATGGTACCTGGCACACTGAATATGAATAAGCATTTACTGAATTGAATTGACATGAAACTAGAGAACCACTCAAGATAGCTCATAGTCAGCTCTTAAGAGTTAGTAGTACAAATTATCAAACCTACAACAACTCAGACAAAGGAAAAATCAATATGGACTCCAGTAGTCGATATAGTGATATCACCAGCGTCTGGCTTCCTGATTGAACATGAATTGTGAATTCTTGGAACGTCAGACATAGCCTTATTTACATAGAAAGGCAAATAAGGCCTTCCACAATCTGATCCCAACCTATCTTTATGGTCTTTTTTCCTACAATACTATTCCCCTTCATGAAGTCTGTGCTCCAGTCAAACTGGACTTACTGCTATTTGGACAATTTTGCTGTTGTTGAATCATTTTAATCATGTCAGACTCTCCCTGACTCCCTTTGGGCTTTTCTTGACAAAGATACTGAAATGGTTTGCCATTACTCTCTCTAGCTCATTTTAAAGATGAGGAAATGAGGCAAACAGGGCTAAGCAACTTACCCCGGGTCACACAGCTAAGTGTCTGCGGCTGGATTTGAACTCAGGTTCTCCTGACTCCAGGGCTAGTGCTCTATCCACTTCACCACCGAGCTGCCCTGTTTGGACATTAAGCATTCATTTTCTGGAGAATATTGAGAGTCACAACAGCTCTGGGGCTGATTTGTTCATCTGTCAATTGAAAGGGTTAAACTAAATAATCTGTAAGAACCCTTCTGTTTTTAAACTCTATGAAGTCCTTTGACATCTAGATCTCTCACTTTTCCCTGTAACTTTCATATTGCCATTCTCTGTGCCTAGAATATTCTTCTCTCCATGATTTAAGGCTCACCTAAAGGATCCTCTCAGACAGATACATAGGGCAGTAAATGGATCTCAAGACTGAGTCAGAAAGATTTGAGTCTGAATGCTGTTTCAGTCTCTTCTTAGTTGTATAATCTGGTGCAAATTACTTAACCTCTGCCAGTATCAGTTTTTTTTTTATTTAAAATGAGAAGAATTATAATTTTGTCCTAAAAAGGTAGTGGTGAGTATCAAATAACATAATACATGTAAAACACTTTGAGATCTTAAAGTGCTATAGACACCAATCAACAAATATGTCTTAAGCACTTCCTATGTTCCAGGTATGTGCTAGGCACTAGGGGAAGAAAGTACAAAGGATTAAACAATATCTGTATACAAGGGGCTTACACATTAATTATCATTGTTATTGTTGTCAATAATAATAAACAATAACAATAAAAATAATAAAGCCTTGTCTGATCTACCAAGCCAAAAGCGATTTCTCCTTCTTTTGCATTTCTTAGCACTTTTATACTTACACAAAGTACCTTTGCTATTCTATTTTTGTATTATGTTTATTTGTGTAAATATTTGATCTCTCCCACTAGCCTGTAAGTTCACTGACTTATTTATTTACTTATTTATTTATTTTAGGCAGTTGGGGTTAAGTGACTTGCCCAGGGTCACACAGTTAGTAAGTGTCAAGTGTTTAGTCTGAGACCGAATTTGAACTCAGGTCCTCCCGACTTTAGGGCCAATGTTCTATCCACTGTGCCACCTAACTGCCCCCATCTTACTTATTTTCAAGGCCCCATCATGTTTACCACAGTATTTTGTACAAAGTCATCAATCAATATTTTTTTAATGAAGGAATAAATGAATGCATAGGACTTGGGAATAATCTGCCAGTTGATGATAAAACCTCACATCTTGAGGTTTACAAAATACTTTCATCACAACAACTCAGGGGCTAGAGATAGTTATGTTTTTCTTAATTTTGTATTATGATTCATTATTTTACATATTTTCACAAAATGTTTTTATCACAATAAACCTGTGAAGATGGTATTATAAGTTATATATATGTGTGTATACATATGTTTACATGTATTTTTAAAATTTACATGTTTGTTTCTATATAAACTTTTACAGATGAGAAAACAGAGGTACAAAGGCCTCCTGCAATTTATTTAACATCAAATGGCTAATGAATGTGAGAACTGGGATTTGACCTCAGATCTCCTGACTCTAATTCAGATGCCTTTTCTCTGCTATGCCTTGCCTTTGTCCCCTTCCATCAATAGAGAGAGAGATGTTGTAAAAATGTCCAGCCTTTACAACATGCAGTGCAGCAACTTATTCTAAGTAGAGCCTCTCCTGATCCCCAGCTGCCATTACCAGCCCTCTCCATGACACTATTGTATTTATTTTTGCACATGTATTTGTTTATCCCACATAGTTTTTAAGCTTCATTCCTTTCATTGAAGTCTGAGAGCCTAGCACAGTGACTGATAAAAAGTAGGCTCTTACTAAATTTTTATTGATAAATGTATTGATTATAGATGTCTTCTCTTTTCAGCACCTGACTTCTTTCAAGAATTTGTTAGGCCTTACTTGGAGCGAGCAAGTCAGATTTGGCAATGGCTTGTTCCGGCTGCTGCCATTGGTGGGGTGATTACCGCAATCATCATAGGGCTTGCCAGCCTGTTGTGCCGAAAGAAGAGAAAGAGGTTCTCAGAAGAAGAGCAACCCCTACTCATCGAAAAAGAGGACTACCTTAGCGGGACTTATCAGACTAACTTATAGAAGCCTCTGGGGAGGAGACAGTGAGTGGCATAAATGCCTCTCACTAAGTCACTAAGTCAAGGACGAAGTATTACATGGTTGTAGAATGTTGTGACCCTGACAAATCATCTTGGTTGTCTAGGGACATGCTCAGCATGAGAATGTAGGATGCAATATGGTACCACATCTGTTTGAATACATTAAAGCCTGCAAATGTATTTTCATGATTCCCCTTGGAAGATTCCTGGGAGTCAAATATTCTTAAGGAAAGCTTGCTAGTATGAACTAGGTAACTACTTGGTATAGCCATATTAAAGACTCCCATGAAGCCACTATGATTTTGTTTTAATTTTTTCCCCAAATCTGTTACTTTAATGGCAGATTTGGTTCTCAATAACAGCTCCCACTTGCATAGTGCTATAAATGTGACAAAGCACCTTTCTCACAATACCCGTGTGAGATTCAAGTCCAGTGACAAGAATACTGAGGCTGGAAACCTTATAAATGGGAAATGAAAATGCTTTGATAAATTTATTAATTATAGATGTCACCTTTGGCGTCACAGGCTCTGAATTTAAATCTCATCTCTGTCACCTACTAGCTGTGTGACCCAAGGTCATGTGGCTTTTGAGGAGAAGAGCTAGGACTTAGATCTCAATCTTCTAATTCAAAGACCAGTATCTCTTTCCGCTACACCATGGGGACCATTGCTACCTTTTTTTCCCTTTAAGATTTCTAATTTTAATTCGATAGTAACAAATCAGGTATCATTGAAATTCTTAAGGAGATTTTTTTTAAATTAGAAAATATCATATAACTGAATCTCTGGATTTTACAGTTAGAAGGGATCTCACTGGCCATCTGGTCCAGCCCATACCTGAGCATACATGACAAATGGTCTTCTAGCCTTTGCTTGAAGACCCCCCCCCCCAGGGACAGGAAACCCACTGCCTTTGAAGATAGTCTATTCCACTTTGGGATCACTCTAAATGTTATGCAAATCTTCCTGACACCAAGCTTAAATTGTTTCCTTCACAACTTCTTTCCATGGTTCTTAATTCTACTCTTCCAAATGATGTCTCCTAAAAAAAGGTAACATCTTCCTCCCAAGTCTTTTCTTCCCTGTGCTAAGCATCCTCTGTTGCTTTAAACAATTATCAGGTATTTCATAGAATTAGAGGGCTGCCTTAATTGATTTACTTAGCTAACCATACTGTTACACCTAGAATACTGTGCCTAGAAGCATTCCTCATGGTCCCGAGCACAAATCCCCCCTCTAATGTCCTTTAGAGTATTAGAACTTTTGATAAACATTTTAGATTTTTAGTTCAAAGAGGTATTAAAAGTCACTTAGCCCAGTCCTGTACTTTCACAGATAAGGAATCTGAGGCCCAGAAAGGTTAAACAATTTAAGGCTTCACAGCCAGTGGTAGAACTGAGATCTAAACCTGGGGTTATCACTAAATTTGTAACAAGAAAGATAAGTGACTTTAGCATCCGCACTATAAGCCTATATTAATGAACAAACTCCTCCATTCTTCCTCCAAATAGCTTATTAGCTGGAGTTTGGACTTGGAGATGTATCATTGGCAACTATGGCTTTAATCACTGTTAGAAAGTGTGAGATATAATATCAGTATTCCCAACTCAAGGATTATGATTTACCAATGCATTTTGCAATCTGATCAATTCACAACATAGAATGTTTATATTTTCCCAGGGCTAGAGTTTACCTCCTTGTGTAAGAGCAACATTTACAGTGAAATTACCATCATACCAGTTTCCTGACTCCTACAAGAAATCATAAAAATCAGGTGGTTGCCAGTATAAAATACCTGGTATTCTCATGAAACTCTAATCAGCATTGCATTCTGTGACTTTCCCATGTGAGGGGCTTTTTGTGAATGGCTTCAATTCTGTTCCTGCTATTTCCATCCTGCTATCCTTATCAAGCAAAGTTCATCACAGAGGCAAAATGAGCAGCTGTCACTCTTTTGTTACTCTTTCCGGCCTTTGTCTAAAGAGTATTTTTAGTGCCCACCCTCTTCAACCAATCAAATATATAATTCACCATCTGTGAGAACAAATGAGTGATGAGTATAAGACATTCTAGTCAATGCCTTCAGCAGGCTGACAACTGGTATTGATGGGGACAGAATCGTATTTTTTGTCATTGCCTTTTTGTTTTGTTTTGTTTTGTTTTACTTCATGTTGATTGATAAAAATGGCTTCCTTTGTAATCACAGAAAGGGGCCTCGTTTTGTCCACTCATTGTGAGGTTTCAGAGCTAATTTCTGGGTCTTTCCGTAGAACCAAATTCCACTTTTCTTTCGATTGGTCTGCATCTGCAGTTGGCTTTAAAAAACAAACAAACAAACAAACAAACAAACAAACAAAGGAGGTAGACAAAGACCATGAAAAGATAACTTGACATGGAATCAAATGACCTGGGCTCATTTATTGGCTTTTGCCAACATTTGTAGTCTTGGGATGCTAACTTCCCTTATCTGGACCTCAGTTCCTTCTTCTGAAAATGAAAGGGTTGAACTAGATGACTTCTAAAGTTACCTTCTTGTTCTAAATCTATAATTCCTTCTATGGGTGAAGATTTATGTATGTATACACAAATATGTATATGTACATATATATACATATGTCTATGTATGTATGCATGTATTCCAAAACATGGATCAAAGAAGATAGAAGATGAGAGTCCATATGGAAAACTCATGGGTCTAGGAACATCCAAGAACCACTCTGATGTTCTATACTAAACTGAAATTTTGAAGGGAAATGAAATTCCTAACTTTTATTTAGAGCTTAGAATTTTCAAACTGGAAGGCAAATATATAGGTATCTTTGAATCTTTTAATAACATTTTAAAACTTTCCTTTTCAATTACCTACCAGCCTAATCCTCCCTATTGGGCCCTGGCACAGTGCTTTGCATATACAGCAAAACTCCAATGGATCTATGGTCTCATCAATGTGTATATTCTCTCCAATGATGCTGATTGCCACCCAATCATGTCTATCCACACATGTAACTCATCTGTATCCACCCAATGTTCTCGGGTGTAGTGAGGGGAGGAATCTTTTCTGAATTCTCTTGACACTACAAAGATTTCAGTGAAACCTCATCCATCTCTAGTCCTTGATACTTGATTCACCCATCTTTTTAAAAAATCACATATTTCTATGACACACTTTACCTTAATTATCCTGTATAAATCCTTATTTGAAATGTGTTGCAACCTTATTACTCCCACTTCTCCATTTTTCTTTTGATGATATTCAACTTTAATTCTTCAGAAACTATAGTTGCCCCAGGATACACAGATATTTAATGATTGGAAGAAGATGCCAGGTCAACTCTGGGAATCATACCATTTCACTGTGCCTTGACAGCATTCACTTCCCTTTTTAAATTTCCATGCCATTTTTGTTCTACTGTTTAGTTTTCTGCTTATTAAGTTATTACTGGATCAGGTCTCCAGATGATACTTTGCAGCAAGGATATTTTGACTCCATTCTATTGCTGCCAAGGAGAGCTGAAAATGGCATTTAGTGGCATGCAAAAGTGTTATTTTAAGAAATGCAGCAAGAACATAGGGAACCATATTTTTTAAGGAGACGACTACCTCCTTTTGTCCCCTTGATGTTTATAAGGAGATTCTGGGATGTAGTCAAATAGTTATAGCATATGTTGCTAATCCAATGGAATGCACTACGGGAACAATACATCTCCCCAAATTCATTAAGAAGAGAGACCCCTCGAAGTTAATGTTGCTTTCTCTTATCTGTTAATCTCCTTCCATTTAGCCCTTCCATAAAAATTAAAAGCTATATATGCATCAGGGCCTGATACCTATAGACTTCATAATTTAATCCTGGGTCCAAGAAGCTTGGTATAATATTATATGACATCTTATTTGTAACATACTTCAGACAACTCCAAAGGGTTGGGAATGGTTGTTGTGACTTCATATCCTACCTATTTTTTGTGACTTTTAGTATTATTTCAAATCTCATCAAGTCCCTTTTTTCTAAGCATCTTCATAACCAAGTACCAAGACTTCTTGCTCTAATTCCCTGGTGATGGATCCTTTAAATCCTGGCTTTGGCTGGAAGCAGAGACAATGAATTCCTGAAGTCAAATATGCATCTCTGGACTAGACTTCCTAACTGGTATTCACAAGAATTTCTCAGAAGAGCTCATCCTGTTGTTGAGTCTCTTCAGCTAGGAAATTATCATTGCTCATTTCTTTATTATTGTTGGTACTTCTTTATCTTTCTGGATTATTTACTGTGTTAAACACTGTGTAGACAAACAGGCATTTGAAAATTATGGGTCTGTTTGTGACTTGAAGTAGTACTTCCTCCCCAACCAGTTGCTCCTCAGATCCCTAAAGCTGGTTTCAATTTCAATTTTGCAGTCTTATTTGCTTCCTTCAAATACAACTTTCATATACATGACTCTCAAATCTATGCTTCTAGATATGTCCACTACTCCGATTCACCAAAAAAAAAAAACCAAAACAAACAAACATAATTTTTAAATACCTGTTTGTCTACATAGTGTTTAGCACAGTGCCTGGAACATAGTAGGTACTTAATAAATGTTTAGTGATTAATTGATTTATACCTGTATTTCAAAATTCCTAAGAGTTGAAAAGACGACTCCCAGAAATACCATTGCACTTGGCTTTGCCATCTGGAACTTAGTAGAACAAGACTAATTTCACTTTTACTTGAAAGCTCTTCAAATATTTGAAGATAACCATTAGCATACTCTACTTTATCTTCTATTCTTGGCATCTTCTCTAGTGCCTTCAAAGTTACTGGAAAATAGTGGCACGTTTTCTTAAAACAACTTAGTAAAAATCTAAAATTAGAACAAAATGAACAATTGGAAAGAAAAACAAAGAGAATTAGTTATAAAGTTCTACTTCTGGCCTGGGGCTTGACTTTCTGGGCTACGAAACAATGAGTTTTCTACTGCTAGTGTCTCAAAACTTCACTAAGTGCTTAGGACAACAGAGTGAAAATAAATCATGTTCATGAGTACTGGGCAATTTCCACTTTCACTATTTTCTATTTTGTTGTAAAGAAGGGGTGGTGCAAAGAGGACGAACTAATTGAGAGCAAGTTAGAGGAAAATTTTGTTCTTCAGTTGTTTCAGCCATGTCCAACTCTTCATGACCACATTTAGGATTTTCTTGGCAAAGATATTGGAGTTGTGTCATTTCCTTCTCAAACTCATTTTACAAATGAGGAAACTGAGGCAAACAGGGTTAAATTACTTGCCCAGGGTCACACAGCTATTAAGTGTCTGAGTTCAAAATTGGACTCATGAAGATGGCACTCTATCCACAGTACCACCTAGCTTCCTCAAAAGGAAAATACATAATTAATAATCATAACCATGAAAGCAAATAGAACAAACTCATCCTTGGAACTGTGAGAGAACAGCAGAATTCATTAGAAAGCAGAATCCAACAATATGTTTTTTTTACATAAGAAAACCTTAAAACATAAAAATTCACAATGATCATAAATATGAACATGAATGGAATGAACTCACTCATAAAGTGGAAGCAAATAACAGAGTAGATTGAAAACCAGAATCCTACAATATGTTTTTGCAAGAAACACACTTGAAACAGAGAGACACACATAGAATAAAGGTAAAGGGCCAGAGGAGAATCTACTATGTTTCAGCTGAAGCAAAAGAAAAAGAAAAAAAAAAACAGGGATAGGAATTATGATCTCAGACAAAGCAAAGGCAAAAAGAGATCTAATCAAAAGAGATAAGTAGGGAAACTACATTTTGCTAAAAGGTAACATAGTCAACGAAGTAATAGAAATACTAAATATATATGCACCAAATGACATAGCAACCAAATTCATAAAGGAAAGGTTAAATGAATTACAGTAAGAAATAGACAGTAAAACCAAACTAGTGGGGGATTGCAACTTGCCCCTTTCATAATTAGAGAAATCTAACTGAAAGATAAACAAGAAAGAAATTAAGGAAATGCATAGAATTTTGGAAAAGTTAGATATGATAGACCTTTGGAGAAAATTGAATGGGAATAGAAAGGAATATACCTTTTTCTCAACACTATGTGGCACCTACACAAAAACTGACCATGTATGAGAACATAAACCAAATGCAGAAAAGCAAAAATGTTAAATGCATCCTTTTCAGATCATGATGCAATAAAAAATTACATTTAACAAAGGGCCATCAAAAGACAGATTAAAACAGACTTGGAAACTAAATAATCTAATAGTAAAGAATAAGTGGGTCAAAGAACAAATCATAGAAATAATAATTTTACTAAATGACAATAATGAGACAACATATTCAAATTTATGGGATACAGCCAAAACAGTACTTAGGGGGAAATTTAGATTTCTAAATACTTACATCAATAAAATAGAGAAAGGATGGATCAATGAATTGAGCATGCAGCTACAAAAAAAAAACCTAGAAATAGAACAAATTAAAAATCCTCAGTTAAAAACCAAATTGGAAAAGCCAAAAAATCAAAGGAGAGATTAATAAAATTGAAAGTAAGAAAACCATTGAACTAGTAAATAAAACATATAAACCATTGGTTAATTTGATTTAAAAAAAGAAGAAAACCAAAAAAAAAAAAAAAACCAAGAAACTAGGGGCAGCTAGGTGGCACAGTGGATAGAACACCGGCCCTGAAGTCAGGAGGACCTGAATTCAAATTCGGCCTCATACCAAACACTTGACACTTACTAGCTGTGTGACCCTGGCAAGTCACAACCCCAATTGACTTAAAAATAAAAAGAAGAAGAAGAAAACCAAATGACCAGTATCAAAAATTAAAAGGGTGAATTCACCACCAAAGAAGATAAAATTAAAGTATATATTAGGAGCTATTTCCCCCAATTATATGCCATTAAATCTAACAATCTAAGTGAAATGGATGAATATTTACAAAAATATAAATTGCCCAGATCAACTAAAGAAATAGACTACTTAAATAACTCTATCTTAGAAAATGAAATGTAATAGGCCATCAATGAACTCCCTAAGGAAAAAAAATCCGCAGCACCAGATGGATTCACAAGTGAATTCTACCAAACATTTAAGGAACAATTAATTCCAACACTATATGAACTATTTGGAAAAAAAAACTAAGCAAAGGAGTCCTTCCAAATTCCTTTTACAACACAAATACAGTACTAAGACCTAAACCAAGAAGAGCAAAAACATACAAAGAAAAATATAGACAAATTTCCCCATTGAATATTGATGAAAAATTAAATAAAATACTAGTAAGAAGATTATATCAATATCACACACACACACACCCTGTGACCAGGTGGGATTTATTCCTAGAATACAAGGCTGCTTTAATCTTAGGAAAAATATAAGCACAATTGACCATATAAATAATAAAACCAATATAAATCATATGATTATCTCTACAGATGCAGAAAAAGTTTTTGACAACATGCAATACCTATTCCTATTGAAAACACTAGCAAGCATGAGAATAAATGTAGCATTCCTTAAAATGATAAGTAGTATGTATCTAAAACCATCAACAAGCATTATTTGTAATGGGGATAAGCTGAAAATCTTCTCAATAAGATCAAGAGTGAAGCAAGGAAGCCAATTATCACCACTATTACTCAATGTAGAAATGCTAGCTATAGCAATAAGAGAAAAGAAATTGAAGAAATTAGAATAGTCAATAAGGAAACAATACTATTATTCCTTGCAGATGCATGCTTAAAGAATCCTAAAGAATCAACTAGAAAACTAGTAGAAATAATTGCATCTTAAAGCAGTAATCAAAACAATCCGGTACTAAGAAATAGAGTAGCAGAAGATAATTTAGTTGTGTTGGAGAAAAACCAATGACTGGAACAGTGGATGGGATTCATCTTCTCATCCTCTGATAGGTTGATCACATACCCTTTAGGGCCATTTCACAAAATGGTGTCAAATTCAAACAGATTTGGGGCCATTATTTATACATAAGAATCCCCAAAGGGTGCATATTGACAGTTTTAAAATGTAACATTATCTATATTTTATTGTAGGGTTTTTTTTTGGTCAAAGATTTTCCAATTACACTCACACTCAATTATATTCATACTCATGCTTGGAGTGTTGCAGCAAGCTGTGTATTTGACAACTCTGGTATCAAAGGCCTCACTTTGGAGACTGCAGCTTTAGAAGGCTTTTTTCCTGTTATTATCACTGTCTCCATCCCCCAATTTACCACTCTGTTTCAAGTGACAATCATGGCTATTTGTCATCATTTCTTTTTCTACCTCCTCCTCCATCTTCTCTCCCTTTGTCATATCCATTAGATTTTGATCTCCTTGATAAGATGGCCACTGTTATATTTCTTTTCCCACCCTCTTCCCCAATCTAGCATATAATGGATGTTTATTAAATGTTTGGCAGTGCTGGAACAGCACAAATAACAATAAATTTGGACTAGAGGAACTGGGTAGCACTTTCTAGCCATGTAATCTTAAACTCCTTTAACTCTCATATCCCTCATCCACAAAATGAGGCCTAATGATTCCTAATATTCTTTCCTTCTCTAAATCCTGTGTCTTATGATCCTGTTAATTGAATTCTGTCCATATGCTGCCCTCTGGTATGAAATTTGTCATAACCCTAGTTTGAATACAAAATCCAAAAATGCTACAAGAAGAGAACATTCTTCCTTCTTAGATTCAAGAGGACATGCTGTTATTATTCCCAAGTAACGCGGAAAATCAAACATATAGTGATTTAGTATTTGATTTACACCAGCTTGTACATTTTCTCCAGTGATTTAGAGAAAATGTCCTGCCACACCCTGACATAACTTATAAAAGACCACCTCCAAAATAGGCTTTTCCCCTTCACATGAAAGAAATGTGCTTAATTTCTCCTGTCCTCATACCCCAAATGTAGGCTACTTGAAAGAGGACATTTTTTACTTTGTCTTTGCATCTCTCTCCCACTCCCACTCCCAAGCACAGTGCTAAATAAATACTTGCTGGAATGTATTTTATTGTATTAGTGACATCTGTCAGTCAGTTGATCAAAAAACATAAAATTGACCATTATGTGTATAGGGAATTTTTTTCCTAGTATCTCCTATTTAAGCCTAATTATTTATATAACTTAACATATAACTTAAGACATTGTGAAATGAGAGACCTGAGCTCTAGTCCTTACTGTCCTTCTGTGTACTCCACGATCCAGTAACTGTGGCCTTCTTGCTGTTCTTTGCACCAGACACTCCATCCTCAGACTGCCAACATCTTCATTGGCTTTTCCTCCTGCCTAGAATGCTCTCCTCCTCACCTCTGCCTCCTAGCTTTCCTGGCTTCCTTCAAGTCTTAGCTAAAATCATACCTTCTATGTGAAGACTTCTGATTCCCCTTCATGCTAGAGTCTTTCCTCTGCTGATTACCTCCAATTTTTCCTGTATATATCTTTGTACCTAGTTATTTGCACTATGTGTCTCCCATTAGAAAACAAGAATTGTGTTTTAACTCTTTTTGTATCCCCAATGCTTTGTTATTTACTCCCTATGTGACCTTCAGTTTCCTGTAAAAAAGGAGATGTACTAGAAAAAAAGGGAGGACTAACACCTCTAGTGTGAGGTCTTGTCAAGACCATTTCAAGACTGCTTATCCATCTTTGGTGTCCACCTTTCACCCAACTCTTACCTGAGGTTCCAAGAAGCTGCAGCATGCACAGCAGCAACTCCTTCGTAAACTATCTTGACAAATGGGCTAAACTGGGTTGAGGGTAACCAATAGGCCTCCAACCTGTCAGTGAGTTAGGGAGATGTCTACCCCAAGCACATGAAGACTTTCCCTGGAAGAATGGGAAGATGAGAACAATTTCTTCCAAAAGTCATGAAAGTGGCTGAGGCAGACAGTGTGGAGAACTTAGCTTAGTCAGACATCAAAGACACCAAGGTCTGCATTCTGAGCTATTACTAGTCATCCTAACTTTTGTTTTGCCACTAAACTTCAATGACTCTGGAAGAGAGAGTGAGGCTGATGATTTTGTACAACTCTCCCTTATTTTAATCCAATTCATCCACAAACCAACATCACTCCATGTTGTCATTGGTCCTCTTTGAAAATAAAGGACAAACAACAACATCTCCAAGCTGAACACAGTGCCTGAAACATAGTAGGCAATAAATACTTACTTACTGACTGATTACTCTACTACTAACTAATAGGTCGACCTTGGTCAAGTTACTTAACCATTCTGAGTCACATCTATAAAAAAAGAGGGTTTAAGCTATAGCGGACACTCACTCTAGAGCTGGAAAAACCTCCAAAATGATTTACTCTCCTTGTGTCAAACTCAAACAGAAATGGGGACCACTTAATCATACATAAGGTTTGACATTATCTATGTTCTATTGCATTTTTAAAATTTTTGTTAAATATTTCCCAATTATATTTTACTCTGGTTCATTAGCACTCAAAATTGATCCACAGGCCCCATGTAGTTCAGCCTTCTTATCTTGCAAATGAGGAAACTGATAGTAGCTTACTTAGGCTTATGCAGTGTTCAAAAGTTTGTAAAATGCTTTATATACATTATTTTACTTGATCCTCATAATAGCCTTTTGAAGAATGTAGTCCAAATTATAAGTCTGTTCATTTTACAGATGAGAAAATTGAGTCTCAAAGAGCTTCAGTGACTTGCTTGCTGCTTACTAAGTGTCAGAGACAGAATCAGAACCTAGGTCTTCTCCTTCCATAAATAGGCATTCATGAAAGGTCTTTCCCATGCTCTGCACAGCTGTACCTCTTTCTGTAATTTCTTTGGGCTGTTTTGAAAATATTTAGTGTATTTATTTTAGACGAAAAAAATCCAAGCAAAAAATGTTGATATTGCTACCCTTATTGCTCATCAAAAGTGCTATGTATTAAACACTGCTGTGCATGGAAATAAGTGAAGAACTCTGTAAGCCCTCAGACTCTGAATGTGAGCCTCTGGCTCCGATGCTGCTGGAAAAACCTGCTTCTCTTCTATCATTAGAATGGAAATGCAGGCTGCGAGTCAAGATTACAGGAAACATTGCTGCTGGTGCATGTACTAGAATACCTGGAATGACCAGCTATCATGGAGCAAAGAGAGGTGGCAAACAGTGTGATAGGGACAAGGATCTTTCAACCTATGCCATCCTTGCCTTTCAGGTTGGTCTAAGACATGTTACTCTTTCCTCTAATCCTTCTCCCCACAGTTCAGGAATGGTGAAGATATTTAAGATCATTGGAAGGAGATCGGCTTGAGTGCTCTACCAAGTAGCTCCCAACTAGTTCCTCATTTCAATATCTTTATTTAAAAAAATTAAATTAAATTTAAAAACTGCTGCAGTGTAGAATACCTGCATCAAACAAAATATAAAGGAGTGAACGGCAGGAAGGAAATTTCCTAGACACATTGAGATAACAGATAGATCCATATCAAGATTTCCAAAATTTTCTTATTTCAGAGCAATATTCTCTTTTTTGAATTTCATTGATTTCTGATGTCCTTTATAACCCTATGTATTTTTTAAAATTTTATGCATTGAACTACATGGTTCTTAGAAGGAATCCTTAAGCTTTACCAAATTGCCCAAGCAGTCCAAAGACACAAAAAACGTATAAGAAATCTTGCCCTAGATCAATATTGAATCCAAACCAGCATACTCATCATGAGAACTTGGTGGTATAGTGGATAGACAGGACACTGGTTTTAAAGGAAGATCTGTGTTTAAATCTGACTGGTTGGACAGACAGAAAATATAACAGAGCCAATAAAGGAATAACTTAATTCTGTAGAAGTAAAAGTTATAGAAATGATAAAAGAGGGCGAAGTCCCTGAAACATATAGCACATTGCAAGGCTAGATGGATTCTTAAAACATGAAATTTCATGCTTTCATCAATATATTTGGGGTTTGTTAATATTATTTACTTGATTTTCACACTTTATTTTTTAAAATTTTAAGTTTGAAATTATCTTCCTTCCTCCAGCTCCTCCTCCACCCATGGAGAAGACAAGCAACGTGATATCAATTATATATGAGAAATCATGCAAATCATATTTCCATATTACCCAAGTCACAAAAAAGCAAAAAAAAAGTGAAAAAATTATACTTTAATTTGCACTGAGAGCTCATCAATTTTCTCCCTTGAAATGGATAGCATTTTTTCATCATAGGTCCTTTGGAATTGTCTTGGATTATTGTCTTGATCAGAGTAGTTAAATCTTTCACAGTTGACCATCCTTGCAATGTTGCTGTTACTTGGTATGATGATCTCCTGGTTCTGATTGCTTCACTTTGCATCAGTCCACCTATGTCTTCCCAGGTTTTTCTGAAACCACCTCCTTCATCATTTCTTGTAACACAAAAGTATATTACAACCACATACCACAACTTGTGGTATTCCCCAATGTGGTATTCCATCCCCCAATGGATTGGCAGCCCATCTATTTCAATTTTTTTGCCACCAAATATAATGTTCCAAAACCTATGAACTTTTGGTACAGAAGCTACTAAGTCTTATGAAATCCTGCCTGTTTTCCCACAGTATTAAAATTGTTTTTTTTATAGGTGGATCAATGGAATAGAGTAGACATGCAATTTAATACACATAATAACCTTGCATTTTACAAATGTAAAGACTTCAGATTTTGGGATAAGAATTCATTTTTTGGTAAAAAAATTGTTGGAAAAACTATAAAATAGTATGGCAGAAACTGGGCATGGACTAATATCTCACACTATTTACCAAGATGAGGTCAAAATGGATACATGACCTAGATATAAAAAGATATTTTACAAGAAAACAAGAACATGGAAGATATTTCTTATCAGACTTATAGATAGACAAATAATTTATGAATACACAAGAAATAAAGAGAAAAGTTAGGTATAAAATAGATAATTTAGAATACATTAAATTAAGATGCTCTTGTACAAATAAAACAAATGTAGCCAAGATCAGAAGGAAAGCAGAAAATTGGGGGGGTGGATAATAGACAGTTTATCAGATAAAGGTCTCATATCTAAAATATGTGAAGAACTTTGTCATATCTATAAGAATAAAAGTCACTCCCCAATTGATAAATGGTCAAAAAATATGAACAGGCTATTTACCAATGAAGAAATCAAAATAATTTATAATTATATAAAAAATGACCTAAATCATTATTGATTAGAGAAATGCAGATTAAAACAATCTTGAGATATCATTTTGTTCTTACCCGATTGGCTAAAATGATGGAAGGGGAAAGTAACAAATATTGGAGAGAATATGGAAAAAATGGGACACTAATTCATTGTTGATGGAATTGTGAACTGATCCAACCACTTTAGAGAGCATTCTGGAATTATGCCCACAGAGTTATTAAACTAAATATACTCTTGGTCTGTTTCCAAAGATGATTAGGGAAAAAAGGAAAAGAACCTATATATTCTAAATGTTTGCAACAGCTCTCTTTGTAGTGGCATAGAACTGGAAATTGCAGGGATGCCCACCAATTGGGAAGTGGATGAACAAGTTGTGGAATATGATTGCGATGGAATACTACTGTGCTACAAGAAATGATGAGTTCAATGATTTTAGAAAAAGATGGAAAGACTTGCACAAAATAATGAAGAGAGAAAAGACCAGAACCAAGAGAACATTGAATATAGTAACAACAATATGGTTTTAAGAATGACTGAGCAAATAAGTTATTTTTATGATTATAAATACCCAAATTACCTATAAAGAACATATGAAAAAAGACACTATTAGCATCCAGAGAAAACTGATAAATAGAAGCATGTATAGAATAATTTACATATTTATATACATATATGCATATCTTTATATATGTGTGTGTATAACGTATGTGTGTATGTGTATATGTATATGTATTGTATAGTGTATGTATGTGTGTATGTTTGTATCTAAGGGTAGCCATCTGGGGGGGGAGAAAAAAGGAAAAAGAGAAATTTACATGATAATTTTGTTGTGTATTTGAAAGGGATACCAAGTTGTGCATAGTAGACTTGCAGTTTCATGTGCAATCATTTGTATTGCACTATATTATAGAAATGACTGTTTTATTCCATGAATTTAAAATATAATAATTTTTTTAAAAATTTGCCAGTACAAAAAGAGCTGCTATAAATATTTTTGTAAATACAGGGCCTTTTCCTTTTCCCTTTGATCTTTTTGGGATATAGCCCTAGTAGTAGCATTGCTGGGTGAAATGGTGTGCAGTTTTATAGCTCTTTGGCTCTAGTTCCAAATTATTTTCCAGAGTGGTTGGAGCAGTTCACAACTCCACCAACAGTCCATTGCTGTACCTGTTTTTCCACATCCTTTCCAGTAGTTATCATTTCTGATAGTCAGGAGGTGGTATCTCAGAGTTGTTTTAATTTGTATTTCTCTAGCGATTTAAAACAGTTTTTCATATGATTGTATAGCTTTGATTTCTTCTTTTCAAAACTTCCCGTTCATATCCTTTGACCATTTATCAATTTGGCAATGTCTCCATCACTATATTTGGAGAAATGCCTGAATAGCCCTTCTATTTGGACAAATGTATAAATACCACTGGACTTAACACAGTATCTAGTACTTGTTCTATGAAAGCAGTTGCAAGGTTGGGGATGGTGCTCTACTGATCTGGGAAGATCCTCTCTCCAAGCAAACTACTATCCTCAAAACAAAGGACAAGACTGTCCTCATAAGATAGGGGCTTTGTTTCTCCTGGATTTGACTGAGCTCTGGAAAACATGCCCAGAAGCCAGGGACTCATTTATCCACCCAGATGGCTCAAAAGGGGCTACATGGCAGAACCAAGGTACCATTAAGTTTGTTTGGAGCTTTAATTTATGATTTAAATCAAATCTCCAGAGCCAGTTTCTATACTATATAAGGCATGATATATGTGTAGCACACTACTATTCACCAAGGGTTTAAAAAAATTAATAATTTACATAGTGTGTGTGGGGAAGTGTCTTATATGAATGAGATGAGTCAGCAGGTATTAATTATACATGGGTGAATGCATGTATATATTTTCTAGCAAACAACATCAATTTGCACACATTACAAAAAAATGAAAGATGACACTTGTAGTTATATAATCCTAAATAGGAAATATCCACATGCAAAAGGTAACAGTGTAGACAATATAGTATGATATCATAAGAATGTTATTAGATTTGGGGTCAGATCCTTCTTCAGATGCTTATTACCTATACAATGCTGGGCAAGTCACTTAACCTCTGTACCTTAGTTTCAGAATCTGTAAAATGGACTCCATGACTTCTAAAGTTACTTCCACCTTGAAATTTATGATTCTCCAACCCTATGAAATGAACTGTAGCAGTTATAGTTTAAATGTCTGTGACACACACAGTCAGTCAGACAACATCTGGAGTATTGTATCTAGTTCTGAATACCTTAATTTAGTCAAGATATTGAGAAGTTGGAGGGCATGCAGAGGTGAACTATTAGAATAATGAAGGATGGGGAAACCATATCATATGAGAAATAGTTGAAATAAACCATGGTATGAAAAGGAGATAAGATGTACCAAATTGTAATTGAGGTATGACAGAATCATAAACTCTTAGGAGAGAGTACATTTGCTTTTGGCCCTTCCCTCTACCTCCCCTCCCTTTGACTTCCTTGTGTGGGAAGGTAAATACCTCTGTGTGCTGATCCCCCGGGAAAGCAAGAGTGTTCATATGTGGATTACCCAGACTTGGAAGTGAGGACTCACACCACGCTCATTATCACATATTCTTCTGTTTTTCAGTTCACAAAATGGAAGAAATATTCTAAGATCTTCCTTATTTTGTACAAGATTTATCTTTTTTTCTATTTTTTCTATTTTTTTTATTTTTTAATTATTGAGATGCTTATTTTTGTTTTGTTTATTATGGTGATTTTTTTTTTGTTTTCAACATTTATTTCCACAAGATTTTGAGTTCCAAATTTTCACCCCATCTCACCCCTTCCCCCACCCCAAGATGGCATGCATTCTGAATACCCCTTCCCCTAGTCTGCCTTCCTTTCTATCTCTCCCCTGCCCTTCTCTTATCCCTTCCCCTTCAATTTTCCTATAGGACAGGATGGATTTCGGTACCCCATTTCCTGCATTTCTTATTTCCCTGTTGCATGTGAAAACATTTTTTTAAACATGTATTTTTAAAACTTTGGGTTCCAAATTTTCTCCCTTCCTCCCTCCCCATGCACCCTCATTGATAAGGCAAGCAACTAAATATAGGTTATATATGTGCAGTTATGCAAAACATTTCCATAGTAGACATGCTGTGAAAACTAACTCTATTTCCCTTAATCCTATCCTGCCCCCCATTTATTCTATTCTTTCTTTTGACCCTGACCCTCCTCAGAAGTACTTGCTTCTGATTACCCCCTTTCCCAACCTGCCCTCCTCTCTATCATCACCCTACTCTCTTGTCCCCTTCCCCCTCCCCATTTTCCTGTAGGGTAAGACAGATTTCCATACACAATTGAGTGTGTATGTTATTCCCTCCTTAAGTCAAATTCTATGAGAATAAGATTCACTCATTCCCTCTCACCTTTCCCTGTTTCTCCTCCACTGTAAGAGCCTTTTCTTTTCTGTTTTTTGGGGGGGAGATAATTTAGCCCATTCTACCTCTCCCTTTCTCCTTCTCCTGGTATAATCCTCTCTCACCCCTTAATTTTATTCTCCAGATATGACCCCTTCATTTTCAACTCACCCTGTGCCCTCTATCTATCTATCTATCTATCTATCCATCTATCTATCTATCTATCTATCTATCTGTCTATCTATATCTATATATATGTACATACAATTTTTTCCCCTCCAACTACCCTAATACTGACAAAGGTCTCATGAGTTACAAATATCATCTTTCCATGCAGGAATGTAAACAGTTCAACCTTAATAAGTCTCTTATGATTTCTCTTTCCTATTTACCTCTTCATGTTCCACTCGAGTCTTGTATTTGAAAGTCAGATTTTCTATTCAGCTCTGGTCTTTTCATCAAGAATGCTTGAAAGTCCTCTGTTTCACTGAATGACCATTTTTTCCCCTGAAGAATTATACTCAGTTTTGCTGGGTAGGTGATTCTTGGTTGTAATCCTATCTCCTTTGCCCTCTGGAATATTCTATTCCATGCCTGCAGTCCCTTAATGTAGAAGCAGCTAAATCTTGTGTTATCCTGATTGGGTTTCCACAATACTTGAATTGTTTCTTTCTGGCTGCTTGTAATATTTTCTCCTTGACCTGGGAACTCTGGCATTTGGCTACAATATTCCTAGGAGTTTTCCTTTGGGGATCTCTTTCAGGCAGTGATCGGTGGATTCTTTCAATTTCTATTTTGCCCTCTGGTTCTAAAATATCAGGGCAGTTTTCCTTGATCATTTCTTGAAAGATGATGTCTAGGCTCTTCTTTTGATCATGGCTTTCAGATAGTCCAATAATTTTTAAATTCTCTCTCCTGGATCTATTTTCTAGATCAGTTGTTTTTCCAATGAGATATTTCACATTATTTTCTAATTTTTCATTCTTTTGGATTTGTTTTACTGTCTTTTGGATTTGATTTCTCATAAAGTCACTAGCTTACAAGTGCCCTATTCTAATTTTTAAGGAAGTATTTTCTTCAGTAATCTTTTGAACTTCCTTTTCCATTTGTCCAATTTTCTTTTTGAGGGCATTCTTCTCCCCATTGGCTTTTTGGACCTCTTTTGCCATTTGGGTTAGGCTATTTTTTAAGGTGTTATTTTCTTCAGTATTTTTGGGGGTCTCCTTTAGCAAGCTATTGACTTGTTTTTCATGATTTTCTTGCAAAACTCTCAGTTTTTCCTCTACTTCTCTTGCTTGCTTCTCAAAATCCCTTTTGAGCTCTTCCAAGGCCTGGGATTGATTCATATTCTTCTTGGAGGCTTTGGATGTAGGAGCTTTGACTTTGTTGTCTTCTTCTGGTTGTATGTTTTGATCTTCTTTGTCACCAAAGTAAGATAATATAGTCTGACTCTTTTTGCGCTGCTTACTTATGATCCTGGCCCATTACTTGAGTTTTAGACTCTTTGTTAAGGTAAAAGTCTGCTTCCAATGTGGAGAATGTACTGTCCAAACTTCGGGGGTTTGTACAGCTGTTTTCAGAGATACTGCTAGGGACCTGAAAATTTTCAGTTCTTCCAAGCTGCTATGATAAGGGTCGAGGTGTTTTCTCTCCACTGCCATGAGGAGCTTCACCACACCAGCATTCCTCCTAGCCCCAGGACCACCCCTCAGAACTGTGACCCAGATCCAAGCACAGGTAAAAGCAAGAGATTCCTGCCTCAGCACTGGCAAAGAGATTCCTGCAATCCCTCTCTGATCAGCCACTTGATTCCCCCTCAGTCTGTGGGCCAGAAGCTCAGGAAAAAGCCATGGCCCTGGGGGCAGCTGAGACCTAGCTCCTTCTCTCACCACAGTCACAGACTTTTCCCACTAACCTTCTAAGTTGTCTTTGGTGTTTGTGGATTGGGAAGTCTGGAAACCGCCATAGCTGCCTGTGATTCAGCCCTCTGAGGCCTGCTCCAGCGTTGCTGAGGCCTGTGCACCCATGCCGAACTGCGCTCCTCTCCCTGCCTGGCGCGATATACCTTTCCAATCAACCATCCAGGCTGTCTTTGGCTGGAAGTTTGTTTCGCTCTGTCTTTTTGTGGGTTCTGCTGCTTTAGAATTTGTTTAGAGCCATTTTTTATAGGTATTTGGAGGGGTTTGGGGGAGAGCTCAAGCAAGTCACTGCTTTTCCTCCGCCATCTTGGCTCTGCCCCCTCAAACTTCCTATTGCCTAGATTCTTAAGGAATCTGAGCAGCGGCTAGATTTTAAGAATCTGAGCTATCTTTTATTTTTTAAAGAAGCCTTTAAAAAAGAGAAATAGGATTAGGTACAATATTTAATAAACTTGAAATATTAGAAAATAAAGTCCGTTGTCAAGGTACTTTGTCAAATAGCATGAGTTAGGAATTGAATTTAGCAAACCTTGGCCTCTCCCTGACATACACAGATGCCTACTTAAAAAGAATTGTCATGATTTTTGATTCATCAACATACAAAGCAAAAACAGAAACAAAAACAAAAATCTCATATACTATTAATCAGCCCAACTTGAACTGAAATACAAAAATGCCTCTGCAAGTGTACACATCCATCCACAATTTGATCACATATTCATCACAGAGCTGGAAAGAAACCCTATACAGCCAGATAAAACACTTTAAAGACTTTTCTTGTAAATTTCATTGCCTCTTAAAAGGTCTGATGAGAAACTTTTACTGTCATGTATTTTCATATCTTTGTAGTTTTGGCAAGAACTTGCCTGAAAACAGAGTCATCAATATGAATAAGGGAAGATATTTTTTCCTGCCCAGTTAATCTGGGGACTGAGGTATGCAGAAAGCTCTTCTGGACTTGCACATCAATAAAATCTTTTGCTTATTCATCTTTTGTTTTCCTCCATCCCCAGTCTGCCTATGGTGAGTACTTTTTACAACTATATACTGGTGGCCCTCATGTCTAACCCCATTTATAACAGGAAACAGTAATGCCCCAGGCAGAATTTAAGAATAGAAAAACACTGATAATCTTCCCTTTTAAAAGTATTTGAATCTAATCTACCCAAATCCCCATTTACACAATAAATTTCCATAAAGGATAACTGGTGAAATCTTAAGGCACCTTTCTGTCTATCAGGAAAACTGTTTTATGTTGTTTTTGTTTGTTTGTTTTAGAAAGAAACTTGGTACCCATGGCCACAGGACAGGAGTCAAACCTATTCACAGGTTGTGTGGTTTGCCCTTAACTCTCGAAGAGGACCATGATATCAGGAGGATGATGCCATGACCTGCAAGTGAACTGGATTACAATGAGGGAGGGCTATGCAAAGTCACCAGCCTGACTTTCTCCTCCAGAGTCATCTGGGTCCAATAACCAGGTATAGATCAGGACAACTGGAGATGGCCTAGGATGCACTGGGGTACCTTGGCCTTTTAAGCTAAGGTCTTTACAAGTTCTTACTTTGACTGAAGCAAAGCCCATTCAATGATTAGGGTTGTTTAAGAAGTGAGTCTAGGGAGAGTCCTTCTAATAAAAAAAACATATATGTATGTGTGTGTATCTATCTATCTATCTATACACACACATACATACATATATGTGTGTGTATATATGTATGTGTGTGTGTGTGTGTGTGTGTGTGTGTGTGTGTGTGTATAAATCAAACTGGGAGAGGGAGACCTTCAGGGTTGTTTCTTAGGTGGTGCTTGGGCAGGGACCTGTTGTTGGCCAATCAATGTGAGCTAGAGTGAATTGGGTTTCAGTCTTGGTCTTTAAGAAAGATATCTAGCCAGTAAACCCCAAGATATCAAGGCATTATTATTGCCCAGCAGTTGACTAACCACCAAAGTGAGTGAAGGACTGCATAAACATAAGCTATTTTAATGTTTACTAGTTATTTGTAATTTAGCCTTGAGAATTTTCTGGGGAAACTTTCCCATAATTACACCACAGGTAGTATGTGTCAGCTTTGCTGAACCCAAAGTCTGACTTTTATCCACTAATGCAAGTTGCTAAGTTCTATCAGTGAAGGCCATTTCCATACCAGGGATTAC
>NW_020945437.1:5095648-5138148 GCF_900497805.2 Vombatus ursinus | reverse complement strand
AGAAAGGTCACATAACTTGCTTTAGGTAGCAGGAAATAGTAGAGCTGGGAATCAAATATGAGCTAACTTCTGATTCAGCACTCTTTACACTATATTTAGGGCAACATTATATGAGTTATGTCCATGAAATTTCTTGCAATGCTTAGAAAGAGATCCAAACAGTATAAAATGGGATGCCTGTAAGTGCTTAGTAAACATCACAGTGCTACATAAAACCATGAGATATTTCCATCATAAGCTTCAAACAATTAATGCTTCAGAAATTAGTGTTTTATTAGCTTTTATTTTGCAAAAAGGCACTTTTTTGCAATTTTCAAAAATTATATAAATATGTGAACACTTTACATTTTACAGCAACAAACCATTACATTTGAGAATTTTACAAAGACCAGCATTTTAAAAACTCTGTAGATCAGAATTCTGTGGCTCCTAATTACTGATTTGCAAAAATGTCAATTACAAAAGTGCTTGAGAAGCTCAGCAATTAAACCACTTTCAACGTGACGAGTTCCTGAAATACTTAGTTCTCATCTCCAAGTTTCAGTTTAGTGCACCAGTTTGCTAATTCATTCGGATAAGAGAGTGGAGGTGGGATTAGAGAACCAATCCTGGTTCTCAAAAAGACAGTCCCAGGGTGAACTCTAGCACCCCTTGAAGAACTGTCTTCTGCAGCTGAGGGACCCATATAAGGATTTTTGTCTGTTGTGTCAAGTTTAGTCTTGAACTAATAATTCAAAATTGTGAAGGTATTCTACCAGCATGTACATAGCAAGACTATAGAGGGATATGGTTACATGGAAAACAAAGTCAAGCTGTCTTTTCAAATATTTCATGAAATTAAATGTCCCTTATGGTTTTTTCACCAACATTCTATAACCCTACATTGTCAATTTAACCAGAGAACAAGACTTGCATGTCAAAATGCTTCCACTATGAAGCTAGACAGGATGCTTCAAACTCTATGTCTCATTCCAAGTTGATTGCTGCTTTATCCCTGATAAATAGCAAGGGAAGGAACAGTAACCACCATCTTGAATAATGTCATCTTTTTTAGGGGGGAGGTGGGGAATTCCACTCATAACTATAATCCTTTTAATAAAAAAAGTGTAACAATCCCATATGAAAATATTGGGCATTAGGAATATAAACCCCAAAGAACCTTGGCAGTATTCAGGATAAATAGTTACATTTTTATTCCTATCTATCAAGAAAACAAAAAACAAAAAAAACAAACAAAAAAAAAGAAAACAAAAGAGTCTACTATACACATTTTTAAAGTTTAACTGTCTCCAGTCGTTACTTAGTAGACTTTTTGTTTGTTTGTTCGGTTGGTTTTTGGCAAGGCAATTGGGGTTAAGTGACTTGCCCAGGGTCACACAGCTAGTAAGTGTCTGTGCCAAGTGTCTGGTCTGAGACTGAATTTGAACTCAGGTCCTCCTGAGTGCTCTATCTATTGCGCCACCTAGCTGCCCCCTTAGTAGACTTTTTCATAAATGACTATTTGCTCTTCAACAAAGCTCAAATAAGCTCTCCTTTGCACTGATCGCACCTTCTCTTGTCCATGGTTATTTGTGTAAACGTACCCCCTTCCTCCTTTCCTTATTCCCCATTTAATTATAAGTTCCTTTAAGAGTAAACCCTCTGACTTATCAATCTTGTGTCACCCATGGTAGTAGTACAACTCCTTTCACATACTAGGTGATTAAAACACTTTAAATAAATTGAATTGACATGAAATAACATACCCTGCAGTAACTGCAGTGCTAGTCCAACTCAGTTATACTCTTATGACTATTGGAAGCCACCCTGGGGTTGGCCTGGGGTGATTTAAAGTTATTCTGATGACTAGCAAACTAAATGTTTCAGATGACTTTGTTTTTAGAGCTCAGATAATGATGAGCGCCGAGGATTTGATATTTGGAAATTCTATATTTCTCCAGAAAATGGAATTGAAACATTTAAACTTCCTCATTGGTCAAGGATTGTGTAAAGGTGATGCTGCATGTTTCCCCCATGAGATAGTAGGGTACTGTTTGATTTATGTCAGAAAACTTACCAATTACAGTTTCACCACTGAAATAAGACCAGTTTGTTGTCATATATAGTGTTTTTGTCTTTAGTTGTTTGGCATTTTTTTTCTTTTCCTGTCTATTGCCCTATTTGTCCTCATCCTTGTGATGAGAACAGAACTAAGTTTCATTAATTCCATTTTGCCAAAGAAGAAATTAAGGCCTAGAAAGGTAACTTACCCACAGTCACTGAAAAACAGCAACAACAACAAAAAAAAAACACAAAAGCAACTCAACAACTTTGACTTTAAACTCAGGTAATAAATGCAATTATACTCTTTTCCCCAAACATATGTGCACACATACACAGACACAGACACACACATACATACACACACACACATACATGAACAAAGTTCTTTCTGGGATTTCTTCCAAAAGAGAAATCTCCTGGAAAGATGATTATCATCAACTTTGACTTATGTTTACCTTGACTTATTTGTACTTATTCTAAACCTTACCTTGTATTTATTTGTTTACATGTTATCCCTGCTCACCCCACCACACCTAATCACCATTGGAGACTGTATGCCGCTTGATGGCTGAGACTGTTTCATTTTTGTCTCTATATGCACAAATCCTAATATAATGCCTTGTACAAAGCCAGCATTTGTGTATGTGTGTATATGTGTGTGTATATGTATATATGCATGTATATGAAGATATATACATTTTGTATATATGTATGCACATATACATATGTACACAAGTATGTATACATATATATATAATTTGATTTTAATTTCATACCCCTACTGAATGCATGCTACTTATTATGCAGATGGTATGCTCTGTTCCACTATGGTTTACAACAGTATCTAGGAGCCTAAAGAAGAAGTAACCTACATGTCTAATTCCCCTGCTTACAAAGAAAGCAACTCAGGTCCCATTCCTGTAAGGTTCAGGCTGAGAAGGAAAGTCTGGAAAATATACCTGCCACTTCTTTAACCAGAGCTTTGGTTTTTCTGTATTCCTCGCGAGCACCAAGGAGCATGTGAGGCCCTGCAAAGGGGTTCTCTTGCCTCAAAAATAAATTACACAGCATTCCTAAATCGATAAATTGGTCCCAAATAAATATGCCGATGCAGATGCACAGTGACATTTAGTTACACTACCACAGGGAAAGTTTCTGTCTCTTACAATGTTGATTTAAAAAAAAAAAAGCTTTTCTCTCCTGGGATGGGGAAAGCGAAGACTAGGAATATGACCTTGCAATGACAGAATTTTAATGCACTATGAATGCCACAGAGGCAGTGCCAGGGCTGCCTCTCTCTGACATGTTGCAGTGTGAATTAGGCATTTCTGGAGTGCAGTTTTTCCTCATAAAAACTGGCCTAACCTAGGGGTCAAACAGCAAACTCTAAAGCTCTCTTTCTCAAAACCGTCAGATGTCATTATAATCAAAGGGGAGCTTGTGCTGAGGCATTTAAGTCAGACAAGGCAGGAGTGGCTTCCAGGGAACAAACCAAGTATACAATCCTTTGACACTTGGATGAACCAGAGGAACAGCTCTGCATTTAGCTCCCAAGACTTGTCTGGTTTAGAAGGAGACCACCACCATGCTATCCTGCATTGGCCAAGCACTCTTTGTTGTCACTGATTTATTTTGCCCTACCAAAGATTTTTGTTCAAATGTCATGCCATTCCCTGGTAGTTAGGTACCCCGCAGACTGCTGAGGAAAGCCATGGTTAGTCTATCACTTTCTTGAACAGTGACTTACTTGGCTTGATGTTTCAAAGGGAGGTCATTGGCTTCTTCCTCTTCTGACTATGGAGATAATCTTCCTTGTTAATTATATAATTATATGAAAACCAGTCTTAACTTTTGTCCTTCCCCAAATGTTCCCCTATTCCTCCATTTTGTCCCTAACCTTCTGTTGTTGTTGTTTAGTCATTTCAGTTGTATTCAACTCTTTGTGACTCCATTTGGGATTTTCTTGGTAAAGATACTAAAGTACTTTGCCATTTCCTTCTCCAGCTCAAAGATTAGTATCTGATACTTAAAGAAAAGTGTTGGGAGACCAAATCTGAACTCAGGTCTTCCTGACTCCAGGGCTGGTGCTCTATCAATTGCGCCACCTAACTGTCCTTCCCAACCTTAGTCAATGGCATTTAGATTGCTGGATTTCTTTTCCTATTTGGAATTTTGCAATACCTGACTGAAAAGGCTGGGCTGTTTGAGCTTTTGAAAAGTGGAAAGCAGAAAATGCATACTCTTCATTGTATACTTATGCATTCCATTTGTGGTAAAAATCAATCCCTTTACATATGATTACATTCATTTCACTTTTACTAGTTTAGATAACAGTTCCCCTCTTTCCATTGTAGCCAAGTAACAATTTAAGGTTGGGCAAGCATAAAAATGATGCTGACTTCATTTTATTACCTTTCTAACTCTCTTGCAGGGATGGGAGCAAGAAATTTTGATATTTCAGTGCAAAGTTAAATTTCTAACATTAGAGTAATTCAGTGAAATTGAAGTCATTCAAAATAACAAGCATTCATCAAGCAGTTACTTTGTGCCAGGCATTTTATTAGATACTGGGGGTGCAGTGAAGGGAAGTAACGCAGTCCTGTTATTAAGAACTTATAATCTATGGGTGTCTGGGAGAATAAACCCTCTATATAATCACCATCCTCATCACTTTCATCATTATAACTAGCATTTATATAGTCTTTAAGGTTTGCAAAGCATTTTATGTGATATCTCATGTGATCCTCACAATGGTCTTGGGAGATCTATTATTGCTCCCATCTTACAAATGGGGAAACCAAAGCTGTGAGAAATTAAGTGGCTTCCCTACAATCACACAGTTAGCAAGTATCTGAGACAGAATTCAAACTCAGGTTTTCCTGACTTCTACTCCTGTGTTCCATCCACCGCACCACCTGGCTGCATATATACACACAAGTATGCTACAAGGCAGGATGTGATAGGAGGAAAACAGGAACTCAAAGAAAATCTGAAGAGTACTATTTTTCAATATAGTTTTTAAAGTACAAAGCTGTAGTCAAAATTAATTAATCCTTTATTTCAATGTCACATGTTTTAAAAGCTAATTTTTGAAAAGGAGAATCTATCTTTAAAAGATTATGTAGGTACATATGTATAAGTAGAGATTATATTGGGCCTCAAATCAATAAATTTGAGATTTGAAATCAGTTGGTCAAGTTCACAATTGTGGCTGTACTACTAAATGTGATTTGGGATGTTAGTTCCCGTCTCTAGGAAACTAACAACTCCAGGTGCTTATTTTACATATGAGGCAATTTCCTCATATGTAAAATAAGCACCTGGAGTAGTTGATTTCTAAGATCCCTACCAGCTTTAAATTCTATCATTCTATCAGAAAAGACTAGTTATGGAGCAGCTAAGATGGCACAGTGGATAGAGTACCAGGTCTGGAGTCACGAAGACATATCTTCCTGAGTTCAAAACTGACCTCAGACAGTCACTAGCTGCGCAACTCTGAACAAGCCACTTAACTCTATTTGCCTCAGTTTTCTCATCTGTAAAACGAGCTGGAGAAGGAAATGGCAAACTACTCTAGTATCTTTGACAAAAAAAAACCCAAAAGGGGTTATAAAGAGTCAGACATGACTAAACAACAACAACACGAACAAGGAACATTATGCTACTATTAGGAGACTTCAAACTGGAAAGAATACTATAGAGGAAGTCAGGAGATTTGAGTTCTAGTGGTTCCACCCATAACCTAGGGCAAGGCATTTCTCTGGGCCTCCGTTTATTCATCTGTCCAATGAGAGGATTGGAGCAAATGATCTTTAAGGTCCCTTTCAGCTGCAACATTTTTTTTGATCCTCTAAGAAAAAGCTTTATATAAATTTATAATGTCCTAAGACATGTTTTATTACAAATTTTACTGTTTCAAATAGATATGGCATCTTTTTTCCCTAAAATGGAGTCTTTGAAATGCTGAAGCCTTCTTGGCACCAACACCGTCAGCAGCAACAACCTGTTTGTCTCTAGCAAGCGTCTTTAAACAATATCACATGATTTAAATCCAACCCCCATGGTGATGGTTCAAAGTAAATGCTTATTTGGGAGCTACAGACTTTCTGGTGCAATGGATCAACTCATCAGACTACACTACACTGGATAAATCACCAAGCTTTTCTGTGTTTATTTTTAAGCTATTTTGCAATCAGAACCCTTCCAATGGGGGCTTTTCAAGTCACTGAAATGAAAAATAGCCAATCATTCATTTCAATCCCTTATTTAAAAATAAACAAATTGAAAACTAAGTGAATTGTCATATGTTTCCACATACATGCGACCTAACGATAAGTCACCAAGCAAACAGCATGAAATAATTGTGGGATTTGATTTCCACTGGAGAGATTTCCATTCATGATACAGAAAAATACTGCCTCTCTTCCACAGAAACCTTCTATTAAAATGGACGTGATTCCCAAGGAAGGAAAAGCTCTGATGGAAAGATTCCTTTGGAAGAGTCTTTATATTGTTGGTGAATTAAGCAGGGAATTTAGGCTTTCTTTTTTATTTCACCAGGTTAATTTCTTGGTATAATCCCAACAATTATTTGAACAATGCCCTACCTAATTAGGATATTATGTAGAATTTCAAGCCAGAAGAGATGAGATTATGTAGTTCGAATCCTGGATTTTACAGTTGTGGTAACTGAGGACCAAGGAAATGAAAGATACTGCTAAAGGTCACACAGCTGATAAAATAGTTCTTCAAAAATGCCTAACTAGCTTGCTATTTGATAGAAGAGGGATTTGTCCAAGGTCAAAATCTAAATAGGGATGGAGTCAAGTTTAAAATTCAGTTCCTGTGACTCTCAATCTACTAGTAGTGTATCTAAAACCAGCCACTGCATAAAGAGATTGATTTTGTTCTGAAATCTGGTAAAGTTATGTCACTAAAAAACTATTTTCTTTCCTTTTCCAATAGAAAATAAGGAAATGGGGGCACGCTCTTCCATTTAGTAATTGTAGATAGGTTAAACCACAATTCAGAGCCACCAGAGAAAGCAATTCTTAGGGAGACTGAATCTCTTGGTCATTCACAATTTAAACCCTGGTGACTCACCTAATAATAAGACTTATATACACTCCAGAAGTGTAAGACTTTGGCTTTGGAAGAAGCTAGGATGGCCAACAAACCAAACTCTTGCCTGAATTTAATACACCATCAAGCTAGTCTAATGGGGCTGAACCTGCTATTTCTTTGGTATAAAGAACTGTCTGATAGGAAAGCTGCTGCTACAAATGCATCACTGCCTACTCTGAAATATATAGTCTTACTGAATTGCATAGAGCACTGATAGGTTAAGTGACTTAATTGTGCAGGGTCATACACCCAGAGGTAGTGCTGAAACTCAGTTCTTCTTGGTCCTGATTGCTTTCTCTACACTACATGAAGAATCCTTAACCTAGATTCCATGATTTTGTTTTTTAGAAAGACTTTGGTAACTGTATTTCAGTGTGATTGGTTTTCCTTGTAATTCTATGTATTTTATTTTGTGCATTTAAATACATCATTCTGAGGAGTCCATAGTTTTCACCAGACTGCGAGAGGCTGTCCATGAAATGAAAGAAGGCTAAACCTACTACACCATTCTAATCTATGCCTCAATTCATAAGAGCATTGAAAATAAGCATGGCACATCATTGGACAAAATAATTTTACACTCAATTACTATTTATTATAAGACACCTTTCATGACATGCTCTTCTCCCCTCCCTCCCCAGCTGTTAGTGCTCCTAACAGAAAAAAAAACTGTGTATTTATTTTTACACATATATATTTGATTTTTTTTTCTGTATGTGTTATACTTAGTAGAATGAATTCTCTTTAAGGGTAGTAATTTTTGTTTTTTGTGTCTTCAGGCCTAGTACAATGCCTGACATAGGAGGTGCTTAATAAATGTTTGTTAAGCAATACTGAGTGTATTAAGTAAAAAAAATCAGCTTCTGTCTTCAAGTCATTTTCATATAACACTCCATAAGCTCCTCCCATTCAATCAGTGAGCTCCATATGATTTTAGACCAAGCCTTGATCAAATTATTATTGGTGAATCTGAATCTATTTGATATTGATTGCACATCATAGGATTTCCTCCAATTCCTTTCCCATCCCCAATCTTTTGGTTGAAAATAACCTCTCCTTCTTCAAAATTCTCATGGCATGTTGGACTTCTCTTTTGTACCCATAGTATTCTGCTGGAAGGTCCTACTTGAATATGTACCGCATTCCCACCATTCACTTCACAGTACACCTTAATAATGGCATCTCTGTTCAACCTGCCAACTCACCTCCCCTCTTCTAGTACCTACTAGTACACACATACACACACACACAAATATACACATACATATTTTATGTACATAGTTTGAATGCATGTGTGTATGTGTGTGTGTGTATAATAAAGGGAAGGTACTGGAAGTGTATGTGTGTATATGTGTGTGAACATGTGTGTGTATGTATAGATATACTATGTGGATATATGTATATATACATACACATATACATGCATGTATACATAAGTCTTATATGTGTAAAGTTTTTTTTTTAATTTTGTCTTCCCATTAGAATGCAAACTCACACGAGGGCAAAGGCTGTTTTATTTTTTTCCTTTCTTTGTATTCCCAGTGCCTAGCAAATAGTTGGCATGTAATAAATGCTAGTTAACTGACTGTGATTTTTCATCTTTGTATCTTCAGCATACTTCAAAAATGTTTGTTAAATGATATTGAACTATGTTATGTAGAAATAAACTTGCATGCTAAGCCATCCTGATTAAACCATTGTCCCAGATTTGTGTAATTGAAAGATATGCACATATTTAAATAGCACAGACTTTGATTTTGCAGTGAAGCAAACCTATCCCTTTCTGAGCTAAGAATTCCATGATTCATTAACTGGAGTCTCAGTAATAGTTTAAAAAAAAACAGTAGTAGGAGGCAGAAATTGAGTATAATGTTAAGAATATTTATTACATATCATTGCTGAGATTAGATGTTGCAAAGATAACATCTTTAATACTGGAGTTATTAGCTCTGTAACCTGTAATAACTGATTCTTAATGCCAGAGTTAAATTGCAAAAATTCTAGTGGCACCTGCCTGGTAAAATAGCCACTCCCTGCTTATGTAAAGTGACTGCACTTTCAGCGATCTCAGAGAGTTCCACAGTCAAGGAATGCCCACAAATATCTTATTTCTGTGGAAGCTTAAAAAAGAAGTGAATTCTTTTATTCTCCAAATGAATATTAAGTAGATTCTTAACAAAGAAGGGTTCTACCATGAAAAGATGCAAAGAGCATCTTTGCTCAAAGGGAGAGAGAAACAATCACCTAGAGACTGTACACACATAATATCCTATTTTCCTCCTTTTTTTATAAAGAAGGGTCATAAATTCATGAAATTTTAAAGAAGCGCTTTGAAGTCGTCTACACCAATTCCCTTCCTGATTTCACAAATGAAGAAACTGAGGCTCAGAGAGGTCAGATGATTTTGACAAGACTATAAAGCTAATTGGTAGAAGACGTCCTCTGATACTCAGGCTGTTTGTTTGTTTGTTTGTTTGTTTGTTAAAGATGGGACTATTAGGGCATTTGGTTCAACCCCTGTCAGGGAACAGTAGAATCCCTGGACTGAATACAAGGCTAAAATTAAAACATAAAAATATATATCCCATATCCATACTCACATAAACTTCCATCCCACAGCCTAGGAGCTGCAGGAGTTAAATGGAGGTACCAGCATCAGTAGTGAGGTGGCTAGATGTTGACAGAGTACCCGTATTAATAGTGTCCTGGGTTGCTGTGTCTAAAGTATTAATACCTTTGCCTGGATTTTTTTTTTCCAAATTAAAGCTATTTTGTTTGTATACAAAGCACAGAAGGTAGTCTGACTTTATATGTGAATTTTTAATTTTGATCAATCTGGAACCTGTTCAACCAAAAATAACTGAAGGATGACAGAGACAATCAGCCTCATGTGGAGAAAGTTCAGCCACTCAATGGGGAGCTCTTCAATCAGCCATAAAACCAACAGTGTGTATCTAATGGCTTTCTTTTTCATGCAAGCATTGAACACCAAATCATGGCAGTCCACACTTTGCTGATCCTCTTTGGTTCCCAGATTAAACCCATGTAGATGGATCATCATCCTGCCATCTCCCCTACATT
This sequence comes from Vombatus ursinus, assembly GCF_900497805.2. Lineage (NCBI taxonomy): Eukaryota > Metazoa > Chordata > Mammalia > Diprotodontia > Vombatidae > Vombatus > Vombatus ursinus. The sequence continues at coordinate 5,127,900 of NW_020945437.1, read as the reverse complement.
AACATTTTAAATAATCATAAATAAGAAAACCTCACTATTCTTGGGCACTCATTATCTGTTGGCTGTGGCTGACTTTAGAAGTTTCAAAAATTGCACTAGATCCTTTCGAAGAGTCCATCCTTGTCCTTGTCAGTTCCCAAATGCTTTCAGCTGAAAGACTCCTTATTGTATTCAAATTTTGTCCCATAAGCATTGTTCTGGTTACTCAGCTGATGAAGGGTCTTGGAAATTGAACTCGGTCCACAGCAGAAAACACCAACTGTTTTCCTGGGAAGAATTAGGAAGGTGGGGGTAGGGAGTAGAAAGCCACAGAGATAATTAATTCAGTACATGAAGATAAATGTATTACATGAATTATGACTTGCATATCAAAATGGCTATTGAAAGCTCTTCTGATTATTGCACGTTATAAAGCACATTATTTACCTCATTCTGCCCAGACAAGATCTCTGGATGCAATATTACTATCAGTACCTATTCAATTCTAGTTAATAAAATGTATAAGTGAGTTTCCTAATACTTTTCCATAATGGATTACCAGCACCAATCTGGGACAGCTGATTCCCAGTCTAGGGATTTTCTCCATTCATTTTCTTCTCATGAATCACCTCATATTTCTGTTCCAATGATTCTTCATTGGAAATGAGCAATAAAGAAAATGAAGGAAGAATTTTTCCATTCCAAGAAATCATTTTAAAACCACTAATTTCAATTCAAATTCAAAACAAAAAATTAATGAGTATATGAAATCAATAACTTCATACACATGTGAACTTCATCAAGAGGGTTCCTACTATTCATTAATGTACATTTGTCCTTAAAGCATTGTCTAAACAAACTAAACAAATCCTCTCCCCCCACTTCCTGAATACAAGCATTTAGTTGAAACTTTCTAATATACCTAACAGGAGACATTGTATATTGTAGTTATCTTTCTATCTTATCCCTACCCCACCTTTCAACAGGGTTATAGAATTCACAAGGGCGGGGACCATGCTTTAGCTAAGCTTTCTGTCTACCTTAAAGTCCAGTTCACTGCTCTGTACTCAAAAGGCACATGATAAATATTTGTTGAATAAATTAACAATAATGATGATGATGATGATGATGATAACAAGAACTTATATCCCTCCTGTAAGAGAGAGGAAAAAAAGCCTTAGATTTGTAGCCAAAAGGTCTGCATTCAGGTCCTGACTCTGCCAATTATTATTTTTTGGACTTTGAGCAAGTCTTTTAATCCAATTGGCCTCAAGTTCTCACTCTGTAAAATGAGGAGGTTAGACTAGATGACTTGTAAGGTCTCTTCTAGCTCTAAATCTATGAAACTACAGAATTTACATAGCACTTCAACGTTTGCGAAATGCTTTCCATACAGCACGTTATTTGAGCTTCAAAACAACCTGTGAAGCAGATGCAATTTTAATTCTCATTGTACAGGTGAGGAAATTGACATCCTTGGAATGCCTTTACATCAAGGTAAATTCCACAAATCCTTATGAGCTCAACTGATGTGCTATAGTGCATACCACTGGGCTGCTAATAATGGTACCCTCTTTAAAATATACACCTTTAATTAAAGGTGTGGCAAATAATCAGTTTAGAGGATCTTAATTAGATATTTAAATTAGGGAATATAATATGTTTGAGTCTGACATCAAACCCTAGTAGCATGTTTGTCGGCACTTCACTAAATAAAAGTTCATTCTGGTCATCTGTAAAATAAGATACTAATATTCTGCTCCCTACTTCCCAGGATTGTTGTGGAAAACATGTTCTTTAGGTTATAATGTAAAGCATAAATCTGGTTTGTTTTACTATTTTCCTGGATAGATATAAGTGTATGAGGCAGTTAGGAAGCCCACAAGTGTAGTCCTAGATGAATTGCACATTGACTGTGCAGGGTGGTGTCATGCAATCTTCCAGTTAAAACGTGAAGCCTTGAATTTATCTTTATCTCAACTCTTCTTTTCTTGGATCCCCTATAGCAGAGGTAGAAGGTGGATGGTACAGAATAATGAAAATGCCAAGGAAAGAAGGAGGAGTGATGAGGAGCAAAGAAAACTTTAATGGGAGGAAAAAGGCAGCCCTCAGAAGCATACATAAAATATAACATAAAATAAGATCTTTGACAGAAGGAATTATTTCTTATTTATTTTAGTATACATCCCAGAGTCTACCTCTTCATGTAATAGGTACCTCGTAAACATTTGCTTACATATGGAATGAATGGATCCAATACCTCTCTTGTACAAAAGCTATTAATTACAGGAAATTGAGAAGCAAAAGTCTACTCATTCTCTAATTTTTTTTTTCATTTGAGTAAGTCTTAATCTTCTCTGAATAGATTGTCAACATTTCTTAGTTTTCTCCTATTTGTTAATCCCATTTTGTAACATGAACATTATTGTTATTTTTAATACTCATAAATTATATTAAGTTGTTGCATAAAGCAGTATGAACAAATATGTTCATTCACATTGTCTTCTATTCCTCACTTTCCTTTCCATTTCTTTCCATTTATGTGGTATTTTTTATCTCAAAAAGTAGCTGATGCATCAAAAAGCTGTACTGCCCTTTCCTCAAATATTATGTTTAAAAATCTAGGATAAGTGATACATTTTAATTGGTATAAAGGATAGATTACTAGAATTAAAGACAGGAACATGTAAGTTCAAATTCCAGTCTTATACTTACCAGCTGTGTGTCCTGGGGAAAATCACTCAATTTCTCTAAGCCTTAGTTTCCTCAACTATAAAATTCAAGGGTTGGACTCAATGAAATCTAAAATTCCTTCTGGCTCTAAATCAATGATCCTTTAAAAAGTGGTCCCACAGCAGACAGTGATAGTGTAATATAAAATATCAACAGCAGATGGTGCACATCAGCTCCTCTGAGACAGTTCAAAAATACAGCCCAGTTTCTGAGCTATTGGGCAATGTTTAACAAAAAAAAAAAAAACACAGCAACATGAGCCAATAAAAAAGCAAGAACAACTCAATGATTCCAGACCAATTAGTTATAAATGACCCTCTAGTTTATTGGTAACTTTGATTTCTTAATTAAGCAACTTCAAGGAAGGTGACATGATTCCAGGATTCTATCCCTGCTCAGAATACAAATACCCTCATCAGAAGTTGGTTCTAAAAGCAGCACAATGGTTGACACTGTAACTAACCAGAAACGTCCAAATTAGCTAAAATGGAAGTCTTACCTCACCTTGTTTCTTCCCCGATACATACACAAGCCAAATGGAACTTATGCAAGGACATGCTCACATTGGATAAGAAGACATGCATGGGGCACATTGTGGAGGGAGCGCACACACCAATAACTCCTTGAGGTCTGGGAATGTTTCATTTTTATCCTTGTAGCCCCTTACATCTTCCTGTCTTTAATTCTATCAATCTATCCTTCATATCAATTAAAATGTATCACTTAGCCTAGATTTTCAAACATAATATTTGAGGAAAGGGCAGTACAGCTTTTTGATGTATCCTCAATACCTAGTAGAATGGTTGGCACAAAGTAGGTACTTTCTACTTGTTGACAGACTGAGTAACCAAAGGGGATATTGATAATGATAAGATCAGCGAGTCGGAGAATTCTTAGAGGAATATCTAATAAGGAATTATATTTTCTTTTAGAGATGTGTAGAGCAGATTCAGGCTATAGATAGTCAAGTCTAGTTGGTTGGCATTAATTTTTCATCACTCCTGTTTTATATGCTTTCATATTATGAACACTCTTTTCTCCTCTTCCCCTTACAAAGCCATAATATCACAAACATTCCTATTTAAAAAATATTTTCAAGTGTTTGTACAAGTTAGCTTTTACCTAACTTCCTTTGTTATTAGGGTCTAATATCTGAATTTTGGGTCTGAATTATTTTCTGGCTACAGAAATAAAAGTTGTTTGGGGCAGATGTGATCAGTTGCTATTGTCTCCTGCTGAAAATTCATAAACAAAATCATGTCTCTTTCCATTTAGTATATTTTAAATATTCCTATAAAATCACCTGAGGAAAAGGTTCTCTGAAAGTCCTATTCAGATGTCTCATTGTAGCGTGGAGAAGATCCTTGTTTCTTGAATGCTGAGGCAATGGAGCAAAGCCTCTGATAAGTTCCACCATGCTGGAACAGCTTTGATTTTAGCCTTTGGAACAGACAATCTCCATTTTTTGAGGACTAACTTAGCTAATTACAAGGAGATACATCACCAGGAGATTGGCCTCTTGGTGATGATTTTTTTTTTCATGACAAATTAAAAAAAGGAAAAAATATCTCTCAATCCAGGGTGGGGGGGGGGGGCAAACTTCCACCTATGAAGTGATAATGGGAGAGTGATGAGAAAGGGAACTTAATACACATATATTAAAGCAAATTGAAATTTCATCATTTAAAATTTTCCTATTTTTTAAACTTAATTGTTTAAAAGCAAAAAAGCATGAACCAAAGTTCATATCATGCTAAACCTGCAATAGCCAAGTGAGGATTTATAGTCTCTCTTCCACAGAGATGGAAGGAAGAAGCTGGGGCAATAGTACATGCTGTTGATAGAGACATATCAAATTGAAAGGGATCTATACCACTTCCAATTACTAGTTCTCACTGACTCTAGGTTTAAAGTAAAGAAGGTACTCACAGAAAAGTGGCCATGTTATTTCTTAATAAATTTTAGTTAGAGAGAAACAGTGTAGAATTAAGAATTTAAAAAAAAAATTTTCTCTCCCTTCTGTTGTATCAAGAATATCCACACACTTAGGAGAATAACTTTACCAGTGTGAATAGCCTCAGAATGGAGTTCACACTGAGATTGCTGCTGCTGAAAAACAGTTGAGAAACAGGGTGCAGAAAGTTTTAATGTGATTTCTAAGGTAGCTGTAAATTAAGCTGGCAGGACCCCAGTATTTACTATGAGAACAACAACTGAAGACAAGTACAGTTAAATAAAAGTTTGAGACATGAATTAACTCATTCTAGATAGTATGGAACCTTCCTATCCTTGTTTCAAATGAGATATCTTGATTGTACATAAACCCCCATATTGTTAGAACTGGAAAGAGCCTAAAAACATATCTAGTCCAACCTGCTGATGTTCAAAATGAGAAAACAGATCCAAAGACGTTAAGTGACTTTTAAGTTAATAAGGACAGAAAGCTAAATGGAAGAAGTGGGACTAGAATGCAGATCTTTAGACTTTCAGGCTGGCAATTTTCTCCCCTTATGCTATAATGCTACCAGATGTCACTTATATAGCTATAATATGTTCATCATTATCTTATTTAAAAAAAAAAACTGAGGTATGATGACTTCAGAATCAGAGGTCCTGAATTCAAATTCTATTTCTGATACTACTTTCATAGCCTTGTTAAGTAATTTAAATTCTCTGAGCCTCAGCTATAAAATGAGGGGGTTGTATTATATGGCTTCTTGGGTCCCTTTCAGATGTAAATCCATGATTCTATGATTTTATTCTTTAGAAGAAAAAGTCAGCTCATCTATGCTAGGTAATTATCATGGTGTAGTCAAAACAGTAATAGACTTAAGTAAGTAGATTTAATGAGTCCCTTAAATTCTGTGAGCCTCAGTTTCCTCATCCTTAAAATGAGGATAATAACACCTACATGAAAGAGTTTGATGTTGCTTAATGAACTACTATATGTAGAGAGCTGTACAAACATCAAAATGCTGTATAAGCATTAACTAAATTACATTACCATAGAGGTAGGTAGGCAGCACAGTAGATAGAATGCTAAAGTCAGGAAGACCTGAGTTCAAATCTAGACTTGGATATTTACTGGCTGTGTGATTCTAGGCTAATCTCTTAACCTCTCTCTGTCTCAGTTTCCTCAAATGTAAAATGGGAAAAACAATAGTACCAACCAACCAGTGTTGTTGGGAAGACAGAATTAAATAATATTGGTAAAGTTTAGCACAGTGCTTGGTACATAGCAAGTGCTTAATAAATCTTGTTCCCTTCCCCTACCAAATAAGGAAGAGTTTCCTCTGCTGGTGACCCAAATGCAAATACATGATCATAAACCAAGGAATATTTAGGTACAGTGAAGTGATCTGAGCCAGTCCAGTGCATCTGATATAGCCCAACAATATCAACAAAAATTGACAATGATAAAATTTATACAGTCAGTGAAATATTAGAGGAGTATCTAACAAAAAAATTATATTTTCTTTTGGGGATATATAGAGTGGGGTCAGAGTATAGATAGTCAAGTCTGGTTGGCTGGCATTAATTTTCCATCATTCCTATTTTTATAAGGCACTAAATACCATAATATGTGTTCATGTTATGAACACTATTTTCTCCCCCCCTTTATATTTTATGAAACCATATCACAGACATTCCAGTTTCAAAAAGTATTTTCAAGTGTTTATACAAGTTAGCTTTTAACTAACTTCCTTTGTACTTAGGGCTTAATGTCTGAATTCTGGTTCAGAATTATTTTCTGGCTAGAGGAATACTAGGCATTTGGGGCAGATGTAATCAGTTTCATTCAACTCAGTGACATGGCTGGACTTGAGCCCATCATATGAAAAGATAAGATCTATATTTTACAAATATATACATATATATGTACATATACCCATGCTTTCTTCATGAAAATGTTCTTTTGTAACAGAGAAAAGAAGAGAAAAGATGAAAGAGAGAAGAAAAAATTGTATTGGCTAAGCTACTGACCAAGAATGAATTGTTGGCACAGCTGAGCAGTAGATGGGATGAAACAAAAAATTCCATCTGAGTAAGGGAATGAAGATAATAAGTAGAAAAGAAAGTAAAAGAAATCATTGAATATATTCACAGAGAGTGCTAGAAGAAGTGTCTAGACTGGTCTTGAATGGGGAGTCTGGAAGGTATAGGAATAACCAATTTTACCTTTAAAAAGGAAGCCCTGGCAATAGAACCTTAGGGAAGTTAGTGGTTGGTGGCTAGGTGAGCACAGGAAAGCTGAAACTTGGAAGCATGTTGAAATCTGAGTAGAACTAAGAACTAGGAATGAAAAGGCAGACAGCTCCTAGAACCAAGCAGAGGATGACTCTGTGTGTGTGTGTGTGTGTGTATGTGTGTGTGTGTGCATGTGTGTGTACACATATGTGTGTGTATTTTCTAAGAGGAAGGATTCAGGAGATGAGGGAGGAGAAATATTCCTGAAAAAGCCTCAAGGAAGTAGTCCTAATCAGAGCAGCAAAATGAAGACGAGCACTTAAAGTCAGCCTTAACTAGCTATGTAACTTTGGGCAACTCCCTTGATTCTGTACCTGAGTTCCCTCATCTGTTTTATGACAGGATTAGCCTAGATTCATCTCAGTTCAATTTAACAAACATTCATTAAGCACCTACAAGACACAAGGCACTGTGCTAGATCCTATAGATATCAAAATGAAAAACATCACTTTATCTGACATCAAGATCCTTATAATTTACTTGAGGTGAGGGGAGAGATATGACATATAAGGACGATCCATAATAAAATGTGAAAAAAGCAAAGGAGGGACCCAGGTAAAACATTCTAAGAAAAGTTGAAAAAAGAGATTATTTTCAATTAAGGGAATGGGTATGGGGAGTTATCAGGAAAGGTTTCATGGATGAGGTAGCACCTGAGCTGAGCTTACTTGAATGCATGGTACCTAGAGATAACAGGAAACAGTAGATCTGTTTGACTGAAATGTAGAAGATAAGACAGGCAATCATATTAAATAATGGTAGAAAGGTAGATGAAATCAGATTACAAAGAGCCTTATGTTTAATGGCATGTATTTGATTCTATAAGCAATAGGGAGGCAGAGACGCTTTTTCTGCAAGTGAGTTGTGGTGAGAGTTACACATAAAGATGATTTTGGTGGCTCTGTGAGTGCTTCCTGAAGAGGAAAAAACTGGAGGAAAGGAAACCTGTTAAAAGGCTATTACAACAATCTAGATTCTCTACTGTTATCGGTTTCTAGAACCCAAGGTCACCTCCTTGACATTATGAGATGTAAGTGGACTATATTATTTTTGCTTATTTGGGTCAGTCTTTAATCCACTGAGGTGGAAAACTGCAGCATTTCTATGTGCAAGTTTTCACAGTCATTCTTTAATACTAACAATATTTACATAGATCTTTAAGATTTGCAAAGTACTTTGTACATGTTATCTGATATTATCCTCACAACAACCCTGGGAAGTAGGTCCTATTGTTATCCCCATTTTACAAATGAGATAACTGAAGTAGACAGAGGTTAAGTCACACAGCTGCATAGTGTTCCAGGCCAAAATCACAATCAAGACTGCCTGACTCCAGATGTAGTGTTCTATCATCTGTACCACTTAGCTGCCATGTTAAGTTCATCTAAAAAAAGAAGTCCTCTAATAATGCATCCTAAAACACTTCAATATTGCATTTACTTCAGCTACTATGATACCTTAGAAAAGCAAGCACAGTACGTGATGATATTAATTTAATCACTAACTACATTTCAAAATCCTGTAGGATCAGTACTTACCCTCTGTTACATTTGGCTATTTCATCAAAGAGAAGTTTCCATCTAGGTCTTCCAATAAAAAGTCTAGAATTCAGTGCTTGATACTTTTCACCGATTATTTTCTGCCAAAAATACAATGTTTTATTTTGCATGACTTACAGGTTTTTTGAGATAACCCATTGTTCTAACATCATTCCTAACACCATAGCTCCCTACCAAATCATGAAGAACATTTAAGAATTAAGTGGCAAGGCATTAACTGTTACTTTTAGGAATTATTCTTTTCCTCTTTTTCCTTACAATTGTCTTGAATGCCATTCTTACAAATTACAAATTACAATTTCTTTGACTTGTTTGTTTAAACAACCATAGTATGCAACAAAGAATGTGATCTAACTATTCATTCTCAGCATATATATTTTATAGATGCTGTTACAACACAAAAACTAATGTCAGAGCTAACTAATTATACAAGTGAAATACTACAAACGAGCACCATAAATTTGGAAATATATTCACAGCCATGACAAGTTTAATATAAAAGAATGATCTGAAGGTCTTGGTGCAGTGACAGTGTATACAATGGTCTCTCAAGACATGTTTATTGACTAAATGATGCTTATAATTGACAAAAAGTAATGGAATTGAATAAGAGGGTTAGAGTAGAGAGGGATCTGATGTTGCCAGCAGACAGAGTACTAGACAGGGAGTTGAGGTAGAAATCAGGACATTAACTGTGGTAGAATGGCACCTAGTCATAATGTGTAGGATGATTCAGAAATGAAAAACAAAAAAATTCTAAAGTCAAACTATAATCAATGAACTAAATCAACCATAAAGCGCTATAGGAATGTGAGTTGTTGTGGTTATTATCACTGTGGTTATTGATGCCTAGTTACACATGTCAGCCTTACTCTTCAATGCTAGATTTTCTTGTAAGGAAATTAGGCCAAATGTGCATTCATATTCCCTCTCTATTGCCACCACCCCCACCCCCAACCCAGCACAGAGAACCTTCATGAAAGCATATCTACTGGTAGAGGCTGTATGCAGACCACTGGAAGGCATTGATAGCTTCAAGGATAATCAAAGGGAATTTTAAGCACAAGATTCTGAGGTGAACGCCCTTGGGACAGAATGTCTTTAAAAAATTCCTTAAAAGATGGTTTTTTGCTTGATGGCTCCTTGTTTTAATTACCTGAGGGCTTCAGCTGCCATGCCAGATCTCCCCATAACAGGCCTGATAAGCCTGCTGCAGTTTCAGACAGCCTTAGTCACATACCTGTATTCCATCTGTCTGACTGAGGTACAGCTGGATGTTCACATAGTCAGGTCGGTTCTCCTGCCAAAGCTGGGAGGATATTAAAAAAAAAAAAGATACCAGCACATTGTTTTATTTTTTTCCTGTACACATTATTTCCTGACAAATTCTATGTTTTTCTGATTCCAAATTCTGCCAAAATCTGGAACTTACATATTACATATCCAATTCTGAACAAAATATTGTTCTAGGTACTGAGGAAGATGCAAAGTTTAGAGAAGATATAGTCTCTGTCCTTATGGAGCATATAGTTTGTAAGTATATTTAAAAAAGGTACAAAAATGCCATGTGATGTCTGAGAAGAGGTCAATATCCAAAGAACAATATAAGTAGAGATCAAGAAATCGAGGGTATTTGAGTTTAGTATTAAAGAATCTGTAATGATCTAGTGGAAGAAAAGGCTGAGAAAAAGCATTCCAGGAATAGGAAACAATGTAAACAAAGACAAAATTAGGGAATCACAGGAGATTCAGGGGATTGCTAGTGCCTTCTCTCTGAGATTACCTTCTTTGTATATATCTTATATGTACATACATGTTGTCTCCCTCGTTAGAATGTGAGCTCCTTGAGGCCAGGGACTATGCTTTTAATTTTTTTTTTATATCTCCAGTGTTTAGTACAGTTTTTGACAAGCAGTAAGCATTTAATAAATGTTTATTGAGTGATTCATTGACAGGTAACAATGGAGAGATACAATTATATTGATGCATAAGGAAAATTAGGCAACAGTGAAAGATAAAATAGATGGCAGAGAGAATGGAGATGGATAGCCTTCCATTAAGTGAAAGTCATTTCAATAATCCAGATGGGTTGTAATGATGTCTTGTTGAGGGTTTTCACCATGGTGGTGACAGTAGGAAGGCAAAAAAAAAAAAGGAAATAGATTTAAGAGATAGTGCTGAAGGAAGTTCATACTGAGTTCATTTTTGAGCAGTGGTAAGAGCCAAAAAGAGCCCCAAGGTTTCAAATAAGGGAGACTGGGTGGCACCACTAACAGAAAAATGTAAAATCAACATGCAGGAACAGGTCTAAAAGGCAAGATCAAAACTTCAATCTTGAATATTATGTTTTAAGTAATGGTGAGACATTTAGATGCAAGTATTCTAGTTCCAGGTCTGGAACTCAGAAGAGAGGACAGAGATGGAGATAATGACTTGGGAGTCATCTACATAGAGGTGGCATTTGAAAGCTTGAGACTGAATGGGATTGCCAAGGGAGAATTTAGAAGAGGGCCAGGGACACACCCTTGATGGAACACCCAATTTAGGAGATAAAAAAGTAAGAGCCAATGAAAGTAAATTAATCATAAAACAAATAATACCTAGCATTTATACAGTGCTCTAAGATTTGCAAAGGACCTTATAAAAACAATCTTATTTGATCTTCACAACAACCCTGGGAGGTAAATGCTATTATAACCTTCATTTTACAGTAGAGGAAACACTATTAGTGTCTGTTGAGGAAACTGAGACAGGAAGTAGTTAAGTGATTTGCCCAGGGTCACATAGATAATAAGTGGCTGAGGCTGGATTTAACCACAGGTCTTCCTGATTCCGGGCCCTGTGCTATATTCACTGCACTACCTACCTGCCTCCAGAACTGAAGAATAAGGATTAAAAATCTGTTACTAGTTACTAAAAGGATATTGTAGACTTTTAAGAGAGTTGTTTTATTAAGAGTGGTAGGCAAAAAAAAAAAAAGTCAGACTGCAAAAGGTTAGAGAATAAATAATGAGAAAGTACAGGCAAGAATTCAATCAACCAACAAGCATTTATTAGCTACTAACTATGTGCCAGGAACCAGGGTACATGCAGAGGATACAAAGGCCAAAACAAAAATCCCTGCCATCATTGTCTCTGGGAAGATAAGATGTGTACATACACACAGGTATACACTGAGCGTGTGTGTGTGTGTGTGTGTGTGTGTGTGTGTGTGTGTGTGTGTGTGTGAAATAAATACAAAGTAAGCGGCTGAAAGGGAGGCATTCCCATCTGGTAGCATCAAAAAAGGCCTCATGAAAGATACTGCACTTGAACACAGCCCTGAAAGAGGCTAGGGATTGATTCGAAGACACAGGTAAGGAAGGAGTACATTTCAGTCATGGTATACAGTCTATGTGTAGGCCCAGATATAGCAGACAGAATGGCATGTGTGAGGAACAGCAAGAAAGGAGGTTTGGTATGCTAGTGGAGTGTAAGTAGAGAAATGTAGAAGTCTAGAACGTAAGTTGGAGTTAGGGTGTTTTAAAATGTCAAAGAAGATTCCGTATCTGATCCTCAAGGTTATAGGGAGCCAGTGAAGTTTACTGAGCAGTGACTTGATCAGATCCATATTTTAGGAAAATCACTTTGACAGCTGCAGAGAACAGATTGAAAAAGAAAGAGATTTGAAGAAACACGAACAATTAGGATGTAATTGCAATAGTCCAGGAGAGAGGCAATCAGCTTCTGAACTAGGGTGGAAGCATATGAGGAATCTACACACATTTTTGAAAAGTTACAGAGATAACATATTCTTAATCATAAGCAACGAATCATACTTTTAGGTCTAATAACTACTTTGGTTCTATGCTTCTATACATTCTATTGGGATTTACCAAGAAGTAAATACAAGTTGCGACTCAGAAAATGGCGTTTAATTTACTCTGCAATTTTCAATTCCTACCTTTTAGTGAAAACCAAATTTAAATGCCACCTGCTCCACAAAGCTTTGCTTGCTACCCCAGGTCATTAACAACCTTCTCCCTTGGCCCTCACATAACACTTTTGTTATGTTCCTCTATCACACTCAGCATATATCATTTATTATGTATTGTAATTGCACATGTTTGCACTTTCTCTTTTCACTAAACTGTAACCTCAGGGAGCAACAACTTTGTCTTACCTAAACTTTGAATCTTCCTCAAGACCAGGGATAGCATTTAGTATACAGTCCATTCAAAACACAGTAAGGGCTTAAAAAATGTTTGTTGAATTGAATTGTTTGGTGCCTACCTAGTCACAACAGCTAAATATTGCACTTTATATTCAGTCCCCAAAGCTCCTCAGGACAGGTGTACAGATTACCTGCAGAGCAGGTACTCCCTAAAGGCAGGCAATAAGAACCCAAATAGATTTAAAATTCTCCTTAGAAGCCAACAGGGCTGTTAGCACCTTCACAGGGTTTCTATGCAGAAAGAGCTTTGAAAACCTTGAAGTGCAATAGAAATGTGCAGTTATAATTAGTAAAACAGCACAATACTTTGCACATAACAGAAACTTAAAACATTTTTGCTGAATGAATCATAACAAAGAAAAATCTCAGAATTTTGCAATTAGAAAAAGATGGAAAAGTTATTCCTTTCTCCCTTTTCTAAGATGTTTTTTTGAGCATAATTGGGGGTTAGGGAGACACACCATCAATTTAGAGCTGGAAGATGACCTTAGATGTCATTTAGTCTTCATTTTGCAGACAAGGAAATTGAAAGGTAGAGAGGTTCAGGTTTCACCAGAAGTGAATGGCTGAGCTCCAATGAGCGATCTTAGGTCCTTTTCCACTACCATGCTGAGGCTATATATTCAATCACTGTGCTTCCCTGATAAAGCTAACTATGCTCTCCTTGCCCTTTCACCCCACAGCCCTGTTTTTCTCTGGTTTTTCATAGAGCTTCTTGACACATTGGTTATTATTGACAACAATCCAGCTGATTCTTTTAAACAGCCCTCTAAAAGGCATAAATGAAAGACCAGTATCAAGAAGAGCTGGCATTTATGCCCGGCGGGGGTGGGGGGAGAACACCTATCAATTGTTTCTTTACCAAATTACCTTGTTATGCAGCACACAGAGTAAATCTGCGAACCAGTGAAAGGACTTGATATCCCTGCACACCCAGATGAAATATAGTCTTCTGAGCTTGTATGGTCTCCAGTCATCCCTTTAAAATTAAAATGCCATGTTAGGGTATAAGGCAGCAAAAAAGCAATTAAAGGCATGCCTTAGAAAATTTACTTGCTATTAGAAAACAATCAATAAGTAGAGAAGCCTATTTACATCTTGGTTTCTGAGGATGTATCAGTGGCTGAAGCCCCACATTAGTTTAAAACAAAACACTGGTACCAAACCTCCGTGTAATGATGCATGAATCCCAAGAGTAAAACATTTACACCTGAGGGCCATCTACTATGTATCAACATATCACCTGTCTGATAAATCACTGCAAAAAACTGACACATAAATCAGAATAATACCAATCCTGAACTCTTAGAGGGGAAAAAACAAACTGGATTTCCCTGGATCATGTGGCTATAGAAATCTCACTCCAAAGGTCATTTGATCTTGACCTGTCTTCCCAGAAATCCCGCCCAAGAACCATTCCAGAAAATGGGTTGTTTACCCTACTTTTAAAAATCTTCAGGGGAGAAAATTGCACAATGCCCCTATGTAATGGATTCCAGTGTCACACATTCCAAGAGTCTGTGTTCCTTTTTATTATGATGATGAAGTAGTTCTGAGGTTAAGAATTTGTTCTCCCAGCAAAGGGGATGTCCAAATAGTCTCTAATGCACAATTGAAAACAAATTACTCCGGCTAGAAAAATATAGTTATTTTTCTAAGTATCTCTAATGTCCCCAAATTTACACAATGCATCTGATAGACGGAGAGGAGAGAAAAACACAACACACCTGAATACATTTTTCTTTCTTTTTCTCTATTTTTACATTCCCCAAAATGGACTTTTAATGTGAAGGTTTATGTCTACTTTAGAAAGATACAGGAACTTTTTTTTGTGGTAATTTCCTGCTGACATTTTTCTTGAGAGATTTTATGCCAAATAAGACCATTTGAAATTCTGCTGACAGTCTCCAATTTAAAGCAGCTGATGGCAGAACATTTTCTGGTTAAGGGATCTTACCTTTGGATACTCTCCATTTTTGCCTGTCTGAATCAGCTGGGTGACCCCTCACAGCAGGGCTCAAGAGCTAGCTCTCTATTTTTATTTTTCTCGTATTTTTTTTTATTTTTTTTAAGCAATCATGTTATAGTATAAAGAGGAATTCAGCTATTAAATAATAAGAACTAATGTTCCTTATTATTTTAAGGTATTTTGTTGTCTTTCATATATTTTGCCATTTTAAATTATAGTCTCTATATTGGACCCAAAGATGAATATTAATATTCTAAAATCTCAATCTCTCTCTCTCTGTCACACACACACACACACACACACATAGAATTTAGACACATCAAAGTTTATCTCAAGTAGCTATAATACATGTTAACTTACACCATCTATAATAAAAAAAAAACTACAAGAGATTACATCATGGAGTACAAGAAAATGAGGTTTCTGTTTCATACTGACTGATTTCTATTTCCTCATTGTCTGACTATTTCATTTGACCAGAATTTTTGAAAGAATTGGCTAATAAATCTTGCTAAATTGTTGATAGCAGCCAAACTACATATTAAATTCAATTTGAGATCCAGGCCTCCATTAGAAGCGCAATTATGTTCAATAAAAGTTTCCAAATGGGCATATCCTCTCTAATTTTGAACAGATTTCAATTAAAATTGTACATGTAGAAGTCACAGAGACATGGGATTATACTCTTTGATATGCATAATACACAAAACTACTAGTGAAAATAAGTAAACTAACATTTCTGGTGGAGGAAGTCTGATTTTTTTTTAGCTGTACACTTATATTTTTTAAAACATTTATTTTTAATGCTGATTTAAAAAAAATTGACTTCCAAATTATCTCCCTTCCTCCAGCCCCTCCCCAACCATTGACAAGGAAATCAATATCATATCAACTATACATGAGAAGTTATATAAAACATATTTCCATATTAGCCATGCTATTAAAAATAACATAAATAAATAAATAAATGAAAATCATGCTTTAATTTCTTTCAGAATTCATCAATTTTCTCTTTGGAAGTGGATAGCATTTTTCATCATGAGTTCTTTGGAATTGTCTTTGATCATTGTATTGATCAAACTATTAGCTTTACTTTGATACTGAGACTGAGATATGTGCTTTTTAAAAGCAACTACAGGGGCAGCTAGGTGGTACAGTGGATAAAGCACTGGCCCTGGAGTCAGGAGGACCTGAGTTCAAATCCAGCCTCAGACATATAACACTCACTAGCTGTGTCACTCTGGGCAAGTCACTTAACCCCAATTGCCTCACCAAAAAAAAAAAAAAGTGACCACACATTGAACATTCTATCTCCACTGACAATGGTCTATGTCTAATTAAGAAGATTAAAACTTTTAGACATTTGGAGGGGGCCAATCCAGTTTTCAAAAAATTGATGTTTCAGGTCATAATATTTTATGTACTATAAATTTAGGATTCTTTTATACGACAATAGAGGAGCTCATTTGTTTCTAGCTTACATTTTGTTCTTATAAAAAGACTAATAGTGCCCCTTGAAATTGAATGCATTGTCATTGAATGCAACTTTCTCCATACTAAGTATTAAGAAAAAGGAAATGCAGAAAATCATCAGAACTAGAAGAAGGTATTTATGAACCACAAGCAAACATTTGAAAAATAGATCCCCATGGGTTACTGTGGTCTTGAGTCTTCATCATGACATGTGCAACTTGACTCATCACAAAATACTTATATCCCCAGGATCACAACTGATTTTGTTCTTAAAAAATTCTAAAGTATCCCACTCCATTATTTCCCACTCTATTTATAAAAATAAAATAAAATCCAATTTCAAGAAGTTCTAAGCCCCAACCTCCTATGATGATGCCTAGATTTATGATTTTCACAATATTTTTTTAGGCTATGGAATACAACATTTACCTTGTTTCTACTTGCCACTATGTCAATGGGAGAATAACAAAGGATCATTAAATCTTGGAGTTAAAAAAAGTCATCTAGTGTAATTTCTTACTTCATGCACGTAGCCACTAAAAACAGACCTGCCAAATGGCCATCAATGTTTTGTTTGAATACTCACAATGACAAGGAATTCACAACTTCTCAAAAGATTTTATTCCAATGTTGATATCTCAAATTGATGGATTTTTTTTCCAATATAGAGGATACAGTCAAAATAGAGACTGAATAGTTCTGCTTTCTGTCATTTGGTAAAAATAAATTAGCTGGGTCAAATTGCGGACCCATTTATTTCTTATTCTATTTGATTTTCACAAAAGAAAAAAAAACTTAAATAGTCCATCACCTTTTTGGGGGGCAGGGGTATAGTGGGAAAAGGAGAAGGTACAAGCCTCAGAGGGAATTTCCTTTCCCAGGAGAAACCTATAACAGAGAAATCACAGGTCTAATCCCAATCCCTGTCTCCAATCCCTAAGTGTTTACTAAGGAAATCTGAGGTGTGTAGGGGGGAGAGAGAGACGAAATATAATTTCTGATCCTGCCTGAAGTCCAAAAAAATGTTACATGGGCAAGGCTAGGCTGTGTTAGAGTGAAGAGGGAAAGAATATTTAACAGTGGTTATGAATAATATATCTTTCAGTAAACTAGCTTATAGCTCTACACCTGCTAGAATTTCTTCAAAAAAAAAAAATGGAAATGACTTGATACTGTCTGCAGGTACCAAATGTCATCATGTACTTTGACCACCAGGAGGTAAGTAGCAGAGTCAGGCTCAAAATGACTGCTATAGGGTTATGAAACCAAAATGAGATTACAAGTGGGAGTCTATGTCTAAGCAATAGTAATTATTAAAGTAATTATTTGGAAAAATAGGTAGCTACTCAGTAGGTAGAAAAAAGTAGGAAACTGTAGCTGGAGTCATCTAGCTCCTGAGTAGAATTTCTTTCCTTCCTTCTTTCCTTCGTTCCTTCCTTCCTTCCACCCTCCCTCCCTCCTTCATTCCTTCCCCATTCTTTTGTTTTTTTTCTTTCCTTCTTTCCTTCATCCCTCCTTCCCTCACTCCTTTCTTTCCTCCTTCCCTACCTACTTCTCTTCTTTCTTTTTTTTAATCTCTCCATTACTCCTTTCTTTTGATTCTATCGATAGGTCTCTTTTTTAACCTTTTTTTTTTTTGGCCTGTGTCTATGATTTCATTGGTGTTGGGAAATATTAGTGTGCAAACTCCCTACATCAACACAGATATGCTACTGGACTATAATTTATAGTATCTGAGAGTTGCCTGGAGCATTAAGTGAGTTGTCCATGGTCACATAGTTATGTTTCAGAGGCAAGACCCAAGTGTTTCTGACAGCAAAATCAACAGTACAACATGCTGCCTCTCTTACTCCTTATAGCCAGAATACTGTTAGCCAGATAGAGCTTAGTCAGCCAGCACAATATTCCAGAAAAAGTATGTGATGAATAAATGTTGCTTTATTACTGCTAGGCTAAAGTTTGAGGCTTTGTGCTAAAGCCCGTGAAGTGCCTTTTATATTATCTACTGTCTTATATTCTTACAAGACAAGGCTTACTTTTTTTTTCTCATACCCATGAGGTGAGGGGATCAAAGGACTTAGAGCTGAAATGGATCTTTGAAGCTTAGTTCTCTAATATAATCCACCATCCTCACTATTTTATAGATGAGCAAAGTGTGATTTAAAAAAGTTATGTTACTTTCCCAAGGACAATAAAATTTATGAGTAGCAGAGCTGGGAATCCAACGTATGTCCTCCTCAAATCCAATATATTCTTTCTACCTCACTGTGATGCTTCCCCCCATCCCAGAGGAGATTATGTATTGATTGAAGTAGAATTTGGACATTATAGGCAACAATAAATTGGGCTGGCATCTAGTAATTGGGTAGCACATTGTAATGGAAAAAAATATGGGATTGGGGCTCAGAAGGCCTGAGGTTGAATTCTGACTCATTGCTACTACTGTATATATACCTGTGGAGAACGTTATTTTACCATTCTGGGCCACAATTTATTTGTAAAACAAGGAAATAGATGCTCTCTAATTTCCCATCCAGATCAAAATCCTATGATCCCAGTTAGCCAGTAATACTGAGGTCCTGGGAGGAAAAAGTGTTGAATACTAGAGCCCTGGAATTTGTTTCACAGATGGCTTAAGAGGAAGCTTATAGGACTTGGAGACAAAAGAACATAGCTTCAAGTTCTTTCACCCATGATTAGTAAGACTATGAATCAGGATAGACCAAGCATCCTCTTCTCATTTCCTCCCTTATTAAAAGGAATCTGATTTTATTGAGAGTTAGCAAAGTGGCACAGTACAAGAAGTATGAGATTTGGAATTGAAAACCCTGGGTTCAAATCATACCTGCCATTTACTATCTGTGAAGACTTGGACAAGTCACCCAGATTACTTGTGACTAACTTTCCTCATCTGCAAAATTAGCCTGGACACAATTACTTTTAAAGTCTTATTTAGTTCTAAATCAGTTTTCCTATGATGTTATTCTTCTAAAGATAAATTTAAATATGGGAAGCCGGCTATCTTCACAGATGGGTAGGAGTAATTTGGTTTTGTGTCATTTCTTAGACATTCACTGGGGGAACAAGAGGGTAGTATCAATTTTTTTTTCCCAGAAAGCATATGGTTCACTTGCAGACAATGGAAAAAGATTAGATGGAAAGGGTAAAGAGAAGAATGTGCCATCCTAGAATGCTAATCCAGAAAGTCACATGATTGGGAATCTGTGGAGTGAGATTTAAGCCTTCCAAAGTCCAGATCAGCAGTGCCTGGGTAAAGTACGCTGTATCTCTAAGGCCGTTTTCATATGAAGCAGTTAAATGATGACAATTTCAGAAAAGATGCATTTGTGTAAAAGATTTTTTTATATTCATCAACAAATATACACAATATTGCCAAGCATTAATGCCAGCATTCTGATACATAATGAGTAGAAAAATAATTTTGTTTTACTCTAGTGCTAGTATATGCTTATGAAGCACAATAACTTTCAGACAGGATCTGGACAGTTTGGGACAGAAAATGATCTGTGGTATGAATATAAAGACACAATTTCCTTATGAACAATGTAGAATGATGACTTAGTTCAACAGTTTAATTTATAAAGAGGCAGATAGAGATAATTTATTTATTAAAAACTAGAGAAATGTGAGTATAAAGTAACACAGTTTCAAGGGCACCAAAGAGATCGATGACTGTGTTGAAGCTTGTAGAACTGTAAATAAGATGAGGAACTCAGATCTATACATGTTTTATGACTGAGGTTAATATATTTTAAAAAGAGAAATCATACAAACATTTAGAGACTGAGGTATGATTTAAAAAGGACTATTGATATGAAATGGGAAAGTTAGCATGCTATGACTTTCTAAATGAAAGGTAAATCATTGAGAATCAGGAGACTCAAATAATTCACTGAATGATAGTGACTTACAGGTAAAGAAATCCAAGAGAAGAACATGACATTGGAACATAAGAAGAATTGAATAGGGAGGGGAAGTGTGTTGGGTGTTGAAAGATGCTCTGTTTGCTCTGTGGCAGTTGAAAAAATTCAATAAATAGAATACTTCCCCTGATTGATTCTTGATTGGTAGGAAGAGAATTGACTTTACTGACCAAGAGCCTCTGGGATAGCTATAGCCTTTCACCATGACCTAGAGTTAGAGACAGCAAAGCTGCTCATGAGGACTTCCTCTATGCTGCTGCTACCTCTGGCTTGAAAGCAAAATGAGAGAGTGATTTGAGTTGTTTTGGCATACTGGTGAGCTAGTCTAAAGAGTCATCCTAAACCAGAGGTGGGGAACCTGCACCTCTAGGTCCTCAAGTGTAGTCCTTTCACTGAATTCAAACTTGGATCTGCACTTGAGGAACTAGAAGGCCACATGTGGCCTCGAGGTTGCAAGTTCCCCACCTCTGTGACCTGAACTGTGCTTCTGTCCATTCCAACTAGACAACACAAAATCTGAGTGAGTGAATAGTGGACTGGTCTGGTCTGTATAGCCCAGAGATAGCCAGTTTGACAGGCTTTATAGTTCTTTAACTTAAAGAGAACTATTATTCATGTTAAAAACTAACACTTTTTTGGATGCCGTTTTAATGGTGATAGATAACTAAAAGAGTGCTGCGTTCAAGGAGAGAATAGCATTTTGCCAGCTGAAGAGTGGTAAGAATCAACAGTCAAGCAATGAGCAGAGAAGTATTTTGATGTGGAACAGACGTTCCTAAATGGATCAATAGCATTAAAATCTGCAATCAAAAATTGTGGCTAACCCCAAGCACATGAGTTTTCCTCCTTTATGAGCTTCCTTACCATATTTCTTTAAGTATATGTCCACTCACTGGAGTGTACTGTTTGTACAGTATAATAGAGGTTTATATGTATATTATATTACATTTTATCATTTATACATTTTCTTTAATATATTAATATCTGTAATATTATTTATTTTGCCTTATTAAGTAAATGGCTATGTTAAAGATCTGAAAGGGTAATTATTGTAAAAAGGCAGGTAGTATAAATATCACACAAGTGTGGATATGTTATCTCGTGAGTGGGTGGTTTGGAAATGCTATGGATAGGAATGTAAGTTAAGATTGGTAAGTAGAAGTGTATTTCTTCTGGAAAAGGTTATCCCTTGAGAGAATATGAATATAACTGTGGTGGTAATTTATCACAAATCACTTAGATATTTATAGTGTGAGAGCAGGTTGTTGGTTATGAACCAAATGCAAAGACATGAGACATTGTGGAGCATGTTTATACCTTCACTTTGTCTGTAGCCCCACTATAATACCACTTGCAGCATTATTCCCTCCTTAGCTAACAACTTTGGTTATTTATTCTTCTAAAGGCTGAAGTCTTAAAGGCACTACATACAGTAAAGAGATAATCTCTTGAAATAGTAACAGCATTCTATTTGACTAAACATTGACTAGAAGGCTTATACAATACATCAAAGTGACATACAGCAGTGTGTTGAGTATTGATGCAAAAGGAGTCACTCCAATGCCTCCAGCCACACACAAGCTGACCTC
Source organism: Vombatus ursinus (assembly GCF_900497805.2). Taxonomy (NCBI): domain Eukaryota; kingdom Metazoa; phylum Chordata; class Mammalia; order Diprotodontia; family Vombatidae; genus Vombatus; species Vombatus ursinus. The sequence continues at coordinate 5,106,193 of NW_020945437.1, read as the reverse complement.
ATAATTCAACGATTCCTCAAAGGGACTCCCAAAAGGTCCATCGATGTATAGCCTGCAGAAAAGAAAGAGATATGGAAGGTATAAACTAGGAAAATTAAATTTAAATGTGTATGATGCATGCAGAATGAAGCATTTCATTCCTTCACCTCAAGACAGCTATGACCTTAGCCTAATACTTAGAAAGCAGATCAACCCACAGAGGGAAGAGATATTAGTTCCAAGTTTGTCAATTTTGAAAGGAATCATTAATCAAGAATATGGAAAGAGGTAAGGTAAAGGAGGTAATGAGGTATGCTAAGGACAAGATAAAGCCCTTTGAATCTCATGCTTTCATCTTTCATGACTACATAGTATTTAATGAAAAAATATTCCCTGCTCTGGAGTTTCTTAATTCCATCGTATATTATATTGAATGCTTATTGTATGTATACACTTTTAGCACTTGAGAAGGGAAAAACACAGTGGAGGATTTGGGCAAGCAAAGCACAGAAACAAGGAAAAGTTTACAATATAATCTCAATCCCACAGGTTTTGCTTTCTAAATCATCTAAAGAATTGAATTAAAAGGAAGGGGTGGAGCCAAGATGGCAGAGGGAAGGCAGTAACTTGCTTGAGCTCTCCCCAAACCCCTCCAAATACCTATAAAAAATGGCTTTAAATAAATTCTAAAGCAGCAGAACCCACAAAGAAAACCAGAGTAAAACAAATTTCCAGCCCAAGACAACCTGGATGGCTGATCGGGAAGGTATATTGCGCCAGGCTGGGAGAGGAGCGCAGTTCACACAGGCCACAGTGACCCTGGAGCAGGCCTCAGAGGGCTGAATCGCGGGCAGCTGTGGTGGCTTCCAGACTTCTCAACCAACTAACGCCAAAGACAACTTAGAAGGTCAGTGGGAAAAGTCTGTGACTGTGGTAAGAGAAGAAGCTAGGTCTCAGCCACCCCGAGGTCAGCAGCTTTTTCCTGAGCTTCCCACCCACAGACTGAGGGGGAATTCAGTGGCTGATCAGAGGGGGATGGCAGGGATCTCTTGCTTTGCCCGTACTTGGATCTGGGTCACAGTTCTGAGGGGTGGTCCTGGGGCTAGGAGGAGCGCTGGCTTGGTGGAGCTTCTTGTGGTGGTGGAGAGGAAACACCTCGCCCCTTATCATAGTACCTTGGAAGAACTGAAAGTTTTCGGGTCCCTAGAAGTATCTCTGAAAACAGCTGTACAAACCCCCAAAGCTTGGGACAGTACATTCTCCACATTGGAAACAGATTCTTACCTCAACAAAGAGTTTAAAACTCAAGTAATTGGTTGGGATCATGAGCAAGCAGCGCAAAAAGAGTCAGACTATATTATCTTACTTTGGTGACAAAGAAGATCAAAACATACAACCAGAAGAAGAAAACAAAGTCAAACCTCCTACATCCAAAACTTCCAAGAAAAATATGAATCAGTCCCAGGCCTTGGAAGAGCTCAAAAGGGATTTTGAGGAGCAAGTAAGAGAAGTAGAGGAAAAACTGGGAAGAGAAATGAGAGTGATGCAAGAAAATCATGAAAAGCAAGTCAACAGCTTGCTAAAGGAGATCCAAAAAAATACTGAAGAAAACAACACCTTAAAAAATAACCTAACCCAAATGGTAAAAGAGGTCCAAAAAGCCAATGAAGAGAAGAATGCCATAAAGAGCAAAATAGGACAAATGGAAAAGGAAGTCCAAAAGATTACTGAAGAAAATACTTCCTTAAAAATTAGAATAGAGCAATTGGAAACTAGCGACTTTATGAGAAATCAAATCCAAAAGACTGTAAAACAAATCCAAAAGAATGAAAAATTAAAAAACACTGTGAAATATCTCATTGGAAAAACAACTGATCTAGAAAATAGATCCAGGAGAGAGAATTTTAAAATTATTGGACTATCTGAAAGCCATGATCAAAAAAAGAGCCTAGACATTATCTTTCAAGAAATAATCAAGGAAAACTGCCCTGATATTTTAGAACCAGAGGGCAAAATAGAAATTGAAAGAATCCACCAATCTCCTCCTGAAAGAGATCCCCAACTAATATTAAAAAAGAGAGAGAGAGAGAGATCCCCAAAGGAAAACTCCTAGGAATATTGTAGTCAAATGCCAGAGTTCCCAGGTCAAGGAGAAAATATTATAAGTGGCCAGAAAGAAACAATTCAAGTACTGTGGAAACACAATCAGGATAACACAAGATTTAGCTGCTTCTACATTAAGGGACCACAGGGCATGAAATATAATATTCCGGAGGGCAAAGGAGATAGGATTACAACCAAGAATCACCTATCCAGCAAAACTGAGTATAATCCTGCAGGGGGAAAAATGGTCATTCAGTGAAATAGAGGACTTTCAAGAATTCCTGATGAAAAGACCTGAGCCGAATAGAAAATTTGACTTTCCAATACAAGACTCAAGTGGAACATGAAGAGGTAAACAGGAAAGAGAAATCATGAGACTTATTAAGGTTGAACTGTTTACATTCCTTTATGGAAAGATGATATTTGTAACTCATGAGACTTTTGTCAGTATTAGGGTAGTTAGAGGGAAAAAATTATATGTATGTATAGATAGATAGATAGATAGATAGATAGATAGATAGATAGATAGATAGAGGGCACAGGGTGAGTTGAAGATGAAGGGGTCATATCTGGAGAATAAAATTAAGGTGTGAGAGAGGATTATGCTAGGAGAAGGAGAAAGGGAAAGGTAGAATGGGGTAAATTATCTCACAAAAAAAAACAAAACAGAAAAGAAAAGGCTCTTACAGTGGAAGGGAAAAGGGGGAAGGTGAGAGGGAAGGAGTGAATCTTATTCTCATAGGTTTTGACTTAAGGAGGAAATAACATACACACTCAATTGGGTATGGAAATCTGTCTTACCCTACAGGAAAATAGGAGGGGAAGGGGACAAGAGAGTAGGGGGATGATAGAGAGGAGGGCAGATTGGGAAAGGGGGTAATCAGAAGCAAATATTTCTGAGGAGGGACAGGGTCAAAAGGAAGAATAGAATAAATGGGGGGCAGGATAGGATTAAGGGAAATAGAGTTAGTTTTTCACAGCATGTCTACTATGGAAGTGTTTTGCATAACTGCACATATATAGCCTATATTGAGTTGCTTACCTTTTCAATGAGGGTGGGTGGGGAGGGAGGAAGGGAGAAAATTTGGAACCCAAAGTTTTAAAAACATATGTTTAAAAAAATGTTTTCACATGCAACTGGGAAATAAGAAATACAGGAAACTGGGTACAGAAATCTATCCTGCCCTACAGGAAAATAGAAGGGGAAGGGAGGGGAGAGATAGCAGGGAAAGCAGACTAGGGGAAGGGGTATTCAGAATGCATGCCATCTTGGAGTGGGGAGAAGTGCAAGATTGGGTGAAAATTTGGAACTCAAAATCTTGTGAAAGCAAATGTTGAAAACTAAAAATAAATAAATTTATTAATAAAAAAAAGATGAACAACACTCTGAAAAAAAACAAAAACAAAAAAAAAGAATTGGGTTAAAAGGTCCTCTCCTTTATAAGGTGGCCTTTTTGTGTGGACACTATATTATTAAAATAATAGCTAGCATTTATATAGAACTTCAAGACTTGCAAAGCACTTTACAAATATTTTCCCATTTGGTCTTCACACCAACCTTGGGAGGTAGGTGTTATTATTAGCCTCATTTTACAAATAAGGAAACTGGGGCAGAAAGAAATTAAGTGACTTGCCCTTTGGGTCATTTGGTTGGTAGTTTTCTGAGGCTGGACTTATTATACTCAGGTGTTTCTGAAACCAGGTGCAGTGCTATTCACTGAACCACCTAGCTGCCTCAAAAGACAGTGGGGGGGGGGGAAGGAGAGAGAGAGAGAGAGAAAGAGAGAGAGAAAGAGAAATTAGGGATAAGGAAGGCCTAATAATTGGAGTAATCAAAAAAGGTCTCTAGTAGAAGGTAGTATTTAAGCTGAGCCTGGAAAAGAGTTAGGGATTCTAAAAGCCAGAGGTGGGAATTGAGAGCATTCCAGACATGGGCAGCAGCCTGATTAAAGTCCCAGAAGTGGAAAAAGGACAGCCATAAACAGGAAAGAGCAAGCATTAAATTCAGCAGGAACTGAGAATATAGAAGGTAAAGTAACACGAAAAAAATCTGAAAAAAATTAGTAGGAGACAGACTAGGAGAGACTCTCAATCTCAAACAAAGGAGTGCATATTTAACTTGTAGGCAGTTGTTTTACCATATTTTTGGAAAATCTGAAACTGCCAAGAAAAATTCTTAGGGTAAAGAAATATTGTCTTTTAGGTAAGTCTCAGTTACCTGGAGGCAGCTCTTAATGAAGTGCTAAGGGTTTATAGGGTCAGCTAGCTGACACAATGGATAGAACACTGGGCCTGAAGTCAGGAAGATCTGAGTGCAGATTGGCCTCAGACACTAGCTGCATGACCCTAGATAAGTCACCTAATCTTGACTACCTGCCTCAGTTTCTTCATCTGTAAAATGAATTGGAGAAGGAAAAGGCAAACCACTCCAGGATTTGACAAGAAAACCCCAAATGGGATCATGAAATGGGAGAGTCAAACAGGACTAATATAACTAACCAACAACAACAAAAGACTTATAGATGCCGGTCAAGTTATCATTGAGCTTAGTTTTTGTATTAGTGCCAGAGAAACCTATTCTTCTTTTTTTTTTTCTCCAGAGTGCTTCCTTTGCTGGTTTTAACTTTGTTGCTAAAACTTCAACACTTAGGGATTGTTTTTGTTTTTTGTTTCCTTTTCCATACCAATCCCCAATTGATCTAAATTCTCTCCTAGATATATATGCATTTTCACTCCCTGAAGCTTACTGGTAGTAGCAAGATAGAAGAAGAATAAGCATGAGCAGCAAACTCCCTAAGAAATATCCTATGTGCTCCTCATGAGCAAACAATATGGCTGATTTTCAACTGGAAAAACAAATCTGAATTTTCAATCCATATTAGGAGATTTGGAGTGACAGGTAAACCAGTAAACCTTTCAATATAGATGAAATCAGCCTTTTGTGTGTGTGTGTGTGTGTGTGTGTGTGTGTGTGTGTGTGTGTGTGTATGTAGGGCGGTACTCAACACAAGGAACTTAGAAAAAAATTTTCCCACAACATTTAGAAAAAAATTAGAATTTCTCATTGCTATGACATAGGACATCCTCTACACCAGAGGTTCCCAAACTTATTTGGTCTACTGCCCCCTTTAAAAAAAAAATACTCAGTGCCCCTCCCTGGAAATCTTTAATCCTTTAACTTTTTAAAAATTTGCATCATTTCAAAAAATATAAAATATTTTGAAATGAATCATCTTAAATTTAATAAATTATTGTAAACTTGTGGGGTCTTTTTTTCCTGCATTGAAAATTTGATGATGCAATATTGTGTCATGTAACCATCTGGTATTGTATTGTAAACAAATCTTTACACTACATATTCCTGTTAATGCATGCTGGACTTCTCGACAATGTGACATGCTCACCTGCCAACACTTGTTTGTTAAGACCTGTCAGTGGACTTGACCACTGATCAGGTATAATTGCATTTTGTGTGTTTATTTGGAAAATAATGTTATCACTATAACTTTAACTCTTACACAACAGAGTATAAACTCTGTTACACAGATGGAACATGTACAAATAGTTTTTCAAAATTTTCTTCTTTTCTTTCCTTACGCTTCCACCACCCCCTTATTTTTATGCAATGCCCCCCAATTACACCTGAAGCTACTACCACCCCCCTGGATCATTCCAGCACCCCCAGGGGGCAGTATCACCCACTTTGGAAACCTCTGCACACCATACTTTTGGTAGGCCATGAAGAGGAGTCAAAAAAACAAAGTAATACTATATGTCTCCTGCCCATTAAGTCTCGATTTCAGAAGACTATCTGAAGATGGAAATTGGTAGTTAAATCATAATTTTAATAAACCTACGACTAATTTCCTTTTGCTAAAAGAGTTGGACAATTGCCTTCACCTGGAAGTATTCTGATGGAAAGAATGATTACCTCTCTTTCACTTTTCACAATCAAAGCTCACTGTGATTCAGCTCCACTATATCTCTATCCTCTTGTTGAGGTGTAGATGCTAGGGGTTCTGGGACTCCGAAATCACAACATGTGGGTCCTGTCCAAATGAATTCAACCCAAGTTTTCTTTCAACCAAAGACAAGGTTTATTACAGATGAACCATACAGGTCAGACTCTTAAGGAATCTGAACATTATTGACACTTGTAAGGATGAGAGGGCATGAGGAAATCTCAGCCCTTAAATGGGGGCCAGGGTGTATCTTATATACAGTCAAGTAATTTGGGGTGATGGAAGGAGGGGCTGGGAGGAAGATCCTGAAGCTGGAGTGACTGGTAGAGGAGTTTAGGGAGAATTCTGATGGGAGGATCTAGGAGGTTGAATAGGGTCATCCCTAGGCTTTATTAGGGTAACAAAAAACTGGAAGATAGGGCAAGAACAAAGGACAAGACTAGACTTTATTAGGATATCAAAGGGAGATAGGGCCTAGGATAAGAGAGAAGAGGTCCATTGGAATAAGAATAAGAGATAAGGAAAGATCAGGTGAGTGGATTATAGCCTCAGGCAACCACTTGAGACTTCTTTGATCAAGTGAGTGAGGTCAAAGAAAGTTTAAGGGTTTTTTGGGACCCATAGACAAACAGGACCCAGATTCTTTTTGGGGTGAGGGGCAAAAGTCTCAGCTTGGGCCCATACCCCATCACTCTCATTTCTTAATTCAGCTCAACAGTACCAGATATGGTGCTAGCATTGGGGACAAAAATACCAAAGGAACAAATCTCTTGTCTTCAAGGAGCTTATATTCCACTGTGAGGCTATAGCATGCATAGAAATAAGCAAATTCAAAGTATATATAAAGCCACTTAAAGTAATTTCAAGAAGTAGAAAGTACTAACCACAGGGGATCAGAAAGTCTCCCTCAGGAAGGAATGCCAGAGGTGTTCCAAAGAAAAGATAAGGATTCTAAGAGGTAGAGGAAATAAAGGGGGGCATATCAGACAAGAGCTACAATGTCTATAGACATGAGGGTCTTTGGAACTAGAATATCATTTATGTGATCAGCTAGTAGGCCAGATATCTTATTTCAAGGAAACACTGAAATAGTTAAGTATTAGTAGCTGGGACTTTATGAGGCTGGCAATAAACCAACTGTTTGAATATCTTTAAGGAGACACCAATGATATACTCTCAAGCATAATTTTTAATTTACAATTTCTTTACAAATTTTACAAATTCTCTCTGTGTCTCTCTATCTCTCTCTCTTCATCCCTCTGCATTTCTCTATGTCTATATCTCTCATACACACACACACACACACACACACACTTTACATAACACTATCTCACTATCTGGCCTTTTGGGATCTCATAAAAAACTAACATATGCTAAATTCTTTCTGAATCCAATTCCTGAAATCCCCCTTCATAGATTACTAGCATAAAGTATTCAGGCTGTCAAAGTGGCTGGTTGTATGAAATAGGGAATGGACTAACTACTCAAGAAGTTTCTGAATTAACTAAATATTTCCCAGGTATCAAGACTAACTTGGTTCTTTCCAGAAAACGAAGAAATGAAGATAGATCATTGAGATTAAGGAAGCTAATAAAAGTCACAAAGCAAAATACAGAGAAAGGATAAGAAATTTTAAATGATGGTACTTGAGTTAAGTCATGCTGCTTCTCAAATACACTTATATGGACTTCCATCCAAAATACAAATTACCTGATACTAGGGGGTGGAACTAACCTCAGGAAAGCATTTCTCTTGATTGTTGTTTGATATATCATGTTTTTCAGTGCTAAAGTCCTTCTCACCTCTAAAATCAGGGTTCAAACAATTATAGATTTAGACAGATGTGATAGTAGAGACCACCCCAACGATTTTTAACCTGGAGTCCATGAACTTGAAAACCCCATTTGGGCTTCAGTACTTTGCCAAAGGGGTCTATAACAACAACTAATTAAGAGCCCCTGATTAATCCAGCCCCCATGTGTTTTCCCTCTATTGGATAATGTTTAGAAACCTGACAAAGGAAGCCTCAAGGCTTGTATAAATTTGTACTAATATTAATAGAGGTATTAGGTTTCCCATCACTGGAAATCTACAAACAAAAAATAGATGGCCAGCTGTCAGCTTGTAGATTTTGCAAAAAGAATTCTTTTCCAGGTGTGGGTTGAAACAGGTCATTACTTTGAGCTCAAAAATCATGTGATTTTTGTGTATATAGTTCTATTTTGCTGATATCTTTCATATCATCTACTGAAGTTCTATGGACCACATCTGTGATCTCATTGTTATAGGGAATTCCCAGGGAAGAAATTCTACCAATGAATATTAACTTTGGCTCTGCCAGAGTTAACTGGGAACAATGAGTAGTTAAATGACTTTTCTAGGGTCACACAGCCAGCACATGCCAGTGGTGGGATTTGAGTCCAAGCCTTCCTGACTCTAAGTGTGGACCTCTATGGACTATGTGAAAGTTCTTCACACACTTGGCCTTTGAGATATAAAAGGTCAATTGTGGTCCCTGAATCCTGGGCAACCCGATTTAAAAAGTCAATAATCTTTCCCAAAGCAAATACACACCTTGCATAAATATCCAGTTGATGAGCATATGTGGCAGCTAGGTGAGCACAGTGGATAGAGCTCTGGGTTTGGAATCAGGAAGACTCATCTTCATGAGTTCAAATCTGGCCTCAGAGACTTACTAGTTATATGACACTAGGCAAATCACTTAACCCTGTTGGCCTCAGTTTCTCATGTGTAAAATGAGCTGCAGAAGAAAATGGCAAACCACTCCAGTATCTTTGCCAAGAAAACCCCAAATGGGTTCACAAAGACTTGGATGTGACAGAAACGACTGAACAACAACAATCAACATATGTATGCAGGAGTTCTTTCTTGGAATTGATTGTCCTCAATTCTATAAAGAACTGCTAGAATCAGACAATAAATAAATATTATATGTAGGTCATCTTGTGAGAAACCTGTTGGTGGTCAAAGAGTGGAGTTAACTCCAAAAATAAGGAAGGGGGATGACTTTGATTCAAAGGATCTTAGAGAAGGGAAGTTGGTTGTTCTTCTCTGAAATGCTCTTGGGCATAAAGTGAGTCACTGCAGTTTTCCATCAGGGTGGTAATGACAGCTGCATAATGACTGGCAAGTGACTGCTCAGCAACATCTGGAAATGTCTTAGGGAGCCATATGAGAGAACTTTCCAAACTGCACTTTACATATTTTAAGTCACTTAATATAAAAATATAATGCCTTTAACTTATGAAGGGTGACAACTTTTATCCCATCCTTAGCTCTTAGTATCTTTAAAAGAATAATATGTTATCCTCATTATGCATATGGCTGAGGTACAGAAATCTAATGTGTCTGTCCAAGGTCAGACAGCAAATAAGTGAAGGTGAAACCAACTCCACACTTCATTAGCCTGAGCCAGTGTGTGGATACACAGATAGTGTTCCTTTGTCTGTAACCTTACACATCCTAGAAAAGGATGGCAGGAGTCCTTACTCCCCCCCCCCCAATTCTCTGAATCCATTAATTCTGCAATGCGATTAGACAAGGTTAACTTTTTGTGAAAGCAATGACCATTCACAAAGTCTTACTTCTTTTTTATTTCATCTTCATTTACAAGTAAAATAGCATTAATTCTGAATCAGTAGATGAGCCTAGACTTTTCTGGAAACAAGTTCTCTCGGGTCTAAAAATAAAGACTCCTCCTACCTGGTACCTCCTCTGGAAACGTGATACTAGAAACTGTTATTCAATCTCATTATTTGGTACCTTCTTGCCTGTGATATCCTAAGTGTAAAACCTATAGGATGTGCCAGAGTAAGAGCCCTCTCCTCTCTATAATACACCTAGCTCTTTCTAAAATCACACATGATTCTAGAGAACTGACCCAGAGTCTGGAATAAACTGAGTACCAGGGTAGGTGGGCAACCTTGACTTAGATGATCAATATTCTTCCTTCTCCTGTTGGAACATAAAATTCAAGAAAGAGATTTTAGGTACACTGCCCTCTCTAAAGGTGCAGCTGTAGGCTTATCACTCAGGTAAAGATCATCTTGCTGAATCTCTGCTCCTCTGCCCCATCCTTAATCTAAAGTTAAATGTGTTCCCTTGTATGAGGTAACTAAAATAAAATAAAAAGACCTGTAACATTTGGTATCATGGGTTGGTTTGCTTCTACTGAAATTTCCTATTCCCTCAAAAATATATAAGTGAGATCTGATTGTGTGTGTGAGAGAAGATGAAGATGAAGACAAAGAAGAAAGAGGAGGAGAAGAGGAGGAGGAGGAGGAGGAGGAGGAGGAGAAGGAGAAGGAGAAGGAGAAGGAGAAGGAGAAGGAGAAGGAGAAGGAGAAGGAGAAGGAGAAGGAGAAGAAGAAGAAGAAGAAGAAGAAGAAGAAGAAGAAGAAGAAGAAGAAGAAGAAGAAGAAGAAGAAGAAGAAGAAGAAGAAGAAGAAGAAGAAGAAGAAGAAGAAGAAGAAGAAGAAGA
>NW_020945437.1:5092645-5095548 GCF_900497805.2 Vombatus ursinus | reverse complement strand
AGAAGAAGAAGAAGAAGAAGAAGAAGAAGAAGAAGAAGAAGAAGAAGAAGAAGAAGAAGAAGAAGAAGAAGAAGAAGAAGGAGGAGGAGGAGGAGGAGGAAAAGAAGAAGAATATTAGAGATACAGATTCTCAGTAGGTCGGTTATTGTCCTTCGTTCTTGAAGAGGACCAAAATGATATCGCTATGCTAATGTGTCTGACTGTGGCTGATCAAACCAACATAAGCTCAGAATGCTCTACCACAGGTCGGACAGAGACAATCCCCATGAACATTTGGCACATCTTATGTTTTGACCTGCTTCAATTCTGCTTTGCTCATAGAGCACTTTACTTTTATAGAGATGGACAATGGAAGTATCCTTGAACTCCTGGGGAATCACTTCATCTTGCCACATAACTCAGAAAATTTCAGTCAGTTTTTGTATGAGCATTGAACCTGTAAATCTCACCTGGAATTGAATCAGTGCCAGTATCAGTTTGCCACACAAATGGAGCCTAATGGCACTCAAAACCTCTTATTCAGTTGGAACTTCAGCTAGGAAGGAACTGACTTCAAACTGAGGTAGATTGTCAGTGGCTTCATCATTGATTGATGATGGTCTGTTGAGAACACTATGGAAATGTTCAGCCCATCTCTTTAGCATCATATCCTTATCCATAATCAATGTGGCACCATCAGCACTGAGTAGCACTGAGTAGTTGAGGTGCACCATAGGTCTTTGGACATAAATAGCCTTCAGGGAATGATAAGAGTGCTTTGGATTGTCACTATCAGCATAAAACTGAATTTCATCTACCTTCTTACTGAGCCAAGAATCTTACATCTCTCTAAGCTTTGCTTGTACTTTACTTTGGATGGAATTAAATGCTGCCTTCTTAGAGGTAGATGGACTATCCTGCTGGTAAACCCTGTGGAGTTCTCATTTTTTATTTAGCAGCTTCTGAATTTCCTCATCATTTTCATCAAACCAGTCCTGATGTTTGCAAGTGTTCTGACCCAGATGAGCAAAATGCAGGGCTGTACACCAAATTTCTGAAAGCTGCCTATTCCTTTTCTGCTCCACTGCTGCCAAATGTATGTTGGCTCAACCTTCCCTCCAAGTTAACAACAAACTGTTCCTGCTCAGAAAAGTGTTCTAATCTGTTGACATTAATTCTTCTGGTAGTCATTTTGCCTTGGGGTTGGCACTTTTGTTGAACGTGAAATTCAGCTTGGAGAGGATAAGTCTATGATCAGTCCAGCACTCTGCACCACACATCATGTCTCTTTGTCACTCTCACATCCTGTCTTTCTCTTCTCCTTCCAATCACATAGTCTGTTAAGTGCCAGTGTTTGCTGAGATGGTGCATCCACAAAGTTTTATTGCATTGGGTAAACAGAAGACAGTGTTGGTGATAAGAAGTTCATGAGATGCACAAGTCTAATGTAGTAAGTGACCGTTGCTGTTGCTGTTTCCAACTCCATTCCTTCCTAGGACTCCCTGCCAAGACTGGTAGTCTGAGCCTACTCTAGTATTAAAGTCACCCAGAACTATAAGCTTGTCCTCTTTTGGCTCATTGATGATAAGAGTTTCCAGGTCTTCATAAAGTTTTTCTTTGACCTCATTAGGGTTCATCATGGTAGGAGCATGAGCACTGATGATGGTAGCATGGTATTTTCTTTCAAGTGGCAATTGCACTGTTGAGCAATGGACCTGTTGTTCACTCCTTCTGGTAGGCATACAAGCTTGTTGACTAGATTAGTTTTGATTGCAAAACCTATACCAGCTTCAGGATATTCCCCTTCAATGTGGCCACTCCAGAAAAACGTGGATCGAGCTCCTTACTTCAGTCAGTTAGCCTTCATTTGCTAACCTTGTTTCACTCAGAGCTGCTATTTGGATGTGATACCTGCTGAGTTCTCTTGCAATAAGAATTGTAAAGCTAAACATAACATGGTGTAGCAGACAGGATGCTGGACCTGGATTTAGACGGACCTGGGTTCAAATTCCAGTTCTTCCACTTACTAGATGCTCTCCTTTGGGCAAGTTATTTAACCTCTCTCATGCTCATTTTCTTCACATATAAAAATATCATCTATTTTGCAGGATTGTTGCAAGGATCAAACAAAATAATACATCTAAAGCATCAAAAAAAACTTAAAATAATATGCATTTGTGAGTTTTTACTATCAAAATTCAAGGAAAGACCATAGATCTAGAACTGAAAGCAATCTTAAAAATCATCTCTTCCAATCTTTTGATTTTATAGATGAGGAAACTGAGGCCAAGAGAGACTTAGCCAACGTCATGCATGTGGTAAGTGGCAGAGCCAGAATTCAAACTTGGTTCTTGTTACTACCAGTTATGAACTCATGCCATCATATCACACTACCTCTCAGAAGGGGGGCCACGTAAAATCCAAAGGTCTTCAAGCTTTTTGAAGAGTACGTATGTAAATGTAGAAAAATGCTAAGTCAATACTTGTCATGTTCTACTGTTTCAGCCAGAAATGGTAGTTTTTTTGAGGAAGAGATACTAGGAAATGTACAAAATATGTAGCTTCAAAAAACTGTTTAAAAGGTTAGAACATAAGAACAAATACATCTGAATAAACAAATTTAATTACTATATAATTTAACAACATCTCAAATTAAAAACTTGTGAAAACAATATTTTACTATGTTGGATGTATCCAGTGGAAACACTTAGATTATAACTCCTAACTCAAAATATTTATTCAATTTCATGTACCCCCTTTCAAAGAATATAGTTATTATTCTATTGTACTTTATAGACATATTTTAAGAGACAGTGAAAGGTACTTACTAGCTGTGTGACCCTGGGCAAGTCACTTAACCCCAACTGCCTCACAAAATATGAGAGAGAGAGAGAGAGAGAGAGAGAGAGAGAGAGAGAGAGAGA
>NW_020945437.1:5036299-5092635 GCF_900497805.2 Vombatus ursinus | reverse complement strand
GAGAGAGAGAGAGAGAGAGAGAGAGAGAGAGAGAGAGAGAGAGATATTGAGATTGAGATTGGAGGGTGTGTGAATGCAGGCTCACATTTAATCTAAACTTTCCATCTTACAATTAAAATCCCTGTAAATTTCCTGTTCCAGAGAAAATCATGGTGATTTTTCCTTGTTATGAACTAAAATGTTATTTGATATTCATATTCATTTCCCTCATTCTCACTGTTTCACCAGCCTATCTTCTTTTTCAATTATATATTTCTTTGATGATATAATTTATCCTGGTTCTTCTTTGTAGTTCCTTTTTTGTTACCTGCTGTAGCCTACTCACCCTCATTATATGCTTCTCCATTGCCTACTGAGTGATAATGATCAGGACCAGGCCTATGGATTTCAACTAGGTCAATCAAGTACTGGGGACTCCTAGAAAAGGAAATTTCCTACACCAGTTGCAGTTTTGTTATAATGACTTTTTTTTTCCAGAACATTTTACTGGATGAATACGTCAGGATATTTTAAGGTCTATGGGTATTGCATAGGTAAACCACTATCTGTCCATCTATTAAAATAGCCCCCTTCTGTTGTATAAATCCAACCACCAAGTCATTCCTTATTAAGAATTTAGTAGGTATTAAATTTTTACAATCTAAAATCGTATTATATAATTGTCTCTATCAGTTTCCCTGAATAATCTACACTGATTTCTAAGATTGAGATCCTTAAAGATAAACCTTCTGTAGTCACTGACAGCAATGACCTGGTCCTGCATGTCCATCATAAACTCTTCCATTTGCACAAATAAGTCAACATGGATCAGCTATTTATTTTACACCCTTTATTTTATTTATAATTGGTTATAATTGATTAAGTTTGTCCATGAAGGGCCTTTTGATTCAACTCTTAGGCTTTCATTCCAAAGGCTTCATCTGAAGCTAAGAAATGTTCAGTTACATGTGACAAATTCAATGATAAACATCTATAATCAGCTCTCACTTTTGTTCTGAGAAGAGAAGAAGAAAAACAGAAAGTATTTCTGTTTACAATGCACCCTATGAATATCTATCAATTTGCTTCCCCCTTTTTTGCTATGGAAATGCTAAAATCACTGTACATGCTTTAGCATGAAGGACCCTAAGTTTTATTAATACCGCATAGAATTTTTGTTAGGATACTTTCCAAATCTATTACATTCTATGTCACAACTCCAAAAGTATACATTCATCCTGGCATTGTATAAGTGTTAATTATTTTTAATACATTCTTCATAATCAGCTTTGATTTAAGAACACCATTAAGTATCTTAATGAATTCAGTCAGCCCTACTTTGTAAGTTGATTGGGTCAATTTCCTGTGAATCCACATTGTTCTCAACAAACAAATCCAATTTTATTTTTCTTATTGGAATTTTCTCTTTGGTCTTCAGAATCTTCTGTCTCTTCTGGGCTGAAATCCTGTGCAGCATTTTAGTTTATGATAACTTTTCTTTGAATCACTGGAAATCTGATTTCTCAAAAGCCAGCATACATGCTAGATTGTGAATATTATAATTTCTTCTTCTTTTCTAACACAAACCCTAGAAGAGAGTTTGTCTAGACTTCCCATTTTTTTCTCCCCAGCAACCAGTTCCTCTCTCATTCATGAAAATCAGTAGAGTTTCCTTTGTTGATTGCTCTACCTTTCGGAGGATGAAATTATGAGCAAGACAGGTCAAGAGATTATTACAGTTATTCTGTGTGTGTGTTTGTGTGTGTGTGTGTGTGTGAGACAGACAGACAGACACAGATTTGGGGGAAGGGGGAAGGTGATGGTTTAGCAGATGTCTAGATAATATCAATTATATCATGGTTCTGTGCCAGGTCTGTGATCTGTTTCTCATAGTCTTTATTTGTTTCATTTTTCTCACCTGGTGGTCTATATTACAATGAAAAAAATTACTTATTTTCCCTTTTTTCATTTAACTTCAACCAAATACCAAGTGCCATACTTATTAGTCCCTCTGGTTCCTGGATTTTCTTACACATATGCACTTAAATCTTAAATATTGCTCCTCTCCTCTCAATTTGATCTATCTCATTTCTTTTGCATAAGGTATGCAGATCCAGAACCATGATACAATTATGCATTTTGTCTCACCAGATCTCAGTGATTTCTACAAGCTCATCTTTGCCTCTTTACAATTAATACTTTAATTCCTTCTGTGTGTTATTTAAAATTTGGACATTACACATATATATTTACATATAGTTGAGGCCATAGGTTTTTACTACTGGTTCCTTTCTTTCTTGCTCTACCATGTCAAAAAGTACAGTTGAAATACATAAAAATATAAACTCAAAGGCATTATCAGCTGAAACTTTCTATTGCATAGTTAATTATCAAATGATTTTCCTAAAAGAAACTGCAGATGAGGGAGCTGAACCAGATATCTAAAGTTCCTTTCCTGCTATGACATTCTATGATTCTATAAACATCTATATACTGAATCAGAATTAAAATTAGTTATGTCAGAGAACCCCCATTTGTGTCATTAAAATAATTCAACAAAGCAACATCTGCAACCAATTCCCTCTCAACTGATGGGTTTCATTTCTTTGCTCAAAGCAAAAGAAGGATGACTAGGAAGCCAAGAGAATTTGAAAAGCTGAGAATGAGGGAGGAGAAACAGCAAATTAAAATGAATGACCACTGATTAAGTATCCGGAATACTTGAAGAGTTTAACTTAGTCCTAGGAAAGGGGCTTTCAAAAACAACTATATGAAGTTGGTAGAGCAGGTTTTATCACTATCTCAAATATTGAAAAAAGTAATGGAGTACTAGGCTTGGAGTCAGAGAGACTCACCTTCGTGAATTCAAATGTGGTCTCAGACATTTACTAGCTATGTGACCCTGGGCAAGTCATTTAACCCTGTTTTCCTCAGTTCCTCATCTGTAAAATGAGCTGGATTAGGAAATGGCAAATCCATCCAGTATTTCTGACAAGAAAACCCCAAATGGGGTCATGGAGAGTTAGACACAACTGAAAAACAACTTAACAACAGCAACAACAACAAAGACTGGTTTACCATTTAGCCTGGTTACGAACAGTCTAAGGTTTTATCGTGGCATTTTTGAACTAAAAAGGATGTTTGACAAACTAATCAGTTAATTTAAGTACACTTAAGGAGCCATAAAATTCCTTTACGAAAGCTACTTTGTAAATGAAGAACATTGTATCTTTCTTTTTGGTACATCATTAGCAATCAATAAATATTTACTGAATGAATGAATAATCTAATCCAATCTCTCAGGTCATAGATAATGAATCTGAGATTCAGAGCCTGATTTGTCCAAATTAGTTCATCCAGTTAGTGACAAAACTGAGATTAGGATCTGTATTTCTAAACTGTCTTGGCATTACTTTTGGCCTTCCCCAACTAACAGCTGCCAACTGCCTAATAAGGGCAATGTGACTCTTGGTCTTAAAACACCACAGGAAAGCAAGTGAGACTGGAGTAATATCAGGCCCTCACTTCTTTTAATTACCAACCTAACTAACAGAAAAACAAAGAGTTTTTGCTCACCACTGGGAAAGCTCAAAGTTCAGATAGCGAAAAATCAGAGTATAAACAAATGAAACAACACGGGTATCAAAGCACAAAGGAGATCTTCTGAGTTCTTTTAAATTCCCCCTCAGCGCAACACAGCACCTCTTCCTCTCATTTACCTTCACTCAAAAAAAGTGAAACAGGACAAATAAAACAAAGAAACAGCAACAGAACCTTGAGGTTTTTACAATCTCCTAAAGCCTTAATTAAACAACTGATACATTTGCCAGCAAAACAGCCCCAGCTGGCTGGAGAGAAAAGCATTGCCTAGTCATTTTGAAAATGGAGGAAACAAATATGCACGGTGACTAGAACAATGTAAATGGATGAAACAACAACCACAAAGCAATCTGAACTGAACTGCCAGATTTTGAAGAGAAATCTGGGCATCAAAGAAGAAAAGTGAGACGATGCTCTCTCCCCAGTGCTTTGCAAAGGCTTGGGTACACAGGTGGGGAGCACTGCCTACATAAAGTCAGAATTTATTTTGATGTGTTGATTGGTTTTTTCCCTATCTTCCTCTTTTTTTTTTAAACTTTCTGTTAAATCAGCCATGGCTCACTGGAAGTCCATCCCATTAACAAAAGAGGAAAATAAAATCTATTTTAAAAAAAGAAAAGAGAGGCATCAGCAAAGTAGGGCCATTTTTTGAAACAGAAATGGACCTTAAACCTCTCATTTCACAGATAAGGAAACTTGAGTCTAAGATAGGTTCAGTACCCTGCTCAAAGTTCCCAAAGTAGTAAGGAATTGAGCTGAGATTTGAAACTAGATCCTCTAAATTCAATGCCCTTTAGGTACTATAGTTTGCTTTAGTTTTTAAAAAATGCCTAGATTAAAACACACACACACACACACACACACACGCCCTACATGCATGCACAAACACTTGCATGAACATAAAATATACACATGTACACACCAAATATGTGTATGAATACATACATACATCCACACACTTGTGAAGCACCTGTTTATGAATCCTCATGGTAATTTAAAAACACTTTTCATGAAAGAAGCACCAAGATAAGCAATTTAAAGTAAGGCCCATTTAAATGGAAAATGCTTAGGAATAGTCAGGCTCCATGGGCAGAGGAAGAACTTAAACTGGGTCTGAGCATGAACTTAATGAGGAAAATTCATGGATCACACTCAAAGGGAAAGGTACATTTTCTACCTGTTCTTGTGGTTAGGTCTTAACACAAAATAGGCAAAGTGAAATGGGTCTGGGCTGTAAAGATTGTGATTAGTTATGTGATTAAAAACAATAACCATATTTATAAATTGAGCAAGCTTCATTGCTGCAACCTTTATATATTCCCCTGGCACAAGCATGTCTCTACACACACACACACCACAAAATAAATAAGAAACAGATGACTCATGGGAACCCTTTGTCTAGAGTTTAGAGAGGGACTGGAATTGATTTCATGCCACATCTAACTAAATTCCTCAGCAATCAGGACAAATGCAAATAAGTAAATAACCTCCTGGGAAAGTTTTTTAAAGGCTCAGCCTAAGTCCTATCTCCTCCATAAAACCTCCCTATATACTATAAGGGTCATTAATTTGTTTTTCTCTCATTAGAACCATTGAAACATTTCTTGTGTGAACCACCTAATTTTGTAATAAACTATACGTGTGTTTTGTGTGTGTGTGTGTGTGTGTGTGTGTGTGTATCCATGTGTGATAGTTCCAGGGTTTCCCCATTTCCCTGTAATTGGAATTAGTTTTCTCTAAAAGGCAACAAAGCTGTCTCTGGGACCTGATTGGCTCCTGTCTCTTTTAAGATTCCTGGTCCCCTAAGTGAATAAAGAGTCACCTCCATATGGATTTGAGGCCTCTCCTACTAAGGTAGAATTCTGAAAATCACCTCGGTCATCACACTCTTCCCTGCTGATGAGACATGGAGATGATGATATTGTGGGCAGTGAGGGGTGAGGGTGGAAAGAGAGCCTAAGTACCACTGTACCTCTTTTACATATCCTCACTGTATTAAGGCAAATTAAACCTCCTTTTGTTAGCTGTGCAATGACTTGTGAGTGTTCTGTTTTGTCCCAAGATTGAAAATGAACTAACAGGGTGCTGGTTAGGCCCAACCCTCTCTCCATGCAATGTTTGCTACAGTTTCATGTGTGTTAGTATCATCTCCCCAAGTAGACAGCAAGTACTTTGGTACTTGAAGTGTGGGGCTATATGTTATTCTTCTGTATCTTTATAACGCCTACAAACTGGAAACACAAAAATAGGCACATACAGTACACTTGTTTATCAAACAAAGTGATTCAAGCAACCAAGCACAGTAGTTATTCTAAGTAGGTATACGGGAAGTGGAATGAGGGAGTGATCAAAGCCATATCACCTCAAAAAAAAATGCTGCTAAAAGAATCTGTGATTTTTACCATGTCAGTCCTCTCCTCCTCTGACGCCGCACTGACTCTGGAGTAAATTCTGCCTCTGATATTTACTACCTCCATAACCTTGGGCAAGTCACTTAACTTCCCTAGGCTTCAGTTTACCTATTTGTCAGAATGAAGTACTTATACTCTGAGGTAACTCTCAGCTCTAGATCAATGATCCCATGTAATCTATAGACGATTGTTGTTACCAATGAACCTCTCCATATTTAATTGGGTTGGACTAAGAAAATGACGGTCTGAATATGAAGACACAACATAATTATAACAGCAATTGACAAAAATAGCTCCTAATCTGTTGGTTCATTTGATAAATTCTTACAAAGTCTCCTTCCAAAATGCAAATTTAAGTTGAACAAATATGTAAGAACTGACCAATGGACTACAGCTTATTTAGAGGTGTGAATGTTTCTTAAAAACTAAAATTAAATAGGAATCACCAGTTAAGAGTATTGGTGATAAATTAAACATTTACAAAATGTACAGGATATGATGTGGATCTATACACAGTCCAAAGAAATTGATGTTAAGTTAATCTATCTGGGGAAAGAAAACTAAAAAACCAGAGGAGAAAACTAAAATATAACATAGCACAAAGGGATTTTTATTTGGGGGCTCTAAATCCTCACAATAGAAACATAATAAGTCATTTGGTAAAAAAAAAATTACCCCTATCTCCTATAAAGAGAGGCGGCCTAGTATAGAAGAATATACACCTAGAGTCTGGTAGAAGTGGGTTCAAAAGAAACGCCACTGCTATCAGCTCTATATGCCTGTAGATGCCATTTGACCCCTCTGAGTCTTAGTTTTTTGGGGAACTCACAGGGTTGTTGTGAAGATGAAATGGAATAAGGTATGTAAAGTGCTCTATAAATCTTAAAACTTGATATAAATGTGTGCTATCATCATCATCATCATCATCATCATCATCACCTAGGGAACCTCTGAATATCACAAGAAAATTGTTAAAGAATAGAAGAGTCTGATACCAGGCAACTGAGTATGACAATGTTTCTCAAAGCGGGATCTGAGAGGTCCAAACTATTTTCATAATAATAATGTCATTTTAATTTCTAATATGATAAATATTGATTAAATATAATCCACATGAACAAAAGATCTTTAAGAGTATAAAAGTGGCCTAAAGCCAAAAAAGTTTAAGAACCAGTATAGTACAGTAAAATGTAACTGTGAAGTCTTTGCCATGTGAAACCAGCCTTAATGAATTATTGCTAGCAGGGCACTTGATGTGATTCGTGGTGCCTGTGTTGGCTTTCAGCTGTGGCTACTTTGAGCCTTGATAACAATACACAACTCACCTATTGTAGTGGAGAGGAGAGAAGAAGCATTAAAAAATTCATTGGGGAGGGGATGCCCGTTGACAATCCATAACATGGCTGACCTTATGGATTCTTAGACTTGAAAGTGACTTTAGAAGTCCCACACTTTGCCAAAATACAAATTCTCATCTTAGACCTTTAGCTAATGGCAATCCAGCTTCTACTTTGTGATTGTTTAGTCATTTTACTCACGTCTGACTCTCTATGAACCCATTTGGGGTTTTCTTAGCAAAGATACATAGTGGTTTGCCATTTTCTCCTCCAACTCATTTTACAGAAGAAAAAACTGAGGCAAACATGGTTAAGTAACTTGCCCAGGGTCATTCAGCTAGTAAGTGTCTGAGGTCACATTTGAACTCAAAAGATCTAGCATTCTATCCACTGCAACATCTAGCTATCCCTAGCTTCTACTTAGTACTTCCATTAATCGGGACTCACCAACTCCTGAAATACTTTCCACTTTTATACAGCTGTAATTATTAGAAAGTGCTTCCTTCAGTGGAGTTAAAATCTCTCTCCCTGTAAGTCTTATCCATTGGTCCTACTTCTGCCCTCTAGAGTCATGCAGAATAATTCCAATGACCCTTCCATGTGCATGCCCCCAAGATTGTTCTTTCTCATGATCAGTAGCTCCTTCATCTGACAAGGTGAAAGATGGCAAATCCTCTTGCCTTTAAGTTTCAAAGAGTTACAACAATGGGCATCCTGTCAAGAGTATATTGAATCAGAAAAAGAACAATCACCATGCTTGGCGTCCTGTTATTTGCGGACTAGGAATAGGAGCCATCAAAACTGAAAAGGAAAAAAAAATGGAATTAGTGGAATGGGATGAATTTATAAGTACAGGAAGTTCTATCAGCCAAATTAAATTTATTGGACACACTATGCCAGGCAACAATGAAGTGTGATAAATATCTATTTATATATAGGGCAGTTAAGTAGTGCAGTGGATATGGCACTGGGCCTGGAGTCAGGAAGACTCATTTTTCTTAGTTCAAATGTGGCCTCAGACACTTAGTAGCTGTGTGACCCTGGGCAAGTCAGTTAATCCTGTTTGCCTCAGTTTTCTCATCTGTAAAATAAGCTGGAGAAGGAAATGACAAACCACTCTGGTATCTTTGCCAAGAAAACCCCAAATGGGGTCATGAAGAGTCAGACGCAACTGGAAAACAACTTAGCAGCATTTATACATAGCGTGTTACTATGCACTTTGGGGGGTAGGGTTCAAAAGCATTAGACAAGTTCCCCATGTGTTAAGGAGATTAAAATGCCATAGTGATAGCAACTTTTATTAGTTCGTTACAGTACAACTTTTTCTACTTATTCATTAAACATCTTTTTGTGTTTAAGGCACTAAACTGAGTGCTAGAGATACAAAAATATATGAACAGTATCAATCTTGATCTTGAGTATATTATGTATTGGGAAAGAGGGAGATAGGATTACAGACAACTATGACTCAACTGAAAGTGAAATAGATAGAAAGAGAAATGATAAATCTAAATAGTAAAGGATGACTTTCACCTGGTATGAGATGGAGAAGAGACAGATGAGTTCATCAGTGACATGGCCCCTGAGATGGGCCTTGATCAATGGAAAAGAAAAAATGATAAGAGATTGGAAGAAGAAAAAGGGGCAGTCTATTCCAGGTATGGTGGGGTGGTTTGAGGAAAGACACGAGGAATGATGGAAACAAAAGAAAGAGAGGAAAAGAAAAAAGTAGAATTTGTCTGGAATGTAGAGTGTACATCAAATGAAATAATATGAGATGATGCTAAAAAGGCAGGCTGGCAAGGATTTTGAAGGACTTTCAGGAAGAAAACAAGGATTTATTAAGTACCCACTATGTCAGGCATTGTGCTAAGCACTTTACAAATATTATCTCATTTTCCTTATAACAACCCTGGGAGGTTGTTTTACATTTTACAGTTGAGGAAACTGAGGCAGACAGAGGTTAGTGACTTGCTCAGGGTCACAAAGCAGGAAATATTTGAGGCAGGATTTGAACTTATATCTTCCTGATTCTAAGCCCAACCCATCGGGTATATCACCTTTTATTAGTAGATAATTTATTTACTACATGAAGATGACCCAATAAAGGTAGTCTATTGAGTAGAAGAGTCAAATGATCAGAGTAGTGTGTAAGGGAAATTACTCAAGCAATAATACGAGTGATGGAATTGAAAAGACATAGAGTGGAGGTAGGAAAAATAGTGAAGAGGCTTTCTTGCTAGAAGAGCTAGTACCCTGAATCAGCATGGTTATAGCGGGATCTGAGAAGACAGAAGGCTTTTAGATATATTATGGAGGACGAATTAACAAGACTAGATGACTGTCTTTGTCCAGAAAGGGAAAGGGAGGAGAAGATGTTTAATGAATAGATATAAGTAGAAAAAGTTGTACTGTAATGAACTAATAAAAGTTGTTATCACTACGGCAGATTTCAAGTTTATAAAGCTAGGTAATTAAAAGCCTCATGGGACTACCAACAGAAATAGAAAAGGAAGGGGGAAGGCAGGTAGGATTGGGGGTTGGGAATTCAGAAGAGATGACGGATCTCATTTTGTACATTTTTAGCTATTTGGAAACGTGTAACAGGTTCTTAAGGGAGTGGTTGAGGGATTTGATGTGTGATCTTTTTTTAAGGTAGTACAAGTATTATTTTGATAAGCTAAGTAGAGTATTATTGTAGGTATTGAGCCCTAGATTTGAATATCTTAGTTTTAATACAAGTTTTACTTCTTTGAGACCTTAGGCAAGTCATTTAACTTCTTTAAACTTTGGTTTCCTTCTCTGCAAAAGAGGGAAAATTCATGATTATCAAAACCTTGCTCATTACGATAGAATCATAGCATTACGAGCTGGAAGGAACGTTAGATGTCACCTGGTCCAATCTCCCTCAATTTATGGATAAGGAAACTGAGGTAATAAGTAATAACTGGATGAGCTGAGGATCCAAGCCCAGGTTCCCTGACTTCAAATGCATTACACTTTCCATTGTTCCCATTGGTGCCAGCAAAAACTTGGCCTGGCCCTGAGTTTTACAGTGAATCTCTAAATTTGCTTTTCATTTTGACTGCCCCAAATGGAAACCTCTTCTGTGTGATTCTGGAAGTCATTTAACCATTCTCAGCCTCAGTTTCCTTTTCTATAAAATGGTGTTAATAATAAAACTTACCGAACACAGTTGTTATGAGGATCAAATGAGATAATATGCAAGGCACTTTGCAAAACTAGAGAATTGCACATTATTATCATTATTATTATTACTAATGACCAGCTGGAATGCTCTCTCATTTTTCAGAGGCTTCATTATGATTCTTACAGTGAGTGAGATTCCCCCTTCTTGCACTGCTTCATTGAGCTGGGCTGACACAATCAGATGCCAGGAGTGGCTTCATGGCCCTGGCAAGTGACATGATGCCCAAACCTATTCTTTAATATTTAGGTACATTGAAACTGTATGTATGAGAATAAGACTATTGCCCTCTCTCTCAAAGCTCATTAGAAGCCTAAATCCATCCCAGTTGGTGATGGGTAACTGACTCAAGGGATGAGCAGTAAGTTCAAGATCCCTCTGCTCCATCCAATTCTCTGTGCCAACCATGGAAGCAGTGCACATGTTCTCTCTTGAATATACAAGTCTCCTTTTCTCCCCATAATACTTCTCTTTCTGCCCCTCATCACACTGGTTTCCATTCTGACATTCTTGACAGAGCACTGTCAGTGATTACATACTGATGAGAATGAATGTGGCTGCCTTCTGCAAGGGGTCAAATGCAAGTTCAGGGCTGGAAGAATATGATTAATGGACATAATTATTCTTCTTTTAGGAATAATATTCCCCAGCTCTGCTGCAATGACCAATCACTTTATTTAGTATTTCATATTAAAAAACAGCTGGCACTTGGGAAACTTGTCATCTCTCTCCCTGTTAAGACTTCTTCCCCTTGGAAAAAAGAAATCAGCCTCTTTAGATAAGTTCTTATTTTCAGTCCTCAGTATGTGTCCAACACTGGCAGGGTCCTTATTATGGCAGGACATATTAAATTGACACGGTAGTGAGCTGTTGCCTTGGCCAATTTTGAGATGGAGCCAAAATCATGGATAGTGTATCACTAGTCCAAAAGACAAAGACTGAAATAGGCGATCTAGCAAACATCTGATTTAAATTTAAAATTATGGGACTAGGTTTTATTCTGTTATTCTTACTCTATGATATTATTATAGGACAACTAAAGCTTTTCATCAAAATTGTGACTAATACATGCCATACCTTTGAGATGCCAAAACAGAAGTTAAGTCAGTGAAAAAATTCACTCAAAACAGGGATTGGGTATTGGAAAACAAATAAAACCATTTCAGTTCTTTGTGTTTTTGACATTTCAACAGGTTGTGCTGTATCACTATAAATAGTCAATGATTCATCTTCTACCCACTGTTAAGAAAGGTAATGTTCAAAACCACAGACAATCCCAAAGTCATTTCCGACTAGATGTAGAAAGTCACTGGATGCATGTGGAGAAAGATATTTGCTCTCTCCCCTTTTTGTCAGTGACTTTGACTTTGCTCTTATAGTAGCTCAATTAGCAGTTTAAAAACCAAATGGGCAGTGGAGGAAAGGTAGCCACAGATAGTCTATAATATAATGAGATTACCAGCAGATAAGCAAGACTTTCATGGCAGAAATGCTCTATAAAGCCTTACCAGGGATATACTAGAAAGGAGCTGAAGCTCCTTTGCCTCACATTTGAGGCCCTCCACAAGGTAGCATCATCCTACCTTAATTATCCTGTATTTCTCTCTTCTATAATGAGTTTTCTAAGGGCCATAATACTTAATTTGCCTGGACGTAGTGACTTGAATTTATCAGGATCAATGGTGGCTCTCTACCTCTCTCTTTGCTAGTTTTGTTCCTTTTTGCTCCAAAAATCATTCACCTTGGCATAGAAAACAAGTAAAATGAGAGTTGATCAGCCCTAGATAGTCTTTGTCTTCTCTTATCAATATCTCACTATTCCACGTAGCCAGGGGATACAATGAATAGAGTGCTGTGCCTAGAAACAGGAAGATCCAAATGCAAATCTGGCCGCAGACACTTATTAGCTGTGTGACTCTGGGCAAGTCACTTACCCTGTTGCCTCAGTTTCCTCAAATGTAAAATGAGAATAACATAATAACTTACCTCACAGAGTTTTTGTTGAATTAAATGAAATAAGACTTTAAAAGCATTTAACATAATGCTTGGCATGTAGTATATGCTATATAAATAAATAGTTATTTCCTCTCCCACCAATATAGTAATTTTATCATTTCTTTGATCCTTCTCTTTTCCCCAATATAATAAAACAACAACAACAACAATAAACACTCCTCTGTTGTTGTTTTTTCATCAGTTCATTGTGAGCTCAGGACTCCTGACAAATGGTGTTATACAACACCATGCCAAGCTTTTGTGTTTATATTCCAATACCTGCCTTTGCTCCCATCTGCTATACGTGACTTTTTTTTTTGGCTAGGCAATGGAGTTAAGTGACTTGCCCAGGGTCACACAGCTACTAAGTGTTATGTGTCTGAGGCTGGATGTGAACTCAGATCCTCCTGAATCCAGGGCCAGTGCTCTATCTACCGCACTACCTAGCTGCCCCTATACATGACTTTTTACAATCACTTCCATGTTAATCCCTTTTGGACTTTTTTTAGACCCTTTTCTGTCCTCATCAAAATTATTTCTCTCTGCATGTTCAGAGTTTTCTTTCTCTACAGAATTTTAGTCTTGGATTTTACCTAGCCTTTCTCTGGACTTGATATCTGTTCTCTAAATTTTGGGTGTGTTTATCAGGATAGTATGCTTGATTTTCTTCACTTCTATCAGAAACTCTAAGATGAAACAGTGAATTCTACAACCTTCCCCCAAAACAAATCCCATCATTCCCAGCCCCTTGTTCCCAGCAAGCAATTCATTTTTGAAGGTGAAATTTCTGTCCAATAAGAGTTTTTTTTTAATCAGGTCCTCCATCTTTTATTTTTTTAATTTTTATTAATAAATGTATTTATTTTTAGTTTTCAACATTTACTTCCACAAGATTTTGAGTTCCAAATTTTCACCCCATCTTGCCCCTCCCTCCACCCCAAGATGGCATGCATTCTGAATATCCCTTCCCCTAGTTTGCCTCCCCTTCTGTCTCTCCCCCCCTTCTCTTATCCCCTTCCCCTTCTATTTTCCTGTAGGGCAGGATAGATTTCTGTACCCCATTTCCTGTATTTCTTATTTCCCAGTTTCATCTCAAATTCAGTTGAATTTAAGGTTTGCAAAGCTCTTCCAACATCTTATCTTCACAAAAATCCTGGGAGATAGTTGCTTATTATTAACCCCATTTTACAGATGAGAAAGCTGAGGTAGACAGGTTAAGTGCCTAGGGTCACGCAGTTAGTACATTTCTGAGGCAGAATTTGTGCTCAGGTCATTCTGTCTTCAAGTCAACATTCTATCCATTGTGCCATCCAGCTGTAGATTTAAAATTATCTTATAGAACACTGTTATTGCTATTGGCCAGGTGAATGATTAGGATTTTGATTCTTCAGATAGCATTTTTTTTTCAATAATCATGATCAGTTCGGTATATTTTTCAGTTAAGAAAATTTGATTGGTCCAAGTTTTGTTCCAACTATTTACTATGTTTGTGATGATAAACATATTTAACCTCCCTGGACCTCTTTCTTAGCTGTAAAATGAAAGAATTATGTAGATGTTCTTTAAGGATCACTTTTAACTAGGTGGTGCAGGGGATAGAACACTAAAACTAGAAGTAGCAAGACCTGAGTTCAAATCTAGCCTCAGAAACTTACTAGCTATTTGACCCTGTGCAAATCATTTCACTGCTATCTGCCTCAATTTCCTCATCTATAAAATGGGATAGCGATAACACCTGCTACTCAGGGTTGTTGTAAGGATAAACTGAGATATTTGTAGAGCATGTTACAAATCTTAAAGTGTCATGTAAATGCTAAATATCTAGCTGTGATTCTATGACTGTCACAAAAGGAGAGGAGGAGGGGGAGGTAAATAATCTGAGCCCCAGAGATCATTGGCATAGGATTCTCTCCTTATTGATGGAGATCAGATGCCCTACACCTGTGTCAGAGGTGGGACAGAGTGGGAGAGAGCAGGAAAGGTTCTTTGAGTCTCTTCAGGTTTCTTGAGTCTCTTTGGGTTCTGCAGTTGTTTGGGGTGCTTCTGGCTTCCAGTTTCAAGAGAGAAGAGATGGAAAATGCTAACCCCACTTCATATGGCTGAAGGAAAAGATTCTGGAAAGAAGCTGATTTGAAGGAGCTAGCAGTCTCTATTATGTCCCCATTATCAACTTGCTATGCTACAGACTTCAGGGAATTTCCCCATGAGTAAGTTCTGCCACTCTCTGTTGGTTGACCTAAGTTACTTTGCTCCTAATGGGAGAGCACCTTCACTTTATATTGTATGGTATACATTCTCCTAGGTATACTTTCTCTGATTTCTTTTTTGCTATGATTTAGATAAATGGGTTTCTTTGCCACTTAGCATGTGTGTTTATTTGGGAACAGGTATTTAGTGGGAAGAAAGTCAAGCCTGGGACATAAAGTTTGGATACTACTCCCCCCATTAAGAGACAGCAATTAGCTTGAATCTGAAAATCACATCCCCCTAACAATAGTTAAGAGAGCAGCCTGGTACCCCCTCTCTTTTAAGAGAGCAAAATGAACAAGTTTCTGGCCACAACCTCCTGATTCCCTTCCTAGAAGGAATTAAAGACTCCCTTGGAGAAGGGCTCAGGGAGAATAAGCTAGAGATGTTTATTTTGACTCCCTTGAAGTCACATAATGACACCCCCAATCTACATGTGGGGGACAGATCTTGCCATGTTTATTTCAATTCATTTTCTCTGAATGCTAGAATGCACCATCTTTCCAGCTGCACTAGAAGCTTACCTGCAGTTCTTCTCATTTAAAGATTCTTATTCAGGGAAAATATTCAGACAGCAATGGTGTAATTTGATATGTGTGTTCAACCTCACTCCTTATCTTTGTCTGGTTCAAGGACATAAAACTATGCCCATAACTGCCTGCAGGAAGTTGACTGTACCCAGATATAGATCTATCTTCAGATGGCCTGTGGCTATTAGGAACTATGTGATTTTATAATGAGGCAAACAAAGGTACCTGGAGTCCATTACAACTTTTTTAATCTAACCCAAAGGTTCTTAAACTGGGCTCCATAAGTTTCATTAGACTACCACAGGGGTAGATGACACAAAATGGTGAAGAACTCCCAAATTAGGATAAGCATGACCCAGGTACTTTGGAAAGCAACCATTATGATTAGGTCAGATAAGGCAAAATACAGGGGCTTGTGGAATTCTTTTAAAGTCAGGGGCTACCATCATAGGAATTTGTCAGTTACTCCAACTCTGCTCCTCCTGTGGTAAGAGGTCCTCATCTAACCATTTTAAATCATCCATTTTGAATGTCTTCTTTTCTCTAGGCTACATATCCCCAATCCTCCAAATTATCATCATGGGTTTCTTCATTATCCTCTCATTAGATTAAAGAGGAAAAAAAGTTCTGTTGTAATCACAGACTTAAAATATACTATACTTAACTTCTTGTGTTTGGAAATGACCAGTCTTTACAAGTTTACTAGTTTACAGAGAGAGAGGCTACATCATTACTGGGAAAAAAATCATTTTTAAATATAAAGGAGGTCTACTGTGCCACAAGGATAACGAGTCCTGGACAATAACCACAACAGAACAATCACCTGCTGTGAAACAATCTGAGGAGTGGCCCTCTTGGAACAAAGGTGTCAAAACTGCCTTAATCTCTGATAAAGAGATCTGGACAACACTTGCTTCTGCAAAACAGATACTTGTAGCCACTAAGACAGTACAGAAACAGATGATGGCTACTTATCCCTTTTTACAGGCAAAGGCACAATGATCCATCTGCATCATGTTATCTACATATTTATTATTCATGTAGTATACCTCAGTCCCACAAGAGCACAGAGTATCTCCCATTTATTTTGCATAGCCCTCAGCATCTAAAGAGGTCCTATGTCCATAGTAAGGACTTAGTTTGTGGTGGATAGGTTTAGAATGCAGTAGATGAATAGTAGGTGAATAAATATGAGGGACCAGAGATAGGGAGCAGGGTATAGTGGAAAGAGTACTGACTCTGAAGTCTGAGGACCTGAGTCTAAATCCTTCCTCTGACAAGTACTGCCTATGTGACCTTGGGCAAGTCATGAGCTCTCTGGGACTAAGTTTCCTCATCTATAAAATGAGGCAGTTGGACAAGATGATTCCTGATGTCTCCTTCAGCATTATATCTATGATTCTGTCTGTGTGTAGGTGGTATTGAAGGGGAGAAAGAATGTGGCATTATAGTCACGGCTAAAAGTCAAAAGTAGCATGATCTTCTACAGGGAAGAATAGTAAATTCACAAATTATGGTTGTGGTTACATTAATATTATGAAGGTTAATTGTGTATCCTTTGGAAAGGAGGCAAGTAAAGCATATTTAAATATTCAAAATATTGATTTTTACTCCAAGGAAATAAAACCAGTGAATACCTTCATATACTAATAATTAAAGTAGAAAATTAAAAGGTACCCAAAATTACCTTGACCAGGAAAAAGAAAGACAGAGAGCAAGGCAGAGGAAGAGATAGAGGAAGAGATAGACACTGTTATAATTTATCAATTCCATCATGGTTATTCCCCATTTCATGGTTGATAACAATAAATCAATAAGCAAATATTTCTTAATCCCCTATTGCCAAGCACTAAAACATTAAATATTTATATGGAATTTAATGCTTTAAATAAACTATGTCATTTGAGCCTCAAAACATCCCTTCAAGGTAAACAGGGCAAGTATCACCCCTCTTCTTTTACATATGAGGAAACCAAGTCAGAAATATGTAAGCTGGTACATACATAGTCAAACAGTCTGCTATGACCCTTTTATGATTTTAAGGAATTTGTTGTAAAA
Organism: Vombatus ursinus; assembly: GCF_900497805.2. Lineage (NCBI taxonomy): Eukaryota > Metazoa > Chordata > Mammalia > Diprotodontia > Vombatidae > Vombatus > Vombatus ursinus. The sequence goes on along the minus strand of NW_020945437.1, from coordinate 5,075,270 downwards.
ATAAAACACTAAACTGAAGGTGGGGAGTAAAGATAGATTTCTCTTCCCCCTCTCTTATTATAATGCACTTTAAATAGTTCACTAGAACCTATTCGTCTAAGTTACTTCTGATTGTCCACTCCTGAATCTCTAATCAGGCCATTAAATTCATTTTAGCATATGCTTGTTTCCAGGGGCAGCTTGTTAAAATCCAAATGAATCCATCAGCATGAAGGAGAGAAACCCACAAGACAAGAGCGGGGATTAGCCTGACAAAATATCTGCCTGCGTCAACCCAACGTGTCAAAGAAAATGAGACTCCAGGAGACACTGATCCAGACAGCTTAGCGTTTGTACTCTCCCAACAACTCCCTAGTGACAAACAGGGTCCACTCACAAGTTCACCTTCTTTCCTTTTGACATGGTTGTGAAGAGCTCAAAACCTATTTTATGGAGTTCATCTGAAAACTCTGCCTGAAGGGTTTATCCTAAAAGTATTTATGGGGTTATAAGGTTTGTGCTTCCTTTTTCAGACATCTTAAGCAAAAGTAAAATACCTTCCCTATTTTCTTAGGAAGGTTGCTTCAGACACCCCCCCGCCCCAGGCTAGTCCCTAGAGAGTTGTGTTACTTACTTGGGATAGTTACTTGGCTGGATGAAGGGCAGAATCTCTGAATCTTGTCCAGATGGAGGGAGCAGCAAATCTCGAAATCTTTCTGCCAAAAAAAAAAAGATATTAATTTGTAGAGAGATAGAGGAGATTTCAAGTCATGGCAATAATTTTAAAAACAGAATTATTTTCCTAAGGTGGTGTTTTTAGTGGAATAGAGAGAGGAGTCTTGTAGGATCACTCACCACATCATTCTACTGATTATTTACTAGACGGCAAAGTAGATTTGGAATTGGAAGAAAACTGAGTTTAAATTCTGCATCAGACACTAGCTGTGTGATGCTAAGTAAGTCATTTAAATTCTCTAAGCTTCAGTTTCCTCATCTGTAAAAAAGGAATACTACTACTAATAATAATACCACAGGATTATTATAAAAATCAAATTAGGTTGGTGTGTAGGGGAGTGTGTCTAAAGTGCTTTGTAAACTTTAAAACATTTATTTTTATTTTATTTTTAGAATACCATATTTGGCAGATTTTGATTCTATAGTCTAAGTCAGTCAACTAGACCATCCTCATTATTTTCAGAGATGCAGCTCAACTATAACCTCACCACTGAGTGATAACTTTTTTTTAACCATGCAAAACATGAAACAATGAAAAAAACCCTAAATCTTGTGTGGCCCTTTTCTGATTTTGTAATGATGGTGGCAGAATGATGGGAAGACAAGTGTAAGGTGCTAAGAATTATACAATTTTTATACTATCAAATAACTTTAATTTTGATTAATCAAATTGTTCTTACTTTCCATGTGATATGCTTATCAAAAGGCCAACAAGTGTACATATTCCTAGAGGATGTGAATCATGTCAATATTGACATTCTTGCTATGAATGAAATTAGAAGAAATTAATAACATGTAGCTTCATAGAATGATGGCTTACAAGTATTTTCTTGAGACAAAACAACAAAATCAATGCATTGGGTTTTATTATATGTTCAAAGAGTACAAAGCAATATTATTTAATAAGACATCTGGTTATCACATATTGCAATACCAATGATGAATATTTGCAAAAAAAAAAAACATGAAAATAATTGCAGCTTATGCAACAATGTTCATTGTGGAGGCCAAAGTGGTAGAGGAATTCTATGAAAAATTTGAGAGATTCCTATTAAAAGACCATACTCTGATACTTGCTGACTTATTAGCAGCTAATAATAATAGAACATTAAAGTTTGCAAATCATTTTACAAATATCTTATGTCATCTTCACAACAATCTGGTGAGGTAGGTACTGTTATTATTTCCATTTTATAGATGAAGAAACTGAGGCAGACAGGTTAAGTGACTCAGAGACAAGCAGCTAGTAAGTATATGAGAATGACAAGTATGATAGATAACAGATGGGAAAATGTGAGAATGGTGAGAAAGGTGAGATGCAAAAGGATTATTCAGGAAAAAAGATATGAAAAAGACCAAAACTTATAGAGTATACAAAAATCTCATCCATCTATAGATATTTCTTCACGAATAGAACTGGTATATGCTGAACAAAGAAAAAAAATTGAGTATTTGATAGATAACAACTTAATTGCTGTAGGATTTATCCCTGAATCAGTATACAGTAGATCAAAACTCATTATAGTGATTATAAGAATTTGTAAAAACCAAAATTAAGAATAACAATGGGAAGAAGAAATGCTGTTCAATTAAAATAATGCAACCCTAAATTATTTAAATGAAGTAAAAATAAGAAAAGGACAAGAGAAATTGTCCATAATAATTTTATCCATAAGTTTAAATAAGACTGAGTAATTTGGGAGCCAAGATGATTGTGTAAAGGCAGGGACTCGCCTGAGCTCTCCCAAATTCTCCTCCAAACAACTTTTAAAATAATGTCTCAAAATGAATTCTGGAGTGGTAGAACCAAGAAAACGATAAAATGAAACAATTTTCCAGCCCAAGACAACTTAGAACGTTGGCAAGAAAGTTTGTCTCACTGGGATGAGAGTTTAGCAGTCAGATGTGTACCAAGCCACAGCAAGCTAGCTATACCCTTGGAAGCAACTGAATTGGTAGTGGCAGCGGTTCTGCAGCTCTCAACCCACAGATGGTAGGGACGCCAGACAAATGATCAGAAAGAGACCCTTTGCTGGCACTGGGCACAAGACTCTATTGCATTGCCCATACATGGTTCAGGATCATAGTCCCATGGTGAGGAAGAGCTCTAGCAGGAGCAGGGACACTCTGATAATAAACATCAGGCATATCATAAAACAGAGACACTTTTGCCAAAGGTTTTCTCCACTGTGATGAAAGAGATACAGTGAAGCATCCAAATCAAAGAAGATATTATAAGGGATATTATAAGGATATCCCTTAGGTGTTCTGATTTGTAGGTGACATTATTCTGATTATATCAAGTCCCCAGACATTACATATCCTCCTGGAAGAGATCTATAATCAAAGTAATCTAGGCTGTCCAACCACACAGGAAAGACAAAGTGGATGAATGATGTCTATTGCCCAGATTTCAACATGGCAGGCATTCAAATGGAAACCATATAGAGCATGTTCAAACATATCCATAACTGGAACAGACAGTATAAATAGAAAATATTCTGGGCCCAAAGTTAAAAAGGAGAACCATCTGGATTGTATTAGAAAAATTGCCCAAGTTTCCCATGAAAGCAAAGAACAGTCTTTTCAATATTAATATTTTATCAATGTTTTTATATGGCAACAAAAAGAATAGTACTGCCTCCCAAAGAATTAATCACACAGAGGGCAATTGAGGGCTGCAAGGTAGGTATGAACATTATTGTTTGTCCTTCATTCTTGAAGAGGACAATGACATCAGGAAGATGACACCATGACTTGCAAGTAAATTGGATTTAAGTGAGAGAGGGCTATGCAAAGTCACCAGCCTCACTTTCTTTTCTGGAGCAATCTGGATCCAGTGGCAAGACATAGATCAAGATGACTGGAGATGGCCCCCAGGTATGAACATATAATACACAGAACATATATAATACAACATCTAGTCAATGAAGAACTCTAAAGAATAGGAGTAAAAGAAGTCATCAAATAATTTGTTAGCTGATGCAATATGATTAGACTGATACAATTTCAGTCCCCCATTTTCATCCTATTACTGAAATAGTACTGTTGAAATAAACTTATTTTCTTATTCCCTCTCTTCTCTGCATTTATTCTTCCTTATTAAGGCAATTTAGAAAACACCTTCATTTTATCAGCTTTTTAGATAACACACATTCTCCCACGGATTTCATACTGGTTCTTTGTCCAAAATGATGTAGAAGGTTGAACCTTGAGCTTCTCGAGGACTTTGACAGGAGTGCAGATCCTCTCCATTCATGTGCTGCCCACTGAATGCATGGATACTACACTGTGACTGACCCTACTGTAGCAGCTATTTTTCTCCTTCCTTTAAAGAAGCAATAAACTTTGCTAAAGCTATCTCTATGAGGGATGACAGACACTTTTCTTCTTAAGTCCCCTGAACTACAGAATTGTATGAAAGGAAGAGAACTTGATTTGTTTCCACGGCAAATATAAAAGATGACAAGTGGATTGCCAGAGTGTTTCAATGACACCCTCACAATTTCAAAAGAAAATAAGGAAGATCTCCAACAAGTTGGGTGGATTCCATATGATGAACTTTTGGGAGAACATGGTTAAGAGCTGCATATGATGGACATGAATGGATAGGTTGCTATCTGAATCATTGGATGGAATGCCCAAATTGAGGTGATCAGAAATCCTCTTGAGTATTTAAGATGAAATCATTTTTTTAAAATGTCACATGACCCTTCAAATTCCTGTTAACATAGTGACAAGGTAACTCCTACCATACAAATGGGCTGTGTTCCAAAAATTCATTTGCATATGACTGGGTGTTGGAATCCTTTTTCTGAAGAAGCAAAATATGCTATAAATTATGGTAAGTTCCCCACACTTCTCTATAAAAACTAGTACAACTTATAATATTGAGCCCCCCCCAAAAAAACACCATATGAAGGTAGTAAGAAATGGTAGAAATATTATAGAATTGAATTTTTTTCTTTTAAATACTATGAATTTTAATTAAATTAAATTAAAGGAATTTAAACACATCAAAACACAACCAGCAGGATTCTCCATGAAATTAGCATAGCTGTAAATCCTGTTCTCCATGGCAGGATCCTGATCTCATGTTGTGGCAGGATATTTTTTTTTTTGGTGAGGCAATTGGGGTTAAGTGACTTGCCTAGGGTCACACAGCTAGTAAGTGTCAAGTGTCTGGTCTGAGACTACATTTGAACTCAGGTCCTCCTGACTCCAGGGCTGGTGCTTGATCCACTGTACCACCTAGCTGCCCCTGTGGCAGGATATCTTGATCATATCTAAGATATGTCAGGCAGCAGAAGGAGATTAGTTGGCTGTAAGTCTAAGGAGATGATCCTTTGGTTCCCAAATTTCTTGTTCCCATTTGGGTAACTAGAAAGGGAAGGGGAAGATTCCATATGACCATCCAAAGAAATTGGTGTTTAATTATGAGCAAGGGTATGGAGGGAGGAAGTTTAAAATTGTTAAAGTAGTATCAATCAGCTGAAAGAATGGATCCTGGGCTCCCTGATAAAGAGTCCTTGTTGGTGTGTGTGATATACACACGCATATTTGTGTGTTGAGGGTAGGGCTCAAGTACTAAGGCAATTCTTAGCAGGTGCCAGAAGAGTAAGGAGGTGCTAAGAGAATTCCTACAAGTTGGCAGCATCAACAGGGAACAAGGGACCCTTACTGTAACATGTTCTGCCATAACAACAAAGTTAAGAAAGATAATCAGAGAAAAGCATTATAGCATTACAGACTGGGAGCTAGAAGGGACCTCAGAGGACATCTAGTCCAAGCCCTTCATTTTATAGATGAGAAACTGAGGCCCAGAGATGTTAAATCTCGTTTCTAAGAGCAAAGAGGTATTACATAGCAGAGCCAAGATTTGAATTTAAGTTCTCTGACCCTGGCAAATGGGATTCCCTCAAGCAACATCAGAGAAAAAATAAATGAGTTCTGAGATGTTGGTTTCACGGATATTTAAGAAACCTATGTGTATTGGGTATCCAAACAACTGACCATATAGAGTTCACTTTTATTTTTAATTTGTTATAGATATAACACATATCATGGAACATTACCAGGATGATTCAATTCAAAAGATATCTAAAAGAGGAATATTGGATTCTGTATTGAGTAATTCACAACATTGCAGAAGAAAGGCCAATTGTTTAAATCCACGGTAAAAGGCATGCCTCAAATGGCAGTGTGATACTTTAGTCTGACTGAGTCACAATAGAACATAGATGGGATGACAAGAAGGACCAGGCAGAAGGTAATAAACTTTTCACTAACTGAAAAGGTGACCTCTTCTCACAAAGTGCCAGGAAGCTAAGCTTTAGAGCAACTGACACTTGCTAATTACTGTTAGACATTAAACCACTGATGGGCAGAGAACTTATAAAGAATGCCAGAGAGAAAATATTCATTTTCTTTACATTCATATTTATTATTAGAAAAAACATAAGAAATATATGGATGTGTGCAGTACCCAGCATTCACCCAATATGCTCAAGATCTAAGAGTGAAGGTAGTCCCTCTGCGGAGCCCACAGTCCCAGGAAGGCATTAGTCAAGTCTCCATTTTAATTATTCTTCTTTCCTACCTCTAAGTTACATTCTGTAACTTAGCTGAAACCATAGTATTGACTAGTGCTCCATTAATATTAATTATTATGAAGAATGTCTCTTTCAAAGATTAGATACCTAGGAAATTATTCCCATGATATACTACTCTTGACTTCGAATAAAACTCCCCAGCTATCATGTAAGCTTTATCAAATGTAGCACTTTATAATATAGTTTACCTTTTTCCAAAATACATTTTTCTTTCACATTCTTCTGTGAGTAGTAAGCAACATTCTAACCAATCCACAAAATAAGTTACTACCAACAAAAATTAAAAAGTAATCCCAGAAAAAAAGAAAATATCTTTGTGGATTGAATAATTATTTGGAGAACTCTACTTTTCTTGAGATGAGGTAAAAGTGGTATATTCAAGTGTTTTGCTCTATAGGACCAATAAACAGTTCTTGGGTACTATTTTTTAAAACCCCCAGAAAAAAATATTTTGGAGAACAAGCACATGTGATTTGATTACTTTTGGTAATTTCCATAATATGATACAGATCAACAACTTTGGTACATACATTTAGAGGTGGGAAGGACCTTAGCAGCTGTCTAGTCATACCCCCTCATTTTACAGATGAGGAAAGTGAGACTGGAAAAGATAAGTGGCTTGCCCAGGGTCACAAAGATAGTAAGTTACAGAGGAAGGATTTGAACCTAGGTCCTCTGCAAATTCAGTGACCTTCCCATTATACTACCCGCTTCTCTATATATCAATTGTCTAGAGCACTGAGAAGTTCACTGACTTGCCCCTAGTCAGAGAGGTTCTAGGCATCAGAGATAAGACTTGAACCCAAGTGTTCCAACTCCAAGACTAGCTCTCTGTCCACTAATACAAGCTGTCTCTTTGCCGTTAGCATACCTGATTTAAGAAAAACAATTTATAATAGTGATGAAAGTAGAACATTGATAAAAATTTAAATACTGACTATGGTAATACAAATGAAAAGAAGCTAAAAGATATTAGAATGCAGTTTAAGTGCTATGATCAATCTTGATAAAAGTAGATTTATAATGAAATAAGCTTCTGTCCTCTCAGTAGGGGAATACTAAGTTACAGGTCTAGAAGGAAGGAGTGATATATTAAGAAATGAATGTGATATAAAAACAAAAGGTATCAACATAAAATTTAAATTAAATTATTTTTTAAAGTTCATCATGAATTAATATTTTTCCCTTTCCCAAGTAATTCTACTTATTCATACTTTTTTCAAAAATATCAGTCAATTCCCAATAAATCTGCCTTTTAGTCAGATTTTACTTATATTAAGAATGATATTATATTTAAACTAGTTTAAAATGTATCATAGAAGAAGTCACCACATACCTATCCATGAGAAACCCAGTACTTTATATTAATGAAACTGAAGCAGTGCTTGATCTGAAAATCATTATCAGAAAATGAGCAAAATACATAGTGAGAAGAAAATAACCTGAAAACTCAGTGTACCCTTAGGAAGAAGGCACACACAAAAAGTAAGACTTTCCAGACATAATTTAATTTTTCCCTAGTTCTGCCCAATTATTCCTCATTTTTCATCATTGAATTTACAAAACAGGAAAAGAACATAAATGAATCATCTTATTCATCACACATTTAGTAAGTGCCTATTGAATGCCTACAAAGAACTGTGTTGACAGTACATACTTATTTTCTTAGGAAAAAAGCAAAACAAGGCTGTTTGCATACCCCTCTTAAAAAAAGACACCACAATTGCAAGAAAAAAAAAAAGAAAACAGCTATTTTAACTCAGGTATTTTTTTTCTTCATCTTAATCCTTACCATAAAAGCAATGGTAAGAGTGTTAGATTTGGAGTCAAAACCAGATTAGACACTGAGCTAGTCACATGCTTATGGATAGATCATTTCACCTAAGACTAGGTTTCCTCATCTGTAAAATATTTCTAAACCTTAAGTGAAAATGAAAACATGGCCCTTTTTTCTATTGATGGGAACAGGGGAGTAGAGATCCCCCTTTCATCATAGTAACTCCAAGTATGGAAACTCACTTAACCAAAGTTGATCAGCAACCCATCTTACATAGTCTGATACCGTGGTGTAGTAGGTTCAAAGTCAGGAAAGCCAGGCTCAAATTTCATCTGCAATCTTGACTACTTCCTATTACAAAGGAAGTATTTTTAACTTTTTGGACCTAAGTTCCCTCACCTGTAAAAAATAGGGATAATTTTGCCTGTAGGATCTACCTCACAAGGTTATTTTGAGTTTCAAAAGAACCACTAATCAATCAACAAATATTTATTAAGCACCAACTACATGCTAGGCACTGGGCTAGTATAAAGTACATTACAAACATTAAAATATAATAAAAATGTAAATTATTATTGGTATTATTTTACTGATAGGCATCATGGCATAATGGATGCCAAGTTAGCCTTGAAGACAATACTTGGGTTCAATTCATACATCTGATACATAATATATGACCCGGGTAAATCCCTCAACTCAAAATTCTAGGCAATTCTCAAAGACTTTACCTTGTAGAGAAGGTGCCAGCATGCATTTGTAAAGCATTTCCTTAGTTGAAAGTTCTCTATATAATTTAAAAAATACAGATCAAGTCCCTATACCTATAAGGTTTTTTTTATAATAGCTAACATTTATATAGCACCTGCTATGTTTTAAGTACTGTGTTGCACATTTTATAATTAATATTCATTTGATCCTCACAACAACCCTGGGAGACAGGTGTTATTATTGTCTCCATTTTATAGATGAGGAAACTGAGGAAGATAGAGGTCAATTGACTTGCCTAGAGTCACACAGCTGGTAAGTGTCTGAGGCTTGACTTGAATTCAGGTCTTCCTGACTCCAGGCCCAGCACTCAAACTACTGTGCCACCTAGCTGCCTGGTAATTAGATAATTATTAGACATTAGATAATTCCCTGTAGTAATGCAATATTAAAGTGACTTACCCAGCGTCACATGACTAATATATGTCGGAAGCAAGATTTGAACTCAGTTCTCCCAAAGTCCAAGGCTAGCCCTCAATCTAATATGCTATTATGCTTAGTATCACCACCACCACCACCACCACTACCATCACCACCACCACTACCATCATCATCATCATCATCATCATCATCATCAACATCATCATCTATTATTTGAGGATAAGGAGATAGATACAAGGAATAAATTGAAATTAAATTGTCAAAATTAATTTTAAAAGCTACCTTCAGTTCTTTGTTATACTAGTCAAAAAGTCGAAGATGATCAACTGTTTGCTACCTCTAGCTCCCATGTGATTAGATCTAAAAGCACATAGGGCACACAGCACATTCACGTTTGTTTACACACTGTGAAACTGCTCCAATTCCCTTAACCTTTCAGCTGTAACCTTCATACCTTACACTCAGACTACAGAGTTGAGCTCTGCATAGGATTACCAATTACCATTTCATTGGTGTGGCTGGAAAGGGCCAGAGGATTTATTCTATAACCTGATATTGTGATGAGTTGACTAATGATGTGATAATGTCTGAACATGATTTTCTACACTAGGGAATTTATCTTAATTAACACAGGCTTCTACAGATTGTTATTCCCTCTTCTCTTCCTCCTTTCAAACTGCAGGAAAAATCAGTGACTATTGGCCCTCAGTGACTTTAAGCACTCAATTATATTAAATTCAGCTCTCTGGGAAATATGGAATAAAGGAATATGCTTAATGGTTTTTAAATGAAGCTAGGAATACCACCTTCAATGAATCTATTTCCAACTTCTGTAGACAACTGTGGCAACTTTCAAATAAGTTATTTGACCTCTATTCTTCCAGTTTATGTTGCATGAATTAATAGCTATATTTCCTGCCCCCTTCAATTGTTTTGGGGATAAACTCAAAAATCATAAAATTTTACCAGTGAACATTTGGAAGAACGGGGTCAGATAAAATGAAAAATATAGAATGGCAAATGAAGCTGAAACTATTCAAATATTCTCTCTACCACCCCCAATCCCAGGTCTTTTGGGTTTGGCAGGATTGTCATTATAACAACTTTTTATGATAAATAATGTATTTTAAGATTAGAGAGAAATATAAAGGCCTATAATGTCCACCCAAAGGGTCCATGTGGTTTCCTTTTCTTTGACTTTAGGAAATGCATTTTAGGTGAAAAATTATGATTTCAGTCATAATCCCTTCTGTCAAACTCAACAAACATTTATTAAGTGTCTACTCTATGCTGGGCACTGTGCTAAGCACTAGGGATATACAGAAAGAAATAAGATGTTCCTTGTCATCAAAGAGCTCACAAGCTAAGGGAGGAAAGATGTATAAAAAGATCTTGAAAATCAACAGGGCAGGGAGAGCATGATGAAGTCCTGAGGGGCATGATGAAGTCCCACAGCTGGGACAGGATATGATCCAAGTATGAGCTACATAGCTGATTTCATCTTGCAGACTGATGATTTTCTGGAGATTGTAAGATATGGGAGAACAATGATGTGAGAAATGAGGTGAATGAACCTGGCACCTTCTTTAAATAGTGGAGGATCTGGAAGGAGTTCTCTGATATCCACCCTCTACCCTCTCCAATCAGAGATAGGGAGGAGTCCCAGGGTCAAGGAGTACCAAAGAGGTATGAGTTTCACAGTTGACTTCCTATTGCAGAATGATGTGTTTCTGGAGATAATGAATTCCAGAATAGCCAAATGGGAAATGATAAGATGAAAGCCCTGAGCACTATCCTTAAATGGTGAAGAATCTGGGAAGAATCTGAAAAGAACTCACTGATGTCCACCCTCCTCCCTCTCCAGTCAGAGAGAGGGAAGAGCTCCAGGGGCAAGCCCCAATTGGGAAAATTTCCAACATTTAGGTAGGGGTTGAGCTTCCTGACTAACCTTACATGTATTTATATTTCTAATTACCTCTTGGCATTTCTGTGGTTGAGGATAATTTTATTTTATAAGAAAACTTTTGGGAATGAAACAGTAGCATATATTATACTGTCTTTGGATAAATAGGAACCAGGAGGGGAAAGAGGGGGTAGAGCCAACTTTTTCTTAGGACTTCCCTCTTCCCAAATCTCCTGTTATCTGATGCCTGTAGAGCCATGTTGTTGGATAATATCACTCTTCTCATCCCAATACAATTCTAATTTTGTCCCTCAGGAAAGTGCTGGGAACCTGCTTGTTCCACCTTTTGAATTTTTTTTTTTTAATTTCAGTCACAATTGCTCTAAGCTTCAGTTAGGAAAAATTCTTCACTAGTTAGGTGATGGGCTCTCTGCCTAAACCAACAAATCAATCAATAAACATTTATAAAGCACCTACTGCATGTCAGGCACTGTGTTAAGCACTGGAGATACAAAAAGAAACAAAAAACAGTCTTTGTTCTCAAAAAGATCACAATTTAATTGGGGAAACAGCATGGAAATAAATATATACAAGGCAGCTATGTACAAGAAAAATTGAATATTATTTATAGAGAGAAGACACTAGAATTAAAAGGGCTTGAAAAAGGCTCCCTATAGGAAGTGTGATTTTAGTAGAGACTTAAAGGAAGCAAAGGAAGTCAGTAGGGAGACATGAGAAGGGAGAGCATTTCAGGCATTGGGGACAGTAAAAGAAAAGGCCTGAGCAGAAAGATGGGATGTTTTGTTCTTGTTCATGGAACAATCAGGGGCCAGTGTCACTGATCAAAGAGTATCTGGTGGGGACTAAGGGGCAAGAATTCTGAAAAAATAGGATGGGGCTGTTATGAAGGGTTTTGAATGCCAAACAGTACATTTTGTATTTGTTCCTGGAGACAATAGGGAGTCAATGAAGTTTATTGAATAAGAGGGTGACATAGTAGACCTGAACTTCAGCCAAATCACTTTGATGGCTGAATGGAGGATGAACTGGAGTAGGAAAAGAATTGAGGGAGGCAGTCCCACCCACAAATTATTGCAATAATCAAGGCATGAGGTAAAGAGTGCACGCACTAAACTGATAGCAGTGTCACAGGAGAGAAGTGGGAGTATTCAAATGATGATATCAAGATGAAATTGACAGGTTTTGGTAAAAGATTGAATATGGGGTAGAGGGACATAATGAGAAGTCAAGGATGATTCCTAGTTTGTAAGCATGAGGAACTTGGAGGAAGGTGATGCCCTCAACAGTAATAGGGAATATAGGATAAGGGAAGGCATCAGGGATGGGGGGATAGGGATGAGTTCTATTTTGGACATGTTTAGTTTTGAATGTCTACTGAACATCCACATTGAGAAGTCTGCAAGGCAACTGGAGGTAGGAAATTGGAGGTCAGCACAGAGAGGCTGAAGCAGGTTAAGTAGATTTGAAAATTGTCATCATAGAGACAGTAATTAAATCTGTGTGAGTTGATGAGGTCACCAAGTGAAGTAGAATAGAGAGAGAAGAGAAGAAAGCCCAGAACAGAACCCTGAGCAACACCTATAGTTAGAGGGTGTGATCTGGAGGAGGATCCAGCAAAGGAGACAGAGAAGGAGTGGTCAGATAGGTTGGAGGAGAACCAAGGGAAAGTAATGTCCTGAAAACCTAGAGAGAAGAGAATATCAAGGAAGAGAGGGTGATCAGCATTGTCAAAGGCCACAGAGAATAGGGAGAATAATGATTGAGAAGAAGCCATTGGATTTGGCGACAAAGAAAACATTGGTAACTTTGGAGAGAGCAGTTTTTGTGGAATGATAAGTTTGGCAGCTGCATAATAAGGGGTTAAGAAGAGACTGAGAACAGAAGTAAAGGTACTTATTATAGACGAACTTTTTGAGGAGTTTAGTTTCAAAGGGCAAAAGAGATAAAGGATAATAATTAGCAAGGACAGAAGGATTAAATAGGGGTTTTTCCAGGATGAGGAAGACATAGACATGTTTGTAGGGAGTAGGAAATGAGCTAGTAGAAAGGAAGAGATTGAAAATAAGTGAAAGAGTAGAGATGACAGAGGGGGCAACCCATTGGAGCACATGGGATAGAATGCAATCACTTCGACAAGTAAAGGTGTTAGCCTTGGTAAAGAGTAAGGCTACTTCATGATATGAGACAGGGATGAAGGAGGAGATAGTGGCAGAAAGTATCTGGGTCATAAGGGATAAGGAAGAAGGTAGAAGAAGGAACTCATGATGAATGGACTCAGTTTTTTCTGTAAAATATGAGACATGTTTATGTATATGCACATAGATGATAGATAGATAGATAGATAGATAGACAGATAGATCTTCTTTCTATCTCTGTCTCTCTATCTCTGTGTCTGTCTGTCTGTCTCTAACCCCTAGCCTCTATGCCATTAAGGCAAAATGAAGTTTACTGTAAACCTTTGGGTAATGATTCAGCAGATCATATTATAGTTTCTGTGGATAAACAGGTACCAAGAGGAGAAGCTGAGTAAAGAGCCAGACTTCTTGGGCCTTCCTTCAGCCTAAGTCCTCCCCTCTGGGATGCATGTAGAACCAAGGATGCTCCTCAATGTATCCTTTATCTGCCATAGCTCAGTGCTCCTTTGGCTCCATGTTTGCTCAGATTTCTAGATTCCAGATATTTATATTTTCTTCTTCCCTAACTCTGAGGTAGCATCTTCCTTTAACACAAAGTTCTTAGAGCATGACCCAGTTTCTCACATAAAGATTTTGATGGATGAAAGCAGGTGTGCAAGCCCTATTCACATTTCATTCTGGTTGTTTGAGTCAATTTAAAAAAAAATATTTACACTTAGCCCAAGTACCACAATTAAATGTGCTATTTTCACCCCCATATTTATATTCAAAGAGCAAACAACTTGATGACAGGATCGTGCAAATTTAAAGTCTTTCCAACATGGTAAACTCTACAAAAGCTCAGGCTTGGGGATAGATTCAAGATGGTGAAGTAGAGTGGCATTCAAATTGAACTCTACCAACATTCCCTTCCAAAGAACTTTAAATTAATGCATCAACATTTGTTGTGGAGAAGCATAACCAACAAAAATTTGGGGTGAGATATTTTTCCAGTCCAAGAAGTCAGGAGAAGTCTGCGACACTGGGTTGGTAGCTGGACACAACATCATCTGTTGGCCTTGGAGGCAGCAGTAACAGCAGCAGCAGTTTCAAGAGCTCTCACTACCCAGAAGTGGTAAGGGTATTGGACAACCAGTCAGAAAGAGATTACAGGGAATCACTGTGCTGGCACTGAGGGCAATACTGGACACTGCCTGGCAATTCCATTGCCCATTACCCAGTTCCAGATATCAGTTCCAGGGTGGAGAGTAGTACTAGCGCTTGAAGTTGCAAAGGAACATGATTCAAAGTCAAGAAATAGGCTGGAAAAATTAGCAAACAACAAAAAAGAACCTAACTATAAAAATTTACAGTGGTGACAGGGAGGCTCAAGACACATTAGAAGAAGATAATGATGTGAAACATCTAAAAGCAAAGCATCAAAGAAAAATGCAGATTAGATACAAATCCAAAGATAACTCCTACAAGAGCTAAAGAAAAATATGAAAAAAAATAATGATTTAAAAAATCAAATAAGGATGGTAGAATTGAAAAATTGGGGAAATAAAGCAATGCAAGAAAATTTTTGAAAATAAAATTAACATGTTTAGTTAAAAAATAAAGGCACAAAAATACCAAATAACAACTTAAAAAAGATTATGCCCAAATGGTAAATGATGTACAAAACTTTAATGAAGAAAATAATTTAAAAATAAGAATTGAGCAAGTGGAAGCTAATGTCTCCATGAGATATCAAGAAGTAATAAAACAGTCAAAAGAATGAAAAAATTGAAGAAAATGTGAAATATCTCATAAAATGCAAACAGATAGCAGAATGGATTAGAAACCAGAATTCAAAAATATGTTGTTTACAAGAAACTCACTTGAAACAGAAATACACAGAGATAAAATAAGGGGCTGAGCAGAATCTATTATATTTCAGTTGAGGTAAAAAAAAAAAGGCAAGGGTAGCAATTATAATATCAGATAAAGCAAAAGGAAAAATATACCTAATTAAGAAAGGTAAGCAAAGAAGCTATATTTTGATAAAAGAGGGTACATTTTTACTATGAACAATGAAGTAATATTAATACTAAACATATGCATCAAATGACAGAGTACCCAAATTCATAAAGGAGAAGTTAAATTAGTTATAGGAAGAAACAGATTAAAAAACTATACTAGTGGGGAGCTCAGCTTTCCCCCTCAGACCTAGATAAAACTAACCATGAGATAAAAAAAAAGTTAAGGAGATGAACATAATTTTAAGAAAGCTACATATAACAGATGTCTTTGCAGATCATATGATAGTATACTTAGATAACCCTAGAGAATCAACTTAAAAACTGGTGAAACAATGAACAACTTTAGCAAAGTTGTAGGATATAAAATAAAGCCACATAAATCATCAACATTTCCATGTTACCAACAAAACCCAGCTAGAAGAAATAGAAAGAGAAATGCCATTTAAAATAACTATTGCTGTTGTTCTGTCATTTCAGTTGTGCCTTACCTTTCATGACCCCATCGAGGGTTATCTTGGCAAAGATACTGGAGTGGTTTGCCTTCCTTCTCCAACTCATTTTACAGATGAGGCAACTGAGGCAAAAAAGGGTTAAGTGACTTGCTCAGGGTCACATAGCTAACATGTGTCTGAGGCCAGATATAGACAAAGTTGAGCTTGCCTGACTCTGGGTTTAGCATTTTATCCACTGTACCACCTAGCTCCCCAAAAATAACTGCCAACAATATAAAATAATAAATAGTCTATCTACAAAGACACTCAAAACTATATGAATTAAATGATAAAACACTTTTTACACAGACAGATCAAAACAATTAGAGGAACATATAGTTGCTCATGGTAGGCTGAGCTAATACAATAAAAATGACAAATCTACCTAAATTAATTATTTTATTCAGTGCCATACCAATCAAACTACTAAAAATTATTTTATAGATCTAGAAAAAGTAATAAAAAATTTTTCTGGCAAAACAAAAGTTCAAGAATATCAAAGGAATCATTTTTTTAAATGAAGGCAGCCTAACAGTATCAGATTTCAAACTATATTACAAAACAATAATTATCAAATAAAATCTGGTATTTGCTAAGAAATAAAGTAGTGTAGGTAAAGTAGTAAAGTAGATTAGGTATACAATATACAGTAGTAAATGACCTTAGCAATCTGGTTTTTGATAAACCTAAAAATATAAGATTTGGGGAAGAACTCACTGTTTGATTAAAAAAAACTGCCAGGTAACCTAGAAAGCATTTTGACAGAAACTAGTCATAGAACAAGACCTTTCATTATATACCAAAATAAGGTCATGAAGGGTATATGATTCACACATAAAGGGTAATATCATAAGCAAATTAAGGGAGCATGCAAAATTTTACCTGTCATATCTATGAATAAAGGAAGAGTTTATGATTAAACAAGAGATTGAAAGAATCTCAGAAAATAAAAGGATAATTTTGTTTAGATGAAACTAAAAAGTATTTGCACAAACAAAATCAATGCAGACAAAATTAGAAGGAAAGTAGGAAACTGGGAGGATTTACAGCAAGTTGCTCTATAAAGGATTCATTTCTCCTTTAAATGTATAGGGAACTCAGAAAAATTTATAAAAATAAGAACCATTTCCCAATTGATAATGGTCAAAAGATATGAACAGGCAGTTTTCATAAACAGAGAATCAAAGCTACCAATAATAACATGAAAAAATGTTCTAAATCACCAATAATTAGAGAAATATAAATTAAAACAATTCTAAGGTACCATCTCACACCTATCAGTTTGGCCAACATTATTTAATAAAAAAAAAAGCAAATGACCAATGCTGGAAGGGATGAGGGAAAACAGGGGTATTAACATACTGTTAGTAGAGTTGTCAACTGATCCAAACATTCTGAAGAACAATTTAAAACTATACCCAAAGGGCTATAAAAATGTGCATATCCTTTGACCCAGAAATACCACTACTAGGTCTATATCCAAAAAAAAGAAAAGAAAAAAGGAAAAGTACCCTTGTGTGTAAAAATATTTATAGCTGTTCTTTTTGAGGTAGCAAAGAATTGGAAATTGAGGGCATGCCCATCAATTGGGGAATGGATGCACAAGTTGTGGTATATGATTGTGATGGAATACTCTTGTGCTGTAAGAAATGATGAGAGGAATGGTTTCATAAAAACCCGGGAAAATGTAAATGAACTGATATAAAGTAAATAGAACTGAACCAGGAGAATATTGTATACAGTAACAACACAATTGTAAAGATGGTTGACTGTGAAAGACTGAACGGCTCTAATCAAAACAATGATCCAAGACAATTTCAAAATATTCATGATGAAAAATACTGCTCACCTCAAGAAAGAGAAATGATAAATTCTAAATGAAGATTGAAACAGATTGTTTTTGGAACTCAAACTTAAAAAAAATTAATGTCATGAATAAATAATTTTTAAAAGTTTTTTTTTTTTTTAAAGCATGATCTTGACTGGCTTAGCCTTTGAAAAGACAGTCCCCTCCACACCATGATGAGTCTTAAAGCAGAACTTTAATTAAGAGATCCTATGAATATTGAATTAATAGGATTTTTAAAAAGAGACACACTAAGAGTAAAACACCCAGGGGGCAGCTAGGTTAGAGCATGGCCCTGGAGTCAGGAGGACCTGAGTTGAAATCTGGCCTCAGACACATAACACTTACTAGCTGTGTGACTCTGGGTAAGTCACTTAACCCCCAATTGCCTCACCAAAAAAAAAGAGTAAAACACCCCAAAATTCTAACATATTGACAAAAATGCTAGAAATTAAGTTGTTTTAAGATCAACTATAATTAACAAATATGAAAATGTGAAGTCATGAATAAACATTTCCATATAAGTGTGTATAAGGGGTATCATAGCACATACCTTCTTAATAGGTGTGGGAGGGTTAGGAGGAAAGAAGAAAATTTGAAACTCAAAATTTAAAAGAATGAATGACAAAATATAAAAATATGAAAAAATTAGTCGTTCTGATTATTCAAATTACACACATTTAGAGTACAAGATATTTTAGTACTAAAATAGTACTAGATATTTTAGGAATAAAATATTATTTGCATGGAGCATTAAAGATAGACTTTTCAGAGGATAAACCTAAAATAACTTTCTTCTTTTTATACATGTTGCAAATATATACAACTAATAACAAAAATTATATATTTTAAAGTTTTTTTAAGTTCATTGAGATAAGTTTCACAACTACAATGAAAGCTTCACTGATTCATTTATGCTATGCCAATATATTTATATTACAGTTTTAATGTATACAAATTCTATTTATTTTAAAATAAAAGTTGAAGACATGTTCCTACCATTAGAACGAAGTAACATGAAACAGTGGATAGAATACTAGTGTTAAGAGTCAGGAAGACCTTGGTTTGAGCCATCTGGTTCCAGCAGCAAGATATAGATCAGGATGACTGGAGATGGCACTGGATAGAATGGGAGCCTTGGCCTTTTAAAACTAAGGTCTTTCCCAAATCTCAGTTTGTCTGAGGCAACACTCATTCAGTGATTAAGTCTGGGTAAGAAATGGGGCAAAGAATGACCTCTTTTACCTCCTCAAAGAAAAAAATCAATCTGGGAGGGAAAGACCCTCAGAGTTTCTAGCCAAAACAGAAACAATTTCTATTTACACTCTGAGCCATCAGAGTCCAAGGAGAAGGTGATGGACATTTTCAGAAGCTACAAAGAAGTCAAGAAAAGTGAAGATTGAGAAAAGGTTTTTAGATTTGAGGAATAAAAGATCATTGGTAGCAGGGGATAGAGTTGTGGACTTGAAGTCAGGAAGATTTAAGTTTGAATCATCCTTCATACACTTATTAGTTTAACCTCTTGCTTAACCTAGGTTTCCACAAATGTAAAATAAGGATAATAATATATCACTAAAATACTATTATGGTATATGGACACACACACACACATACACACATGATTGTTTATTGTAGTTGACCACACATATTGGGACATGAGACCTTCTATAGATTCACTAAAAATATCTTTGTGAAAACTCTGATAGCAACAAGATGCCAGAGATGATACTGCTCTTGTCACCCTCACCCCAAATGGTTTTGATTTCTACTGTACTTTTGAAAGGTCATCAATATATGATATTTAGATGTTCTGAGTATACAATATGGTGACATCTATTAAAAATAGTTTTTTTCAATTTTTATGAGTCAACATCCTCACAACTGTGAACTATGTTTTTATCTGTGATTTTGTGCTTGTTTAAGTACAGTTTATCTGTCGAATTCTCAGGAATAATTTGGGATGTGTATTTATAGTATCAAGATGCAACATCTTTTCAATGTTAGTTTATATATAGGGAGATTCCAGTGTGTCTAATTCTTGTCATATGATCAGGTCTTTGTCTGTACTCAGGTGCTAAATTTTTGTAACCTGCAATGATATGTTACCTAGTTTCTACTATTTTATTTCATAATTTGCATTAATCTAAAAGTCTGGGTTGATTTCTAAAATATCTGGTGTCAATTATGTGGTCTCATATCACTCTCAGAAATCCTTCAATTTGTATAAACAAATCTACCTCATAGCTATTTGTCCTACATTTCTTGTTCACCATATCATTGGTGCAATTGAGATGGATGTTACCCATAAATAATCTCTAGTATTGGTGATGGTGTTGGTGATGATAGTGTCCTTGTAATAGTGGTAGATCCTGAACCCGAGTTGTCAGCACTTTATTGGTCATCTATTCTAACTCCCTGTGCAATATATGAATCCCCTATATGAGGTACCCAAAAATCAACCAAAAGGGCACAGTTTATACTTTATATAGTTTGATTTCATTCTTTCCCTCTGGCCAAATCTGACTACTTAACATTCCCAAAACACTTCTCATTTCACATCTCACCCTCTTCTGTGTCTTTTGTTCATGCTTTATCACATTTCTCAAACATCTTGATGTTGTTAAATTCTTGTATACCTAATTCCAAATCTAGTGCCCCAAGGACCCTGAAATGTTGATTCTGAGTGTGGGTTTGGTAATCATGAACTCCCTGGTCTCCACCTAGAAAACACACACACACACACACACACACACACACACACACACTGATGAAGTTTTGATTTTATTTGTTGTTAAGCATATTTCTATTAAATTCTTTAAATTTCCCAGAAATAGTTAAAATATAGTCCGAGATAACAAAGTGTGTACATACTGTAATAAACAATATTATTGAATATTATTTATTTACTTATTCATAAAAAGGTACATTAGATGTAATCTCCAATGATACTATGTTGAATATTCTATATGGATAATGTCCCATTTTAACTTTTCTAGGAAAATCTCAAAGTCTGTGGCTAGCGAGATCTGAGTTTTGGAAGGTTCTAAGCTCCTGGAAAGAACTTTGGATACAGTCCTGGCAATAACCTGTCTGCTCTCTGAGGGCCAGTCTATATAAGTAAAGAAACATTTATCACTAATAGATTCGGCCACTTGATGACATGGCACTGCATAAATCTAATCCCAAGGTAAAAGCTCCTATAAATCATGACGTTTTATAGCAATGTGCAAATGAATTTAAGGGATCAGGTAATGTGTAAAATATAAAAAGACAGATGAAGATGCAACTGTTCAAATATCCATTTGATCTCTTCTACCCCAAATCCTTTTGAGTTTAGTATGGTAGGCATCATCACCAAAGCCACACCTCAAGCACAAATTGTTTTACCCTGAATTTGGTATTCTCCTCATTGTGTCTCCTCATTGCTGTTAATCACATCCTTAGTTACTTACAGCTAGCATGGAAAACAGTTAGACAGAAAATAGACTTAGACTATGAACTTATACTACATGCCACAATAAGCATACAGTTTATATGATATATAAATAGAAAAAGTTCCTAAGTTTTTTAAATTAAAGAGAAAATATCAGAAGGAAGTCGAATCTTTACCATGTAAGCAAGAGAGGTGATCATGAAGATAAAACAGACAATTCTGGTTACATAAAATAAAAATTATTTTACATGAACAAAACCAATATGATTATAATATCAAAAGATGAGTGGATGTGAAATATATTTGTATCATATATCTGGTAAACGTCTTGCATCCATGATAAATAAGGACTCAACACAGCTATAAAAGATCAAGAATAGCATCCCTGTCTCATATATGTGTGTGTATATATTTTCACTATTTATTTGTAATATATGTAAAATTTTGTGAAAGAAGTGAGAAGTATCAACAACCTAGTAAAATCAAATCACTACTAATACAAGAAAAGCAAATTTAAACATATCTGAAATTTTACTTAAAAGTCATAAAAGTGATAAGGCTGATCAAGTAAGTAATGTTGGTGGTGTTGTGGTTACACTAATAAATTTTTCAGAGCTGTGAATTGGTCCAACTATTTCAAGAAAAAAAGTTAGAAATAGGCATTAAAAGAAATAAATATTCCTACCATTTGCTCTAGCAATCCTACTTCTGAAGTGTCAAAAGGAGAAAGAAATGTTTGATATATAACCCCCAAAAATCAAAGCAGCACTTTTTGTGGTAGCAAAAAAAATCCTAGAAACTGTCCCTTAATTGTAGGATAGGTGAATGAATTGTAACTATAATGGAATACTAATTATACCAGTAAAAATGATGAAGGTAGCAATAGTAAAAAAAAATTGGAAAACCTAGAATTTGGTGAAAAGCAAGCAGAACCAAGAGATTAATGGATAAAATGATTACAATGTTTTAAAGGAAAATAAAACTAAAGGCCAACTAAACTCATCAGTACCTTTCAAGTTACAAATTTTAATATCTTATTCTACCTTCGTTAAAAGTGCTTTCTTTATCATAAAGAAATGCTAGTGTGACAAAGAATCCTACATTCTTTATATATTTCTTTGAAATAGGAGTTGACCTAGTCATAAAATTAGAAGGAATAATAAAGTTTCTTTCCTCTTAGATATTAAGATATTAACAAAGAATTGATATTTTAGATTATCAAGAAAAAGTATATATATATACACATATACATACATACATACATATATACACACATACATATATATATATGTATATACACATACACACACACACATCAGAGAAAACCAAAAATAAATCATTTCAGCAGCCCAGGAAATGGGTGTCATCTTAGTATAGAGGTCATCAGAAGCAAATGAAACAAAAATTTTAAAAACTGCCCTTAACTTTTCTTTCTAGACAACTTTCCTTTAAATCATTTTCATGCATCTCTTCCCCTGAGCAAATGTTCTTTATTACCATAGCAACCACATATATTGAATGACAACAGTTACTATGAAAAACATTGCTTTCAAGGTGACATCAAAGGTTTTCAGATTAACACTGCTTACTACAAACCAGGACATTTGGTTGCATAGCAATAAAGCTACTTATTGAGGGTAGAATCAAATGTCAGGTTGATAAAATTCAAGCTGTACAGGAAAAATGTACAAGAATGGCATGAAATCAGAAACCAAAAAATGTATATTCTCTAGCAATAAAACTACCTCCACCCTAATGGAATTGTATTCTTACAAGGCAGAAAACCAAGAAGAACATGAAATCATGAATCCATTTCACAGAGGAAGAGAAGATACTCAGGTACTATATTCAGTATGAATTGTACCTTCAATATTCTACTCAGTAATTGGGGTTAAAAAACAGCAATCCTTCAAAATTATATAGGTCTTTATAGTTATAAAGCATATATGTATTTGTATGTGCTTACTTATTGGACCCTTCTTACAAGATAGTATGTACATAGCAAAGGTAAGTGAAATGACTTGTCCAAAGTGATACAGGGAGTTAGTGACAAATGCAAAACTAGAATCCCAAGTCCCTCCATTTGATAGTCCTGTACTCTCTTCCAGGAAAGACATGCCTAGAAACAGAGCACTGGAAATGACCTTATAAAATCATTTAGTCTAACCCCTTCATTTTATAAATGAGAAAAACTGACAACCAGAAAGATCAAGTGACTTATCCATAATAACAGTTAGCTCCTGACTGAATGGGAATTAGAACGCAGACCTCCTCACTCCAAATTCCAAATGTTTTCCCAAGAGAAGGCACAGTCCCTTCACATACACTAGGGAGAGGGGGAGCATCTTCATTTTCTTCTTCCCCTATCTCCATCCACCATTTCTCCTTATTAACCTGGGATTTACATAATTCTAGAAAAATAAGCTGGTGGCATACACAATATATGTGCTCTTACACATGCTATTTTTAAACTGCTCCATCAAGTTATAAGTTAGATAATAGAGCATTTCACAAATGAAAAGACTTTAATAGATTCATTTTAGACTCAGTGGAAAGCACAATGATGAATGTTTCTTTGGAGGGCATTATTCTGGATAGTGCTTGTTAAACATAATATTAAAAAAGCAAAGGCATCTACCGAAAGAATTGAGGGAAGGCTTCTTGGCCTTAAAGGACATCAGTGAATCAAGATTTGCAGCGAAATTTCCTACAAAACACAAACTCCTTTCAAGTGTCCCCGAGTCTGTTCTAAAAAATAACCAACAAAAAAGGCATGGGGAAAAAAAAGAACAAAGGTTCACAGGAAGCCAGAATAAATAGCAGAGACATTTCATAGGGAAAAAGCACATTACCTCCACTGAGCTTTCAGCAATCAACCTTTTAAAGAAAATGCTGTATTTCCATTTGTCATGGCAAATGCATTTCTAACAATGTCTATGCTCACCATGCAAAATGCTAGTGTAATTGAGACTCAGCTTGATCCTAATTCAACTGTTGCTTTCTTTACTAGCTCTGAACACCCACTGGGAAGGGTTAGAGAAGAGAACACACAACTTTTCCCAAGTCCTAATCAAACCCAAGTTTCCTTTCTCATCTTGTACAGTGAAATCTGGAATGCTTATGTATAGGAAATCATTTCAATGACATATAAATCTGTCATCTCTCAAGCCTTGTTTGATGACCCACATTCTCTGACACCAGGCAGAACAGTCAATTTTCTCTTCCATAAAATAAAATGTGTCATGGCTCGAGACCAATGGAGCTAATGTGTAAAAAAGGTAATAATAATAATAGCTAGCATTTCTATAGCACTTCAAGGTTTTCAAAGTACTTTTACAAATATTATCCCTTTTGATCCTCACATCAACCCTGGGAGGTAGGTGCTATTTTGATCCCTGTTTTATAGATTAAGAAACCAAGGCTGACAGTGGGTGTGTCTAGCCCTGGGTCAAATAGCCAGTAAGAATCTGAGGCTGGATTTGAACTCAGGTCTTCCTGATAAGTGTCAAATGCTTAGCACAGTGTCTGGCACAAAGTAGGCAAATATACATATAACAAAATGTTAGTTAACTGACTAACTGATTTTAGGTCCAGTGATCTATCCACTGTGCCTTGACATTTTACCTCTATTTCAAAAGCAGTTGCGTCTTTTATGATGCTTCTGGTTTGTTTTCCTTGATGATGTGGCCCTGCTCCAGCCCTGAAACCAGCTAAATTCTCCCTATCCTTTAATTAGGGATGGGACTCAAGTCCCACTTAATCTATGGGGTCTCCTCTGAGTCACAGAACTCTCCCCCTTGACTACTAGTTCATAGGATCACATCTTTAGAGTTGGAAGGGTCCTTTTGAGATATCACCAAGTCAATCCCCTTCATCCTTCACAAAAGGAAACAGAGGCCTAGGGAGATTAAGTGATTCATCCAAGGTCACACCACTAATCAGCTGCGGACCCAGGATTTTAACCTAGGTCTTCTGCTTTTAAATCCAGCATGTTAACACACTTATTCCATCATAGAATAATTGGAAAGGATAATCTTTAGACATTATTAACTCTAACCTATGCCTGATGCATAAGTTTTCTCTATAATATCCTTGATAAATGATTATCCACTTCCACTTGAAAAAATAAAGTGACAGGAAACTCATTAAATCTTCTAATTATTCCACAAATATTAGTTAGCTACATTTAAAAGACCTTGATGGCAAAGACTTTCATATTTTTTTTTTCAGCACAATGATGAACATACAGGAGACAGTAAACACTCATTGATTGAACGACTGTTTCTATTCTTAGTAGTGGGAAGCTAGTCTAAGATTGAGATATCCTTTAGAACCACAGATTGGCTTCTTATTCAAATAATAATGTAACAACATTAAAAGTCATCAGAACTCTGACTGATGTAATGACCAAGCTTTACTGCTTAGAACTGATGGTCCTGTTGGCAGAGAGGTGGTATAGGATGAAGCATATATTATCAAACACAGGCCTATGAGTTTAATTTGTTTTCCTTAACTGTCTTTTCTTCCCCCAAAAGGTTATTCTACTATGGGATATGGGTGTGGAAGATTCAATGGGAACTGAGTGAGACTAAAAAAAAAAAGGGATCAATAAAGCCCATTAAAATGGAGAAGTATGTGTGATGTATACTTTCTGAATGGCCCATTTCTTTTAAGTAACAGGATTAGTAACTGACCCATTTCTTGAGGGTACCATTTAACATGGCGATTCATAGTCCATGAAATACGATCTCACAAAGTGAAAAAAGTTGGGGAAGAAGTGGTGGGAATAAACTCCAATACATAAAATAAGCTTGTCTAAGCTCTGACTAAATCACTTACCAGAAAAAAAAATCTGAATAATGCACATATTAAATCTAGAAAAAAATTCCTTATGCTATCAGTTCTTTTTGGATGAATTAAAAGGGAAAAATAAATAACATAAAAGTAATTTTTTACCAAACCAGTTCTTCTGTGAATGAATTTGAAAGGGAAAATAAATAACAGAAAAATTCATTTTATTGAGGGGGAAGGAAAATAATTCAAGTCCTATTATAGGAACCTTTTGAATTAAAGCACTTTTCTGAGTCCTCGGACCAGCTGTATGGTCATTAGCGAGTATTTTAGTTCTCTGAGAAGGAATATGGATGGACCACTCCTCCTTCATAGTAACATAGTCTTACTTCAAGGACATCTGAGATGATTGTGATATACAGCAATCCCTCAGAGGTGGAGCCCTAGCCAGCAGGTCTTTTAACATAGTCACACAAGTTTCTTCTCTGCCTTGAGGGGCATGCTGGACCTTGAACATCTGAAATGAAGTAGAGACACATTCTTCCCTGGGACTGAGAAGCTTTAGACCTCTTAAAAGGCTTGGAAGGGAAAGCTCCAACAGTGCCCTCATGAACTTCATAAGGGGCTTTCTGGCTGCCTTATCTCTCCAGACAGGATTGAGTAAGGTCTAACAGAATGGAAGCAGGACCTGGAAGAAACTAAAGTCATGAGATATCATTCATGGGAGCTTCGAGAGCCAGTGATATATGATACTACAGGCATGTACCTTCCATAGTTGTGTTTATGGGGTAAACAGTAAAAAGAAAAAAAGAAAGAAAAGGCATTGAATCTTCCAGTGAAGCTGAAACTGGTCTAACATATGAATCACTGCAGAAAGTCATTCTGCTTGTATTTCATACTACTAGCTAAAGAGATTAAGCATTACATATATAAATATTAATGATAATTAACTGAAAGTAGGGCCTCTCTTCACAGTCCTGTATCCCACTACCTAGAAAAAGAGAGGAGTTACACTGAGCCTAGTAGGCAACTTTTTCAGCTACCCTTCAATGGCTCCAAGAGAAAAGAAGGAAAAATCCATTACAAAGTCAAACAATATTTCTTTACTACCTACCTTGCAGAATTGGAAAGGACCAGAGGAGTCCCTTTGTATCCCCAGGACTTATCAGTGCTTGGTACAAAGTAAGTGCTTAATAAATGTTGATTGATTGATTTATTAGGATTGCAAACTCCACTTGAAAATATCCTCTCATGGGAAACTCATTATCTCCTAAGCTATCCTATTCCACTTTCTCAATAGCTATAATTGTTAGGAAGTTGAGTTCCCACCCTCTCCTCCCAACATTGAGCCAAATTTGGTACCCTGCAGTTTCCACCAAATGCTCTTAGTTCTGTCTTCTAGGACCAAACAGAAGAAACCTAATCCCTCTTCTATGTGACAGCTCTTAAATATTTGAAGACAGTTTCTCATAAGCCTTGCCTTTCTCAAGCCAAACAGCCCCATTTCCTACAATCATTCAATGATGTGATCTCAGGTCTTTTCTTCTCTCACTATGATTCTGGTGTACAGGAGATTCTTGTTCAAATATCATTTTGACTAAATGGTCTATAGTTCTCTTAATTGCCCTCCTTTCTCTCCAGTTTTTCGATGTCATCCTTAAAAATGTATCACTTAAAACTGACCCCAATCCTCCAGATACGCTCTGATTAGTAGGAGATCAGGAAGTGTACCACTCATAGTCAGCATAACTCTCTATGCAACATAATGTATATGTCACCATGTTTTGAGCAAAGATGTGAAGAGGGATTCAAAAATGTCTGTACCTTTAGACAGCACAGAATCTGTTCAGGGAGACAACATAAACATGCAAAAAAAGTCCACTAAATTGAATCCAAAATTCTATAACAAAATATAAATAATGGTTCAATGTAATAACAGAAGAGGTACCATGAAGTAGTAGATGATAATAACAATGTGAAAAACAGCAATAATACACACACACATACACACACACACACACACACACACACACACACACAAACCATTTGGTATAATAAAGAGCTGTCACATGGCATTTTGTGATCGAATGCAAAATGAATGGTACAGATTTTCATGGTTTAGATGAAGAGAAAGAGCCTTGTGGGTTGAAATGAGATGTGGGGCTATATTAACAGTGGCAGAATGTCCAGGAAAGGGTAGATGGCAATCCCACTGTACTCTGCCCTGTTCAAAGCACATGTCTATTACCGTCTTCAGTTGTGGGTGCCACATTTTAAGGAGGATATTGATAAGCCAGAGGGCAACCAGAATGATGAAGGCCCTTAAGATAATGCCAAATTGGGGTGGCTCGAAGGAATTGAACATGTTTAGCCTGAAGAAGAGATGACTTGGGAGCAAGAACTTTCTTCAAGTATTTTAAGGGCTACATGAAAGAAAGAACAGAATTATTCCACTTGATCCAAGAGTAAAGAAATAAGAACAATGGATGCAAGACACAAGGAGGTAAATTTAAGCATGATGGAAGGGCAAAAAATCTCCTAATAAAATGGAGTTGTCAGTAATTGGAAGGAATTGCCTTGGTAAGACAGTAGCTTGACCCTCAGTGTAGGTCTTTGAGTAAAGAATGAATGATTTCTTGTTCTATATCACTCACTCAATCAAAAACATTTATTAAGTAAATACTCTATGTCAGGCACCACACTAGACACTGGAAATACAAATGCAAAGTTTCAATAAGCTAATATTCTATATGATGGAAAGGGGATTCTTTTCAGTTATAGATACTAATATGAATCCACTGAGTTCCCTTTTAATTCTGAAATTATGGAAGGAAAGGAATTTAAGTTAAATCTTTGAAGGCTGGGTAAGATTTGGATAGATGGAATACAAAGGGAAGAAGCATTCTAGGAGAGGAGAGGGCATAAAGAGGAATCAGTTCAAAGCCAGAGGCCCAGAATTCCAGCATATTGGTAGCAGACAGCAGATCAGTTTGGCTGGAAAGGAGATGTTTTGGGAAGGTGAGGTAAGAAAAGTTTAAGAATAAATAGTTGGAATAACTTGAATTTGAGACCAAAGAGTTTAAATTTTAGTCCACAGGAAATTAAGAAAGTGTAAAAATTCTGAATGGGGAAATGAGAATATCAAAGAAGTATTTTAGAAGGGCTAGTTTGGAGGCAGTTATACAACATGAAGCAAAAAGAGGAGAAACCAGAGACAGGAAAATCAGGTTATTACAAATAAGCAAATGTGATAAGAGCCTGAAGTAAAGGGTGACAGTGGGAATAGAAAGTGAGAGATGAAAGTGAACTTGTAGAGGTAAAATCAATGGAACTTTGAAACTGATTGACTATAGAGATGATTTGGGAGACAAATTATGAACCAAATCAATAACTATTAAATCTATCAAGACTTCTGGTTATCCACATATAAGGTAAATGGCAAAACATACCCCTGATATAGATGAACTAAATAGCATATAAAAATATATCTATTGTACTAAGTAATATTAAATAGCATATCTGTCATATTAGATAGCAAATCTGAGCCTTTTTGTTAGCAAGCGCATATATATTCTATATGAACACATATCATCTACAGTAATACTTTTACTTCCTTTTTAAATGTTTAATAGCACATAGACACATATGTGCTTATCTAACATGTATAAATATGTTATATCTATATACATATATAATATATGGAAAGAAAGGAAGAATCAGAGGGAGAGGAAGGGAGAGAGAGGGGGAGAAACAGGAGAGGAGAGGGAGGGAACTTCTTGTTTGTCTATTTCATTCCATTCCTAAGCTTTGCAAGAAACCCCACTGAAATAGCCACTTGCAAGTCTATGGAAGTAAACTCTTATGTCTCAAGTTTATGATAGGCTTATGAGAAGCCACAGGTTGAACCAACCTCCCTTTCACTCCCTCAAACAATTTTAATGTTCAAAGACTATCCTTTATATACAACAATAATGGTACTGACCTATTAGAGCAAGGTAAAACTATTACCTACTCTTGTTTGTTATTTTTTCCCAGTAGTAGAAAGAGATTTGTAATGATCCATTCATGCTTCCCTTCCTGGCCTATCTTTGAACTATCCAAACACATTGGTAAGACAAGTGGTGGGTGGAGAGAAGTCAGACATGACTACAGAGCGTTTGGATTCACTGGTCCAATTCAGGAACAAACACACCTGGTTTGTGCCATGCTCCAATGAGCTGAACTAACCAGCCATTGACAATAAGCTATAATTACTATTTCATGGAAAGACAATATGATTCCACAAGGTACTGAGAAAAGAACAATGGTTACCAGGCAGGAGACTAAGCATAGAGAACCAAAATGTCAAAGTGATTATAATAACAATAATAATAGTTAAAATTCATATAGTATGGAATATGTGCCAAGCACTATGTTAAGTGCTTGACAGCCATCATATTTGATCCTCACAACAACCCAGGAGGCAAATGGTAATATTATCATTCCCATTTTACAGTTGAGAAAATTGAGGGCAAACAAAGGTTAAGTGACTTGCTTGGGGTCACACAGTTAATAAATATCTGAGGCCAGATTTAAATTCATGTCTTCCTGACTCCAGGACAAGCATTCTATCTACTGCATCACCCAATGCCCTAATCTACTTTGTGAGTTCAAGTAAGTCATTTTAGCTCTCTAGGCTGAGCAGTTGGGATACATAATCTCTAGGATTCCTTTCTAATTCTAAAATCCAATGCTTCAGTGATATGAATAGTGAGAAGCTTAGTGTTGTTCCAACATTCCCAATCACGAAAGTTAATGTTAGAAGTCATTGGGGCCAATACCCTCATTTTTTTAGATAGGGAAATGGAGGTGCAAAGAACTCAGATGTTTGATCCAACATCACCCAGTTACAAAGCACTTATTTTCCTTGAGTCCAGAGCTATTTCCCCTATATACACCATACTATCTCTCTGTATCTTTGTATTTTCTTGAAATTAGAGAACCAAAGAAATATTAAAATTTTAAAAAAATAATAGAGGTAGTATGGGAACAATTTTTAAGAACAAATGTCTGGGGGAATTACTTCATTATTGTTACAATATGGGCTAGTGGTTCCACATTGCCCATATTTAGCATAGACATGAGAATCTGAAATTAAAACCAGAGCAGCTGCATTTTTATACTCCCTCCTTGGAACAAAAAACAAATAAACAAATAAAAAACCCACTACCTAACATGTAATTGCAATTTGAAATTTTACATCTGCAAAAACTGAAGTTTCAAAGAAAGAAAATCATTAGTTGTTTGGGCTTATGTATCTTTATTACCATTCTCTTAGACCATCTCTTAAATTTACAAATCTACTCTTACCACAGCTAGATATAGGAATGTCACAAAATAGTTTATCTTTTTGCTTATGTTTTATTCTTTGGTGAAGTATAATTAGTAGTGTTGAATTTAATATTTTCTCCTTGTTGAAATGGTATAAATAGTGACATTTTCAGAGTGGCTTACAAAATGGTCTAACCAAAAATTACATGAGGTTAAATCTTATTATAACAAATTTCATTGCAACAAAAACTTTCACAAGCCATAAAGCTTTCCATTCCCTAAGGCAAGAGGGCACAGCCTGGAATAAGAGTTGGTACAAAATAATTAGTGTCTATGAAAGAATGTACAGAGTCACTTTGGAATCTACTATAATGGAATTTATTTTTTTTTTCATAAACTAAATTGAGACAGAAACTAAGAAACTTCATTTAGAAGATCTGGCACAGAAAAATGAAGCTGTGCAAGATGCATCAGCTACACAAAAAAGAATTTCACAGAATGTGAAAAATCTATTATTGTGAATCTTTTTAACAAAATTAAAGAGCATGGATATAGCATTAACCCCACACTAAAACCACAAGTGACACAAATATACATGTCAAGCAATAAAAGGCATTTAAAGACTTCCAACACTCAGATCCTACTAAGTTAGTTGTTTTACATTTTTTCACTGGTTACCCTGTGATGAAATTCAGCCCAGAATGGCCTTCAAGAAGTATGTTTCCTGACTGGTTTTCTCTACGTTTGAGTACACAAAAACAGGAATTCCTCCTCAAAAGATCTTATCGCTGCATCCAGAGTCCTCCCTACTGTACTTCTCCATCAGTAATAGTAAGGTTCTTTCCAAGTCTAAATCTCTGATCCCATGATCTTAAGAAATTAGTAGGTAAGCAGAAAGTAGAGTTAGTAGTTATAAACTATTCCTCAGAGAAATTTGTTGATAGAAGGGAAGGGAAGGGAAGGAAATAAACATTTTTTTAAGTGCTGACTATGTGCCAGGCACTATGTTATTACTTTACCAACGTTATGTCATTTAATCCTGACAACAACCCTGGGAAGTAGGTGCTATTATTATCCCCATTTTACATGAGAGAAATGATGCAGACAGAGGTTAAAATAGTAGGTATCTGAGGTCATTTTGGAACTTAAGTTTTCCTGAATCCTTATCTGTGCCACTGAGCTACCTCCAATTAAGAAAGAGAAAAAGAAGACAGTAACTCAGAGCCAGCAGATATGAGAGAAGTATACAGCTTGGGGCAGCTGAATGAACACTGATATTGTTAGATTGACTGGATTTAAGTTTGAATCCCAGTTCTACTTCTTACTCTGTGGCCTAAGGTAAGTCACTTTGCCTCTTTAGAGCTCAGTTGTTTTTTTTTTTTTTTTACCTGCAAAATAAGAGAGTTGTAAGTTTCCTTCCACCTCTAAATCTACTGCCCTGCTATCCTAATAGGTTTTTATTCCACTCCAGAGAAGCAAAAACTTCAAAGAGCACAGACTGTTCTCAATGGCGTAAGAAAAGCTCAGAAGTTTTAAAGCTATAAAGAAATGTGTCGATTATGCCCATCAGTAAAGTTGCCAGTTCACTTCTTGTTTCTATTCCAGCCTGGGGCCAAAAACATTATTCTCTCTTCCTTTAGTGTCTGGGAAGGAAAGGACACCATGTTGGAAGTGCTTAGGAAGGACATGACCTCTTTTTTTCAGGCATCTCAAGAACTGCCATGAGGAATTAGACCTCTTCTACTAGCTCCCAAAGCAGCAGCAAATTAAAGAAGGACTGAAGTCTGGGAGACTCATCTTCCTGAGTTCAAATCTGGCCTCAGACACTTACTAGCTGTGTAACCCTGGGCAAGTCATTTAACCCTATTTGCTTTAGTTCCTCATCTGTAAAATGAGGTGGAGAAGGAAATGGCAAACCACTCCAGTATCTTTGCCAAGAAAACTCAAATGGGGTCATGAAGAGTTGAACACAACTCAACGGAATGAACAATAGTTTTCATTTGTCTAGATAGAAAAATATCCCTTTTCCCATTCACTCCCCTTTCCCACCAAAGAATCACCCTTCTTTCCCCTTGTACCTGTTGCCTACTGTTAAGAGCAAAGTAAAATGGAGAGACAGGATGGCAGGTGGGGGGATAAGATAGAGGTGGTGAAGAATGTAGAGACAGGGTCTGCAGCCAAAAGCACAGGAAAGAAATCCAAAGCAGCATCACAGAGCAAATGACACTTCTTACACAGCTCAACAAGGGTTCAGTTTATATAGAAGTTACACATAGATCAGAAAATGTCTTTTATCTTTTGGCAGTGATTTAGACATCATGTTTTACTCTTATTCCTGCCCCAGTCTATGTTTTCAGAGGCTAAGAGGTCTAGTAAAAAGCTCTGAAGTTGGAAGCAAGACCTAAAAAAGCATTGAATTTGGATTCAAGAGAACTGTGTACAAATTCTGACTCTGACACTACTTCTGTGACCATGGGCAGCAGCTGGCAGCCTAAATCTCAGATCCATAAAAAAGAGGGATATATAACTGCTTAATAAAAAGATGCAATAAATATTCACTGAGGCCTTATTATGAGGACGGGATGGAGGCAATTATTACAGGGATGTAAAATACATAGTAAGAACCTTATCATGGGGGGGGGGGCAGAGCCAAGATGGTGGAGGGAAAGCAGTGACTGGCTTGAGCTCTCCCTCAAACCCCTCCAAATACCTATAAAAAATGGCTCTAAACAAATTTTAAAGCAGCAGAACCCACAAAAAGACAGAGCAAAACAAATTTCCAGCCAAAGACAGCCTGGATGGTTGATCAGAAAGGTATATTGCGCCAGGCTAGGAGAAGAGCACAGAGCGGCATGGGCACACAGGCCGCAGCGACCATGAAGCAGGTCTCAGAGGACTGAATCATGGGCAGCTGTGGCGGTTTCCAGACTTCTCAACCCATGAATGCCAAAGACAACGTGGAAGGTCAGTGGGAAAAGGCTGTGACTGCAGTGAGAGAGGAGCTAGGTCTCAGCTGCAAGTCTCGAGCACGGCCCAGGGCCGAGGCTGTTTCCTGAGCTTCTGGCCCACAGACTGAGGGGGAATCCAGTGGCTGATCAGAGGGGGATTGCAGGGATCTCTTTGCCAGTGCTGAGGCAGGAATCTCTTGCTTTACCTGTGCTTGGATCTGGGTCACAGTTCTGAGGAGCGGTCCTGGGGCGAGGAGGAGCGCTGGTGTGGTGAAGATTGTTGTGGCAGTGGAGAGAAAACACCTCGCCCCTTATCATAGCACCTTGGAAGAACTGAAAATTTTCAGGTCCCTAGAAGTATCTCAGAAAACAGCTGTAAAAACCCCCAAAGCTTGGGACAGTACACTCTCCACATTGGAAGCAGACTTTTACCTTAACAAAGAGTCTAAAACTCAAGTAATGGGCCAGGATCATAAGTAAGCAGCGCAAAAAGAGTCAGACTATATTATCTTACTTTGGTGACAAAGAAGATCAAAACATACAACCAGAAGAAGACAACAAAGTCAAAGCTCCTACATCCAAAGCCTCCAAGAAGAATATGAATCAATCCCAGGCCTTGGAAGAGCTCAAAAGGGATTTTGAGAAGCAAGCAAGAGAAGTAGAGGAAAAACTGAGAGTTTTACAAGAAAATCATGAAAAACAAGTCAACAGCTTGCTAAAGGAGACCCCCAAAAATACTGAAGAAAATAACACCTTAAAAAATAGCCTAACCCAAATGGCAAAAGAGGTCCAAAAATCCCATGAGGAGAAGAATGCCCTCAAAAGGAATATTGGACAAATGGAAAAGGAAGTCCAAAAGATTACTGCAGAAAATACTTCCTTAAAAATTAGAATGGAGAAATTGGAAGCTAGTGACTTTATGAGAAATCAAGACACTGTAAAACAAATCCAAAAGAATGAAAAATTAGAAAACAATGTGAAATATCTCATTGGAAAAACAACTGACCTGGAAAATAGATCCAGGAGAGAGAATTTAAAAATTATTAGACTATCTGAAAGCCATGATCAAAAAAAGAGCCTAGACATCATCTTTCAAGAAATTATCAAGGAAAACTGCCCTGATATTTTAGAACCAGAGGGCAAAATAGAAATTGAAAGAATCCACTGATCTCCTCCTGAAAGAGATCCCCAAAGAAAAACTCCTAGGAATGTTGTAGCCAAATTCTAGAGTTCCCAGGTGAAAGAGAAAATATTACAAGCAGTCAGAAAGAAACAATTCAAGTATTGTGGAAACACAATCAGGATAACACAAGATTTAGCTGCTTCTACATTAAGGGACTGCAGGCATGGAATAGAATATTCCGGAGGGCAAAGGAGATAGGATTACAACCAAGAATCACCTACCCAGCAAAACTGAGTATCATCCTGCAGGGTAAAAAACGGCCATTCAGTGAAATAGAGAACTTTCAAGCATTCTTGATGAAAAGACCAGAGCTGAATAGAAAATTTGATTTTCAAATACAAGATTCGAGTGGAACATGGAGAGGTAAACAGGAAAGAGAAATCATAAGAGACTTATTAAGGTTGAACTGTTTACATTCCTGCATGGAAAGATGATATTTGTAACTCATGAGACCTTTGTCAATATTAGGGTAGTTGGAGGGGGAAAAATTAAATGTATGTATATATAGATATAAATAGATAGATAGACAGACAGATAGATAGATAGATAGGTAGATAGATAGACAGAGGGCACAGGGTGAGTTGAAGATGAAGGGGTCACATGTGGAGAATATAATTAAGGGGTGAGAGAGGATTATACTAAGAGAAGGAGAAAGGGAGAGGTAGAATGAGGTAAATTATCTCACAAAAAAAAAACAGGAAAGAAAAGGCTCTTACAGTGGAGGGGAAATGGGGGAAGGTGGGAGGGAATGAATGAATCTTATTCTTATAGGATTTGACTTAAGGAGGGAATAACATACACACTCAATTGGGTATGGAAATATGTCTTACCCTACAGGAAAATGGGGGGGAAGGGGACAAGAGAGTAGGGGGATGATAGAGAGGAGGGCAGATTGGGAAAGGGGGTAATCAGAAGCAAATACTTCTGAGGAGGGAC
The DNA here is from genome assembly GCF_900497805.2 of Vombatus ursinus. NCBI lineage: Eukaryota > Metazoa > Chordata > Mammalia > Diprotodontia > Vombatidae > Vombatus > Vombatus ursinus. Next base: position 5,039,021 of record NW_020945437.1, on the reverse strand, counting down.
AGGCTCAAAAGAAAGAATAGAATAAATGGGGGTGTGGGATAGGACTAAAGGAAATAGAGTTAGTTTTTCACAGCATGTCTACTATGGAAGTGTTTTGCATAACTGCACATATATAACCTATATTTAGTTGCTTGTCTTATCAATGAGGGTAGGTGGGGAGGGAGGAAGGGAGAAAATTTGGAACCCAAAGTTTTAAAAACATGTTTAAAAAAATGTTTTCACATGCAACTGGGAAATAAGAAATACAGGAAATGGGGTACAGAAATCCATCCTGCCCTACAGAAAAATTGAAGGGGAAGGGGATAAGAGAAGGGGAGAGAGATAGAAGGGAAGGCAGACTAGGGGAAGGGGTATTCAGAATGCATGCCATCTTGGGGTGGGGGGAGGGGCGAGATGGGGTGAAAATTTGGAACTCAAAATCTTGTGGAAGTAAATGTTGAAAACAAAAAAATAAATAAATAAAATTACCAAATTTAAAAAAAGACAAAAACAAAAAACAAAACCTTATTATATAGGAAGGAAGAAAAGACATGTTTACAAATCCCTACAGTAAAAGGCACCATGAAAAAGTACCACATAAATGCTGACCACACAAAGTGCCAAGTTTGGAAGGAGAAACCAACAGTCCATCAGTTAAACCCAAGGTCTAAAGAGGCAGCATGTTCTGTTGCCAAGTGTATTGGTTCTGGAGTCAGAAGACCTGAATTCAAAACCTACCCCTGATGCTCACTGTGAGTATGAACATGGGTCAATCATTTAACCTGCCTAAGCCTCAAGATCTTCATGTGTAAAATGAAAGGGTTGAACTAGAAGGCCTCTGAGGATTATTTTTTGTGCCTTCCTTCTGAGACTATGTCAAATGTAACCTGTATGAATCTCATTTGTGCATTGTTGTTTCCATGCTGTTTCCCCCATTAGACAGCGAGCTCCTTGAGAGCAGGGACCGACTTTTACCTTTCTAAGGATCCCCAACATTTAGCACAGTACATGGCACAGAGTAAGTGTTCAATAGATAGTAATTGACTGAGTGATTGAATGTGATCTATCCTATGTAAGATATTGGTGTCATATTTAATCAGTTTCTTTTAGAAACTCTTTCTTTTCCTATGTTTCTATCACTAAATCATTGAAATCTAACTTTTTTAAAATTAAGTATTGCCAATAAAAATATCTCATTGAAAACAACACTTCAATAGTTAGACTGAAAAGTTCATCCCTCTACTTTATACTGAATTCCCATTTCATACCCAAATCTGTTAATTCCTTTACCAGGGCATCTCCATAAGTCAAATTGGTGAACACAATAGAATATAAGTTTTCAGATTTGCAAAGGACTTCAGTAACCATCTAATTGAATCCATAACTGAAAATGAATTGCTTCTACTGATGAAAATAGTCAGTGTTAGAAGAGCTATGGAGAGTCATTCTAATACAGTTCTGGGGAACTTGTGAACATTTCATGCCATTTTGGAAAACAATTTGCAATCTTATAAGAAAAATTGCTAGAAAATTCATAACCAAGATTCCACCAAGGGGCATAATACAAGGTGATCAATGACAGAAAGGAAAATTATATACACCCTCAAAATAGCAATAACAGCACTTTCTATGGTAGTAAAAACAAAACAAAAGAAAGTAGAAACAAGTGTTCACTGGGCAACAGCTGAAGAAATTATGGTATAAGAATGTAATGGAATATTAGTGAGCTGTAACAAGTAATAAATAAAAGGAAGTCAGAGATACATAGGAAGACTCATGAGCCAATTCAAAGCTTGGAAAGCAAAAAGAAAACAAAATTCACAATGAACGCAATAAAGTAAGTGAAGCAATACCAAAAGACAATAAAAATGAGACCAAATTTATAGATGAATAATTGATTCGAGCTGACTGACATTGGAGTACACTTTTCTCATTTCTCTAAAGAGGTAATGACCTCTAATGGGTGAGGAAAGCTAAATATACTTTTAGTTAAAGTCACTGTCTTGGAATGCTTTGTTTACCTTCTCCTCTCCTCCCTTCTCCTCACATTTTTTTTAACTTATAAGATAGGGAACTATGGAATGTGGAGCACAGGAGAGTTATTACAGCATAGAAACACATTAATAAAACACTTCTAGAGTGTTCATACATTCTTACTTATCTTCATTTCTTCTCAATCATTCTCTGCAGCCCTGCCAGGCAGTTATCTCCAAGCTTCCCTTTATCTCATTTCCATCTTCAAGTCTCTCCTAATCTGCATTCCAAGAAGGTTTGACTTACCTATTCCAAGTATTCATCCTCCTGTCATTCAATCAGTTCTGAAATCCCACCTCCTCTCTTACTACTTAGAAAAAACTACAAGAAGAAAGTGACAATTAATCCTGACTTGAGGCTCCTATTCCTTTAGAAGCAATTACTGTCTGAACTCACACTTTCAATGCCTTCAGCTAATAGGCTATAGGGGAAGGAGTGCTGAAGAACTTAGAGGTTCCAGCTAGAGCCATCATAAAATGAAGCTGGTACGCATGAAGTCCATCACAGTTGTGAGGGGCGCTTTCTCCTGCCTCATTTTGTTTTGATTTGGCTTCTCCCTGACCTCTGTGGTGAGCCCTACATGCACTCCCCCCAGCGAGTGTAAGCAGGCATGCACACATGCATGCTTACACATGCACAGACATACAGACATGCATACACATACACACACACACACACACACACACACACACACACACACACACACACA
>NW_020945437.1:4995177-5036289 GCF_900497805.2 Vombatus ursinus | reverse complement strand
ACACACACACACACACACACACACACACACACACACACACACACACAAATTTGGCCTCAGACCTTTTGCTTCCAGACCCAGACATTTTCTAGTCTAGTCTCTAGGATTTGTGACTTTGATGTTTGGCTTGTTTAATGGTTGTTTTCTTTGATCCTTGGTTAAGGGCATTATGTTTGGCCCAGTTTTCTAACTTCCTTGATTGTCTCTTTTTGCTAATCACTTGCCCTACCTATAAAAAAACTCTTTGAAGATACAAAATAAAAACACCTTACTTGCATATTAATTTGAATAATGGTGTGGCTTTTACCCTCATTGGTCTGTCATCAATAGCTTGATGGACACCTTTATTCTCAGCCCTAAGTGGATACTATCTCCATTTAACTTGGTTTGTACTAAGCTTAACCTAAAGAATTGTGGGGAGGGGGCTGTGGAAAGGAGGGGGAGGTGTTCGTGTTGGTGTTTGTTTTTCATTGAACATTTGGTCTGGTGGCAGGAAGACCCGAGTTCAAATCTTACCTCAGACACTCTCACCATTTCCTTCTCCAGCTTATTTAATAGATGAGGAAACTGAGACAAACAGAGCTAAGTGACTTGCCCAACTTCTCATGTCTAGTAAATATCTGAGGCCAGATTTGAACTCATGAACATGAGCTTTTCTGATCCCAAGCCCAGTGCTCTATCCACTATGCCACCCAGTTGTGACCCTGGGAAAGTCACTTAACCTCTGGCTGCCTCAGTTTCCTCAACTGTAAAATGTAATAACAGCACCTACGTTGCAGGGTTGTTGTGAAGGTTGAACAAAAGTATTTGTAAAGCACTTAGCACAGTGTCTGTTATGCAGTAGATATTCTAGAAATGCTTATTCTTCTTTTGGACCAGACCTACAATTTAATATGTATAGGGAGCTCCTGGGGAGGAAACTTCCTAGATCAAAGGTTCATAACCTGGGGTCCACAGACACTCAAGGAATAGACAAATAAATGTCAAAGTGTCTGTGAACTTGGATTGGAACATATTCTGTCCTTATTTCACTAACTTGTAACTGAAAATTAGCATTTCCTTCAATTATGAATTTTTAAAAAAATATATTCTGAGACAGGATCCAAAGACTTTATTCAGACCGCCAAAGAAGTCCATGATACATAAAAAGGTTAAGAAAACCTGGCCTAGACTCACTCATTGCAACAACTGTTTCATAATTTGTAAATTTAGAGTAGGTTTTTTTGGGGGGGGGAAGAAATCGAGAGGGTAAATGACTCATTTAGGTTCGTGCAATCAGTGTGCATCAGATGTCACTTGGACTCAGGGGTCAGCTATCTATTCAGCTTGCCATGCTACCTTCAAAAAGGTGTCTATTGCTCTTCATGATTATAATGGTGGCATGAAATTCTTGCCTTTGTCTTCTTTACATTAACTCAGATTTTACACAATATTAACCCCAACTCATGCACATCTAAAATGTGTTGTTAATATTCTTGACATTGGTTAAGATATGTAGCTGAGGAAAATGCTTATAAGCCCTATTTCCTATTAGTTTTTATGCAAATATTAGAAGACTATAATAAAGCCTGACCAATTATGTATGTGGCATCTATATACTACCTAAAAATTCAATTAAATATGACTCTAAATCTTTATTTCACACATGTGCGTGGACACACACATACACATTTCATCTGATAAAAGGGAACAAGCAGGATATTCTGGGTCCATCAAATATTAAATCTGTTTAGTTTTTATTTTTAGAAATTGAGATTTCTGATTAAACAGCACATTCCTCAGTCCCTTTCCACATCTACTAGCTTTTCTCTGAGCTTGTTAAATGTAGCCAAGGGGGGAAAAATGCCCTGACAAGTAGAGCATTATAGTCACTTACTAATCAGCCACTATATCTTCTCAGCGGCATTATAAGAGAGCTGTCAGCTACTAAAAAATGGCAGCATGAATTTCACATTCATAAACCAAGAAACCAAGGGAAAAACAATCTATCCTTCCTCCCGAAAACAGATGGGCATTTAAATGGCAATGTTCACACAAGGCACATCTCATTTCCCTGATGAAGTAAGTCAGTAAGTTTCCTGAGAAGTATGCCTCTGGTTTCTCAGCTATGATTAAACCCAGCTTACATTCATTAGGAATTAATTTGCAATATGACAGTTCTTTGATGGATCTGTGATGTCATTGGGATGGCCATTCTCTTCACTAGCACTATTCTCTTCGCTAGCTCAAGGTCACGAAGGACTTAGATAAAATGGAAGCTTCTCTTTATTTTGTATGATTTTGTTTTATCCATGTCCTTCAATGAATCATTAAAAAAAATGTTTAGAGATGGTTTAAAAGAGGTGTCATGCTTAGCATTTCTGCCCCCTTTCCTGCCTTCATTACTGTGAAAGATGGCCACAAAGGCTTGAGGATCTTTCTAATTTTGTCCACGTAGGGTATTATGTCAAATACACACAGTTATGCATGCACACATGTATACATATACATTTAAGTATATATGTTTTTCACATGCCCTGAACAGAGCATAACCTTTAGGAGTGTAAAAACTGTATCTGTCTACACAAGCCTCTGATGTGGAATGTGTACAGAAGTGTATGGGGGGATGCACATATATGTATCTTCAGGTATCACATTGAGTGTGTGAATGGACCTATTTCCTTGGTGCAAGGACCACCAAATGATTAACTCCCCCTGCCAAAGCATGTCAGTGACTTAACTATAATTTAAAGTCTTAGAGAATTCCTAGAGCAGAAGTGTCAAACATGTAATTGTTTGTAATTGGGAAATGCTAAACAAAATAAATAAAAATACAATAGAACATAGATAATGTTAATATGGGGTTTTCTAAATCAAGGGTCTGCAGGGAGTGGCCCCATTTCTATTTAAGTTTGACACCATTAGCCTGGAACACTGAGAAGTTAGGTGATTTGTGGAGGGTCACATAGCCATGATGTGTCAGACTAGATTTGAATTAAGGTTTTCCATTCCATGGCCAACTCTCTTATGTATGTGTGATTACAAGCATGTATTTACCAACTTTCTCTCAATGAGTCTTTTGGTATTTAGATATATGGCTGCTCATTTAGTAGACTCTGGCTGTTATAGGATTCATATCCAAAGCCTCTCTAAATTGGTAGACACTTAAAAAAATAGGAACTCCATTGGAATAAGCTTTGAGGACTCAGGGTCACATCCATGCTCTGATGAGACAGTAAAGTGCCACTTCTGTGTAAGTAGGAATTTATGTGAATTATCCACAGTGGCACAGAAGCCAATTTGTGTCAAAGGCAGGACTCAAACTGAGATTTACTTGACTGAGGCAGCCTGTCTATCCGCAGCAGCACGATGTCTCTCAACTATACTATATTCCATAAAATTAGCTGAACAATATTCTCAATGAGACTCAAAGTGAGTAGCTTCTGTATAGTAGAAATGAGGAAGAAAAAGTAGTTCTATTTGGAAGTAGGCTCACATGTTGAGCAATCTTAAGGCAGTTGTTTCAGTAGTACCAAATATTAACTAATAAAAACTGTTCATAATTGCTTTCATTTTTTCCTAACTTGAAGTTATAAAATATAGTAATGAGATTAATATCTTCCCTTCAGCTTAAATCTCTAACACTATAATTGATTTATTAAAGATAACAGAACTCATAAAGCTAAATTATTATTTACTCCCCAAAATAGTCCCCCCTAGGGAAGTTAGACACTTATTATAACAAAATTGGCTCTCAAAGTAACTCTGAAGGTAATTTCAAAAAACGAGATAAAATCCCAAAGGATTTCATACTGAGAAACCTATCACCTCTTTCTTACTTCCTCCTCATCCCCAACCCCCAAGATGTCTGGCTCAGAAAAAGAAACTAGGAATGTTGTCCTGGCTGCCTGTCAATGCAGACAATGTAGGACAGGGATTTTTTTAAAGTTATCTTCCTTCTCCCTAAAGACTGAACTAAAGCCTCACCTAATAAACTTAGAGATATTCAAATCAATAAACTATTTCAAATGCAATTCAATACACTTTTCTTGAATTGCCATTGTGTATATATACAACTATAACCAGGGTTTGAGGAAAATAGAATCCTTGCCCAGAGTTTAATGTCTCTGGCATTTATATAAATAACTATAACACAAATGATAAATAAGTGCATAAGAGAGTGGCAAAATGTGCTAAATTAGATGGAATGGGGTGTCAGAAGAATTTTTCTGGAAATCAATCCCAAATTGCGGAAGGCCTTAAATGCCAAGGTAGGAAGTCTGACTTGTACTCGGTGACAATATTTTTGAGTAGCAGTAATATGAACAGATCTATGGATATGGAAAATTATTCTGGGAACAGCACAAAATATAGATTGGAAAACAGAAAGATATAAGGCAGAAAGACCTATTAGAAGCTTTTGCATCAATCTAATTAGGCGCTGATAAAGGCCTTTCCTAGGCTGGTGCCAATAGAAAGAAAGAGGAAGGTTCAGATGCAAGATATGATGTGGGAGTAGAATCAGTAATAAATGGATAGGAGAGGTAAGGGAGAGGGAATAGTAAAATGATTTTTAAAAGTTAATAATGACAAGTAACACCATAGTTTCAAATATGAGAGACTGCATGACTGGGGAAATCACTGAGAGAAACAGTGAAACCAACAGGAAGAGCAAGTTTTAGAGAAAGTATATGTTCTCAACTTGTTGAGCCTGGGGTATGGATGGGCCACACGGGCAGAAACGTCCTATAAGCATCAAGACCTGAAGATTCATGGCTTACAAAAGAAGTCAAGGCTTTGGGAGTTATCTACATAGAGGTCATCTTGAAGGTGTAGAATACTATATAGTAAGAGCTATTGAGTTACAAATGAATTAGTAAAAAAAATAACAAAAATGACATTTACATAGTGCTTTACAAACATTACTACATTTGAGGCTTACAACAAGCCTATGAAGTAGTATTATCCTTATTTTACAAATGAGGAAACTGAGGCTCAGAAAGGTTATTAGAAGACCACTGCATTTTGTGTCAATCAATAGTTTTCTATTTTGGAAGCACAAAGAGTCTCTCATTGTGTTAGGGACGTAATTTAAAATGTAGTCTTTGCTGAAATATTTGTTTTCTGACAAGGCAGGACAATATAGTGGGAAAGGTATAAGTTGTGGTTTCAGAGGACCCACATTCAACTCTCACCTAATTTCAAACTGAGCATTCTTTCTACCACATCACCCTGGAGCCCACCTTCAGCCTACTACATCTATGACCTTGGGTATGTCTCTGATCTTCTTTGGGCCTTAGTGTCTTCATCAGTAAAATGATAGCATATGCCTAGATAGCCCTTGAGATTACTTTCAGCTCCAAATCAATGATCCTTCATTCAAGTACTGCCGTGTACTCATTCTGATCATTACAGAGTAACGCCATTAAATGCTGCACAGATAGATATCTTTTTCTGATGGAAAAAAGACATATCATACATACATTGCCTCAGTGCATGGTTTCCTGATGTTAGTATTCTCATTAATATACAGCACAAAAACAACAAATGAACAGATAACTTCTCTCTCTCTCCCTCTCTCTCTCTCTCTTTTATCTCTCTCTCTCTCTCTCTCTCTCTCTCACACACACACACACACACACACACACACACACACACACACATGCACACGGAGGGGGGGATAAGAGATATATACTTTTACATTTTGGTTACTGCCTTTACAGAGCCATCTAGTAAAGACTATTAAAATATCACCATATGACAGGATCAGACAAGAATAAATTAATCCAAGGAATAGACTGATGGGAATTTTGGATGAATAAAAATGTAATTAAGCCAAAATTGAAAATTCGCCTTGTGGCTTCATCTCAGGGGAATGATAGATTCTGACATAACAACAAAATGTCATTTCAACCCAGAAGTCTTCTTGGAGAGACAACAAGGGATCATGTAGACAGATATCATGGAATCTAGGAATTCGGCAGTTATCCAGAAATCCCACATGAAGAAGACCTGAAGACTAGCCAAGAGTTTGATTAAATACCACACTAACCTGAATATAAGCCCCACTTTCCTTCACATTTTCCCTGTATAAATTTCATTATACTTTATGGTTTTCAGCTTACATGTAAAAAGTTTTCATCTTTTCAAATAGATCCTCCTTTGGTGAAATAGATTAAAATGGTATCAATTAGCTGGGGATATAGACAGATTGGCGAAGAAGTATACAAGATGTGCATACTAGTAAAATTTTAAGTCTTTCATCTTGGAAAAAGTGTCCTGGTTCTGACTTCACCTTATAACTAGGGAAAATAGTCTTCAGTTGACTTTTAACCAAGATACATAGATATTGATCTGAAAGCCAGTGGCTCAAAAGAGAAGGTATTTAAGAATCCCTAAAATACTAGCATGAGACAGCTAAGTGGCACAACCCTGGAGTCAGGAGGACCTGTATTCAAATCTACCCTCTGACAGTTGCTAGCTGTGTGACCCTGGGTAAGTCACTTAACACTATTTGCCTCAGTATCCTCATCTGTAAAATGAGCTGGAGAAGGAAATGGCAAACCACTCCAGTATCTTTGCCAAGAAAACCCCAAATGAGGGCACAAAGAGTTAGACATGGCTGAAAGTCCAACCCCCCAAGGTACTAACATAACATCCTAGTATAATGACCTATCTTGCAAGAAGATGGTCCCAGAGCTCAGTGAGCCACTCTCTAAGAGCCTGGATTAGAGCCACTGCCTAAGAGGATAAGTTAATAGTTTGCTTATGGAAGAATGCATTCTGGGAAACTTTTGAAGCCAAAAAAGAAGAAAATAACTGAAATACATTTAGTACTTTAAAACTTCCAAATATTTTTTCCCTCCCAACAACCCTCTGTAGTAGCATTTGCTATCTCTGTCTTTGTATCATCAGAGCCTTGCACGGTGTCTTGGCCATTGGTGAATTGAATGGAATGGCACTTCAGTGATGATTCCTATCTTGAGCCTTCTGGGAACCTTTTGGTAGTCTCACATTCATCAGCATGGCTATTGTTGGGTCAGCTTCCCCATGATAGTAACAGAGTCATTAGGAAGGTAACATTGGAAATCTAAGAGCTTTGCAGAGAAACACATTCATAGAATTAAGGAGCAGGACGGAACCTTTAGATCATATAATCCACAGAAAGCTGACATCGAAAGGACTAGTTGGAGGCAGAGTCAAGACTAGAAGCCTTGCCCCCTGACTCCTATTTCAGTCTATACTCCTGACCTTATATCACAACATTAGGAGCTCACAATGAGTAAAATTTGCTCCCTTTCTTCTTGGCAGTGTTGGAGAATTGAATCTAGGACCACATAAACTGTCAGACTTGGTTTATATGCTGGTTAGTTTTACTGAAGTGCTTTTCCCCCCTCTCTTTCTGAAGAGGGGTAGTGGTAGTGGTGGTGGAGAAGGAGTAGGGACGAAGTTTATTCAGAAATAAAAATAAATTTACTGAACAAATTTTAATTTATAACAAACTGCTTTCCAATTTCCCATCATTCAAAAGGAAGTCCATTATGTTATTAAACACTATATTACTGTTAAAAAAAAAAGAAATAAAGGTGATTATGAAACAAAATATATCAATAACAATTTAAAAGATTTATGCAGTGATTTACACCTTATAAAAGGGCTTCTCTCACAATACCCTTGGGAAATGGCTTGAGAAATTATTCATACCATTTTGCATATGAGGAAAACTGAGGCCCAGAGAAGTTGGGACTCCTCTTCTGTCATGCATCCAATAAATGATGGAGGCAGATTCAAACTCGGGCCTTCTTATTTCAAATATAGTACATTTTCCAGTAAAACAAGCCATATCAACCATACTCTTCCCATACTAACCCTCATAATCTTATACTTTTTTGGGATCTGAGAATAAATTTAGCTAAAGCAAAGAGAATCTGATGATGGGAAGAAGTTCCCACATCCAGCAAAAGTAGGAAAGAGAGTGTAAATGGACACACACCCACATTAGGTTACTGGAAAGCAATAGGGTAATTCTCTTTATTAGAGGACTGCAGAAGAGGAGGAACTGAGATCACCAGGCTCTCAGACGTCATTAGCATGGGAAATTCAAGAGAAAAATCAAAATAAGGTAAACAAAAAATAGAATCTAATCCCTTTCTGTCCTGTGGTTTCTTCTAAAATATTTTGTTACATCAAGTGCTATTCCAGGACATGGGAGGATAACCCAGGTATGAAACTTGCCATCTTAATGTTCTCCATCAGATCCAAAATATTAACCACTCAAATTCAATTTATGAGAAAAACCAACATTTTATCAAAAATATTTAATCAAAAATAAATGTGATGTAGAAAAACAAGGTATTGTACAATTTCTTTTAGCTCTAAAATTTTACAATCCTACAAAATTAATTGCATAATCTTTGACTTTCTTAAAAGAACAATACTGTGAATCATTGTCTCTTTGATCTTAAGCATATCTACATAATCTTGTCCACTTATATTTAACAAATTCTATCAGGGTAAAAATTTAGTGAATCATAATGTCAAAAGTAAAATTCACTTTTTCTTTTTATAACCTTAAACCCATTCCTTTATGCATTAGACTAAACGGTAAATTGCTGTCTTCAAAAGAGTATTCAGTTACATCTAAAAGGTAACATGAATAAACATGTCTTGTGAATGATAATGCCTGGAATTTATATGGAGTGTTTCAAATGAAAACCTGACGTGTATGTTCAACAACCAAGGTGGCATCTAATAGAAAAACGCCAAATTAAGATTCAACATTTTGAGTAGTATCACACAGTTTCTAAGATGCCTTTATTTCATGGCATTTTTCAATAAGAAAAATGTAAAAGAAAATGAGAACATTAAGTATTCTCCAGTAGGATTAAATTAAAGTGAGAGGTGATGAAATTGCTAGAATTATTTTTCAATTGATACTTTTATGAATTGAATAACACTAAAACATTTTTTCAAGATAATTTAATGACAGGTAATTAGGTATATAGTAGAGTGGGGTGGGACGAGGAGAGGGGAGTAAAGTCTATACTGTGAAGCTTTGCTTTTATAATCTGATATTCCTTGTATTTGTTTTGGCTTAGGAAATTGTTTGTGTATATTTTTGAACCTAATTATTAATATAAGCATTTTTATCATTCTTTCTATTTCAGCCTATATGAAAAAGTTCAGATTGCTCTCATTTGGCTTTTAGTGGTAGCTATAGTTCAGTCATTTTTCAGTTGGGTTCAAGTCTTCATGACCCCATTTGGCATTTTCTTAGCAAAGATACTAGCGTGGTTTGCCATTTCTTTCTTCAGCTTATTTCACAAATGAAATAACTGAGGCAAACAGGGTTAAGTGACTTGCCTCAGGTCACACAGCAAGAAAATGCCTGAGGCCAGATTTGAACTCAGGAAGATGAGTCTTCCTGACTCCAGGTCCAGCACCCTATTCACTGCACCAGCTAGTTACTCACTGATTTGACTTTTGGATAACAATACATATATGATTAATAACTAATAATATAAATGGAAAAGCCAGTTGGCATTTATATAGGACTTTAAGATTTTCAAGGCTCCTTCATGTTACTTCATTTGATCCACATAATTATCTTGTGAGGTAGACATTACTACTACCCACATTTTACAGATGAATTAACAGGGATGTTAAGTGATTTGCCACCCAATAAAGTGACTGAGAAAAGCCTGAACTCAAGTCTTCCTGATTCAAAGTCTTGTGCCCCCACACTTGAAATACTATTATTGCTTCTCTAATACTCCAGCTTTTGAAGCATCACAAATATCTCTGTTGACCATTACTACCCCAAAAGTCGGCGCTGTAGATTTGCACATATTTTTGGCTTTTCATTGTTCATATCTGCTCAGGAAATCCAAGCCAGTGATGGTAGGTGAATTAGAAGAAACATATAAAGGAACAAAGACAACTTCAGGAAAGGAGCTGAAAGAAAAGCCAAAGAGATGTTTCCCAAGTTTGAAACCTCCAGGCAAACCTAAAATCACGCTTGAAGATGAGCTCCAACTGATTTTTTTCTCCCAAAAGAACTTGTACATTTTATCAGTTGAAAATGTGAAAAAGCAACTGAGATAAGACCTCAAAACCGGTCTGAAAGGCTTTGAGTTTACACAGGGTTTCTTCACCTGGGGACATGTGAAACTCCTCATGAAAAGGAAAGTCACCTTCTAGAATCTCTTGCAGTGGTAGAAATCTCTTAGAGCTTTATGTAATAGTACAACTCTGTTGTCTAGCTCTCTTGTCGTTTAGAGGGCTAATGAATCAGGCTTTATAAAGAGATAGAAGTAGAAATATAAGTTGTTATTTACTGATGTGCTCAAAACTATATTTTTGGTAATAATAATAAATCAACAAGAATTGATTAAGCACCTACTATGTGCCAAGAAATGCATTGGAGATACAAAGGAAAAAGTGATTTAATAGTCCCTGCCATCAAGCAACTTATATTCTAAGTGAGAAGGCAATATGTGCATTTATACATGTACTTACATTCCCTTATGATATACTCCTATACCTCTCCTCCCTCTCTCAAACTCTTGGGAAAAAGTTGTCTAAACTCACTATCTCCACTGCCTCTTCTCTCACTTATTCCTTAACCCTCACCACTCCACCTTCCCACCTCATTATTCAATTTAATTTTCTCTCCAAAATTATTAACATTCTCTTAATTGCCAAATCTAAATTTAATGGCAGTTTCTCATTCCTCAGTCTTTATTGACCCATCTACTGAACTTGCCACCACCGGACATACTCGTCCTGGATATTCTTTCTCTTCAAGCAGGTGTTTTTTTCTACTCCTTCCACAACTAGCCCCTTTATACCTGTGCTTTGGATTCCATTCCCTTTCCTTTCCTTTTGATATTTCTTCCTCTCCCAACAGCACTTTTTATCTGGATCATTAGACTAAAAATAATTATAAACTACCTTGTGTTGTTATTCAAGTAGGTTCTAAGTTCAAAGGCAAGCCCCATATCTCATGACTTCTTTGAAGCCACCAAAGCATCTAGACAATAAACATTTGTTGAAGAATGCAATATTACAAAGCATAATGGCACACTCCTGTGATCTCTACAATTACGGGAGGGGAAAAAAGCGCAGAAAGATACATGGATGGATAGATAAATAGAAAAAAGATGGATGGATAGATGGATAAGTAAATAAAGGAATGGATGAATGAATACATTAACAAACAATTAAATGGATGAATGAATAAATAAATGATTTTTAATTAATTACTTAATGAGTGAATGGATGAGTAAGAGATGTTGATTATTCTTCATTGTCAAATGAAGACACTTGTTTTGAAATGCCTTAAAGTCTGGGCCCCAAAGTATATGTTCTACGTACCTGTCCAGTCTCCAACTATTTTCAGATGAACCCCAAATATTGCTTTGGTTTCAGTTGGGCACTAAAAAATAAATAAATAAAGCATCAATCTATTCTGAATAATAATGGAGTATCCAATTAAGATTCAAACATAATTTTCTTCATGCAGAAAAATCCCAAATCAAGAGAAAAAGGAAAAGCAAGGGGAGAAACATTAAGTTCTATATAAATTCTTGTTAAAAACAAGTAACAAAGTAAACAAGTCAAAATACAATCAACTAAAATATGTTCATTCTGGATTCCAAAAGAAAAGCTATGTATTTTCCTTTCCAAATACATAAATAATTATATAAAATAATATCATCAAATTTCTAAATAGTTGTTACAATTCTTACTTAAAAAAAAAAACTTATTTGCTGATAGTATGCCCAGTGGCCTAAGTAACAAATTTGTACCACAAATGAAAAGAGGACATTCTTCCCAAATAGTCAACATAAAGATGTTTTTTCAACCCCAAAAATAAACACCCACCTGATCTTCTGTTTCTTCTCACTGCCATCACTCCTTTTCAGTATCATAGCCTGCACTCCCCAGTTGCCTTTACTTCTACTCCTAAGAATGTTGAGGAGCTAACTGTGTTGTGGGTATGATGATGATGATAATGATGATGAAATTAGTGAAATCTCATGAAGATGGGGACAAAAAGAGGAGAGAGGGAGAAGGAAATCTGATAGGAACAGAAGGCCAAGAATGTAATTCAAGTGAAAACATGGTTCTGGGCAACCTCAAATAAACCAAGGAATAGAGGCATAAATAAGGAAGAAAAATGCACAGAAACTGACAGTGCTTCTGAAGGTCCTCAACATAATGAGAGACAGTCCAGGGTAAAACTAACCATGGTGACACAATTAGATTAAGGCACTGAGCAGCAGTGAGACAGTAAAAAAGATGGAAAGATAAAGGTATGGGATCAACTAATTGATACCATATCATTGAAATCTCGGTTAGAAGAGTAATTTGGGAGGGGAAAGTGTACTATTAATGGCTAGTTGTCAAAGAAAGTTGGATGACAACTATAATTCCTATAATCTTCACATTTTAAGAACCGAAATTAACGTGAACATGGATTTCAAAACTGTTGTGCTTGTTTTTATTAAGGGTTTTTCTGATAACATAAAATAACAAAATAAATAGGAAACAGAAAGCTTAAAAGCAATTACCCCTTTTTTCTTATTTAACTAATGTAGAAATATTCCATTATTTTTCTTTCATATTTATTTGTTTAATTTCATATCAACAGGGCAATTCAATCCCATTTGCTAAATTAATGTTCCAAATATTAACTTTGCCAAAATCATTTCTACCTTCTTCACATACATACACAGCTCCTAACAGAGAGATTAGGTATCCCTAATGCTTAGTCTATGTGGATTGGTCTAATATTTGAATTATTCCATTTCCTTTCTGGTGCTAAATGAATCCAGATCTAGCTATCACAAGGTACTAAGCTTAAAGCAAGGAAGACCAGCACTAAGATCTGCAATCCTCCCACACATTCCAACCTCTAGTCATTATTAGTTGTGGGACCTTGAGCAAATCTCTGAGCCTGTTTCCTCTTCTGTAATGTTCTATGTTGCCTACCATGCTGAATTGTGGCTTATCTCCAATTATATAATGGACCTAAAGAGATTTGCAGTAATATAAATATCTATTTATTTATTATTCCTCTAAAAGAGACAGCAAAGTAGAGTAGATAGAGGACTGACCTCCAAACCAGGAAGAGCTGGTCTTGTCCCTGACATATACTAACTCTGTGACCCTGGGCAAGTCACTTAATCTCTCAATGTTCTATGCAACTCTCTAAGATGATAAGTTGCTGTTAAGGCACTCACCTACATTGAAAGAGGGAATTTCTTCACTGGAAATTCTCTCTACTACTGAAATTACAAATTCAGCCCCAATTTGTAAAAATGTAGGTAACATGCTCTAAATCCCTCAGATGGTTTTATTAGGAAAATGCTGTACAAACCTTAAAATATCACAGAGATGAGCATTTTTCTTGCTATTATTACCATTGTTCTTATCATAATTATTACTATCTCATTCTCCTTTGTTCCATGGGGTTCAGATAGAAAAATCATGGGACAAGTTACTATTCTGCCAATATTCTTTTATCTTTAATGTTTGATGGGGTATTTGATACATGGCTAAAATAATGGCTTCTTGTTGAGGAATAAAAGCATTGGGTTGAACGTGGCCTTTGTAGATTCACTGAAAATATTTTCAAAACAGCTCCAGTAGCAAACAGATCAACAGGAATGGCATGGTTAAGTATCTCATCTTGTTCCTACATGGCTCTGATCTCCTCTGCTAAGTCTTTATACTCTGAAGCATTTTCATTTCATGTAACTTGCAGATTATAACGATTTGGGATGGTGAGATCTATTAAAATGCTGGTGATGTAAAAACAAAAGGTATTAGTAAAACATCTTTTAAAATTGTTAAATGTAAAAGAAGTTTTTTTTAAATGGATCAATGTTATGTCCATGCTATTGTGGACAAAATTTTGTTCTCTGATTATGGTCCAGATCCAGTACAGTTTGTTGGTTGGGTTCGCTGGGATATTTTCAGATCCTACTTATTGTATGGGGATTTGTCATCTGTTAGTCTAATAAAGAAAACAAGCAGCTTCTGATGTATAATATTAGCCACCAGGGCATATTTTTTCAAATGTGCAGCAGTTGCTAAATGTTTATAGTCTGCAGTGATATAGCATAGTTTCCATCATTTATTTGGACAGTCTACATTGATCAGTAAGTCTAGGCTCCTTAAACATAAATCTTTTATCCTTCAAGCTAAAATGATTCAGAGCACCATTTTGCTGGAATAGGCCAAGGATACACTGTTTCCATTGCTTAGCATGGTGGCTGGCACATAGTAAGTGCGGAATAAATGTTTATGTTGTTGTCATTAATAATGATGAAAATGACAATAATGAAGATGACATGGTTTCATTCACTCATCTTTCCCCTCCCCCTTCACATTTTCAGAGAAAGTTCTCTGTAGTGGTGGAGTCAAGAGTAGTAACTAGGGAAAAGGAACTGTCTAATGAGAAGAAAAAAGGTAGGGTTGTTCCTAACTGGCACTGTCCACATTCCAAAGGTATGTAATAGAATTGGGAATAATTCCCCCTCCCCCATTGGGCTTTTTTTTCCCCTCAACTTTATGCTCAGACAGGTACAAACTTTATACCACAAAGAAATCCATAAGATTCAGTCATTTGTTCAATTTTTCTTTGCCAATATATTGTTCCTGAATTCATGAAGATATCTGTGATAGATGGAAGAATTTTGGATGCCATTCTTGGAATTCAGTAACTTTACAGGCTCTATTAGGATGCAATTTTCAGTTAAATTAGACAGCGGTATGTCATTGGCCTTTAGATATCTGCTTATTCCAGAAGTATTTCTATTCCTGCTCCTTTTTTTTAACCTGTTTATCATATACTCTAAGAACATCTATCAACAATCTTCTTTCTTGTTGGTGAACAATTGTTATTTCTATAGCTGTCTTAGTTTGATGGGATATCTGGATTATTAATATTGAATAGGCTTTCATTAGAACATTTTTAAAATATCTTATGATCCACTTAGTAGTAGTAGCAGCATCAGCAGCACAGTAGTAATAGCAGCAGCAACAGTAGTAGTAGTAGCAGCAGTAGTAGTAGACAACCAGTAAGACCAATGTGATCATTATAAATAATTTTCAAAGGAAAGCAAGGGATGGAAAACCAAAAAGGAAACAGTCTTTGTACTCAAAAAGCTTACATCCCATCCTAGAAGATATGTATAGTAACTACAATCATATACAACATATATGGGAAAAAATATAAGGGAATTGGGCAGAAAAAGATGAAGAATGCTTTACTAGGAAATATGACATGCTACTTAAGTGCTACTCTTTTATCCCCTTGCCCATATTTTGACCCTTTATATTTGTGCAATTTCAATGGTATGGGATACAATTAAAGATAATTTATATTTTAAATACATAACTTATTTATACTTATATAACTTATATACAATTTATATTCTAAATATACAACTCCATATTCAAGTCGGTTCTCAATTATCCTAATCTATGAAGAATAGTGCTGACCAGGAGCATATTAAAAACAAAAAATCAAAACAGTCCTGCTTCTATGTCTGTGTCCCTCCAACTAGCATCTATTAGAGTACTATGCTAAAGTGAAACAGCCTTTTTTCAATTCTCCACAGTTAATCTCCTCTCTATTAATATAGATAAGCAGGCACTGACCACTAGACAACTAGATGGTAGAGTGGATAGAGTGCTGGGCCTGGAACCAGGCAGATAGGAATTCAAGTCTACCTGAGACACTTACTGGCTAAATGACCCTGAGCAAGTCACAACCCCATTTTCTTCAGTTTCTTCATCTGCAAAATGAGCTAGAGAAGTAAATGGCAAATCATTCCAGTATCTCTATCAAGAAAACCCCAAATGGGGTCACGGACAGTCAGACATAACTGAAAAAGCACTGGCATATATAGGTTTTTTTTATGATTACTTCAGAGGCTAAACAGGGATCTATTCTTTTCTATTCCATTCCATTAGACAATCAAACCAATATCTAAGCTCTCAATTAGTATATATGAATGAGGTTATATAGAAGCAAAATGCAATGGATTTGGGGACACAAGACTACTGTGTGAGTCCTGGCTCTACCACTTAGAATCTAGGTGACCTTGATTAAATCATTAAAATTTGCAGCCTCAATTTCCTCATCTTCAAAACAGGGATAATCTCTCTCAACAGGGTTGCTCAAAAGTTGAAATGAGGCAATTCATTGGAAAGGCTTATCTGTAAATTGTCATGTAAATGTGGCTATTATTAATATAGTCCATAGTTTTGTCCACCTAAAACTTAAGGGAAAAGATCATTGGATCATAGACTTACTATCTAGTTCAAACAGCTCATTTTACAGATAGGGAAACTGAGGCCCAGGGATATTAAGTAAGTTGTCCAAAACCACACAAGTACTATGATATGAATATGAACACACATTTTCCAACTATAGAGCCAGTGGTCACACCAAAATCCATTCTTTCTCCCTCTCTCCTTTCTTTCCTTCATTCCTTCCTTCCTTCCTCACTTCCTCCCTCACTTCCTTCCTTCCCTGACTCTTTAAAAATCTAGAGCTAACTGAAAGATATACTTCCAAATGGTCTTAAATCAACTGCAGAAAACTGTTGGTTTGTTAGTTCCCCTCAAGGCAAATTGAAAATGAATCAGCAGCCAATTTAAAGGGGGTACTATGTGAATGACACGAAAAAGGCCCTTAGCATAATGTTTTCTTTGAAAAAGTAATCAAAGAATATTAAAGGAAATGTTTAAATGGTTCCCCCATACCAAATAATGTTGGATTCACTGATTTATTTTAAAACATAATCAAGTAACTTAATTACTCTTTCACGGTTTCCAGATCTGCTTTCTATTAGGATTTAGAAAGCTACCCAAGAGAAAAATGTTAAGGCTGTTCATTTCTAAACTTTGCTTGGAGTGAAGGGGGAGGGGTGTGTTACATGAAGGAGGTGGAGGAGAAGGAAGAGTGACTTTCAAGACAGAGTTTCCCTCTAGTTTCCTAGGAAATACAAAATATGGTTTGGGCCTTGTTTACCTTCATGCAAAATATAAGATACCTCTGACCTCTGGTAGAGGTAAAAGAAATAGTGAGAGGGAAATAATTACTATGTGACAATGAACCAGGTAGAAAAGGTTCTCAGATGCTCTGGAGAAAGACTAATTCATTTTCTGATGATGTTTCATGTGGTGTTTTGTTCTAAATGTGTTCAATGACTCATTGTTTTATAACATTGGATATAAAAATACAGGCTGGTTGAGGAGAAAGAGCAAAATAAAGAAGTTGCTCAATACAACTCATATCTGAGCATTCCATGAAAGGATGTCACCAACAGGAAGGATGGAAAAGGACTTTAAAAAACCAATGTGTTTGTTTTTCAAATTAAGCCATTTTCAGTATATAATAGCTTACATTTATTATGTGGCCCTGTTCCGGTGAACATTTTTGTCAGTGAGTTGGATAGATGCATAAGGGGTAGGCTTATCCAATTCTCAGAGGACCTCAAAGTTGGGGTACATCAATAACATATGGGATCTTGGGGGCTAGAACAGTGGGCTGATTGTAATAAAATGAAATTCAGTAGTGTTAAATATAAAGTCTCACGTTAGGGTTTTGCCCTGGGCAGAAACTCAAAATCAGTTCTAGTGTGATACAACAACACACTTAGAACTCAAGTATACAATTAGGCCATAGCTTTTCTAAGAGTGGTACAAAGACACAAGAATGAGCGCAGCTCCAGGGGACCTTGGACTGTCTGAAAACCCCAGCTCAGTAACTAGAGGATCAGATTCTTTCCTTCCACTAAGGTTGACATTAGTTTTGAAAGATTTTAGGAGACTCCAAGGGGCAGACAGAGCAACTGCTGTATATTTGGTGAGGAGACCTCTCCTGTCCAAATGGTTCCATGAGGTTCCAGCCTGTGGATCAGATCATCCATGGAGAGGAAATTTCCTTTTCAGTCATTGCCAGCATGTTACAATTAACTCCTAGCCTCTTATAATCTATCCTCTGACTTCTGGCCTCCGAAGACCTGGTGGGCAAGATCACTAGTGTCCATGAATAATAGTAAAGTTTTAGAAGCTCATAACTCTTTCTGGTAAAGGTTAAAAAAAATGGCATCTCCATAGTATGGCAACTCTGATGCTTTTGGCCTACAGATTCAAGTAGTTATTAATCTGGGGTCCCTCTTCCATTCCTTCATTCTCTAGATACTCACTTCCAGACTAGATGGTGATTTCTGGGTCAAACACAAAGCACTATGTTGTAAGCAAAGTAAACGGGCCACATCTGCTTCAAATTATAAAAAATAAGAAAATTACTACAATAGGGCTATACACCACTGTCCCATGGTACATAAATGTCATTGCAAACACTGATGCTCACTAGTAGGTCATGAAGTGGCTCCTTCATCTTCTCTGCTTTTCCTTTACAACTGGTTATCTGGCAAACATATGGGGCCAATTTGGCACAAGGAGGGAGGATGATCTTTCCTACTGATCACGCCAATTGTTTCCTCCGGAGTTATCAGATATGAGGAGCTCCCTAAGGACAGGTAGAGAAGGTCCTATACGTTCTTTTGAAAAGGCCTTCCCCTCCAGATGGACACCTTAAATTCAAGGGCCTGCACCTGTGCTCCAGATCATTCCCCTGACAGAAGTCTTCATCCCCTCTTTCCAGCATTGCTAGGTTTCAATTAAACCCTGAATTACCAATTTTAAAAAAATACAAGTACAAAATAGAAGAATTGTGGTTGAAGAGAATTTTGTCTGAAATCTCTGGGGTTAGAAGATGATGTGACAAATCATGAGAGCTAATGCCTTCCTGGGCTGTCTTAAGTGAGGCATAGCTTCCAGGAATAAGGAGGTCAGAATCCCTCTGTCCTTTGCCCTAGTCACATTTCATATGAAGTGTTGTGTTCAGTTGGGAGCACCACTGTTAAAGAAGGATTATGAAATAAGCTGAAGAAATTCTAGAAAAGGGCAACCTGGATGGTAAGACCTATGTTTACATGGTAAACTTTTAATAAATGCTTAATAATTGAGTGATTAATAAACTGAAGGAACTGGGTATAGTTAGCCCGAAGAAGAAAAGACTGGGGGAGGGGGGGAAACAACATTATAGCTGTTTTAAGGTATTTAAAGGGCTGAATTTGAAAGAGAGATTAGACTTGTTCCATTTGTCTCAAAGGCCAGATGGAAAGAATCCACACTTCTGGGACTTAGGCCTTGCCTCCCCCACCTCTGTGGCTTTACACAAGCTGTCATGTATGCCTGGAATGCACTTCCTAATCATCTCCACCTCTTAGAATTCCTTGCTTCTTTTCAGGCTTTTCTCATGTTCCATCTCCTATCGGAATCTTTTCCTGATTCTCCTACTTCAGTTCTCTCTCTCTCTCTCTCTCTCTCTCTCTCTCTCTCTCTATTTCAACTTACTATGCCTCTAAACTGTTTGCATGTTGTATGCTCCCAACAGAATATAAACGGTTTTTAAATTTTGTTTTCTACCTCTAGCTCCCAACTGAAGCTTTTTCATACTGGCTCTATTACCGATTTCATGGTCTTCAAAATCATGCCTCTACTGCTGTCTCATCCTTCACATCTCTCAGCAACTGGAGCCTACTCACCTTAGAACATCCTACCACCACTCACTTCTACAACTGGTGAGGTCTCTTGGGAACTCCATCTTATGAAGGAGCCAAGACTTCCAGATACCGTCTCCCTTCCTCCCTTCACTTTTCAGCTCTCTTGTGTGTGTTGGTTCCTCCGTTAAAATGTAAGCTCTGTCAGAGAAGGGACTGTCTTTTGCCCTTCTTTGTATCCCTAATGCTTAGCACAATGCCTGGCATATAGTATACTTAATCAATGCTTGCTTCTTTTCTTCCTAACAGAGTGCCTGGAAGATAGCTGGTGCTTAATAATAGTTTGCTGGATTGGAGTCTGACAATACCTGTGAGGAAAGTAGTATAAGTACTAACACCCTTATTTTATAGATCAGGAAACCATGTTTCTGAGCATTTAATATTCGCAGACATTGAGTAACTTGCCTGAGGTCACATGGCTGTGAACTATCAGAAGTAAGATTCAAACCCTGGTCATCTGACTTCTATTCCACTGGTCTTGACAACATATTGCTTGGTATATATTTGTTTGAATGCTGTCTCTCCCATTAGATTGTAAGTTCCTTGAGGGCAAGGACTGTCTTTTTCCACATTTTTTTGTATCCCTAGTACTTAGCATAGTGCCTGACACATAGCAGGCACTTAATAAATGTTGATTAACTGACTGATATTCAATTCTACAAACATGTATCAAGATCCTACCATACACATGATACCATACACTGTATAAGAACATGTAAATGTTTTCTGAATTTTCAATCTAACTAAAATAAGCATGAATAACCATTCAAGGGAATAACAATAAACTAAATTTGTCCATCAACATTGTAGTTATACTCAAAAATAAGAAGATGGATTTCAAATTAGAGTAATCAAAACAAAAGCATTATCTAAAGGTTGAAGTACTTCATTCTCCAATCAGATTTGTGTTCCAGATCTCATTAAGAAGAAGAGCTCCAAAGAGCCCAAGCATGGAATGCCCCAATAAATCAATCAAACATTCATTTAAATTCTTACTGTATACTTAGTGCTATTGATTCAAAAACAAGAAGCTCCAAATGATCCCAGACACTCAAGAGCTTACATTTTAGTAAAGAAGACAATATGTGCATACATAAGCACAAATATTATATATATATGAAATAAATACAAAGTAATTGGGGAGGCAGAACATTAGCAGGCAAGGATCAAGAAAGTCAATATAAAAGGTGACTCAAAGAAAATCAGGAATTTTCAAAGGCTGGGGTGAGAAGAACATGCATTCAAGGCATGGATGACAGTCTGTCTAAGGGCAAGGAGACAGGAGATGGAGTCCATGTGTATGGAACAGAAAGTAGGTCAGTGGCTAAATCAAAGAGTGTGATGATGGAAAGAATATGTAAGAAGTCTACAAAGGTAGGAAGGGGCCAGTATTGAAAGGAATTTAAATTTCAGATCTTATCATTGATCTTAGAATCAATGGGGAAAAACAGAAGTTTATTGAAGGGATCCAAGTATGCTAGGTTCATCAATCTAGAGATGGAAGGGACTTCAGAGGCCATCTTATAGATGGGGAAGATGGAGTCCCAAAGGTTGTAACTTGCATGGGTTCACACAGGTGGTGAGGGAATCAGACCTGCACCTTTGAAAAATCACTTTGATGGAACTGGAAATTGAGGGGATGCCCATCAACTGGAGAATGGCCAGACAATCCGTGGTACATAAATGTAATGGAATACTATTGTGCTATAAGAAACAGTGAGCAGGCAGATTTCAGAAAAACCTAGAAAGACTTACATGGATTTAGGCTGAGTGAAGCGAGCAGAACCAGGAGAAAATTGTACACAGTAACAGTAACATTGTGAGATGATCAAGTATGATTGACTTAGCTCTTCTCAGCAATACAATGATCCAAGATAACTCCAAAAGACTCATGAAGGAAGATGCTATCCACATCCAGAGACAGAACTGATGGAGTCTGAATGCAGATTGAAGCACACTGTTTTCACTTTCTTTATTTTTTTCATAGTTTTTTTTTCCTTTTATTCTGTTTCTTCTTTCACAACATGACTAATATGGAAATATGTTTTACGTGACTGAATATATATAACCTATATCAAATTGCTTACTGTCTTAAGGAGGATGGAGGGGAGGGAGGAAGCAAGAAAAATTTGGAACTCAAAATCTCACAAAAAGATGAATGTTAAAAAAAAAAAGAAAATCATTTTGGTGACTATGTGGAGGATATGTTAGAAGAAGAAGTTGGAGTTAGGAGGACCACAAAGCAGGCAGTTGACTGGATATGTAGAGTGTGGGAAAGTGAGGCATTGAGGATAATACTATAATTGCAAATGTGGAGAGGGTGGTACTGCTTGGTAACAATAATAGGGAAGTTCAGAAGAGAGGACGGTTTAGAAGCAAAGATAAGATTTCTGTTTTGGTCATGTTGACCTTGAGATGTCATTGGGGTATCTAGTAGGAAATGTCTAACAGGCAATCGATGGATTTTGGAAAGGAAATCAGTAGAAAGACTAGAGCTGGAACCCAGGAGCACTAGATTCACCAACCTTTGAAATGCCCAAAACAACAACCACAACCCCTAAAGAGTTGTATTAAAAAAAAAGGTTCAACACTTTGAGATAGATACTTCAAAAATGATATGTCTATTCTTTAATTCAATAAACATTAAGTGCCTATTATCTACACGTTGCTGAGCTGGCTCCTGGGGATATAAAAATTTAAAAAGTAAGTCATGGGGATGGATGAGATCACCAAGAGAGAGAAGAGAGAGAAATTGTAGACGACTGAAAACAGAGCTCACATTTAGGGGAAAGGAAATCCATTTAGTTAAGAAGGCTCTTTTACAAAATACAAATCTTCCATACTTTATCATTTGAAAAATAACAGCAGGCACAGAGGAAATCTATGGTACATGAAATGTAATTGATTTTTCACACTTTCTCATATGACCAATATCTAAGCTTCAACAGATGCAAACTTAATAATACCAAGTCAGTTGGATTTTTTTTAAATTGTAGATTCTTATTTCTGACAAATATATCTGGATACAAACCAAAGTATTATTCAAATCCTATGAATGCCCTTTACATGAAAGAAGAGTAGAAATACAAATAAAGTTAATCTTAAGGTATATCTTAAGATATAACATATAATATATATAGTTAACCATAAAACTTATTTTTATTTTTAATGTGTCATTTGTCTTCCTCTGGGAAAATTTTTAGGGCTGCATAAAATAATTATATTGATTTTCTGGTTAGTCCTTTTTCAGTTGTGTCCAACTTCTTGAGACCCATTCAGGGTTTTCTTAGCAAAGCTCCCTTTACAGATGAGGAACTGAAACAGACAGGGTTAAGTTGACTTGCCCAGAGTTACACAGCTTGTAAGTGTCTGAGGCCAGATTTGAACTCGTGAAGATGAGTCTTCCTGACCCCAGGCTCAGGACTCTACACACTGTGCCACCTAGCTGCCCTGAGTATTGAAGTGTGTTCAAGTTCTTTGCAATTTATGCCCCTTCTAGAATTTGCTGTAATACAGAGATGGACATTTAGTATGATTATGAATATTGATCATTTAAATTACTTAGAAAAATTAGTCTATAAATGCTGTAGTGATATAATAGGGATAACTGAAGAAGTTCTGTGGTTTCATGCTTAGATCATTTTTATTTCAAAGATCCTTTTAGGAGATCTGTTGATCAGTTCTCCAGCCATTGGTGTATACTCACAATATGGATTATTCTGAAGTATATTAAGTGGTATAAAAGGTGTAGTAGAAAGTGTAGTAGAAAGAACACTATCCTTAGACATAGGAGAACTTAGTTAGGCAGTTGGCTTTGCCATTAACTTGTTGTGTGATCTTAGGGAAGTCACTTCAGCTCTTTCATGGCCTCAGTTTCCTCATCCTGTAAAATGAGGGGGTTGGATTAACTGATCTCTAAGGTCTTTTCCAAACTTATCATTCTATGCTTTGGTGACCCTTGAAATTATCTGAATGTTTCATGAAGGGAATTCTTATTAATAGTTACAATCAGCACTGCAAACAATTAACCACCATTTTGAAAGCACCTACTACATGATCAGTGTTATGCAAGTCACTGGGGTTACAAAGGCCAAAATCATACAGTCCCTTCACTAACAGAGTTCACTTTCAAATGGGGGAGACAACAAGCACAAGTGTAAGTGTATATAAAATATATACAAGTTAATTTGGAGAGAGAAGGCACCAGAAGAGCTGAGGGGGATCCAGAAAGGCTTTGTTTTGAAGGTGGCACTTGAGCTCAATTTCAAAGGAAGCTAAAAATTCTGAGACAGAGGTTTCGCATTCCAGTCATGGTAAACAGCTGGGGCAAAGTCATGGAAATGAGAAATGGAACATCAAGAGTGAGGTAGGGCAAGAAGGCCAGTCTTACTGAACCATGGAGTTCAATAAGGGGAGTAACCTCTAATAAAGCTGTAAAGATAGATTGGAATCAGGTTGGGAATGAATTTAAGTGTCAGGCAGAGGAGGTTGTCTTTGATTCTAGTGGTAATAGGGCATTTATTAAACATGTAATATATGGCATGAACTACATTAGCAAGGTGCTAGGGATATCTAAAGAAAAATGAAACTGTCTCCAATTTGAATGGGCTTACATTCTATTGAAGCTGATGACATAAACAAATATGTTGCAAGTCTATTGAAGGAGACAACATATGTGTGTAAATATATTCAAACTATTCCCCCAAAATTAAGGTGATTTGGGGTGGAGGTGGGGAGTGGGGCACTAGTTGCTGGGAAGATCCAAAAGGCATTGTGTATAAGGTAGCATTTGAGCTGAGTTTTGAAGGAAAATGTAGATTCTAAGAGGTGAAAGTTACAAGCAAGTATATTCCAGATATCAGTGACAGGCTGTGCAAAGACATGTAGGTGGGAGATGAAAAGTATACAAGGAGCAGTAAAAAGGACAATTTGGCTGAATTGTAGAATATATGATGGGGAATGACATATAAGTATGATAATTGGTCTATTTCTAGGCTCTACCTGACCCAAGTGATTCCATGCTTGACCACCAATTGATCCACCTATGTACCAGTTCCATGTAACCAATATTGGTTTAGTCAAATTCACTTAAGCAAGAAACTTAAAGTTCTGCTTATCACAATCCCATCAGAAAACTTTAATCCTGGTATGCAAGGTTAGCAAATTGTTAATCAAAACATTCTTGAAACCTATGTACCTCCCTAGTTACACCCAAATCAGAATAAAATGTAATTGGAAAATGTTTAACAGAAAAAATAAAAATATAATACAACATAGATAATGTTAATTTGTAACCCTGTATGCTAGAAGGATGGTAGTTCTCTGGACAATAATAGGAAAGTCAAAAGGGAGAGTTTTAGGGGAAAAAAGATGAGTTAAGTTTGAGACATATTTAATTTAAGATGGCTATGAGACACCCAGGTTAGCATGTCCAATAGTCAGTTGGAGATCCAAGAGTGGAAGTCAAGAGAGAGGTTAGGACTGGATAAATAAATCTAAAAATCATCTACATAGATACAATAGTTGAATCCATGGGAGCTGATTAGATCACAAAGTGAAAAAGCATTGAGTGAGAACTGAAGAAGTCCCAAGACAGAGCCTTTAGGGACATCCATAGTTAATGCACATGGCCTGGATGAGTATCTATCAAAAGAGACAAAGAAGAAACATTCAGATAGGTAGGAGAAGGGCCAGGAAAAAGCAGATTCACAAAAACTTAGAGACAAGACAATAGCAGGAAGGGAGGGATGGACAGTGTCAATGGTTACAAAAAAAAATCAAGAAGAATGAGGATTGAGAAAAGATTTTTTAGATCTGGAAAATAAGAGACCATTGGTAGCAATAGATAGAATGATAGAACAAGTCAGGAAGATTTCAGTTCAAATCCTCCCTCAGACACTTATTAGCTTAACCTCTTGCCCTCAGTTTGTTCAAATGTAAAATGAAGATAATAATAGTGACTACTTCACAAGGTTGTGAGGACCAAATGAGATAACATGTAAAGTACTTTGCAAATCTTAAAGTGCTCTATAAATGCTAACCATTATTATTACTATTAATATTTTTATTGTCAAGGTTTTTTAAAAGGGATTCATGCATTGTAAAGAGAGATGAACTTGAGGATGCTTAATGTCCCTTCTAAATTTGAGATCCTAAGATTCCTCCTTTACAAAAAAAAAAAGGTAAATTTTAGTGCTCTTAGAATCCAGATGTCTTGCCAATGTATCATGAAAATTAACACATTTCTAAAGTAAGATCTCTATTATCATGCCTCATCTAGGTCTAAATTACACATTGTAGATGTATTATATGAATTCTAGGTATGTTTCTAACCCATACTATCAAAAGAAGATTTGTGAACTGATAAAAAAAATCCATTAGTACTTAATGGTAAGAAAGCAAGGGTCCATCTTCACTCCAGCTGATGTACACTTCCTGAGAATTTGAGATTTTGCAATAGTAGGGAGAAGGGGTTGAAGGAAGGAAGATTGTTTAACTCTGTTAAACCACTGTGAAAGTTTTGTTTTGTTTTGTTTTTTTAGTTAAAACTTTGATCTTTGATAGTTCTATGAGACACAGTTGCCTGGTGTTCACTGAAAACTGGACCTAAAACGACTGGTGGAGAAATGAAAACTACAAAGCAGGAAAATGATGTAAAGTACAGACAGGCTATGTAAAGAACACAGACAATAACAAACTTAACAGCTAAACTTAGTTCTGACTCATGGAAAATGGAATGGGAAATAAGGTTACTCAAATTTGGACTAATGAATCATACAATGTAGAAGACAGATGTCAAGAAAACACTTTTGTAAGACCACAGAAATGATAACTAAAAGGAGAGGAAAACATATACACACTCCCAAAGACCAATAATTTTAAAGAAAACCCCAAACTATTTGCCAACTTTTCTTCATTTCAGAAGTTGACAGAGCCCATGTTAAAATGTTGCTAGGCATACCAAGCTGCTTAATTTTATAAACAGAAGTTCAAAACTGAATGTGGAGACTTTTTCTTGAACAGTAACTTCAATCTGGTCACCAAGTTTGGGCCTACATCTTTGAGAACCACAAACCTACATATACAGTTTCAAAGGGCAGGTGTTAATAATAGATTTTCATGCGGAAACACACCAAGTATACATTTCACAATTAAATAAAATTTTGGAAATCTAGGTTATGATGTTTTTTTCTAGGTGCATAGTCACACCAAAGGTACTAGTCTCTAACAGGGAAAAGCATGGTGTAATCACTTCACTTTACATCTGCTACACTACCTGGTTTCAGCTTCACTAACAAGATGCCTTTCCCAGGATAAGTGCATTACTTCTAAACTCACCATGGTGCTGCTAAGTCAAACCTTGATTGACACTACTTTCCTCAGTCTCCTTTTCCCCTCTCTCTGGAGGTCAAATTACTAAGCTCCTCCCAATGTCTTCCTTTATTAGAGGGTAGAAATTGGACTTCAGCTCATTCTACTTTGCATATACTCCTCTGCCTAGTTTTAATTCCATGGAAGAAGATGCTCCCATGCTGGTACCCCCTGGTGTCATTCCTCTGCCCCACACCCCCCCCACTTTCCTGTCTCCTTTTATGTATTGTCCCCTCCTGTAGATTATAAGGTCCTAGAGGGCAGGTACTGTCTTTCTTCTAATGAATTGTATCCCCAGTATTTAACACAGTGTCTGGCACATAGCAGGCATTTCATAGATATTTATTAGATTAGACTGCATTTTGTGGCAAGAGATCTGGTCCAAGAGTTAGGACACCTGAGTCATAGCTTCTTAAGTCATCTAATATATCAAGGTGTCCATTTTTTCATCTGTAAAACAAAGAAATTGTTCAACAATAGGGTGATAGGAAGAGCAAAGGCCTTGGAGTGAAAAGACATGCTCTCCTCCGTTCCCCTTACTATATGATCTTCATCAAAGCCACTTCACCTCACTGGGCCTGAATTTCCCCATCTGTAAAATTATTAGATCTCTTCCAATTCTAATATTCTACAATTCTGATTAGATTATTTATATGAATCTAAATAACCATTTGTTTTACTCTATACGTGAAGTTTAAAAAATGAAATCACATTCTACAGGGTGGCGAAAAAGAGGTAGAGGGGAGGCACATGGGACAAATGTTAACTGCTATAGTTGTCTCCATTTAAGACTGGCCCTCAGAGGACACACTGTCAATACTCTCAAATGGCTCCCTGCAAAAATATGAGGAGCAAGTGGATTCAGAGCATGGTGACATGAGGGAAGAGGTTGTAGGTTGAATTCGTACAAGGGGAAATTGACTTCTTTTTTTGCTCCATGACCATAGACTACAATCTTTTTTCTGGTCCTCAGATGTTTTACAAATAAAAGCTACAGATATCAGCAGGTGAAAGATCGTTGATGGAGCAGTACAAATCTATTACTATTAAACAGTCAGTCAGTCAAGAAGCATTTATGAATCACTTATTATGTTTCAAGCACCATGTTAAGCAACAGAGGTAAAAAGAAAGGCAATACAGACCCTGACCTCACGGAGCTGACATTTCTAAACAAAGAGATGTTAGTTTCTTTTTTATAAAAGGAAAACAGTACAATTATTCAAAGAGCATTACTTCAGAATGGATAGTTAAAGAACAACTGATTAGGTTTTTCATTCAGATTAGTCCAAAAACCACAGGCTAGTGTATTGAAAGAATGCTTTCTTAATATTTCCGAGGGGGGATGAGAGGCATCTGGCTGTGTTTCCACACTATGTTTAATGTAAGGAAGCAAAAATGTACATGCAAACTTGTAGTGAAAAATGGTATTCTTGTAGATTGAAAGCCAATTAGGAGAAAAATCAAATGCTTTCTGTAGAATGTTAAGAACTTGGAGGGGAGAGATTATTTTGGTTTTTGTCTTTATAAAAACTGATGTGTCATACATGGGAGCTTAATAAATGCAAGTTGAATTGAATTTATCATCACAAACTATGTAATTTTCCTCTTAGTTCTTACAGCAGTAAAAACAAATCCTTCACTCTATGTGGCTGTATTCCCTAGCCCTTAGAAGTTCTCCAGGGCCTAACTTTCTTATTAGTAAACATTTCAATATACAACTCAGTTAGATTTAGGAGTATTGTCAAAGCCAAAACTAAATTGTCAATGAATGAATCATAAGTCTGATGTGTAGATGAGCTACTCTGCCTTAGCTGCAATTACTTTTTCCATAATTATGCTCTCTTTTCCTAACTCCGTTCCTTTCTCAGATGGTGCCGCAGTGGACTGAGTGCTGATTCTGGAGATAGGAAGACTTGAGTTCAAATACAGCATCAGGCACACTACCTGTATGACCCTACGGAAGTCATCTACCCTCTGCTTGCGTCAGTTTACTCAACTGCAAAATGAAATACACAATGCAACCTACTTCATAGGGATATTTTGCAGATCAAATGAGATAATAGCTGTTTTTAAAAAAAAAAGTGCTTAACACCATGCCTGGCACATAGTAAGTACTATGTAAATGCTTATTCTTCTCCCTTCCCCTTCTTTACTATCATGCAAGAAAAGTGTTAGTTATTAACTGAGATGAAGAGATCCTATGAGATCAAGTGTTAGAAAAAAGAGAAAATTGTGTTCCCAAATCTCAACTGGGCCCTCACTGTAGCAATAGAGTCCTTGTTCTCCACCCTACTGGATTCTATCTCCCATCCCCCATGGTGGTTGTTTAAAGTGGTGTTCTTCTTCAGCATCCAATACCACTTCCTCCTCCACCCTTAGCTAAGGAATTTCACTCATACTTTGCCCCAAAATAAGTTCCATCCAATATGAAATTCCTTTTTCTCTACCTCTCTACACTTTACAACCATATTTAAATAAGCCCCCAGTTCTGTCCTCTTTTATTCCAATCTCCAACGAAGAGGAGATGCTTGTCTTCACCAAAGCCACATGTACCCTTAATCCAATCCCATCCTTTTTCATCTGCAGCAAATTGAAACCTCAATCAGCCTTTCTCCCCTTCCTCTCCCTCCTCTTCCTTTCTCCTTTCTCTCCTATTCCCTCCTTCCACTTTCCTCTCCTCCCTCCTCCTCCCACCGCCTTGCTTTGTTCCTCCATTCTTCTCCCTCTCTCCTTTCATTTCTTCAATTTCTCCCTTTCTATGGCTCCTTCCCTGATACCAACAAACACTCCCAAGTCTCCCCCATGATTAAAAAAGTGTCAGCAGTCCCTACCATTCCCTCTCATCACCTTTATCTCTCTTCCCTTTCTCAACCAAACTCAAAGAAAATGCTACTGTCAAGATACTATTAGGAAACACCCTGTGTTCCGGAGCTAAGGCCCAGCAAGCAAACCGTGCCCTGAACTTGGCATAACAACAATCCTTTGCACTCACCCTTTGGATGATCTCAGCCATAGCAAAATCCCAGAATTGTTTCATTTGATTATTATATTGCTTTGACTAGCACCAGGTGTTCCCTGAGCCCAGATAAGCACCTGCAGTATCCACATCCCGGTCATGAAGCCCGGCTATGAATCAAACTTGTCTCATTGTTGCTGTTCCCCGTCATTGTCAGGGCTAGAGCTCACTGTGTAGTCATTGGTATATGTATTGAGATTTGCCCGGAGGAGAGGGAGAGAGCAGCACATGTGTCTAGTTTCCTTCCTTGCTTGCAAACCATTTCTCTCACTATAGAAAATAAACTTTTGTCTTCATCTCTGCACAGTTGCTCTTGCCTGCTCTGTCTATTCAGCTCCAGCCTCCACAGACCAAGAGGTCTGTGGTCCAGTTGACACTACCTATACTTACTGCTTATACTTCCACTCTTTTCACTTTTTAATCCATTTCAAACTGACATCCAAAATCATCACACACCTAAAACTATGCTCTGCAAAAAGTTGCCAGATCTGATGGGCTTTTATCAATTGTCATCCTCCTTGACCTCTCTGCAGATTGACCCTGTTAACCACTCTTCCCTCCTAGGTAAACTATCCCCTTTGGGTTTAAGCATCATTACTCTCTCTTGGTTCTCCTAATTGTATAACTGTCACTTCACAGTCTCCTTTGCTGGTTCATTATACATATTATACCCGCCAACAATGACTTTATACCAAGGTTCTATCCTGGACCTTCTTCTCTTCTCTCTATATTCCCTCATGTGGTGACTTCATCAATTTCTAGTAGTTTTAGCTACTTAAAACTTTATGTAGATATCTCTTAGAATTATATACCTAAACTTTATCTCTCTCTTGAGCTCCTGTCCCAAATGACCAAGGGTCTACGGCACATTCTGAACTGCATTATCATAGGAATCTCAAATTTAACATGTGTACAATAGAATTTGTTGTTGTTTTTCCAAAACCTGCCCCTTTCCCAAACATCCTTATTTCTCTGAAGGGCAGTTATCCTCCCAAGCAGTCATCCTTCAAATCTCAGTGTGGTCCTTGATTTCTCATTCACTACACAAATCCAGTCAATTGCCAAATCTTTCTGTCTCCATATCTCCTCTTTCTTCTCTCCCCTTTCCCCCTCTATACAACCACCACTACCCACCCCAGTTCAGACCTTCATAACATCTACGCTGAATTACTATAAATAGTCTATCAACTGAGCTTCATCTCATCTTTTCATCTGCTAATTCATTCTCCACTCAGCTACCAAAGAGATTTTCCTGAAGTGCTTGTCTGACCTTGTCATTCCTCTACTTAATAAATGCTAATATCCCTCTCTTATGCCTACTCATAAATATGAACTCCTCTCTTTAGTATTCAGTACCCTTACAACCAGGCCCTAGCATACCTTTCTAGACTTTTTTTTCTTTTTTTCTTTTTTGACCTAGGCAAGTGACTTGCCCAGGGTCACATAGCTAGTAAGTGTTATGTGTCTGAGGCTGAATTTGAACTCAGGCCCTCCTGAATCCAGAGCCGGTGCTCTATCCACTGCCCCGCCTAGCTGCCGCTCTTTCTAGATTTTTAATACATTATTCCCTTTAAAATAAGCTACAGTGAAGTCAAACCAACTTTCTTATTGTTGCTGATACATGATACTCCATTTCTCATTTCATGCCTTTGCACTGGCTATATCCCATGCCTGGAATCCACTTTCTCTTCTGATTCTTAAAATGTGGTTTCCCTCAAATCTCAACTCAAATATTACCTTCCATGTGAAGCCTGGCTAAATTCTCCCAGCTGTCTTCTGTCACAAATCACCTCATATCTAGTTTGTATATAATACTAAATATTTGTATATAGAAGACCCTGATTTGCTAAACTGTGGTACCTCCCACAGAGCTAGACATACATTATGTCTCTTTTCTATGGAATATGTGAGCCGGAGCTTAGAGAGGTAAAGAAAGAAATTCCTTCCCCCAAGTCTGCTGAAAGTTTATGGAAAATAAAGCACTTTTTTCTTTGTTCACAGAAAAGATTCTCTAGAGGACAGAAAGCATCAAGGGAAGCCTATCTGTTAATGGGTTTGATTTTTTATCAGGTATCCATAATTCCTATATCCTTTGATGATTCCCTGTAAAAACAGAATTAACACTACTGTTGTCTGAGAGTAGTCATTCTCAGCAGAA
Organism: Vombatus ursinus; assembly: GCF_900497805.2. NCBI lineage: Eukaryota > Metazoa > Chordata > Mammalia > Diprotodontia > Vombatidae > Vombatus > Vombatus ursinus. The sequence goes on along the minus strand of NW_020945437.1, from coordinate 5,004,113 downwards.
TCAGAAACCCAAATATGTTTACTCTGTTTGCCTTTACACCAAGATTACCCCTCCACTATATGCACCTATTCGATTATTCAGCTAAGAATATACATACATATGCATATAGAAGGATAGAGAGAAAGATAGAGATTTATAATACTGGTCATGTGGCAAAATTTGCTTCTAGAAACAATCAATTTCTCTAAGATTCCATACCATATTGCCAAAGGTAGCAATCTGTGTTGTTCAAAACATTTGATGGAACAATTATCCATATCATTTACCACCATTACCAAAAGGAAGGGCATCTCCCTTTCCCTCAGTCTTTTCACACTATTGATTCTCTTTCTTCTTGGCATCTCCCAAGATTCAGACATGCTGGCACCTTCAATAGTATTATACAACTCATTAAGAAGCCTTAGGGCTAAAAAAAGATTATGGACTTTATAATTATGCCCAAACAACACCAATGTAACTTGGGACATTCAACAATAACTGAACTGCCTGGACTCACTGTTTTGAAAAAGCAGGAATAAGGGATAATCTACTTGAAGACTGAATACATTTCAAAATTTAACTGACTTTCCATGCCCTGAAATAAAAATTAATCCCACTTTACTTGACCAAATGATTATATCACCTCCTTTTATTAAATTTCTGAAGAAGAAACTATTTAATTCCATATTTATTAGGCACCCATTACATGCATAACACTGTGCTAAGATGTAGCTACAAAAATGAAAATGGCACAGTCACTATTTCCAGTTTTAGTAGAGATATAATACACATACACAAATAATGAGTAGTTAGAGACCAGAGAATATGAGATATCAAATAGTGATACATGAAAAATTCAGGGAAGCAGGGATCTCTTTAACAGTTGGTGAGTAGTAGTGGTGCTAGAGGTATAGGGGAGTGAGAGAGAATATTATCACAAAAGACTTCATAGAGCAAAGGAAACTTGAGCTGGTTCTTGTGGAAAGAAATGATTTCAACATGTAGATATGGGGGAAAATTCTCAAAGCAACAAATTTGAATAAAAGCATATTCCTGAGGCAGATAGATTCTCCCCCCCAACTATCCCATGATAAGGCTCAAACTTCTCAAACTATTTAAATTAGACACTACTTATTTTCTACATTCAGTTTGCTCATCAAACTCAGTTATTAATTACACATTTCTTGAATAAATGCAATTTTCCAAGTAATATGACTACAAAAATATGTCATCTTCAAAATCATAAAAATGAGTCCAATACCATGATCTCCAACTGTTCTTGATTTTAGATTCATTCTTGTGTAGAATGGCTTCAAAGACTAAGAAAAAGGGTATTTTATTAGTTGCCCCAAAAGCAATCAGGAAGATATTTCAGTAAACTTACTGCAATAACAAAGGGGAGACCATTCAGCAGCCATAAGTCAGATATGTACTTTGATTTTTTTTTAGAGGTGCAAGTAAAAAGTATACACTGATCTAGCCACCCTCTCTCCATGGTCGACTAGCTCATGATTAGAGATCCATGCTAATGAGACAAAGGTCCTAGGTTTCATCATCATGTGGTCCTGTTAGCACTGCTTCTGTGCCATGGCAACCAAAAGCCCTTTGACCCTGGCTAGACAGCTCACAAATTGGTGCCAAAAATGACAACAGGGAACAGATGAGAGTGTGGACAAATCCTACTGTTTTAATATCACTATTGGAAAGAGAAATGGATGTGCATGACTAGCTGATGGTAGGCTGATATTACAAATTAAAGAACATCATTATTATCCCACATAAATCCCTGGCTATCTTCTGTAATTCATTAATAATCAAATTTCCCTTGAAAATGAAATATATAACATAGAAAAATCTTGGCCTAGATTCTTCAGAAACACTATGGACATAATTACTTTAAATTTGACATAATTTGGGTAAAAGTAGTTTGTCATTTGTAAAAGGCTTAAAATTGAATTTATTGTTCCATACATACTATTCATTGACAAACATTAGAAGCTGGAGACATTCAGGAATATTGAATAGGCTCAGCTCAAAAGTTGCCTCCTAAACAAAGCCTTTCCTGTTCCTCTAGCTCCTAGTGAATGCTCGCTCATTCTCTCTCTCTCCCTCTCTCTCTCTCTCTCTCTCTCACACACACACACACACACACATATACACACACATATATACACATATATGTACACACACATATATATGTACACACACACATATATATACATACATATATATATACCTTAAATTATTATGTGTATAAATCCTTTACCCAATCAGAATGTAAGCTCTTTGAGGGTAAAAGCTGTTTTTTGTTTTCTCTTTGGACCCCCAGTGCCTAGCAACATGTCTTGCACATAGTAATTATATAAACAGTGCTTGTTGAATTTAAATGAATAAAAGTAAGCTTAAAGGAGATTTTGGAACAATTTACTTTACACAAAGTCAATAGGCTAAAAGGAATTTTAGTTCTTAACCTTAATGACATGTCAAATAAGAGAAATCAACTGTAATTATATGCCTGTCCAGGTATGAAAATAAATAGAACTTGAATTAGTAGCATTGATAATTCCAATTTATTTAATAAGAAACAAAATTTTAGTCCAAGACAGGCTAATCATCTAATGATGAATTTCTCTAAGAAAACAGAATGCAAAAACTTAAAAGTTCTTACCATTGTAAGAGTAAATGGATGGTTTTCTAGTGCAGACACTCTTGGGCAGTGAAGAATAATATACTGGAAGGAAGCAATGCAACAAAAATAAGAAAAATAAAGTTCAAATATTTCAATATTTTCAAAAATTAAAATTTAAAAACATTCTTGCTAGATTATTTGGAATAACTCACCTGGCCAGGTCTGGCTTTAAAATTTTCCTTGATCATTTGAACTTCCATGACATCTGATGGATGGCTGATGACTGAAATGATTGTCACAGGCTTATTACTCCTAATGCACCTGTAAAGCCTTTCAGCACAATAGAGGCACAATGGTAATGAAATCCAAAGCCAAGTCTAAACGAAAATAAGAAAAAAGAGAAAAGAAAAATACTTCAGAAACACTCATATTTCTATCCCCTTATCATAAACCCTTTGTAAAATGTTTCAAATTATGAATATAGAGAATCTAAAAATTATAAAGAAATGAAATTAGTCCAATAATCTTAATTGTGAAATGTTGGCTGCCACCCAAAGGACTCATTTTAATGGTCACTCTCCAACATCTTTAAGTAGGACGTCTGTACTCTGTTAAGCCATTTGACATTTACTACCTCATTTGAACTTTACAAGTACTCTGTAAGGTAGGTGTTGTAGATATTATTATCCCAGTTTTGAAGTTATGGACACTCAGACTCAAAGAAGTTGTGTCTTGCTTAGAGTCACCAAGCTACTAATTGTAAGAGGAAGGATGAATCCACATCTCATATGATTGCAAGCTCTTCCTTTAGATCATGCCCCTTTCATACTCTTCTTTTCTATCTATCCCTCTTTCTCAACTCTTTCAACATCCTAAATAAGTATTTCCTTTATTCTAAAACACAATGCTTTTTATGGAAAAAAAACTGCTCCAGTGACCTAATTCATTACCAGAGAGTCCTCAAATACACCCAGGCTTTCATAGCATATTAATAGATACTACACTATCTCCTTGGCATAGATTTAAAAACATAGCATGCAAATATGCTTTGAGGAAACACTTTTAATTCAAATGAGCAATACTGTATTAACTGCCTACCATATACAAGTCATGGGATGTGGGGCTTCAAAATGCCAACAAGTATTAAAAAAGGTTTCAGAAATGTTTATTACTTGATGAAATACATATGTTAATTATATATATTTATGTACCTTGTTTCTACTACACACACACACACACACACACACACACACACACACACACTTTGTTGTTGTAGTTCATCACTCATTTTGGGAGAGGACCAATGATATCATGGGTGGTCTTGACCTGCACTTGAATTGGATTTAAGTGAGGCAGAGCTGCACAAAGTCCTTCCTGTCTTACACACATACATGTATATTTTAGATAGACATAAAATGTATAGTTAGATATAGATAAGAATACAGATATAGATGAGATAGAGATGGAGATAGATTATACACTAGAAGAAGTGTAGGACATATCCTTTGTGGAGGCAAATTTCATCATGTCCTACATCCCTGGAGATTATTTTCACATACACACTTTAATTAATTCAATGGCATTTCTTTGAGTGATAGAGTGAAATGTAACCATTTATACTGATTTCTTATAATTTCAAAGTATGTAAATGGAAAGTTGTACTTCACATGGACCCCTGAGACTTAGTATCATGGGAATTATGACTGGTAATATCTCAAAATAAGAGTCTACTTTATTCACAAGGAAATGCATAGAAAAAAAGAGCGTCAAGTGCCAGTATATAGAAAGTTAGAAATTCCAGAAACCAAAGAAGGGAAAAATGCTAAAGGCCAAATAAGTGGAGGTCAGTGGTGGCAAAAAGAGAAATGTGCTTATTGTAGAAGTATATGGCACATATATATAAGGAAAAAAATTAGAAAAGGGTTTCTAGAAACAAATCACAAATGTGATATGGAGGCTTCATCATATATTAATATGGAACTTGAATTATATTGTTATCTCTTCAAGTTCTTTTTCTTCCAAAAGTGGAGAGGCTGAGAAAGTCACTATTTTCCTTGAAGAACAATTCAAAAAAATGGAGGAAGTAATGAGGGTAACAGCTATTCTGGACCTGAATCCAGCCAACAACCATTTGCAGAAATACAAATGAAAAGAATTTAGAAGGCAAACGAGCACTTTACTGCAGAATTTGTCATAGTAAAAAGCAGAAATCCAGGAGTAATCTGGTATTTATCCTAGATCTGGTGCAATCAGATTAAAAAGGGCACAGAGAAAGAATAAGTAGGATGCAATGAACTAATAAATTTCTGGAGAGGAAGTTAGCTGCAGTAAGATGGGAAGCTCTCAACAAAAATTTTGAAGATACGAGGAAAATTTATTCCAATGACAAGAAGGAACTAGTTAAAATATCTGATGTGCTGCACAATGAACTCATCAACCAACTTAGTGTTTTACAAGGAATATATGGAAGCCAAGAGAAGTATCAAAGTATGAATACAAATAAGCAGCACTTTCTTATAAGGACACTGTAAGGAATACTTATGCTTAAAGTGATGTCAGGCTGGCAAAGAATGTTAAGAACAATGAAAATGAGTCTTTTCTTTAAGAGGACAAAAAGGGACAATCCACTAAAAGTTATGGGTGAGGTGATGATAAGACTGAACTACTTAATATCTGTTTTGTTCCTGTTTTCTCTTTCAAGTATAATGACCTTAGAACTGGAAAATATGAATAACAATGCTTAATAGGAGGTGGAAATCCAGTATATGTGAAGAAGTAGCATCTTACTGTCTTCGGTGAATTAAAATCAGTAGGCACAAATTAATTACATTTCAAGGAATTGAAATAAATGGCAGATATGATTGCTGAATAATTACTAATGACCACTGAAATATCTTAAAGAAAGTATTCCTGGTGTAGGCGTGGAGGAGATCAAATGTCTTAATTTCCCAAAAAGAAAAAAAAAACCTCAAAATCTGAACAGAAGTGGGTATAAGATGTAAATTATAGGTCAATGAGCCTGACTTAAATACTTGGTAAAATTATGAAACATATTATTGAACAGGTTACTTATGATTATTTAAAAAAAGAAATTAGTGGTCACTTAAAGTCACCATGGGCAATTGCTTCCCAGATATTTCTTTTCCTCTAACTGCCCTCTGCAATGGCCTCCCAACATCTTGACCTGGCCACCATTACCAATGAGCCAGCTAAGTGGCACAGCAAACAGAATGCTGGACCTAGAGGCAGGAAAACTTGAGTTCAAATCTGGTTTCAGATATTTACAAACTATGTTACCCTGGACAAGTAATTTAGTTTCTGGCTGCCTTAGTTTCTTTTACTGTAAAATGGGAACAATAATAGAACCTACCTCACATGACTGTTCTTAGAATCAAATGAGATAGCATTACTAATATACTTAGTATAATGTCTAACACATAGTAGGCACTTAATAAATACTCATTCCCTTTGCCCAACCCACTTCCCCACAAAAAGGCTAGTGCCAGGGGGCAGGGGGAAAATGGAAAGATATTACAGCAAGAATTGATGGCCCTACTGTTGTTTAGATTCAAAAGAATTGCTACCTTCTCATAGTCAATCTTTTCAAATGAGTTGTCACCTCATATGGAGCAAAGTTAAGTAAATAAAGATGTACAGTACAAACTTTCTATATAGTTTCCCAGTGGTTACTGTGGTAATGCTCTTATTTTCAAGTTTGTCATACTCTGTTACCATCCAAAAACAAACACGAAAAGTAATCTGCTTGAACATCCTCAAAAAAAGTGGTTAGCCCTGTATGAGGTCAGGACACCCTCTTGCTTATCCAGTACATGCTGGGAGAACTGAACATTGATAACTTGTTATACATACATGCTTCTGAGCTCCTGGAAAACTAGATAGCTTTTGAAAAAAATAAATGCTGGAAACCCACATGATGCACACAACTAGACAAGAGCCCTGATTCTGATTGACCAGCCTCCCTTCCTTTCATCTTATCTGTATATGCGGTTATATGTATATCTTCACAAACACACACTCCTATCACCTCTCTTCTCCTTCATCTGAACATGATTTTGTATCACAGACGGTTTCCCTTTTCTTGCATTTTCTTTTTTAAAAAATGTCACCAGTCCCTCCTGTTATTATTGATGTATAAATAAATTTAGCTTAAAAGAAAGTAAAGTAAAATAAAAGTTAACATTAGCTTTGCTTCATCAAGAACATGCCATGCCAAATCAACTATTTACTTTTTTTTTGGACAATTATAACTAGTCTGGGAGAATAGAGGAATGTTAAATGCTCAGCATACACAAATTACAGCAAAGCACATGAGAAGTATTCTACTTCTATTCTTCTGAATGAAACAGAGAGAAAAGATGACTGAAATCAAAAACTTAGGGAAAAGTCTTTAGCTTACATATTAGATGACCAAATCAGAGCCTAAAATCCTGACAAGCTAGAGCAATTAGATAAATCTCATAAGATGAAATTTAATATATATAAATGTATCATGCATTTTACATTTGGATAAAAAACTCATTTTTAAATTCAATTCAACATCTATTAAGGTCCCATTATGTATCTGAATGAACCTATGCTAGAAAATGGGATGCAAAGACCAAATTAAAATAGTGCCTGACTTCAAGGACCTTATATCTTAGTGGGTAGGGGAGGGATGAGAGGTGGAAGTACAGCATATACAAGGGATTACACACAGGCAAACAACTACGAGGTAATTTGAAGAGAGAGAAAACTTTACCCTGAAGAGACAGGAAAGTTATCTTGCAATATTTGACACCTGAGCTAAGTCTTCAGGGAAGATAAAAATCCTGAAAGGAATGAATTCCAAACTTGTGCCAATTCTCTAATGGAAATGGAATATCAAATCCAAGGTGCAAGGAGTAGGCCAATTTCACTGTGTTGTAAAGTACTTGAAGAGAAGTAATATGAGATAAGTCTGGAAGAGTAGATTAGAACCAGATTAAAGAGTAGGTTACAGCCTTAAACACGATGGTAAAAAGTTTATGTTTTATTGTAGAGGAAATAGGAAGTCATAGAAGGATTATGAGCAGGAGAGTACCACCACCACTGTCATATCTGTACCTTGGGAGTATTATTTCAGTAGCTGTGTGAGGATGAATTAAAGAGAAGATGAAGTGAAGTAAGGGAATCAATAAAGAGTCACAAGAATATAGGTGAAAGGATGAAGGACAAGGCAAAAGAAAGGAAGAGAATTATGCAAACTATGTTGTGGAGTAGAGTCAACAATGCTTGGCAACTAAGTGAATGTTGGAATTGAGGGATAAAGAGAAGTTAAGAATGATTCCATAATTATAAACCATGATGACAAAGAGGATAGTAGTATCCACCACAGAAATTGGGAAGTTTGGAAGAGGGACGGGTTAAGAAGAAAAGGAGTTCCATTTTGGATAAATTGAGTTTGATGTGCCAGTGGGATATCCAGATAAAAATTTCACTTAACTTTTATTTTATTTTTTCTCAATTACATGGAAACAAAATGCTTACAATTCATTTAATAAAAATTTGAGCTCCAAATTCTTTCCTTTGCTTGCTTTTCTCCCTTCTACTCAGTCTCTATTCTAAAGGAAGTTACATCTTAATAGATTTAAAGCTGGAAAGTATCTTATAAGCTCTCCAATCTAAGCCCTTCCTTTTACAAATAGGGAATCTGAGGAACAGAAAGGTTAAGTGTCTTGCTCATGGTCATGGAGAAAGTTTCTGAGGCAGGATTTGAACCTAGGTCTTCCTGTCTGTAAATCTAATGTCCTCTCCATTAAACCATACTGTCTATCAATGACAGGATGTATTCTGTAAAAAAAAAATAGTCCCAAAGGAAGAGGGAGAAAATGACATCAAGTACAGAAGTAGAGAGTTTAGCCTTAGTGAGCAGATGGATGGAGGAGAGAATGTGTGATGCTGCTCATGATCTTGAGGAATGGAAAAACATTATTTGAGAGATCTCCCTTTTAATAACCAATATTGTCATCTGCCTTAGGTTGACTATACAGCAGGAAACTTGAAGAGACAAGAAAAGATTTGGCACAGTCAATGAGGGGAATGAGGGAGTCGATGAAGTAAAGCTAAAGGACCGTCAGGTGGTAAAGAAAGAGACTAGTATTGGAAATTAACCAGTAAACACTGTTGTGTGCCAAGCACTACATTAGGTATTAAGGAAAGAAAGACAGAAAGGAAATAATCCCTTCCTTCAAAGAACTCACAGGCAATATGTACACCTATAAATGTGCTTCTATTTATCTATGGATAGATAGATAGATAGATAGATAGATAGATAGATAGATAGATAGAT
>NW_020945437.1:4964144-4995167 GCF_900497805.2 Vombatus ursinus | reverse complement strand
GATAGATAGATAGATAGATAGATAGATAGATAGATAGATAGATAGATAGATAAATAGATAAATGATAGATATATGAGCTATATATAGGTAGAGAGAAATCTCTCTCTACATATATATGTATATATATACACATATATATACATATATAGTATGTGTATGCATATATATTCCAAATATATATTTATGGAAAACATATATAGAATGGATATGTATGTAGACATATATCTATATAGATATGTATATAAATATATATCTACATCTATATACATAAATTTTCCCCTCTATATATGATTGATAGATAGATAAATAGATAGGTAGACAGACAGACAGACAAAGAATAATTAAAGGTAATTTGTGGAGGAGAGGGTGGAAATGCTCTAGCCGCCAGGGGGATCAGGAAAGAGCACACGTAGGAAGTTGCACTTGAGCTGAGATTTGTTGGAACCTAGGAATTAAAAGAGGCAGAGATAAATCAAGATTATATTCCAAACAAGGGGAATAGCCTAGGGAGGCAAAGGGACAGAGGTGGTGAATACCAGAAATTGTATTGGGTGAAATTATCTTGATTTCGGGACTTTTTCAGCTATGCTTAGCAACCCAGGAAAACAGAGAAACAGATGTGGATGTTGACAACGAGGATGAAAGGGTGCCCCAGAAGCTAGGATGAGCAGGTTAAAATTTTTAGAATATTAACAGGAGCAAGAGATTCAAGGGTGGGACCTCGTGAAACATTAAACTGGCAGACCATGGAATCAAGACTGATTATTGGGGCAAATAAAGCCAGAGTTGGGAGACAGGGAAAATGAGGAAGGTTAAAAGGCCAAGAGAAACTGAACTTAATGACCTCTGAGATTCCTTTGAGTTGTAGTCATGAAGATACGCACACATCAGCCCAATTGGGGGGTGGGGGTGGGGTGGAGACTCTGTCTTCCTAGTAACCCTCCAGACAATTCTCAGGGACTTTACAATTTGTGTTCAAGCAGCACTGGCACACTCATCTTTGCTTCAGAGATGGCACTACATGGCACCACTCCACCATAAAGTAATTCTACTCCAGCTGGAGTCATGAAGTATAAGGGCTGGTAAAGTGAACCAAGGACTGAAAATATCCAGAAAAATTTAAATCAATTTCCAGAGGAAAATGTTCACAAGAAAACATGGTAACATACCATATGGAAGATAGTGTATATTTGTCAAAGAAATCAGAGAGCAAACATTTAGGTTTTAGCCAGAAAAGGAATGAAGATGGGGTCCAGGTACAATACAAGAATTGAAACACAATGGAGTTGAGCCATTAATGACAAGGTTCAAATAGATCATACCGAAAAATATCACGATTCCATCATCTTTGTGCCTAGACAAGCACATTTCCTCATCAGTTTGTTTGCTGAAAACAAAGCAAAAGTGAGTTTTTGAAGGATGAAACTAAGTATCCAGTGAAGGAATTTATACATAGTAAAAGAAATAGGCTAGAACTGAAAGGAGCCTTTGCAACTCTTTGTTTGAAACAGTCATCCATGCACAATCCTATTAGTTTTAGTCACTGGTTTAAAAAGACAGACTGCTAAGGATCCCACCCAGTCTCATAATCAGCACAGTTTTAACTCACAGTACAAAATATTACAAAAACACGTGTATTTCTTCAATATGACCAAGTGATCAGTACAATCTGGCCACAACCTGGAGCAATGTCCACAGCCAGAAACATTGGCATGACCAAAAAATATAGGATTAAGCTGACCTGAGGAAAATTTGCTTGGAACTTGGGCTCCTCTGCACAGATTTTCACAAACTCGTTCTGTATAAACAGCTCAGGATTTACAAATCCTCCAGGGAAAGGTTCAGGAACGTGCTCCGAGAAATACTCTGGCAGGGAAATATTCAGGTGGCGAGTTCTATTAGGACTGAGGCAGCCAGGAGGGTGTGCATCGAGATTAGTTTGATATTTCAGGAGCCCTCTAAAATGAAAATACAAGTAAGGGCAGGTAGGGAGAGAAGAAACAAAGATCAGATGCTAGAATAATGGTATTCAACTCTTTGTCTCCTGGATAACTCTTTTAAAATTAGAGATCAATTGAAAAGAGGCAATATAATGCAGAGGTGTCCCACTTCAAGCCTCAGCCATGCCATTTATTAGTCATGTGACCTTGGGATAGTCATGTAAAGTTTCTGGGCCTCAGTTTTCTCATCAGTCAAGTTAGGGGTTATGGATTTAGATTATATGTCCCTTTCATCTCTGAACTATGATAATTCTATGGCCTTGAACAAGTATAGCACCTCATTTTATTCTGGAGATGAGAAAATTAAATCTCCCAATAAACACTCTCCCCAAAAATTTGTCTCAAGCACTTGACTCTCCAATTAACATTTTGCACCAAATGACACAGACAATAAGGACATGGCCCTTTGTAGTATGCTTGGACTTGCTATCCTTAGGGTACAAGAATATCAGGAATACATGTGGCCCAACATGGCAGAATTTCAGAAAAAGCAGGAGGAAAAAAACAAATCCATTCTTATTTTAAAACAGAAAAATAACCTACTTATAATTCAGTTTAATTTCTTTCTTTTGGGTAAGAAGGGATATAAACAGACATTACTCATTCACAAAGAAACATCAAAGATATTTAATAATATGGACCAAAAACTGGACTCCCCCATGGCCTGAACATAATGTGCAAACAACAAGCAGGCTTTTAGTAAACTATTTGCTATTCATTTTCCTTATAAGTACACACACACACAAACACACACACACACACACACACACAGAATCACATGAAATTAACAACAGGCATGGGAACCCAAAACTCTGAACTCTCATCTAAGTCAATTCAAATAAACAATTACAAGGGGCTGCTATGTGCGAGGCATTGGTCCTACAAAGGCAAAAACAAAGGAAAAGAGAGACATTGCTTTCAAGGAACTTAAATTATACTAGGGTGATGCAAAACTGTATACTAAATGTATAAACATAAAGTAACTTTAGAAGGGAGAGGATATTGACTACTGCATGTAGGAAAGGGAGAGGCTTCCCATTGGTGGTGGCACCTGAACTGAGGCTATAAGGAAACTGGGGATTCTAAGAGGAATGGACCATGCAGTCAGAAGGGCGTAAAATGTGGGAGACACAATATTGAGTCTGGGAAACAACTTGTGGAATTTGTTTGCCTGGAGGAAAGAATATGCGAAGGGAAGTGATATAAAATTACTCTGAAAACACTAGGCCCCAGGGTGGAGAGTGAGGATACAGATAGAAGAAGCCTTCAGGAAGGGGGGTATTATTTAAGTTTGGACTTGAAGAATGGAAGGATTTGTACAGATAAATTAGACAGGTGGTCATTCCTGACTAGGGTAATAGGAATGAAGAGCATAATTTGGGAATGAGAATGAAGGTGTGGAAAACCTTATGAAAACTGGCCTAAATGACTTCTACCCAGCTTCAAGGCCCTCAAATCATCTGCCCAAATACATATCCATTTTTGTTTTGTTGTTTGTTTTTAATATTTTTTCACTTATCAAGCATTTTTTTCTCCCTCCCACCTACTCTGACCTACAAGATGGGAAGGTAAAAGAAAGGGGAAGGAAGGGTACTGAAGGGAACAGGAAATGGAAATAGAATGGAATTATCCATTTCTCCCTCTCTCCTTTCCCTCTAGCTCATTTTCTGTGGCCTGGTTCTTTTAATTGCCAGTGGTACTCAGTGACACAGATATCCCTGTAAACCGAATTCAGGAGAAAAAAAAATATTATTAATCTCTCCTACAGACCACTAAGTATCAATGAAGTTCACAAATAATGAACCTTATATTAGACCAGCCTAGTCTTTGTTCTTGTTCCAAAAAAAAAAAATTACAAGAGCAAACAATTCTTTGTAACACTAAAATATAAAATTGTATGAATCTACCTTCTAAATAAATTCTATAGGATAGTATGGTCCCAAAATTTATAAAATATATCCTGCAGAACAGTGAATACATAAAGTAATCAGATAATTCACCCTAGTAGTTAATTTTTAAAGTAAACTAAGAGGAATTCAAAAGGGAAAGTATTAAAAATTTCACTTCAAACAAGTATAAAAAGTAAGGCCAGTGCTGCAGTAACTTGCAAAAAGTGTGCCATGTTTGTGCTTCTGCCATTCTCAAATAGAACCAATGTATACAAAATAAGCAAGTTTGCCTCTGAACTAGAGAACAGGAAAACTGCATTTCTTCAGGCATCCCAGGGGAATGAAGAGTCCCTTGAAAGAAATGAACATGTCAATTCAAGTAGAATATAAAGAAGACAAAGGATGAAAGTAGCAAAGGGCAATCCTAACTTACAGTAGAAGGATGGAAGGTGAAATAATATGATGTAGAAAAGAAAGAGAAAAGTCATAAGGGTCTTCTTGTAGAGAGGAAAACTAAACCCTCTGAGCAGGAAACAGCCTCTTATAAAGCAGAGTTATGATGGAACTCCATAGAAGTTCCTAGGTTATGGGTGAGCTGGTAGGAGAGGAAGAAGAGATGAGTAATGGTGTTGAAGAAGTGGTGCCTGGTCAGTTAGGGATTGGATCAAATGGCCTCTAAGTTCCCTTGCGACTCATGGTTTCCATAATTCTTTTGTAATGTTTCTATTTTAACTTTAATCATAAAAGAAACATGAGTGATGGAAAGGGACAAAAAGATATGAAAAGAGGTAATGATTAAAGATCCAAAGAGGCTTTTCAAATAAAAAGTGTTAAATCTAAGATTATTTACCTACAAAGGACACTCAGTTAAGCATTTAAGATACTACAGGTCAAAGAAAAGCTTTTGTAGAATATCCCAAAAGGTAAGTGAGCTCAATACAATGGGTTATTTTACTGCTATATTTGGAAAGAGTTTAATATTAGCCCTAGATTTAGAAAAAGCACCTCTCAAATTCTGTATTTTATTTTGGATCCTAACCTGTGATTTCATCTATTTAGGTATCTCTCAGTTTGAAAATTCCCTCCACTAAATCATATCAACAACTCTTCTGTAACCTATAATCTTATAAAGTTATCTAGAGGTACTGAGTTTTTTAATTTGCCTGTGTCACAGAGAAAGTAGGTGTCAGAAGCTTCAACATAGGTCTTTGTGGATCCACGGCCGGCTCTCTATCCACTATAGTACATGCATCCTCAATTAATATTAAGGTTTATTTTTTCCAAGCTAACATATACACAATGAACCATTCTATTTCATCATACTTACTCATTGTAATAATAAGGAAACACTCAATCGCATATTAAAAAATAACTTGGATCATACTGAGCAAAAAAAATCATATTGAGCAAAACATAATTAGCCAAAATATGTAAACTAAGGCCATATTAGAAACTAATAATGGAAAAGTTCATGAATCAGACAAATCACAGAGTGGCAAAAAAAAGAAATTGGGATGAGAGTTAGAAGACCTGGGGTCAAGTCCAGACACTCCTTCCTTGAAGCTTAAAAAACCTCTCTGGACCTTAGTTTCCTCATCTTTAAAATGGAGAAATGATACTTGTACTACCCTATTTTACTTCCTTGTGAAGAAAAGTGCTTTGTAAACTACAGAGTACTATACAAATGTGAACTTTGCTCATTATATCTGACCTTGTTCTTACATGAATTACTCTGCCCCCAGTGGAACGTAAGCTCCTCAAGGGTAAGAACTGTTTTGGTTTTTGCATTTCCAGTATTTATCACAGGATCTTCACAAACTTCAACGTTTTCATGGATCTGTGATGCCATTGACAAGGATACTTCCTTGATTAGGGCAAACTGAACTCTACCTACCTTGCCTCAATCTGTGCAATCATCACCTGTCTATATCCTTCTCAGGGAGCCCATCCAATATAATGAGGACCTTCCACTACATTTTGAAATTGACTGGATATCAATGGAGCATGCAAGCTTATCCATCAATTATTCCTTGCTCTTACTATGTGACCCTAGTGATTCTATCAACTTTTGTCATCATGCTTCTCTTTAATGATAACCCTTATGCTGCATCTCCTGCATTATTCATCATTGGTAATATAGTGCAACCTGCTCAGAGCCATCATGTACCTTGCCATGACCTTTTGGATGATCTACAAATTAATTCTTCTATGATGGTGGTACTACATAAATCACACATTACAGAATTATCACAAAAAATATCTATATTATAAAGAGAGATATTTGTTTCATGGGTAGTTTGGGGCCATTCTGAGTACTGCAAAACTTCACAAAATCAATCAAATATGTTTCCTCTGCTCTCCAGCCCCTCCAACTCCATTCTGGACCTAGTCAATTGTCTATGTGAGGTGTTTTTCCAAGGCTTTTGTTTTGATAAGATAAATGTGCTATATGGATTGCCCATCTAACTGTACATCATGTATTTGAACAATAGGCATTCTTTATCCACTTGGTCTTTTCTAGAACACGTCACTAATGATTGTGATTGTGAATCAAAGATTCTGCAGTGTTTGAGGGCTTGATGTGGTTAGTACAATAGATAGTGCAATATCAATTAGACAAAGAATACCCAGGTAATCTCTCATATATAAGGAATACCACTACCATTTGGACATCTTCATAACAGTGGCAAACACTTTTAGTGGCCATATATCTTCCTGTTTTATTACTTTTGTGATATTAATAATCAGAGGGCCATCCAACAAAGAATTCACTATTGTTCCATTTTTCAAGAAATTGTGTACCTTTTTAACATATGCACTGGAGTCAATTTATTAGAGGAAGTGCTATAAGGCAATATTTGCTCAACTGAATCAAATGCCTTTTTTTTCAGTCAATAAAAAAACAAATAAGCGCAGTGGATAGAGCACTAGCCCTGGATTCAGGAGGACCTGAGTTTAAATCCAGCCTCAGACACATAACACTTACTAGCTGTGTGACCTTGGGCAAGTCACTTAACCCCATTGCCTAGCCAAAAAAAAACACAAATAAGCACAGTGACATTCCCTAAATGTGTTAGTCAATTATAGGACTGAAAAAATGTGGTTTGCCTGAGAGTATGGTTTATAAAAGCGTACCTGTTCCCTTGTAAAACTCTCATCAAAGATGTCCTCAATATTTTGCATAGATTATTTTCATAAAAAATTAATTCAGATTAGAAAGAAGGCACACATGTCAGTTGTTACTGATACATTACTGGTTGTCTTTTTCCAATAATAAATTATTATATGTATTATCCAATCTTTGCCATCTACCCCTTTATCATAAATCCAAACCTCTTCTGTGAATATTTGGTTTGGCCCACCTACTCTTCTCATTTTTATTTATGTATCATTTACACATGTTTACATAAACATAAGAGGCAGCTGGATGTTTCAGTGGTTAGAGCACTGGGATTGTAGTCAAGAAGACCTAAGTCCAAATCCAGCCTCAGATACTACCTGTGTGACCCTGGGCAAATCATTTAACCTCTTTTTGCCTTAATCCACTAGAGAAGGAAATGGCAAACCACTCTACTATCCTTGCCAAGAAAACCCCTGAACAGTATTAGCATGCTATGACCCATGGGGTTACGAAGAGTTGGACATGCCTGAATGAAACATAAATATGACTCGGTCTCTTCTACTTATACTGATCTTAAAGTAAAATGTGTGGTAGCCAAAATTTCACTGACAAGAAAATGAGTTTGATATAAAAATCATTTTTTTACGTTTTCTATATGAATATGAACCTCCAAGTGTGTGGTATCCTTAACTATCCTCTGGAAAATAGCTGAAATTTCACCTTCTTTAGCTAAAGCCCAGGCTTCAATGATACTTCCCTGCTGACTATTCAACAAAATACTACTCCCCAACCATCTCTCCCTCACCAGAAACTTAAACTCCATCTTTGAATTTGCGGGTTCTTATATGTGATCTTTTGCCATAATTTGTATTTGTATCTTCAGCATCCCTCTGGTACATAGTAAGTGTTTATTTTATGCTTTATACATCTATCTATCTATCTATGTCTCTCATCAATTTCTCTGAAAGCTTATTATTCCCCCTGCTGTTTCTTACTACTTTATCAGATGATAGTACCCAATCTTTTTTTTTACCATATTCCTCCGAAAGATTTAACAAATGAATCTATACCCTAAATTAGCATTGTCTGTGCTGCCATATCTTTGATTGGCTTATGCACGTTCCAGGTGTGTTTTTTTTTTTTTGCTCATTGTGGAAATTAATTTCCATCAATTAAGCTTCCCTAAATTGTCCAATCTGTGTCAATGTTGGTGCCTTTATCCATTTATCATTGTTTAAGTTTGTCTAAATATGTTGGATTGCCATTGCCTCAGGTGGGTAGGATAGCTTTCCTTCCTTTTATTTTTTTTTCTACCTTGCTATCAATATTGATCTTTGTTCTAACAAGTACATGGTCTGATGACATAGATGCACAAATATAGAAATGGCACATTGGTTAAAAAATCATGTCTTATGCCTGGCAATAAGTAGGAAGGAAAGAAGGAAATAAGCATTTATTAAATATCTACTTTGGGCCAGGAACTATACTAAGCACTTTATAAATATTATCTCCTTCAATTCTCACAACACTGAGATACAGGTGCTGTTCTTATTCCATTTTTATCATAGAGGAACTGAGGCAGATAGGTATTAAATGACTTGCCATGGGTCAGAAGAATCTGTGACCAGATCTGAATTCAGGTGTTCTTGACTCCAGAACCAGCAGTCCATCCACTGAGCCACCTAGATGTCTCTTTAAGTAGACATTTGATAGCTGCTTACTGATCATCAATCAATAAACATTCATTTACATGGCTACTTTATGGCAAGCACCATGCCAAGCATTGGTGATACACAGACAAAAGGGAAATTCACCTCAAGGAGCTTCATTCTAAATGGGGAGATATATACATATATAGGTATATGCAGAAGACATATACAAACCAAATAGAAGGCAAACATCTAAGGAAAGGCACTAGAAGCTGGAGGAGCCAAGGAAGGCCTCTCACACTAGGGGCTGCTTGAACTGAGTTTTGAAGAGAAGCAGGAATTCCATAAGACTGAGCTACGGAGGTTGAACATTCAAGAATAAGGGATGCTCATAGAGCATAGACATAGAGATGTGTGAGGAATGTCAAGTGTGTCAGTTTGCTGGACTATGAAGAGTGATATGTTAAATCAAATTAACAACAAGTGACTACTGTGTACCAGTCATGTGCTAAATGCTAGAGATACAAAAAACAGGAGGAAAAACAATCTCTGCTCTCAACAAGGTCACTGCAATGTCGGGAAGGTCCCATGTTGTAAAAAGTTGTAAATCCATATAGAGTTTATATTTGTTATTATAGTAGCTGACTTTTGATTGCCTATAAGAATAAAATAAATTCAATTTCACTTTTTGTGATGTCATGTGATGCTTACCATTTCAAATATATCCTAATTCTATTCTTAGAAAAAGTATATTGGCATAAGGATACTCTATAGTCTACAAGACTTTATTATCTTTTATTTCTTAGTCTTGAATGATTTTTTTCCAGTATAGTATTTGTCATCCCGCCCTATGCCCACCTTTACATTGCAGCCACTGGTATATTGTTGAATCAATTGAATTTTTGTATAATTTGAGGATCCTGATGGAATTCTTTATAGAATTTCAGTGCAAGCATATAAGAGGAAATTATCTTTGAGTTGATCTTTTTGCAAAAGTTTATAATAAGCACTGCAATTCAAGGTGCGCAAGTGTTTCATGACATGCTACTGATTTCTTTCTGAATGTGTGACATGCTGCTTCTAGTTTTTCTTTGAATACATGATAAAATACAACTCCTATAGCTCCATAATCTGCCTCTCCAAATAGAACCTCTGAGACATCTTCTCATCTTCCCATACTATTTATTTATATCTTCAAGTTCTACAAATAGCAACACTGTCAAGATTGCTATTTTTGGTTCCTCCAGCAGTACATCAACTCGGATCCTTGAATTAAGATATCACATTTCAATTAGAGACAACAAAAATAGGCATTCTTATTACTTTCCCCCCCTTCTCTGCTAACAACATTAAAGAAGTGAAAAGGACCAAGGACCACTTTTTATTCTCTTAGTTTCATAGGTTACTGTGGCCAAATAATTCATAAAATGGCTAGACTATCATTAATGAATCTTCTCTTGTGTATACCAAAAGTGCTTAATGATTTTTTAAAAGAAGTAAAAGCATTTAAAATTTTTCATTATAAAATATCATTGAAATACTTCAGAAGGACACTGAACTACATTAATGAAACAAAAAATGAATAGAATTATGAGTTCTATTTCCTTGAAGTAACATACAATTAACAACATCTTATTTCAATGTCAGTTGATTTTTTTGATCCTCTAATTCCAAAAGTTGGACCAGATGGCTTCCATGGCCCATTCCAACTCTAAATCTAAGACCCCAAGAATATTTGTTGTCCTCAATGTTCCCTAATTTCTAACCTTAAATCATTGTTCAAGCCATTTCTCACTTCTCATTCTCCCCTGCCCCCAACAATATCTTCAACATTGACTTGTTGAATTTTCACCAACACTTCAACATTCAGCTAAACCACTCTTCCCATGAAGATTTTCAGTATCTCCTTGCTCAGATCCAGAAAGACATCTTATTCTTCCCTCCTCCAGTTTTAGCACAAAGTATAACAATTGCACATAGTAGCTAGAGTGATAACTATGATAAGTTTTGGGGTTTTTTTAGAAATGTTGAATTAAGGAATGAATGGTATGGTGTTCTAATGCATATAGAAAAAGTTATAAAAGAACAGATTTTTAATGGTGCTAGATTCTTTTGCTTTAAATGAGGAAACCACTTAAAATTAAAAAAACTAAATTAGTGTGGTATAAGGAGTGATGATTATTGAATCAGAATACTAGGGTTCTAGTCCTAGCTTTATTGCTTACTACCTGAAAAATCATGACCAAGCCATATAACTTTAATGGGCCTTAGTTTCTTCACCTCTAAAATGAAAGTGTTGAACTAGATGATCTTCAACCTTAAATCTATGGGCCTATGAAGAAAAAGGCAGTGTTAAATATAGTTGCTATATTTCATAACTAAATGATTAATAATGGGAAAATGGGAAACAGTAAGGAGAAAGACGTAGTGAATGGTAAAGATTCCTGCTGAATAAAAATCAGTGGTATATGAGAGTAAGGATGTTTATTTCTAAATTATTTTCAATTTTATTGTAATATGCTTCAGAGAAATTTCTAGTTATTTGTAAAATATCTAATGTTATTCTACCATGGATAAATTTTCTTTTTAGTTAGAGTAGAAAGTTTATTTTCTTCATCATTCATTAGAAGGTAATTAAACTATCTTAAAATATATTATATAATATAAATTCTGGATATTATAAATTAAATATACAATTATAATATGAAATTTATTAGACAATATATCTAAAACAGAATAATGTATAAGACATTATAATATTTATTTTCATAATACACATAACACAGTAAAACTACAGCTTCATAATTTATGTTAGAGTCATTTACATTTTCTTGTATTTTCCTGTTACTGTTGTGTGTCTATGAACTGTTAGCTATATGAGCTCCATGAGTTAATGGTGTAATGAACTTAAAAAAAAAAAAACTAATGTGACTTTAGCTCAAAATAATAAAATAATGTCCAAAGCCTGGGGGGAGGGGGAGAGAGGAAATCATTCTAATATAATATTACTGGGTCAGATTTTATCAAGAGTTTTATGTTCCATTGGGGGAAGCATATTTTAAAAGGGAGAGGAAGAAAATGGGATATTCCTAGGCAAAGTAGAATTCAACCAGAGAGGATGACAAGAGCATTGACAGAAAGCATGAATTCTCATCCCAGTCTGCCATGTGGACTTGTCTAAGCTAGGCAATTTATTTCACCTCTCAGACCCTCAGTTTACTCATGGGTAAAATAAGGTAATTGGACTAAACGATCTCTAAGGTCCCTTCCAGATCAAAGTCCTATGATTTTATACTATATAAAATACCTTCTGACTCTAAATACCATGAACTTATGATCCTATACTTAGTTTCAGAAAAAGAAAAGATTTTTAAAAATCTTCCTAACAATTAGAACTGTCCAAAAATGAAATGAGCTATCTCATGAAGTATTTAATTCCAGTATTTGTTCATGTGTGAGCCTAGATTGAAGGACCACTTGTCAGTAATGTTACTGAAAGAAATCATGTTAAACTTAGGGTCTGAATTCTATGACCCTGAATGCTTCCAACTCTGACTCTAAAAAATCAACTATATTTCAATAAATGAGGAATGCTTTTATTGTTATTTTGTTTTGTTTTCCTTTTTTTCTTCAACGGATGCCATAGTTTTTCAGTCATTTTGCTTTTGGATAAAAAACAAACAAATCTGGTTTAACATTAAACACCTAGAAGAGGAGAGAGGATAAATACTAGAAAGTACTTGACAGAAAACAGTTAAATATTATGTAACAATATTTTTGTATGTTAAATATGTATATTAAAATCTTAGTGAATGTAGTATAATCTATGTTCTCTTCCTGCTTATAAAAATTCTTAATAATATTTCAGGGAGGAAATGCCCTATGCTTCTTGAAAACAAAAAATTCATCCATCAAATATTATGATACACTATTTTGCTTTTGTTCAAAGAAAAAATTTAATAGTTTCTGACAATTTTAGTTTGCTTGCCTCTAGCATGAGCACTTTTTTTCTGTAAAGAATTTAGAGCAAAATTCCACTCCTCAAATCCCATAAGAATAGTTCCATTTTTATATAAATGTATAATGTATTTTACTTGTTGAGAGATATTATTAAAGAGTCATCTGATCTCACCAAACAGAATAGGTTTTTTTTTTCTCTTCCATTCAGATTCATACTTAAAATATATACAGGTTTGGACAGAAGTAGTTCTCTAAGACTATAAGTTACAGGTAAACGTAGAAAGGAGTTTCCATACTGGACATTCCCAAAATAGTTGAATTAAACATGTAGGCTAAAAACATTTGGCAAAATCTGCCATTGTAGTGAGTTCATGTACAAAAAGAAAAATATGACAATCTAGGTCAACATTTTATAGAGCTTGGCTGTAGTCTTGGATTTCCCAATGAAAAAGTGTGTAAATTCCAAAAAGTCATGTGCTTAGGCTTGCCCAGGCATATATGATACCTATTCCTTTCCACATCAAAGGACAAATGTGATACCATAGTTCAAAATGTCAATCATCAACTTGGGAAAAACAAAGAAGATTACATTAAGTCATTATTCAGAATTCTAAATTGACTCAGGATTAAATCAAAATCAATATCAAAGATTTAGAGCTAGAAGGAACCTTAGAAATCATCCACTCACAAAATCATTTTACAGATAAGGAAACTAAGGCCTTGAGAGGTTGTGATTAGCCCAAATTCACACAGATATTGAGTTAGAAGATGAAATCAAAACCAAGACCTCTGGTTCCAAATTCCCTGCACTTTCCACTGCACAATTATATTTTCTTAAGAGAAAAAAGTTATACTTTAAAATAATACAGAATAGATTAAGTCATCAAAGAAATAAATTAATGCTTGTCTTCTTCTTCCTCCAATCACTTTGTTCCATCACCACCCCAAAAAAGCCCTAACGCCAGATGTGCCAGGTAAAGT
Organism: Vombatus ursinus; assembly: GCF_900497805.2. NCBI lineage: Eukaryota > Metazoa > Chordata > Mammalia > Diprotodontia > Vombatidae > Vombatus > Vombatus ursinus. The sequence goes on along the minus strand of NW_020945437.1, from coordinate 4,981,567 downwards.
AATAAAGGACTCAAGGGAACAATTATATATGATCTGGAGAATTTTATTTGTGTTTTATAACAACTCTCAGCCTAGAAAGCACAAATCACATATACAGGGTATCCTAAACATCATAGTGCAGTTTTTAGTTATTAAAGTTTAAAACTGCATTAAGTTGTAATAATATTGGAGTTTCTTGGTGAGATGGAGGGACAGAGGGAAAAAACAATCTTGTGTTCCTCAAACAATCAAAAAATGACTATATATATGTAAAATGGCTTACCCTGAAATAAGTTATGTAAAATAAAACCACATTTTTCATAGAACTGAAAAAATACAATAGATAGAATTAATTATAAAAACATCAGACACATATACATGTCTAGAACTGTGATTTCATTGGTTCAGGGAACTGAAAATATAAAAACTGTCCCTCCTAAGGCAGTCTGACTGGCACTTCTGAGTAACTTAAGAGAGCTCCCTGGGACAATGAAAGGTGAAGTGATTTGCCCGTGTTATACCACATATATGTGTCTGAAAGAATTTGAATCCAGATCTTCCTAACCCCAAGGCCAGATCTCTATTTACTCTACTGCACTACCTCTCAGATCACTGTAAGAATAAAGGGATGAACGCACAAGTGTATATGGGTATGTGTATTTATGATTCAACAGAAATGAGTGAGAGACCCAAAAGGAAGCATCACTTTGATTTTAAGTTTGGAAACTCTGTAAGAACACACACACATGTGTATGTATGTATCCATACATATATGCATACATACACCTATACACACACTGTAGTCTGATTTGTATTTTCCCCTACTAAGCTCCTTGAAGACAAAGACTGTGCCATTTTTCAGTTTATACTTAGCACCAAGAATAAGGCCTCACACTCATCTGTAAAATAAGGGGATTGGACTGAATAGTCTTTCATGTTTATATATATCTAAAAAGTTCATGATTCTAAGACACAGTCTGCCAGAAAACACAGAATCAAAAAATTTCAGAATTGTAAAGGATCTTGGCAGCCATTTGGATTCATTCATGCCTGAAAAAGAATTCCTTCTATACCAAGTCCAAAAAATGTTCAATCAGCTGGTCTTTAAGATGTCCAAAGAAGGGAATCTACTGTTTCCCAAGGCAGGCCATTTCACTTTGAGATAGACATATTTCTTATGGCATCAGGCTTAAATTTGCCACCTTGCCATGATCAGTCACTGCTCTAAGTTCTACCTTTTGCACTGGGGCCCAGCAGGACATGTCAAATCTTTCTCTTTTAAGACAACCCTTCAAACACTTGAAGACATCTCACATTTTCCATGACTCTCCTATTCACTATATTAACTGCCCTCAGCTACTTTAACTGACCTTTGGAAGAGGACACAAAGCCCCTCACCAGTATGGCTCCCAGGTGCTGGACCATCTTCACCTCACCAATATCCTTCCTGAATTGTGATGCCCAGACCTGAACAAAGAACTCCATATGTAGAATATTACACTTAACTGGGTGGCATGCTTATAAATATTTATTTAATTGAATTATCAAGTAAAATAACAATAGTTTTCACCATTGGCACTCACTAAATTTAAGATCTGTGGGCAGACTGGTCACTTTCCAATGCAACTGGTCCTCATCTCTACCTCCTAGCTTCCTTTAAGTTTCAGCTAAAGTGTCAAATGTACGTGAAGCCTATCCCAAGCAGCCTTCATTCTAGTGTTTTCTCTCTGTTGATTATCTCCAATATATCCAATATATTTCTTGTTTGTACATAGTTGCTTACATGTTGTCTCTGCCATTAGATTGTGAATTCCATGAGAATAGGGATTATCTATTGCCTTTATTTGTATTCCTAATGCTTAGAACAGTGCTTGACCCACAGTAGGTGTTTAGTAAAAATTTACTGACTGACTGACTTCTCTGAAGGTTATTGAAAACAACATCCCACAAATGTAACTTCTTTGTCAATCTTTCCATATTTCATGAACATGCTAACACATCACATTTCAGGCTAAGACTGAAGGAGCTAGGGACTTGACAGGCAACTCATTGCACAACTTCATTAAAATTCATTGAAATTTTGAGATTTGCAGCCTTAATACCCTCTTCTATTATCTGCTGATTTATTCTGTAGTCAACAAGGCAGTTTCACTGCTGTTTTCTTTGTTCTGCTTGTCATAATCTCTTTGTAATAATGTTCTTCAGTGAGAACAAGACCGTGGAAATTTTCCACTTTCTAACATATTTTTCTGATAGATCTCTAGTTTAGGGATTTGTTGTTGTTATTATTGTTTTAAGTCTTATAGAAACATTTTAGAAGTAAAAATGCCATGTAAATGGAATAATGTAATTGATTAGGTTTAGTTCCAAAGACATAAATTTTAAAGAACACGAATTCAAAACAGAAATGGTGAGTAGGTCTCTTTTCACCTCCTTTTTATTTTGTTTTAGTTGCACTAGATTTCATTGTAAAAACTAAAGAACTTACTCAATTTCAAGAAAACAAAATTTGACATTAAAGAAAACTCATCAACTATATTGAACCATAGCCCCAGAAAATAGCAGGAAAGAAGAAAGGAAGAAAAGAAAAAGGAGAGAGGCAAGGAGGGAGGAAGGAAGGAAGGAAGGAAGGAAGGAAGGAAGGAAGGAAGGAAGGAAAATTAACATATATATATAGAGAGAGAGAGAACTTTAAGGTTTGCAAAGCTCTTCATATATATCATCTCATTTGAAATCAGTAACTAAAAAATAACTCTCAGTCATGTATCATTACCCAATTCTTATCTTTACATATACCATTAAAGACTTGTAATAATTTAAAGAAAAGATATAAAAATTTAAATTTTAATTCTTTTAATCACTGGTAAGACCCAGACTTGGGAGCCTCTAGTGCGTGGGATTCTTAACCCAGGTTCTGTGAACTTTTTTAATACATATTTGGCAACCATAGTATTTTAATATAATTGATTTCCTATGTAATCTCATGTATTTTATTTTATACTTTCAAAAATAATATTCTGAGAAAAGGTCCAGATGCTTCACCAACTGCCAAAGGAGTCTATGAAAGAAAAAAGTTAAGAACCCCTGCTCTAATGAGTAGGTAATAAGATTCTGTGACAAGAAAACTGGATTCTCTTGAGCTCTTCCTCATATCTATTTTTGCTCAAACTTAGAATAAAGCCATCAGATCCAGAGGAGAGAAATTATGAATATTTACAAGCCAGGATGTCTAAATAGTTTTTCTCTCTAAAATTGTATTTTCTATTTTCAATTTAGCTGAGCTTCATACATTTCCAAACCCAAGTTCACCTCTTAAACCTATCAGCTTGACAGACCAGCAGTATGTATGTTTTCATAATGCCTTTGTTTACAAGAGCTGTCCATACAATGAAACAGTCTGTTTGGGGATTTCTATTGCATTCTTGCTGGCTAAAGGACTAAGTAAGCTTAGAAGCATACCAACTGATACCCTTTCCTTTTAGAAAAATAGTTCAACTAGAACATGAATGTTACTTCATGAGGAACTCTCACTAATAGTCATCCTAAGAGAAAAGGGATTCTGCTTGAAAATAATCTTCCTATAATAAGCAAGGATGTGAGAAGTCCAAGAGGGTTTGCATAAGAAATGGCTGAAATGCTCCCATCACTGTTGAGTACCCTCCCATGCCAGGACTCTTTATTTGAACTTGTTTTCAGCTTGTTCTTCCTGACTTCTCAGTCAAACCTTCTGCCTCTTTCTTTCCAGAACTGTCACATTCTTTTTTCTCTCATTTATATTTTGAAAATGCAATCATTACCTGAGCCACATTTCCAGGCTGCCATCAGTGAGAGTGTTGAATGCTGGTATGATTACAGAAGTGAAGGTGCCATCTCTCATTTGTGATACATTCCCTAGTCAACTCTCTTCAAAGGAACCAGGGTTGAGCTGTCCAATTGGTGCTTTATAAAGTTTATAATTGCTTTTTCCTTCCAATACCCCTTTAGGAGACTGGTGAGGATTGAGTCACATCATTTCTTCTAGAAATGAGGGGCAGCTAGGCAGCGCATTGAATAGAGCACCGGCCCTGAAGTCAGGAGGACCCGAGTTCAAATCTGGCCTCAGACCAAACACTTGACACGTACTAGCTGTGTGACCTTGGGCAAGTCACTTAACCCCAATTGCCTTACCAAAACAAAAAGGAAAAAATAACATTTCTTCTAGAAATGAGCATGAATGTGCTTTATTCCCTAAGTGGAAACTTAGATGGGTAAGTCTAGCTATAGATCTGAAAGTAGGATATTAAAGCTGTATTTTTTTAAAACTAATTTCTGAAGCAATCTACATTTCATTAGGCACACAAATGCCACCCTCTCTGAAAAGTTCAATAAAAATCAGCAGCACCAAGTGACCAAATTGGGCATGAGGAAAGAACGACTTTTTGCTGCCTACCTTGAGGTAGTGGGTGAGGAAGGAGATTCCTTTGTATACCCAAAGGTTAGAATTTATAGTACAAATTTTAATGATTATCCAAAGTTAGAATAATTACCAACCATATAAACGGTGTCTTTTTGATGTGGTGAGGATTTTTTTTTAAATTATATACTAGTGAAATTACTTTGTTGAAAATAAATAGTACCAAATACAGTGTGGCTTTTACAAATATCTGTTTTTTTATGTCTAAATGATGTTTTTCTCTCTTCCGTGGAAAACATGCATAAAATAATACGCTTTAATGGTCTACTGAATCACAGGGACACAAATCTAGCCCTGGAAAGGCTCTCAAAGGTCATATAATCAAATTTCTTTATTTTACCAATGAAGAAACTGAGGTCCAAGGAAGGTAAATGACTTATCCAAGGTGACACAGTGATAAGTTTCAAAGAAGTAAACCATATGACTCCAGACTCAATGTTTCTTACATAGCACTATGACCTGAAGGTCACAACAACTGAAATGAGACTGAGTATATATAATGTGCAGCGATGCATACCTAAAGAAAAAATAATGGCAAGAAATAAGCTGGATATACCAGGGTAAAGTTGCAGTAGCAGTTATGCTGGATTTAGAGTCAAAGGACCTAGGTTTAAATCTCAGCATGCTATTTGCTAGATGTGCAACCTCAGGAAAGTCACTTAACCTCTGGGGGCCTTCACTTTCTCATCTCTGAAAAGAGGGCGATGGACCAAACAGATTCTGAGCTCCCTCTCAGTTATAAATCTATTATTCTATGACTCTACAAAGGACTGTGGGCCAGCAAAAAAACTGAATTATCAGGCCCAGGGTAATGGAAAATTAATTACAAATAGCAATAGCATGTTCTCCCTATATCAGTCTGCCTAAAGGTAGGCAGCAATAAGCCTCTGCATTACCTCATTAATGAAGCCTAAGGTAGTGTGGGTTCCACAAAAATCCAGGAGCCCAATAGCCAATGCTGGTTAGAAATTTCCTTGTGACGCCTTTCATCTTTTCAGCACTTTCTGACCATAAACTATATAACTGAACTTTGTTCTCCTAGATCAAGCATGTTCATATTTTACCACCATTATAAAAAACATGAAAAATAGTAAATCAAAGAACCTTGCCAAAAGATGAAGGGATCCAACTGATGGCTTGACCTTCTCAGACATCAACACCTGCTCTAAACCTCTAACCCATTCTATATGCATCTTCTTGTTTACATCATATCTCCCCTACTGGAATATAAACTCCTTAGGGTAAGTATAATTTTTGCTTTCTTTTATTCCCAGTACTTAGCCCAATTAAAATGAATGTTGATGTATTGCACTAGAAGGCAGAAAAGGGGCCAACTCACATTAGTAGTGGAAGTTTCAGAAATTCCTTACATCAGTGAAATCACAGATCCAGTTTCTATCCACTTACTCCATGTTGTCAATGTGTAAGTGAGGATCAAATGAGAAAGTGAATTATAAAGCAAATTAAAAATATTACCAAGTGAATTACATAAAATACAAATTATAAAACATATATAAAATATAAAAAGTGAAATATAAAATATTATAAAAACAAAACATATCAATAAAACTTTGAAAATTAAGCTAAAGCACTTTTCAAACCTTAAAAGTACTTTACAACTCTTAGATAGTATATATAGGCAGTTCTCTAAGACTAAAGTTATACAGCAGGTGCCAGTCTCTATATGAAGAGGGAATTTCCTCCCCTGACATTTCCATGCCAAGGAAATCTCAAGTCCAGACCACAAACAAGCAATTGTTATTATGCATCCTGAATAAGTAAAGTAAGTACATTGACCAGCTAGGCTTAAGCTCTCTCAAATTATAGTAACATAGAACTTTGGAAGGACCACTTTGGAAGGAACTTAGAAGTTATCTACTCTAACCCCTTCCTCAGGAGTTCTTAGTCTTTTGGGGCAGCCTGGTATAGCCTAATTTTACTGTAGTCTGTTACTTCAATTCATAATTGAAGGAAATATTAAATGTTATTTATATATTAGTGGAAATAAAGATGTCACTTTCCCCATAAAAGTTCACAGACACCTTGAAATCTATTCACCTACCCTTTGAGAGTCCATGGACCCCAGGTTAAGAACCTTTGCCTTTCTTGAAGGACATATCCCCCCTCACAACATCCTAATCAGTGGTCATCCAGCTCCTATTTGGAGTCTTCTGGTAACTGGGAATTCATTAACTGTTTTGTCAGTTCACTCTATTTTCAGGTATCTCGAGTTTAGGGGAAGTTGCTCCTTAGACTGAGACAAAATTTGTCTCCATACAATATATATCAACAGGTTCTATTCCAAACCTTTAGAGCTCAGGAGAATAAATCCAATATGGAATATTACAACACTTCAAACAGTTGAAAACTAGTTCAATCAACCAAACATCTTTCAAGTCCTCTCACCATCCTTAGTTGCATTCTTTGGTATAAACTTCACTTTGTCAGTGACTCTACTAAAATGTGGTGGTTAGAACTGAACACAATATTTCATATATGGTCTGATTAAGGTATAGTACAAAAGGACTATCATCTCCCTCATTCTAATTTAATCTAAGATCACATTGTCTTTGTTAGCCATCATGTCAAACCAATGTCTCCTCTTCCCTCTACAACACCTCCCCAATTGTAAACTCCCATGTCATTTTTCATCTTTCAATCTCTGACACTTAGGATAAAGGTTCAATCATAGTAGATATTAATGTTTGTTGCAGACATGAATTGACTTGAGTCTGCAATCCACTAAACCCCCTTGTCTTCCACAGGAATTGTTTCCTAGACATGTCTTCCACAGGCTGCACTGCCGCAGTATTTCCATATTAAAAAAGGAATCTGCACAACATACCCAAGAAGTAGTCATCTAGCCTCCACTGGAAGACCCATCAAGTAGGGGGAACCTATTCTTTTCCAAAGTATCCTATTCCACTCTGGGATAGGCCTCACTGTTAGAGAGGTTTGTTTTTTCTTGACATCAAGCCTAAAAGTGCCTCTATGCAATTCTACTCAATGCTTTTAGTTCTAGCTTATAAGAATAAGCACAAAAAAATCTTATCCCTCTTCCACGATACCCTGTCAAGTATTTGAACACCAAGCATGACTCCCTCTCCTCTACCATCTTCCCTAAAGTCTCCTTGCTGCCAGTCTATACATCCCCAATCCCTTCAACTGATGAATCAATTAATCAATACTTGTTAAGCAACTCCTGTGTGCCAGGCACTGTGCTGAGGGCTGGATCCTTATACATCATGGACTCAAGGCCTTTGCCAGCCTAGTTTACCTCCACTAGATGCTCCTACTTTATTAATGTTCTTCCTGAATTATGATGCACAGAAATGAAAAAGTAGTCTATGTATGAATCAGACAAAGTGCTGAGGGGCTATCACACTCATATATGTGTGAGTGTGAAAGTAAATTATAAAATATTACAATGATGAATAAGGCAGCAGAAGTAGGTAGTTGACACAGTAGATAGAAAGCTAGGCATGGAGTTAGGAAGACTTGAGTTCAAATCTAGTCTCAGATACTTACTAGCTATATGACTTTGGGCAAGTCGCTGAACTTCTATTTGCCTCAGTTTCCTCATCTAAAAAATGGGGATAATAATAGCATCTCTACCTCTCAGGTTTGTTGTGAGGATTAAATGTGAAAACATCTGTAAAGCACTTATCACAGTGCTTGGCAAAGAGATGCTACATAAATCTAGATAAACAGGTATCATATATATATAAATTGATATATATAGCTATATATCATTTATGATATATATCACATATGCTTATATATATACATATATCAATGTAAACCAAGATTACATTAACTTTTTTAGCTGATGATTCATAATTAATCTTCTTAAACAACTTATCTGCAATTTGTGTCACTGTTGAGTGAACACTAACCCCTTCCCCTACACAAAAGGTTAACTATTTAAAAAAATATTTTGATTACTATATTTCAATATAATTGGTTTTCTTCATAATCTTACGCATTTTATCTTTCACATTTAAGAAAATTATTCTGAGGAGAGTCAAAAGTGTCCATGACATAAACAAAAGCTTGAGAAGCTCTCCTCTAGATTCTCTTTTCATATTTGGTTTCAATGACATAAAACCCTCATGGCAGTCCTCCCACTTCTCTAACCACTTCTTCTAATCTCTTCTCCTAATTCCCTAATTATTTGTTCCCCAAAGCTGTTTTCAATCATCCTAACTTTTCCCTCATATGCTCCATTGATGTTTTTTGTTCTCATAGATTTAACTGTGGCTTTACATAGAACTCCTGAATATACATATAAATCTATCCAAACCTCCAACCTCTCTCTAGCTCCAGTCCAGAATCTCCATCAACTTGATGTTCATACCTGCATATACTAGAAATATTACTACTAATCATCATCATAGTAATAATAATGCTGAGCATTTATATAGTGTTCTAATGGCTACAAAGTGCTTTGCATTTTACAGATAAGGAAACAATCTGAGTGACATTAAATGACTTACACAAGGTCACACAACTAGTAAATGTCTATAACAAGATTTGAACTAGATCTTCCTGACTCTAAGTCCAGTACCGTACCTACTACACCATATCACTGCTGATTCTTTGTGCAACTCAAGTTCAAGAGACTACCTCCAAATGCGATTCAATTTCTAAATGTCCAAAACCAAACTCATGTTTTACCCTAAACTGGCCCTTTATCCTAATTTTTGTACTAATGTGTACATGTTATTACCATTTTCTTATGTTGCTAGGCTACAAATCTCTAAGTCATTTAACTGTTCTCACTTCACCAATTAGATATTGTCAATGGCCAAGTCAGTCTTGGTAATCCTAACCTTTGCAATATCTTTGCAAATCCTTTTTGCAATCACAAAATCTTTGCAATGTCTCTTACATCTATCCCTTCTCTATTTCAACCAATGCCACTCTTCATTCATTTCTTCATTACTTTGTACTCAGTTTATTGAAATTACCTTTTAACTGCCTCTAGTTTCTCCCCATTCCAACTCATCCTACACAGTGAAGTTTACACCAGAGCAATCTTTGGAATGTATATTTTTCATTACATCACTCTATTCCTCAAAAGCATGGCTCCTCGCTGCCCAATGAATTGACTCTAAATACTGTTTTATAGTATTGACAAGGCCCTCTATAATCAGGTTTCAGCCTATGGGAAACAGTAAGCAGCAAATATTAAGAGAAATTATATCTGGTCCAAAAGTTAGTTAATAGTTAACCTTTTAACCTTGAACAAGTAGCTAAAAAGTTCTTAATTTCCTCATCTATAAACTGAAAAGATTGTACCAGATGAAAAATCTATTATACTACTTTCCAACTCATATCAAATAGTATTCCTTTCACAAGTTTTATGATCATGTCAAATAAGACTATTTTTCATTCCCAAAAGTTAGCCTACCCATTTCATACCATCATGCATTGTCACGACACCTTTTATTCTTGAGACAAACTAACACATTCCCCAATGACCACCTGTTCAAATACTATCCATCTTTTAAGGACCAGATTTATTACCACTTTCTCTATATATTTTCCATTATCAACAAATCCTTAATTTGTAATGGATCTCTCATAGCTTTTTTGTACCTTTCTTAAGTGTTTATATTACCTTACTTTGTATTGCATGTATATTCATGTCTTATCTTGCTGAGAGCAGGTATTCTATATCGCGCATCTTTGTATAACTCAAACTGTTTTAATATTTAATAGATAAATAAGAAAAGTCTAATGAATTAAACTGCTGGTTTTGCCCTATTCATCAAGTACATAACCTGGCATACCAGAAAAGCCTGGATAACAAATTTCCAAACAAAAAATAGACACTTATTTCCTGACATCTTTAGATTTATTCAAAGAAGTCTGTTGATCTAAATTCTATTTTATGACTAATAGCACTGGACTTGAAAATTCTTGAGAATGATATGGAAGATACGCCTTCTCTACATGTTGTTTGCATGTATGTATATGTGTGTGTGTGTGTGTGTGACATAAGAGGTGGTATTCATATATTAAAATATATAAAGCCACCAGAAGAGTAAGGGGGAGCTATGAGGGTGGCAAAGGAATCCAAAATTATGCAATGCAAAATCAAGTTAAAGGAACTAGGAATGTTTAATAATCTGAATATTTTTATTTTAGAAAAGGTTTATAAAGAAACATGTTTCTAGCATTTAAGTGGTTGTCATCTTGAAGAGGGATGAGTTCTGTGCTCGACTCCAGAAAGCAAATCTAGGAGCAATAGGTACAGAGAGGCAGACTAGTTCAATAAACTAAAAACTTCATAATAGTTGGAGCTTTCCCAAAATGGAATGGGATGTCTCTGTAAATAGTGAGTTCTCTGTGACTAGAGTTCTTCAAGTACAAGCTGAAACACCATTTGCTTAAAATACCACAGAGGGAATTCATGCTTCAGGTATGGGCTAGAACAGATGTCCCTTCATGGTTTAGGATTCTATGATTCTACAAGTTTTCTTTTGTTGTTTTTTTTTTCCTAGTATACTAATAAATCTGTACCTGGTGCATCCCATTTCTCTCAAAATCAATGGCAAATATTTCAAATTGAGCTAGCAGAAGTCAAGAGGGCACTGTACATCCAAACCCACCTTGGAACCAAACATGAAGCCTAGAGCAGAAGAAAGATAGCTGATGTACCTAATGGAAGAACCTAGGAAGCATATGTTCAGTTCATATGTCCTCAGCAAACATTTATTAAGCAAGTACTACACGGCAAGCACTGCTCTCCAAGTAAACATCAGAAACATGACAAGAATATTTTTCACATTTAATCTCAAGACTCTGCAGTCTATTATTTGGTCTTTATTCCTCTGGAATTTTCTATTGTTTGTTATAGATCACTGGCTTTAAGAATTATAGATTCCTTGGCTCCCTTTATAGCTATTCTGGCCTCTGGGCATTTCTAAACTACAAAATATTCCTTACTCTATCATTAGCAATTCTACAGCCGTCAAGAGTTATACAGTATCTTGAAGTATAAAAACTAACTTACCCATGCCAAGCTCTTAGATTTTCCATTAGTGCAGGAATTATTGGGCTAAATCCATATGGGACCCTGAGACCCATAAAATGCACAGGAGAAGCATCCCTAAAATTTCATTTTCATACAGTTTGGAGCTGGTTCCTTTCCAATCTGCTGAGTGACAAACAGAACAATTTCTCTTCTTGATTCCTTGATACCACTCTTATTTTCAAGGCTGAAAAAGATGGCTACCACTTCCCAAAAGGCAACTTCCACAGACCTGTCTCTCAATGCAATTCTTCCAGGCATTCAGCATTTTAAAATATGCCTCCATGTTCATTACTGCCATATATGAAATCATGTATGTGTACTCCATAACATGCTGACAGAGAAAGTCTGTTCAGTCGAAATTCCTTCCTTCTCTGCTCCTGTTCTTTGAGAGTGGGACTGAGGAAAAAATAGACTTTTATTTCTATTTTGCTTACCCTGAGACATGCAGCATCAGCAGTATGTAGAAGACGAAGAAGAGGTTGTGAGTATACCAGAAGATGTCATAATTAGAAACCCTGAAAAACAAATGTTTGAATTTAGTGCTACTGCATATATTCTACTCCACCTAAAAGACATATGCATGGTTCTATAAATATAACACCTTTTAAGATGCCTAAGAATAGAGTGAATCCTAGATTTAATCTATTAGTATAAAAGTGTGGCTAATGCATTCAACAGCACAGAGAAACTGAAATCAATTACAACTTATGGTTTATCTACTTAAAGCCATCCAGGATATTACAACATTAAGTATAAATGTAACTAACATAAATGCTGCTGTTGGGTGTGATGATAATGTAGGAGGAAGGAATTAGAAATTGAGACTGCTGATTAATTCAGTATACCTACTTTTTATCTGCTCACATGCTTGCTGTCTTTTCTTTTTCCCTAGTTTATAATGATTTTTTTTAACTGTGTAGCATATTCAGTTGTTTTAGTTGTGTCTGACTCTTCATGACCCCATTTGGGTTTTCTTCTCAAAGATAGTGGAATGGTTTGCCATTTCCTTCTCCAGCTTATTTTACATATGAGGAAACTGTAGCAAAAAGGGTTAAATGAATTGCCCAGGGTCACACATCTAGTATGTGCCTAAGACTAGATTTGAACTCAGGTCTTCCTGACTCTAGGCCTGGCACTCTACCCACTATGCCCCCTTGATACTCATACTCTTTAACATAGCCAATGAAATTACAGTGACATTTTATGTCAAAGAGGAAATTATAAAATTAGCAGGTTATTAATTTTTTTTCACATTACACAAAGTGAGAACAACAGGCCCTAGAGCCAAAGGATATATCCTAAGGCATGTTTGGATTAAATTACAAAACAAATGAACACAAAAGGGAACATTCTAGAATCAATTTGCCTAACTATATATCAGAATGCAACCCACCTTTCTCCATCTTGTCCACAAAAATATCATATGACACTTTGCCAAACAGCCATCTCATTTCTAGATGGCCTAAGTTTATAGCATTTCCCTGATATTCTGGTCTAATGATGCCACCAAAAATTTAAAAAAAAAGGAAATATGGCTATATGGGCATAGCTGTCTTACTGAACCTATGCCAGCTACTAGTTATCACCCCTTCAATTTTTAATTCCAATTTTAAATGGCATAAGAAATTTAATAATGTGTTCTATATTTGAGGAGGGAGAGAGTTCCAGGCATGGAGGATAACCAATGAAAATTTTTGGAGTTGAGAAATGAAGTGTCTTGTTCAAAAGAAGTAGGGAGGCCAATGTTGCTAGATCCAAAAGTATGTGGAGTAAAGCAAAGTGTGAGAAGACTGGAAAAGTAGAAAGGGGAAGATTCTGAAGGGCTTTAAAAGCCAATCAATCAGGACATTATATTTGATGTTAGAGGCAAGAGGGAACCACTTACTGAGCAGGGGACTGTGGGAAGGAGTGGGGAAAGGTTAACAGTCAAATTTGCACCTTTGCAAGATCAGTTTGACAGTTGAGTGGAAGTTGGATCACCTTGGGGAAAGCCTTGAGTCAAGGAGGCCAACCAATAGGCTGTTGCAACAGTCTAAGCATGAGGTCATGAGGGCCTTCACAAAGATGGTAGCAGTGTCGTAGAAGGGGGCATATATGAGAGTTGTTACAAAGGTAAAAACAACAAGATGACAACTGATTAGATATCTAGGGTGAGGGAGAGAGGAGACAAAGGATCATACCTAATTTGAAGGCCTGGTTGATGATAATAGGGAAGTAAGGAAGAACTATGATCTAGCACAATTTTTAGATCTTTAGGATATATATCAACTGGGCCTAAATGCGTAAAGAAGCAGCTCTCACAAGGAAAAGAGTGTAAGCTTGAGAATCAGAAGACCAGGGGTCAAATCCTGCCTCTGGTACTTACTAGCTATGTGCCCTTAACTCACTTAACATTCATCATAATGATATGTTCCCTCATCATAAAACAAGGAGGCTGAACTGAGTACCTCTGAGATTCCTTCCTGCTCTAGCTCTCTGATTCTATGAGTCATGATTAACTGTGTATTCTTTGACTCTGTCTATCTTTGGCTTCATTTTCCTGTTAACCTTTTTGTTATTCCCTTAAGCCTGAAGACTGTCCATCTCAGCAGAGAAGCCAGGAGCAAAATAGGAAAACAAGTAATAATAATTTCTCTTTGTCATCTGTTAACATTATATATTATACACCAAGGAGTGGGTCTATGCCTTCCTTGTTCTTTGCATATATCATAAAGTCTTTTTTTTAGGCTTTAACCATTCTTCTACCAAACACTAACTTAACTCAGATTTTATTAGCCTTCTTGTATTTACATTTTTCTAGCAAGAAATAAGAAAGAAAGCTTCTTCATGAATTACTCAGATTTTCCTCTAGATTCATAACATGCCAGGGATAGACATTTAATAATAACTTCCATTTATGCAGCAGTTTCAAGTTTGCAAAACACTTTACACGCATAGTATTATTTAACACTTGCAACAACCTTATGACTAAGTGTTATTATTATTCCCATTTTATAGATTAAAAAAAAGATCAGAGAAGTTAAGTGATTTGCCTAGGGCAACACAGCTAGAACCTGTCTGAAGTAGGATTTAAACTCAGGTTCTCCTGATCCCAAATCCAGTGCTACATCCACTACTAATGGTATTCACCATTGTAAAGGGACTAGATTGTTAAGCAATTAAGGTTTCCAACCTTAGTTACTATCTCAGTCAATTTACAAGCATCTATTAAGCACCTACTATGTTCCAGACACTGTGCTAAGTGTTAGGGATACAAAGAAAGTCAAAAACAGTCCCTGCTCTCAAGGAGCTCATAATTATATGGAAGAGACAACACGCCAATAACTATGTACAAACAAGTTATGTATAAGATTAACTGAAGAGAATCTCCAAAGGGCAATTGAGAACCAGAACTCCAACTTTTCAGGCAGGGCATAGAAGAGAATCTAGTTATACAGACTCCTGATCTCATGCTCATTCCATTCATAAAATCATAGAGAAACTTATAATATGAAAGGAACTCAGAAAATCAAAGTGATTCTAGTTCGAATGGTACCTGAACAGGAAGCACGTCTACAAAATTCCCAGTAAGGGGTCATCCCTCTTCCAATTCAAGGCCTTCAGTGATGGGGAATGTATGACTTTTTTTTTCCATTTTTGATGATTCTAATTTTTAGTTTTCTTTTCATTGAGTTGAAATCTGTCTTTCTACAACTTCTACCCACTGCTCCTATCACTCCCATCTCTGGTCAACTTAAAACAAATCTAATATCATCCCCACATAAAACCTCTTCAAAAATTCTAAAACTGCTATCAAGCTCTCCCTAAACTTTTTCTTCTACATTGAATCCAAATTTATCTAGGTCAGCATTAATATGAATAATGAATCCCCTGAAGTGGTCACATATATTTGAATTTGCACTACTCAAAGTCATAATTATATAAAATATTATAATTGTTTCTATCCAAACAGAAATATACAGTGTGAATTTGAATAATGCAACCACTTTGGAAAATTCTTCATTCATACTAATTGTGATCTAGCTATATAGTATAGTTCCTAGTTCCCTCACTGTTCTATGTTGTCCGCTGAGCATTGCATCTTATCCATATCCTTCCTAAAAGGTGGTACCCAGAACTGAAAGCAGTGTTCTAGGCATGGCCTGAAAGGAGCAGAGTACAAGAAGATGATCGTCTACCATTCATCCTCATTAATAATGTTCTATTAAAATTAACTTACAATCACGTTCATTTTTTTAGTTGCCATATCACACCTACTCATATTGAGTTTGAAGCCCTTTCCTCACCAAATACATACGTATGTATATATGTACATATATTTGTATGTGTATATATAAAATAGCTTTTTTAATTCATAAGAACTATTGTGCATCTATACCTTCCCAATCCTAAAATTAGGCAATTGTTTTTTTCTCAAACCCAAGACTAAGACTTTACACTTAACTCTATTAAATTCATTTTATTACATTCAACTGATTATCCTAGTCTGTAAAAGTATTTTTGGATCTCTTTTTTTCTCTTTTTTTAAAATTAATTAATTTATTTTTAGTTTTCAACATTCAATTCCATAAGCTTTTGAATTTTAAATTTTCTCCCCCTCCCTCCTTACCTCACTCCCTAAGACAATGTGCAATCTGATATAGGCTGTACATATAATTCCTATTAAACATTTTCACATTAGTCATGTAGTAAAAAGAATTAGAACCAATAGGAGTAACCACAAGAAAGGAGAAACAAAATAAAACAGAAGAAAAAGAGAGAGCAAATAGTAAGCTTTGACCTGCATTCAGACTCCAAAGTTCTTTCTCTGGATGTGGATAGCACTTTCCATCATGAATGTTTTTAAAATTCTCTTGTATCATTGTATTACTGAGAAAAGCTAAGTCTATCAAAGTTAGTCATCACACAATGTGGCTGTTACTGTGTACAATGTTCTCCTGGTTCTGCTCACTTCACTCAGCATCAGTCTATATAAGTCTTCTCAAGTTTTTCTGAAGTCTACTTGTTCATCATTTCTTGTAGCACAATAGTATTTCATTGCATTCATATACCACAACTTATTCAGCCATTCCCCAACTAATGGGCATCCCTTCAATTTCCAATTCTTTGCCACCACAGAAAGAGCTGCTATAAATATTTTTGTACATGTGAGTCCTTTACCCATTTTTATGATCTTTTGGGATATAGCCCTAGAAGTGCTATTGCTAGGTCACAGGGTATGCACATTTTTATAGCCCTTTGGGCATAGTTTGGATCCCAATTCTTGAGGCCAACATGAAAATCACATCATCAAGCCAATTCAAGTCAACTATGAATGCTAAATTTCCCAGTATTTTGTGATCAGTAAATTTGATAAACATGGAATCTATGCCTTCATCACATTATTGACAAAACTATTGAACAGAACAAGGCTAAGGAAAGTTTCCTGGATGTGGGCTCTTAACCTGGGGTCAATAAACCCTCACAGATTTAAGGAAATCTTTGAATTTGAATGGGAAAAACATTACATTTTTATTTTCACTAACATCTAAATGAAATTCTGCATTTTCTTCATTTATGTATAACTATTACTCTAATTAGAAAGAGCACATAGGCTTCACCAGTCAAAATGACATGTCACACATACATAGACATACACACACAGACACACACACACACACACACACACACACACGTTAAGAATCTCTCCGTTAGGTCAACACATTAATTAGTCAGTACTTCTGGGACATGTCATTCAACCATTTCCAAGGCCAACTAAACTACATTAATGTATGTTGTACATTTTTTTCATTCTTTGAAAAATTGCATCAAAAGAGATCCTGTCAAATACAATGACAAATTTTAGGAAGACTACAAATACAGCATATCCCTGATCTGCTAATCAGATAAAGGAAGGAAGGAAGGAAGGAGGGAAGGAGGGAAGGAGGGAAGGAGGGAAGGAGGGAAGGA
>NW_020945437.1:4845966-4964134 GCF_900497805.2 Vombatus ursinus | reverse complement strand
GGAGGGAAGGAGGGAAGGAGGGAAGGAGGGAAGGAGGGAAGGAGGGAGGGAAGGAAGGAAGGAAGGAAGGAAGGAAGGAAGGAAGGAAGGAAGGAAGGAAGGAAGGAAGGAAGGAAGGAAGGAAGGAAGGAAGGAAGGAAAAATGTTTGCAAGGTTTGCTTATAATAATGTCACTTCCCTACATAAGTTCTTTTAAATCTGCTTTAAAATTATGTTCTAGAATGTTGTCAGGGATTGAATTCAAGTTTACTCATCTGTAATTTGAAGAATTCATCTTCTTGCCATTTTTCAAAACTGGAAAAGCATTTGTCCATCTCCACTGTTATGGTACCTCTCCCATTTTTCACTACCCTCAAAGGTCATTAACAATAACTCAGTAATCATCTCTGCCAATTCTTTTGGTATTCTGAGACTTAAATTCATCAAGGAGAATAACGCAGGTTTTCTTATTATCCTTTTTTATCTTGGTTAACAACTCCCTGTTGGCTATTTTTGTTCTGTCTTAGCACCCAATAATATTAACACATCCACCTATAAGTATGAGAAATTACCAAGGGTCAGTACACCTCTGGAGAAAACGTGCCTGGACAAACACTCTGCTGAATAGAACACAAAGAACTAGAAACCTTGGAACTCTCTTTCATGTCTTTAATGTCATATTGCTTCATCATTTAATTATGTCTGTTTCCAAATACAAGATGTTTATAAGCCAGATCATTCACATAATCAGACCTACTTCAAATCCCAACACATTTTAAAAAGATTTCAAAAATGCAATTAACGTTCTGTCTGATGATTTTAGATAAGCAAAATAAACTCTGAAAATAAATTTTCTCTCATGAACTTAACACAGGGAAAGGATTCTGGGAAGATGATGGAGTAGGTCAGAAAACTTTAGGCTCTCCAAATTTCCTCCACAAGAAAAGACAGAACACCACCTCAAAGTGAACATAGATAGCATAAATAAACAAAAGTCCAGGTAAAGTAGTTGTCTTCCTAAGACAACTTGAGAAGACCCCAGAAAAACTAGACATTAAGGGGTAGAAGTTTGGCCTGAGTGAAATGCAAACACCTCCAGGCCTACTCCACAGAATCCACAAGTAACAAGTCCTGGGGGCATCTGGGTTGGGAGGCAGCCTCAGCCTCAGGAACTTTCCCCTCAAAGATAGTGTGGGGGTCAGACAGCTGAGTATGAGCAGATTGAGGGATCTTCCACTGTCAACGGACGCTGGGCACAGATGTACTGACCACACATGGTCCTGGGCTATGGTTGGGGTAGGGAGGAGCTGTCATACACATGGTGGGTGTGGTAGCAGAGAGAGAAGAACCCTGCTGGCTGTGGGCACTTGCAGGACAGCAGAGTTCCTGAGTTCCATTCCAGGGCAGAGAGGACAGTTGAAGTTACATCAGAGGGACCACAGGGAACAAGATATTTGGAGGCAGTGTGGCTAGGGGCCATAGCATTGGGGTTGAGAGGAGTGTCCAAGGTTAGGTCCCAGGAAAGAGCTCAGAAAATAATAGTATGAAGGACCTGAGGCCTGGAGCATCTCCCAAACCTCAACTAGAATTTGATTATAATAACAAGCTGCTAAAAAAAATAATAAAAATGAGTAAGCAAAGTAGAAAGAACCCAATCATAGATAGTCACTATGAAGCTAGAGAAGATCTGGGTTCATAGTCAGAGGAAGATAGTGGAGCTAAAAAAAAAAAAGCCACTCCTTTTTCAATGAGAAATGCCAAATGATCACAAGCCCAAAAAGAATTCCTGGAAGAATTTTAAAAAGGACCTTAAAAATCAAATAGGAGAGATTGAGAAAAAATTAGGGAAAAAGATAAAAGCAATACAAGAAAATCAAGAAAATTAAGAAAAGAAAATCAACCAACTGGGAAAAGAGAATCAAAAACTTAAAGAAGAAAGTAATTCCTTGAAAACTAGAATTGGGCAAAGGGAAGCTAATGATGTGATCAGATGCCAAGAAACAATAAAACGAAATCAAAAGAATGAAAAAATAGAAGAGATGTGAAGTATTTCATCAGAAAAATAATTCTTCTAGTGAAGAGATTACGGAAAGACAATATAAAAATTGCTGGAGTACCAGAAAGTTATGATCAAAAAAAGAATCTTAATATGCTGTTATAAGAAATTATTAAGGAAAATTACCCTCAAGTTCTAGAACAAGAAGGTAAAGCAAAAATACAAAAGATCCACTGATCACCACCTGAAACAGATCTGAGGAGGAAAACTTAAAGAAATACCATAGCCAAGTTTCAAAGTTCCCAAGTTAAGGAGAAAATATTGCAAGCAACAAGAAAAAAATATCAATTTAAATATCACAGAGCTACAATCAGGTTTACACAAGATCTTGCAGTTTCTATACTGACAGACTGTAGGTCTTGGAACATTATATTTCATAGAGCAAAAGAGCTGGGGTTATGACCAAGGGTAACTTACCAAGCAAAGCTAAGTATAATCTTTAATGAAAAAAAAAGGATATTGAAAGATTTTCAGGTATTTGTAACAAAAAGAGCAGAACTTAATGGGAAATTTGACTTATAAGATCCAGGAGAAATATAAGGTAAACATTAAAGATCAATTATAAGGGACTCAATAAGGTCAAACTATTTACTTCTTATATGTAAAAATGTTATCAGTACTCTTTTGACTGTCATTATTTGGGTAGTGTGAAAGGTAGGCTTGGGCTGAGTTGTGTATGATAGGGTGATTATAAAATATAAAATTGCATAAGAGATAAAAAGGAGTAATTATCTCATACAAATGAGGAAAAGTTATATAGTAAAAGCAAGTCAGAATAGGGGGACATCATGCTGGAGCCTTACTCTCAAATGGGTTAAAGAGGAAACAACATATACATCTAGAAGGATATAAAAGTCTTTGAAATTTAGAAAGAAATAAGAGAGGGAGGGGAGGATATAGATTAAGAATTAAAAGGGGAAGGGAATAAAGGAGAAACTCTGAGAAAAGCAGATTAAGGTGGAGGGTGGGAAGAGAGGATAAGGAAGGGACTCTTAAAGGGGTGGGTAGATTAAGGAGTGGGAGGGCAAGACAGCAGGTAGAAGTAAATTAGATGAGTCAGGAGTGATAGGGTAAAAAGGATGAGAAGTATAGTAAAGAAAAATAGGATGGAGGGAAATATACAAGTAATTATAATTTTGAATGTGAATGTGATGAATTTACCCATAAAATGGAAATGGATAGCATAATGGATTAAAAAATCTGAATTCAACAATCTGATACTTTCAGGAAACACAATAAAAATGAGAGATACAGTCAGAGTTAAAAATAAAGAACTAGAGTAGAATTTAATATGTAAAAATAAAAAAAAAAGCTGGGATAGTTATCATGATCTCAGACCAAGTTAAAGTTTAAAATAGATTTAGTTAAAAGAGAAAATGGGGAACTACACTAGGTATTACTAATATTATCCGATATTGTTTTAGACCATTTAAAATAACTAGACAATATAAAATTCCTGAAAATATAACTGCCAAAACAGACAAAGGAACTACATGAACATATATATAAAATACTCTATACAAATAAATTCAGTTAAATAATTGGAGAAATATTCATTGTTCACAGGTAGCCAAAGCCAATATAATACAAATGACCATTTTACCTAATTAATCTATTTATTCAACAAAGGACTATAGTAACTTTGTGTTTGACTAATGTAAAGATTTGATTTATTGGGATAAGAATTCATAATTTGGTAAAGACTGATGAGAAAGCTGGAAAGCAGTTTGGGAGGAATTGGGCATAGACCAATACATTAAAGCATGTACCACGATAAGGTCAAAATTGTTACATGACCTAGATATAAAGAGAGATATCACAAGAAAATTAGAAGACCATGAGCACATCACCTATCAGACTCAAGGAAAAGAGAATAATATACAAAGAAAGAAGAAATAGAGAGCATTGTTGAGGTGTAAAATGGATTTCAATTATTTTAAATTAAAAAGTTCTTATATAAATAAAACTAATATAGCCAAGATTAGAAGGAAAGCAGAAAACTGGGAGAAAACTTTCAGAGACAATCTCTCAGATAGAGGTTTCATTTCTCAAATATATAAAGAACTTCGTCAAATTTATAAGAATATGAATCATACCCCAAATGAGAAATGGTCAATGGATATGAACAGGTAGATAAATTAAAAGCGCACAGCAGAGAACAAAAGAAAACCTAGAAGGAAGCACAAAAAAGCTGGGCAGCTTTGAAAACAAAGTATAGTATTTATTATATAGGTTTTCTTGATATGGAAATTTATTATTTTACATTAAATCCTCTCATATGTTCTGCTGTGTACATGAAATTTTTTTATTTCTTTTCTCATTTTGTATATAAGTTTAAAATAAGTAAAAAAAAAACAAGAACCTAACACAAAAAAGGAAGTCTTTAGTATTCAGAAAGAAATGACAGCTATTTCTAAATAAAATTGATTAGAAATTTAAGAAACCTGTGCTAAGAAAAAAAATGGCTCCATTAGGAAAAATCTCATTAAGATAATTACTGATAAAAAATGAATTTCAAATTACCTAAATGTGTTAACTAATATAATAAGCCTAATTGGGTAGCTCTTTCAGATACAGGCTATTTCCTCCTTAAGGAAATCTATGGTTTTGTGCAGCATTGTGGTAAAGCACTGGCCTGGGTGTTCAGCAATCTGACTTCTTGTCCCACTTCTGCCATTTATTAGTTGTGCAACTTCAGATCACTTCAGATGCCTGGGCCTCAAAGATGCCTTTTTAAACCCAGAATGGGGACAATGATAATACTTTCTTTACTTAACTGATAATCTGCTGTCAGAAAAGCTTTTTTCTCAAGCACAAAGTACATTTTCATTACCCAAGCCTTCAATTAATTTTGTTTTCCAGTGTTATAACTACAGGACAAATAAACAAATTAATAATATAACAAAACAAGTTCAAATGAGGTATTTGAGGTTTGTTGTTTGTTTTGTTTAGCAAAAAAAAAAAAAAAAGCAGATATGTTCCCCTCCTAGGATCAATGCCTAGTCAACCGAATCCCTAATGCCTGTTATAGAAATAATTACAGGAAAATAAGTTTTAGGGTTGTAGTAGCCCTTTAAAATCATCTGATCCAATAATTTTATTTTTCAAGTATTAAAAATGAGGCCCAAAAAGATTCTGAAAAAGAAATCAATATTCAGAATGAATACACTAAGGCTCAGTTGAAGTCTTCATTAGCACCCCTCAAAATTTGTTTTCATTATATTATACTTACTATGCCAGGAAAAATGGAAATCAGTTTTAAAAGACTTTTAAGCCAAGATAAAAGCAAAAACATGCAATACTGCTTAAAATTCATCAGAAAATTTAAGAAAATAATGTACTTGTCTCTATCTGTTAGAATGTGACTCCTAGAGAGCAGAGACTATTTGGTTTTCTGTTTGTATCTCATGAATTTAGCACAGTGCTTTGTACATAGTAAGTGCTTAATAAATGCTTTCATAAAAATTCATTCATTCCTGATGCCTAATAAATGCTTTATCATTCATCACTTCAGTCTGGTTAAAGAAGATTTCACTGAGTTATAGCAAGCATAAAAGAAAATCTAAAGGGGGGAAAAAACACCTAAATTGAAAAAAGAAAACAATGGAACTGATTCTTACCGAATGGCATATGTAGAAGCTGTAATCATGAGGAACAACACCAACACCATGCAGACCCCTGTCAATCCAGGAACTAAAATAAATACATAAATAGATAAATATATGTGCATGCATTTAAATTGTTCTGAGAAAAAGGAGAAAGAGTTATTACTTAGAAATTCAAAGTACTTTTCTCTCTGTTGGAAATACACATCAAAAGCCAAGCCCCTCTGTGTACTTTTCCATTTTAACTGGTTATTTTATTAATTATCATAGTTTTGTAGACACTCATGCAAAATCGATTTCCTCCCTCCCCACTATGAGTGCTTGTATTTTTCATACTGGTTCACATGGCCTGGTGAATACATATGAATTGTTTTTACCTCTCCCAAAATGCACATCACAGCCTGAGACCAGAGAATGTCAGAGAACTTTAGCAACTAATGGCCTTGTTGGTTTGGTTATGCTTTTCCCAGCTTTTAAATTTTTCTCTGAGCTAGCTGCTTACCAAAGGGCCTCATTTTTTTTTCTAATGCTTTTTGGCTGTAGTACCTGAAATACAAAGCCCAATGCTTTTCAAAACAGCACCATTTAAAAAAAAAAACCTGGATGGGAAAATAGATATTTTCAAACAAAGAGATTACAATGCCAGCTGTTGCTAAGGCCATTGGCAGGCCCATTTTTGTTTTGAAATGGAAAACATGCTGAAATTATGCCTTCTGACTGCCTGATGAGAGAAATTATTGCATGTGTACCAAAACCTGCTCAATATAAAAAGAAATGTACAAACTGACATTGCCTTTCAAAATCAGTAAGACAAACAACTGATGAGATCAGGCTAACGGCAGCCTAGATGGAATGGTGGGCAAAATCAAAATGGTTGACATACTAAGTCTAGGAGACAAGGACTGGACTTGCAATTTTACTTGTATAGGAAACTCCAATTGTAGAGGTTGGTATCCTCTGAGCTACTGATATCTTAAAGAGTTGTCTGCTGGCAAATTCCCCCCACTCAGATCAAAGTGTAATCGTAAAATGTTTAACAGAATAAATAAAATCATAATACAGTGTAGATAATGCAAATTTGTGGTTTTCCAAATCAACACGGTAGCAGGGATCTGTTTCCATTAGAATTTGATCTCACTGACCAAGAGCATTGAGAGTATAAGTGACTTGCCCACACTTATTCAGTCAGTTTATATCAGGGCTGAGGTCAGCTATACCACTCTGATGTGCTTCAAAAATTTAAAAAAAAAAACCTCAATCACTAAAATGTCTATACCTTTGACCCAGAGATTCCACTGGGCAAATATTAAAAGATGTCAAAAACAAAAAGAAAGTACCAAAATATCCAGAACAGCACCTTTTGGGGTAGTAAAGAATTAGGAATAAAGCAAGAATCCATCATTTGAAGGAGCTAAACAAACTTTGATAAATGAATGAATGGAATATTGTTGCACTGTAAAAAAGAAATGACAAATACCAAGAATTCAAAGGAACATGGAAATACATGAATTGTTGTAGAGGGAAGAAAGAAAGGAAAGAAAGATCCGTAAGATAATATATATGCATGTGTGTGTCTGTGTGTGTGTAATGACATCACCAATATAAATAAAAAACCCAGTAAAACAAGACTGAATATTGTGTAATTATATTGACCAAACTTAATTCCATTGTAAAATTGAAAAAACAAACAAACAAACAAACCCAACTTTCTTCATTGCAGAAGGGGGACTATTGGTATGGAATACTATATATGATTCCAGTCATACACGGTCAATGTATTGGCTGGTTTTACTGGTTTATTTTTAACTCTTTCTTATTCCTTCTTAGAAGGGATGGCTCAACTGGTAGAGGAGAGAATATATGCAGAAATGAATGTGATACAAAAACAAAAGATATAAATACAAATTATTTTTAAATTTAAATTTAAAATTAAATTTAAATTTAAAAAAAAACATTCTTAACAAGATAGCTTTTGTAGTTTATTGCTACAACACTTATACAAACAATCTGGCATTTAATTGATGTGATCTTGCATTCCTTAGACTATTTTAAGAAATGATGATCTTCTGTGAATTTAATGGACTGGTTCTTGGCTAACAGATAGAAATTAGCTTCCTAGTTCTCTAACTGAAGACTTACCTTATAGGTACTTGCTCTATAGAGTCTGCACTTCACTAGCATAGCAATCTAGAACCTAAGGTCACCTTCATGCCAGAATAAGACTCAGAGGACATTAGCATTGGTTGTATCTCATTAATGCCAGTTAAATGTAACTAACTCTATAGTATCAATCTCTGGTTATTTTACTTCTCCCAATAGAAAATGAGCTCTTTGGGGGCACAAACTGTAGGGCTTTCATATTTTTACTTCAAGCACTTAGCTATGTTGGAACATAGTAGGGACTTAATAAATGCTTATTGACTGAATAATTCATTTTTCTATATAACACAAGCATCATGGATGCCTAAATGCCCCAAGTTAGAAACCCTGGGCCCCTATATAAAGCAGGGTAATGCATTGATATCAAGAGAAGTATTTCCTCATTTTGCTTGTTTTGGACCCAGAGTCAGGAAAGCTTGAGTTCAAATTTGTGTTCACTTAGCTGTATAACCCTGCACAAATCACTTTACCTTAGTCTGTCTCAGTTTCCTCATCTGTAAAATGAGATTCATAATAGCATCTACTTTCTAAGGTTTTATGAGAATAAAATGTGACAATATTTGTAAAATACTTTGCAAATCTTAAAGTGCTATATAAATGTCATCATTATGTTATTATTAGTAACTATCATTATTATTACAGAGTATTCATATCCTTCACTACCATGACTCAGTTTCCTTTTCACTCTGAAACTCTCCTCAATGCCTGGGGTCTTCTAATCCTGGAACATCATTCTACCACACTAGTCTCCTTCTCCCATTGCTAAATTCCTTCTGGATACTTCATTTTGGCAATGGGCCTAAGCTGGCCATCCTTAATTCCCCTCTGGGCTGTCCTTCTGACTCTGGACTTTTCCATCATGTCCCAAGATGAGTACCTTCTCCATCATCCCCCTCCACTTGCTTTTCAGTTCCCTTTTTTATGTGTTGTCTTACCCCTATAGAATGTAAAGTTGTTGTGGGCAAGGATTGTCTTTTTTTTTTGCTTGTATTTTTAATCCCCAGAACTTAGCACAATGCTTTCCACACAGTAAGCACTTAATAAATGTCTGTTGTCTAACTGCCTGCTTCCCTCTGCAAAAAAATACCATAGAATCATGGCCTTTAGAGGCCATCTAGCACAACACCTTGAGATCCGGAGAGGTTAAATTACTTGCCAACATCACATAGATAGTAAGTAGAAGAACCAGAACTGAAACCCAGTTCCTCTCACTATAAATCTGGTGCTTTCTCTCATTACTAAGCACAGTATATGCCTATCTCTAGATGGACTCATTAGCAAAACACTCAAGGTGATTAAAGTGTCATGGTATTAAAGTAGTGGTACCTGAATTTTTACATATGTCACTAGGGACCTTACCGTGATTATAAGTAAAGATGGAATTTGGCAAAGATCAAGCCAAATAGGAACAAGTAAGCTTACCTAACTGTAAATCATAGTCTCTCATAACCACAGTATGTCTATTCAGAAAAATGGGCAAAATTAATTTTTGGTACCTTCTTCCCTAACCACCAGGTGTCTAGTGCATTTATGCTATCCCTCTAGCTTTAAAAAAAAACCCTTACTTGGCTAACCACCCAGGGCTTACCTCCCCTAAAAATTTCTCATCTATCAATGTACCACTTCTTCAACCTACTCTCAAAATTCCTATGGTCATAGAGGCATAGCTGTCTGCTATGTTTGAGGAAAAAGCTATTTGATTGTATTAATCTATACTAGGATATCAATGACTAATAAATAGCCCAACCCTCTAGTTATTTGAAAATTTTAAGTGGCTTCTTATTGACCCCAATGGACCTATAATGGCTGAAATGATGTCATCAGGGTTAGGGGCATAGGGGACTGTGATACAACTTCTCATCACCTCCCTGAAGATAACTGCCTAAGAAGACAGACTATTCTCATTTCATATGGTGTTGGCATATGGTTTTGAAGACCCTGAAAAAAGTATTTGGGAATCAATATGTAAGAAGAATTTAAGCTTATGTCCAAGGCATCTTGTTTTGGAACATGAAAAAAAAAAGTTGTAAAACTAATACTGCAGGTACTGATTACGTTCATAGACTTAGACACAGTAATGAGGGTGTACTACATTATAAACAATGTCTATGGGTATGGAACACTATGTATACTATCACTGACTCCACTAATGTGATGGTTAGTTTGACAGACTTCATTCTTCCTCTCTTTCTCTTTCTTTCTTTCTTCCATTTTCTTCCTTCCTTTCCTCACACTCCTGGGCATGGGGAGCAGGGAAATATATAGAAATAAAGGTGGTGTAAAAACAAAATATCAACCAAATTTTAGTACAAAAAAAAAGACAATTTCTCCTTAGATATTAAATCTCCATCATATATTCATATATTGAGAGAAGAATGTAAATTATGGCATTACAATGAATCAAGAAGATCAGAAGCAGCTTACAAGTCATCCCTGTTGCCTCTGGGAAGAACCAAGCCAGAATATTAGGTTCCTATGCTTTTCATTAAAATATATAAAATAGATGACTACATGAAAAGTATTAAAATGTATCATTCTCATGTAAAGCCAGGTTTCCCAAGAATAGCTTTGATGATAGGAGACTCTGCAATAGTCCAGGGCTTCATGCAATTAGCACAAGTCATTTAAAAAGAGAAACATCTGAAATATCTCAGTATCCATCATTTGGACTGTGCAGTAGATATCCTTTTTGAAAGTTACAAGCATGTTTGCCAAGTATATATACCTCTCTTTCATCTCTCACTTGGTATAAATAATTGGATGATCGTTGATAAAAAGTTCTTTCTCGGGTCAAGCAAAAGTGAGATAGCGTCGGCTTGTCTGTGACATTGAAGATGAAAAACAGAAAAGCCACCAGTTTGAGTTGGCCTCAACAGAGGGACTTGTTTTCTAGACACAAAGGAAGGAGGAAGAACTTCCTACCCCAACTCCCCCACTCTCTGACTCCCCACCTGAAGGCATGGCAAGTGGATCTTGTGACAAGGCAGAAAGAAAGAAATCAAATACTCATTACAACATGGATTAAGTCATGACACATCAAACTGGGCCCACAGAGGCCCTGGCAAGTGCTTCAAGACTTGGGCCAGCGCTGCTTCTTAGTCAGTTGCTTTCTTCACTCCACTCCCTCAATCATCATAAATTTGTCATCACAAATAACATCCTGAACAATTACTTGGTGCTCCTACATGGCAATTAAGGCTCCAAGAATTAGAGGAATGAGCTTCGTGAAGACAACGGAATTAGTAAGACAATTCCCTTCGAAGATCTTATTTAGAAGCAGCTTCTTCAGGTCAATCACCACTCTTACCCACACCTTGGAGTTCCTTATGTGCCTCTTCTACTGTTTCCCCCTTCATCAGGTCCTGTGACCTTTCAGTCAATTGTGTGAAGATGTAAGGAATAATAAAAGCCTGAATGTTTTCTTCTCATATTCACATTATACATGTGAAAATGTTACCATAAAGCTTTGCCTTTTTTGCTTATGTTGATCATAAGAATTTCAGATAGCATGCCCTCTTGCCCTTTGAAATTACTTTTCTTGCTTTGGGGTATACAATAAAACCACCACAGCCAACTCCTTTACAACTAAAAGAAAAACCTATGAATCATCCTTCCATTTATCTCCAACTTCTTTTTTGTCTTCTTACCTTGTCACCAGAATATCAATGTTGACAAGGTTTAGTTCTTTCAATAATATCAGTTTAGTCCGTAGTAAGGAGTCTTACATTTAAAATGCTTGGAGCTAAGATGATCTAAACACTTTCTCATTCTTAATTGCCTTCTCCCTGCTTTTCCATCTTTCCATCTCTGGTCAAAAGTCAAAAAAGTCAAAAAAGCTGAGGGTCATTTTTTCATAAAATATCTTCTTTGTTTTGTAGGTTGCCATGGCAAAATAATTCATCCACTAATGGCCAACCTACTAGTGACAAGCTTCATTGCCTTTAGTTAAACTGGTCCTTGGACGGCAGATGGTGTCATGAGCTCCGTACTTGAAGACATTCCAATGTGGTAGAACCTATGAAACCTGACACTTTAGTGGTATAGTCTTCAAGAAACTGGAGACAATTCCATTTTGTGATGATGCATCAAAGTAGGACTTTGTAGAAGGGAATCAAATTCTACATATTTATTTTGAATTTAAGAGTATTTTTACTACAGTGAACCAAATTGTCATATGTTTAATTCACTTTTAGTACCACAAGATAGGAAATAATCTATATTCCAATCCACTGGAGTCTCTTCTCATGTTTTTTTTTTCTCTACTAAGTGGCAAATCTCCCAAAAGAAAACAAACTGACCTTTCATTTAATGATCAACAAATTTAGATTAAAGAGGATATTTGTTGGTATTTGCTGAATTTGCTTACCTATGAAAAAGGTACTCTAAAATTGAAAGTCCAAAAAAACTTGCAGAGATAGCTTACTATATGTTCAATTATTAACTGTATAATAGCTGGTCTCGGACAATACAAACCAGGAACTTCTCTTAGAGATGAAATTTTCATTTCATGAAATCCTTTTTGAATTACAGTAACTAAATCTACATAAAAAGAATCCAACATAGACTTGCTTTTCTACTTAACTTCCAGTAGTAAATACTTGGAAACTGGAAAATTTGGGTTTAAGCCCCGCCTCTGAAACATAATATCTGTGTGACCCTGGACAAGTCACTAAACCTCTTAGCACCCATAGGCAATTTCAAAGACTCTCTGAGTTGTGTATCAGTTGCTGTTCTGCATTGGCAGAGTTCTTCCCCAAAAGAACCATGAAGCTATGAAATCAAAGCATCAGCTTAAAAAGTACATAAATAAATCTATAGAAAAAAATGAAAAACAGTAAAAATAACTAAAAATGAAAAACAGTAAAAATAACTAACTACAACTAATATTTACATTATATGTATAATATAACTAATATAGCACCTGCCTACTATGTGCCAGATACTGTGCTAAGCATTTTATAAGTATTCTCTCATTCCCCCACCAACCCCAGAAGATAAATATTATTATTACCACTTTATAACTGAGAAAACTGAGGAAAAGCTTAAGTGACTTGCCCAGGGTCACACAGCCAGTAAGTGTCTGAGGCTACTTTAGAATGCAGGACTTTTTTACTCCATTCCCAGTGCTCTAACCACTGTACCATCTAACTGCCCCAAATGTAATATGATTTTAAATTACATTTATAAATATATATTCTATTTCCTTTCCAGTCTAAGATATATACTTTTTATTTCTCATTGCATCTCTAGGGTTTAACCTATATTTTTTGCAATACTTTCATGGTGCCCTTCATTCTCTTCAAAACTTAGTTCAAATACCATCTTCTGCATGAAGTTCTTTGTTGATCCCATAATTGCTAATGCATATTCTCCCTAATTGCTTCACATTAATTGTGTTCTTGCTCAGAATAACTTGTATATGTTGTCTTGATTATAAGGTCCTTGAAAATAGAGACATTTCATTTCTTGCCTTCAGAACCCCAGTACCTAACACAGTGTCTGTCACAGAGCAGGCAATTCATAAATGTGTACTGACTGACTGATTGGTAAGTAAATCCAATTTATATAAAGCAAAAAAGAAATTCAGTTATACTTTATATGCTAGAAATTTTAAATATACAATGTCATAACCTAATTATGTAGCTATTGGACAAAGGGATGGACAGTGGGAGAATGAACCAGCAGGGAAAAGGTATCATTATGTAATTTCCCCTTTTCTTCATAAAGTTCTGGCTCAAAAAGAAAAAATGCTACGTATCCTAAAGAGTAATCTTGTAGCCCAATATTCAACACTAATTCTGAAAAACACAATATATCTTAATATTTCAGCTAAGGAATCTACTGTGATAGTAAGGACTCTATAAGGCTTCCCAGAATCTTCAAAGAAAGCAGCTGATAGCAACTTACCGGTGGTGAAGAGAAGTTTCCTGGGATCCTGAACAAAACAAAGACAAATTATTGAAACAAAACAAAACATAAAAAGATGAATCAGGCATAATTTTGCAAAGGACCCAAGGAACATAAGCACATGTTGGGTAGATATGACACTTCCCTTTCAAAGGGATACTAAAAGCACTCAGTTGTTTCTAAAGTATTTCATATGTTGGAAGGGGCTCTAGGAGTTTGGTGTCATAGGATATATGCCTTCCTTCAGGCATGACCTCAAAGAAACATCTTTAAAAAATCAGGCATCCATCTCTGAAAGTGTATTGGACTAGAAATCAGGAGACCAAGGCTCCAGTCTGTCTCTACCATTTAGTAGCATAACCATGGTCATCCCATTTAACCTTTATGACTCAATTTCCTCATCTGTAAAGTGGAGATGACAATATCTGATCCATTGGCTTCAGGACAGGCGCAGTGTTATTGTGAGAATCAGGTAGAATAATGGATATGAAAGCTCTCTGTAACCTGAAAGATACTATACAACTGCAATATATTCTTATTCCCATTATTAATTCCTTCTATTAATATTAATAGTTAATATTAATTTGTATTGACTCCTACTATTAATATTGTCATCTTTCCGCATGTTTGACGTATCCTTCTCACATGGAAATGAAGTGTCTTTGTCTGTTTCTGCTTCCCTTTCTGTTTCTGTATCTGTCTATGTGTGTATGTATCTCTCTCCCTTTCCTCCTCTCCTTCTCTCTCTCTCAAATTAGATGACTTCCCAACAGCTTTTAGACCACTTTTAGTGATATTGGCAACTGCTTAATTCTGCTTAATCCATTAAGCATAAAGATAACACAGCATCTGTTCCCTTCTTCCACCATTGTGTCAAGGTCAAGGACTAGCTTGATGCAAGGCTAGTCAGAACAAGGTGTAACAAACAGCTCCTGACTTGCGGTAACATAAGCCCTGATCACCCACCTTCCCTACTAGCTCACTATTTAGTGATCTAATTGAGGTATTTGCTAAGCCAGAACTTTTGAATTATAGTAAATTAAATATATAAATAAACTACATTATTAACAATAATTTTAAGCAAAAAAAAGCCACTTTATTTTAGGATTGTTCCTTAAGGGCTAAAGCATCATTATCTGTAAAGTCTAAGACTTTAGAAAGAAAATAATTGATATGATTCAACCATTAGCATTCTTTCACTTACTCATCACATATTAAGAGCATACTACAGGCATACTATTGTGCTAGGAGCTGCTGAAGGTACAAAGCTAACCTTAAAATGTTTATAGTCTAAAATAGAAAGAAGGCACAAAAACCAGAGAACAATAATATACAATTATCACCTGCCATCGACATCAGTCAATAGGATTCTGATCAAATGTCATATAGGCCAGGTTAAGTTTGGAGGTGATAGAAAGCTGGAATAGGCAGCCAGGGAACCAAATTAAAATACTGAGCTACTGAGGTTGGTGACATGGGGAAAAAAAGTGGGAGTGTATCCCAGAGAGATATCATTTAATGTTCCATCCAGCAGGGAGCTGAGCTATTCAAGGATCACAGAAAGGAGGGCTCCAGATTAACAAAGCAAGACATGGAGATGATTGATGAAGATACCCTAAACACTCAAATTATCTTGATGTTTTTAGAAAGAAAGTGCAATTCAAGAGACCTGGTGAAATTGAGCAGCTGTAGTGGAGACACTGATGCTGCTGAACAATAGGAATTAGGAGTGATATCTGGGCAGACATGTTTACAAAGCAGATACTTCTCCAGTTCCCATTATCTGCTGCAAGGGATCTAAAATGGTAATATTGCATATTCCATGAACTAAAAAGGAATTTCAAAAAATTAACTAAACAAATACATTTTAAGATGCTTTAAAAAGTGCAGCAAGTTTCTGATTTCCAAAGAAAACCATCAAACCTCATTAAATGGCACACAAGAGTCAAAAGGAAAATATGATGTCTTAGACTACCCACCTCATCTCGATATCTTGCTGCATTTATTTCAAGGAAATCTTCATTGTAATTCACAGAGAAGTTCAGAGCATTCACCAGATGGGCAGCAACATGGACTCCTAGAAAACCCAACAAGGACCTGATTTATTAGGAGTCTTCTGTGGATGATTTAAGTTCCACTACAAAGGGTCAGTTGTAAAAAAAAAAATGGATTCTGCTTTGACAGCTGCACTGGGAATGGAACATCATAGTTACTTAGAAGTATGATGATAAATAGGCAGTTTTTTAGTTATAAATGGAGCTGTATTAGAAAAGGATCCATGTTGGAGAAATCATACTAGTGAATACTTATTATATTTATTTATAAATGTGATGGCAGACTAGAAAATATCAATAACAATAACTAGCATTTATAACACTTTAAGATTTGTAATATGCTTTAGAAATATCTCATTTATCCCCACAAGCCCTGGATGTATATGTTACTATTATCCTCATTTTACAGATGATGAAACTAAGGCAGACAGAGGCTACATGACCTGTTCAGGGTCACATAATTAACAAAAGTCTGAGACTGAATTCAAACTCAGATCTTCCTGACTCCAAGAGAAGCACTCTATTCATTGCAGCACCTAGTTGCCACCGTATCCCACAATCTCTCTCTCCCTCTACATACCCCCAACTTATGTATAGTATATTACAATGGCTGATTGAGTGTGCATGTCCCACAGCAGAGAATGTGACAGAGAAAAAACAAGGCCACACCATCAATCTAAGGGATAGACACTAAAGAAGAAATGCCCACACTAATCAATCAATCAAAAAGCATTTATTAAGTACCTAGGTGGTACAGTGAATAGAGTGCCAGGCCTGGAGTCAGGAAGACCTAAGTTCAAGTCCAGCCTCAGACATTTGCTAGCTATGTGACCCTGGGCAAGTCCCTTAACCATATTTGCCTCAGTTTCCTCATCTATGACATAAGCTGGAGAAGGAAATGGCAAACCAGTTCAGTATCTTTGCCAAGAAAATCCCAAAAAGGTTCACAAAGACATGACTGAAAATGAGTAAGTAAAAAAAAAAAAAAATACATGATGGGCACTGTTAAATGCTAGGGATATAACAAAAGAAATGAATCAGTCTCTGCCTTAAGGAGCTTATATTCTAATATATCCTCAAGCTAGTGAACTGGCAAAGATGTTCATCATAGGATCATACGTTTAGAGTTAGAAGGGACTTAAAAAGGATATCAGTTCACACTCCCTCTTTATACAGATGAGGAAATTAAGGCTAAGAGGGATTAAATGATTTGCCCAGAGTCACATAGCTAGTAAGTACTTGAGACACAATATGAACTCAGGTCATCCTGATTCCAAACCCCCAGAGCTCTATCCATCATACCACCCAGCTGCCTTATAAAGATGAAAGATTGGGGAGGTCAATGTTGGAGTGGCTATGGTAAGACAGGTATCCTAATATACCACTGCTATGTAAATCCACTTACCAAACTTAACTGGACATGGCATTATTCTAGAACTACAAAGCTCCTGTTGTTTAAGAGTTTCTATAGTATATTTTCATTTTCAAACACCTTTTTATTCATTGAATCCAGCTGTAAGTTTTTTAAGTTTTTTTAAAATGTTGTTTCTCCTCACAATCTGAAATAAAACCATTGCCTTTCAACAACATAGACATGACCTGCTCTAGGGGGAACATTGGGTTCTTATAATATGACATATATTAATAAAAGCAATTATCTGTGGGTCTTTCTAAGGATACATACAAGTCTAATCTTTTTGACAAGAAAGCCATTATTCACAGTCAACAGTTAAACTCCCCCACAAGAAAGTTACTATCCATAGCAAATTGTAACTCTAGCACTTTTTAAGGTCTTTCTGCTAGACAAGCCTTCAATCTTATAAAATCTTACCTGAAAAGATGCAGATGGTAACACCACAGGTTATGTGGAAAGTTCTACTTTTATCTAAAAGCCTTCTTGTTCTTCTGCTTGCAACCTAAAATTTGAAAAAAAAATTAACAAATTCTTTTGCTAAAATACAGTAACAGGCTAAACTGTATAAAATATCTAATCATATAGGGAAAAAATCATTCAGCTCCTATTTTAACAATGTTTTACTTTCAGAGAATGTGGAGCAATCAGACAAAGAGCACTATCTATCCACTGAGCTATCTCCAGTCATCCTCATGAATACCTGGCCACTGGACCCAGATGGCTCTGGAGGAAAAAGTGAGGCTGGTGACCTTGCACAGGCCTCCTGCACTCAAAACAAAGTCAATTGCAAGTCATGTCATCATCTCCCTGACACCATGGTACTCTTTGAAAATGAAGAACAAACACAACTATCTATCCTCACCTTCTTTACCTTCTCCCTTTGAAACCTGGGAGCCAAAACGTAGTGGCCTAAAATAAGAATTCTGAGTACAAAGTTTGAGAACTCTTAGGATAATTTTATGTTTGTGACTGACTAAATTAAAAATAAAGGAAGTTCAAAAAACAATGCAACAAGCTGGCATTCTGTGGTTTTCCATTCATTTGAGGTATTGCATAGTGGGGAGCTGGCAAAGCAATCCCAAAACAACAATGATTTTTTTAAATGATTAAAAGTAAATAACTCTGTAACACTTAAGTAAAGGGGGGGGAGGAATATTTATTTATCTATTTTATTCACTTAGAGCCTGGATGTGGGATTTCATTGGTTTAGGGAATTACAGTGAGAAAATTTCCTCTCTCAGTGCAGACTGACAAGTAATTGTTCCCTGTCTTAAAGTATTACCTTATTGTATGTGTGTAAATAGATTGAATGGTTTATCTTAATAAATACTTACTAAAGTCCCTAACACAGGTGAGATATTATGATAAGTGTTGTGGATACATAAGGATAAAAATTACAATGGCTGCTCTCAATGAGTTTACACTCTAATCAGGGCAATACAGCATGTACCAAGTAAATATGATGCTATGTAAAATGAGATAAGAGTAAAGGAGAAGTTAAGGTAAAAATATTTAGGAAAATTTGAAGATGGATCAATCAACTATGGAGAAGCCGATGGAGGTGTGAGGGATGGGGAATAGAATCAAGGAAGGTTTCATGAAAAATGCAGCATCAGAACTGAGAAGAGAAGCATTTCACCTGATCTGAGGAATGAGAGAACAAACTGAGATAGACAAACAGCTAACAGTGCGATTCAGCCAAAGCAGAGTATATAAAGAGTAAGAGTGTGAGATAAGGATACAATAGTAGACAGCAGCCAAACTGGGGGTGTTCTTAAGCGATAAGTTAAGGAGTTGTATTTGACCCTATATGTAATAGGGAGCCACTAAAGGTTTTTGAGCAGGTGAATGGTATGGTGAAATGGAAAGCAGGGGAATTATTTTGGCAACTGTGTGAAATGTCCTACACACACACACACACACACACACACACACACACACACACACACATTAAAGGCATTGGGGAGTTCTAGTGGTGAGAATACTCACAGAGATGAAATCATGGACTCTTGAAGCATTGAAAGTATGATTGAATAGGAAATAAACTGTAACAAAGGAAACCTAAGTATTGTAATAATAACATTCTTCAATTAAGGTGCTAGCCATGCCAAGCAGGAGAAAGAAAAGATGTGTGAGTTAGGAGGTAGAATCAATAGTTGTTGGCAACTAATTGGGTGCTGGAGGAGGGAGAGAGGGAAAGGAAAGGATCGAAAGCAACTTTCAAGTTTAAAGCCTTGGTGACTGAGAGAATGGTGGTTCCTCAACAGAATCAAGAACATGAGAGATTTGGGGAACAAGTTTGTAGAAGATTGGGAAAGGAGGGGAGATAGTGAGTTCAGTTTTAGACACCCAGATGAAGACAGCTAGTAGGGAGCTGAAATCTAAAAGTAGAGAGCAAAGAAAGATGAAGGCTTGAGATATTGTTTTGGGAATCATTCATAGGAGCAATAGTTAAGGTCAGATGAGCAGATGAAATTGCCAAGAAAGAGACTATAAGGAGAAAAGGAAATAAAAGCAGGGGACAGAGCCTTGCAGGACACCCTCACTTCACTTAGTAGGGCAGTTGTAGGAAGATGAACCAAAAGAGGACCAAAAAGGAGGGTTAGACAGATAAGAGTAGGATAAAGAAAGAGAGCAGTGCCACAGAAACTGAAGAATTAAGATGCATCAAGGGCAAGATGGGCAATAGTTTTGAATGTTACAGAAAGGTCAAAGCTGCTTAGACCTCAGAAAGATCTCACACATATATGTGGGGTGGATAGAAAGATGACGAGGTCCTTGAGAGCTGGCACTGTCCCATTTGGTTTTCCACCTGGAATTTGCACTCCACAGCAGCTCCGCCCCTACCTTCTGGGAGCCCCGCAGGAAGGCCAACAATGTCCGGCACATCGGTAAAAGAATAAGACTGCAGTTGAAGTTGAGAACTGATGCTGAAGCTCTGCTTAGACACAATCCTAGCTGAACAAATAAGACAAGAGTCACAATACAATCAAAAACCAAATTACAACCACCTAGCATGCATGACTCATCACTACCCCCAAATGTGTTCTATTTCTCCATATGCACTATTATGGGCCTCATGTCACAGTTGTAGAAACTGAGGCAGACAGGCTATGTGATTTGCCCAGGGTCACACAGCTAGCAAGTATCTGAGACTGGATTTTAACTTTGATCTTTCTGACTTCAGGACCAGTGCTCTATCCACTGTGCCACCTACTTGCCTTTCAGGAAACCAAGGGTAGATGAAAATAAAGATGGAATTTCTTTCTCATTTTATAAATCCCCTAAAATTTATCCATGGATTCCAAGTTATGAATTCCTGTTCCAAATGCTCTCTACTTTCTTGGTTTCCATGACACCAAACTGTCATGGTTTTTCTCCTCCTCTTTGACCCCTTTTTTGTGAGGTTACTCATCTTCTACCCACCCTTTACAATTCTGTCTTTGGTCCTATTACATGTTTTCTCTCCACCCCCATAAATTCTTCAATTACCACTTCTATGGAGATGATTTTCAAATTCCTGTTCCCAGAGTTCCAGTGCTAGATCTCTGTCTGCTTGATATGCTCACATGGAGATCTCTTCAGAACCTAAAACTCAACATTCCTAATTCTGAACTCATCAGCTCTCTCCAAAATCTATTCCTTCCCCTGACTACCCTATTTCTGTTGATAGCGCTATCATTCACCCAGTAATCCAGGGAATAAAATGGCTCAGGTTTTATTTTTCCCCCTCTACTTATACCCCCAAATTTAATCAACTACCAAATCCTATTAATTCCAACTAGCCTGTCCTTTCTACTCTCACTGTAATCAACCTAGCCCAGGCTTCAATCACATTTGACCTGGATTCAATTCAACAAACATCAAGGGTCTAATTTGTTAAGAGCATTGTGCTAGGTCCTACTAGAAATACAAATTGTAGATAAGATATCATATCTGTCTTCATAAAGCTTACAACCTAGCAAGTGAATAAGACACAAATAAAAGAAATCATGAAACCCTACATTATATAGTATTTGAATTAGAAAGATAAAAAACAAAGCACTACATGAGATCCAAAGGGTAAGGGCATTACTCCATAGAGGAGGTGGTATTCAAGTTGGGCTTTAAAGGTTGAAGGGGAATTCCATGATATTTTTTTTATCCCACTCCTGACTCAGTTCCAAAACTTCTCTTTTCTCCTCAAGCCAGCTATTCCACTCCCTCCTTCATTCCATTTTAGCATAAGGTCTTGACTCATACTTCACTGGAAAAAAACCAAAGACATCAAACATAAGCTTCCCCTTTTCCTCAGTTATAAACTTCAAGGCACCTCCACATCATCCCCTTTCTCCTTATTTGTTTCAGTCTTAAAGGAAAAAAAAAATGGATATAATGCCTCTGAAGTCGCTTAACACCTTATCCTCTTTACAAATGTCAACCATTCTGCTTTGGTGGTCAGTACCTCTTCCAGGAGCTTTTGAAGATGAACATCCCTTCTCTCTACCTAATTTTTATTCTTTATTCACTGGATCCTTCCTTATTGCTTAAAGATATGCCCAGGGAGCATTTGTAACTTAAAATTTTTAAAAAGAATGTTTAAAATGGTTTTTACCTGTACTTGGAAAAAATATTAAAAATATGTTCTGACATCCCTATTCTTAAAAAAAAAAACTTCACTTGATCCCACCATCCTTTCGATCAATGGTTCTATCTCCGTCCTATCTTTCCACAGTCATACTTTATACTTATTCATTCTTAGCTATCTATAATCTACAATAAGCTATCTACAATCCTTGCATCAATTTTCTCACCTTTCACTAACTTCTCAACTCTTTTTAATCCGGCTTCTGGTCTCATTACTCAACTGAAAATACTGTGTTCATGATCACTTCTAATCTCTTAGGTGAAAAATCTGATTGCTTCTCTCATTTTTCAACCCTCTTGACCTCTCTGGAGAATTGAACATGTTGATCACTTCCTCTTTCTATATATTCTCTCTGTTGTTTTTTTTCCCCGATTTTTCCTGTATGGTTCTCCTCATAACTTTCTATTTGTTCCCAAATTCCTTTGCTAGATCATTACTCATGTCCTACTCCCCTCAGTATAGTTATACTCCACAATGTTAGCCTGGGCTTTCTTCTCTTCACTCTCTACCCACTTTCTCATCAGTTCCTAGAGATTCAACTGTGATTTTTGTATATATAACAATATGTCAATCTCTGGTATCCCTTTTGAACTCCAAGCATGTGTCCACAAATGTCTGTGGAATATCTCCAACTAGATGTACTACAAGTATTTCAAACTCAATATGTTGAAATAAAACTGATTCTTTCCCCTAAAGCCTTCCCAATACGTTTGTTGATTTTTATTGATTGATTGGCTAAAAACTATCTTAAGATATTTCCTTTAAAACCCTCAGCAGTATAGAAGTAATAAAACCAGATAGTGAGTTTTACCCAGGAATAAGCATTTTATGGCCGAGTTTTACCCAAGAATAAGGTCAGGAATAATATAAAGCCAGGTGGGGAATTGTAAGATGACAGCTAGCTAACATTAAATGGCAAAACTTTGGGATCAAGCATGAGCATAGAAATAACTGAAGCCATGCCAGGGAAGATGCAAAAAAAGAATACGAGTAATTGAACCAGACACAAAGAGGGTAAACAAAAAACTTAACATGACTGAAAGTATAGAAGAGACAGAAGAACAGGCTGTGGATAGACACTACAGTTTGAGCATATGATCTTAGAAGTATTTTGACATCTTTGAGCTAGTGAAGTCTAAGATATGACTGTGTTAATGTTTGGCTGAAATTGGACCAATGGTGCTGAGGAGATTAAAGGATTGTACTGGTAGAATAACATAAGGTTTGCCAACATAAATGATCAAGTCTTCTTGGATAATGGCAACAGGTAGGATAGAGAAGAAACTGAATCAGGAACTAAATTTCTCCTTTTACCTATTATAGCCTTCCTTAAATCATAGCAATTTTTGTACACTTCTTCCTCTCCCCTCCTTCCCTGAATACATTATAAGATCTTATGTAAGGATTGTTTATGTTATTTCATTTTTTTATCCTTAAGGCCTAGTATGAGTTGCACATTATTATCCCTAGCGGTTAACACATTAGTTGAATGTAGTAAATGCTTAACATATATTCAGTTAAATGTATTGAGCACTTTATATAGATTATCACATTGATCTCTATACAACTTTTTATGGTAGATAATGCAAAAATAATTATCCCCATTTTATAGGTAAGAAAAATGAGGCTTAAAGAGGTTAAGAACTTCATCCAAGGTCATAGAGATAAGAAGTAACAGACAGAATTTTGAACACTGGTCTTTTGATTCCAAACACATTACCTAATATATGCCATAAATGCTTCCAGAAGAAAAATATGAGACGCTCTAGATGGCTACCTGGTAACACACACACACACACACACACACACACACACACACACACATCTACCTAGTCATATGATAGGTTCTTCGACTGAATGAAGAAGCGGTATATCTTGGGCATAACGGCCTTTCTCATCTCGCATACCAAAGCTTTCCATTCACATCCACTGGAACACTTCAAAAGCCCACACACTTCCCTGGAGCTGGATCCATATATACTCTTTTAAAGCTTAGTATGAATAATCAGACATGCTCTCCATGCAGGAAGACTAAGGATTATTAGCTAGATGCCTGGATTGACATTCAGCATTTACTAGGCTGCTTTGTCATATCTTTCTGAGGTCTTCCCTACCAGACCTGTGTAATCTACCCCAGGCCAGGAACTGAGCCTATCTAAGTCTTTGTATTTCCCGTGTTTCCCTCAGAATTCTTAACTCAGAAAGAAGGTAAGAAATAGTGAATGCTGATGAGGGAAGTTGTCAAGACCTCACTTTTTTTTTTTTTGGAAGTTTCTATAGCACAGAGAGCAGAGCCATAAGCCCAGGCAACTTGATGAATTGGAAACCTGTCAAAGATTATAGTGTGTGGGCATTATGTATACATATACATATATGCATATATACATATACACACAGACATACATACATGTATGTGTGGAAAGAGAGAGAGAGAGCTACTAAGAGGTTGTGTAGTGGATAGAACACTAGGCCTTAAGTCAGAAAGACCTGAATTCAAATCCACCTCAGACACTTACTAGCTGTGTGACCCTGGGCAAGTCACTTAACCCTTTTGCCTCAGTTTTCTCATCTGTAAAATGAGCAGGAGAAGGAAATGGCAAACTGCTCCAGTATTTTTGCCAAGAAAACCCCAAATGGGGTCACAAAGAGTTCAACATGACTAAAACAACAACAACAGTATATGTGTGTATATGTATACAGAAATATATATATATGTGATAGTAATAGCTCACAGTTTCAAAGTGACATAGATTTGAAATGGGAAGGGACCTCTAAGGTCATCTAGTCAGTTCTCACCCCCCCATTTTAAA
The DNA here is from genome assembly GCF_900497805.2 of Vombatus ursinus. NCBI lineage: Eukaryota > Metazoa > Chordata > Mammalia > Diprotodontia > Vombatidae > Vombatus > Vombatus ursinus. Next base: position 4,939,522 of record NW_020945437.1, on the reverse strand, counting down.
GATAAAGAAACTGAGGCCACAGAGGATAAGTAATTGCATAAGATCACAAGGGTAATTAGTGGTAGACCTGTGACATGAAACTAGCCCCTCTGACTCTCATTTTCCTCATGACTGCTCTGTGAGATATTAAGATGTGTTATGACCCAACCAGATGGGGAAACTCAGAAAGAACTCGAAGGTGTTAAGCGACTTCAGAGGCAGAACTTCATCTAAGGTCACAGAGATGAAAAGTAATATATACACAGTATCTGACACATGGGACTTGTCTGCTTTAAAGGTGTTGGGTTTATTTTATTTTGTTTTGTTTTGTTTTGTTTTTTTGCGAGGCATTCAGGGTTAAGTGACTTGCCCAGGGTCCCCCAGCTAGTGTCAAGTGTCTGAGATGGGATTTGAACCCAGGTCCTCCTGACTCCAAGTCAATATTTTTGCCACCTAGCTTAGTTGGGCAAAAATATTGCATCACTCCCAAGGCATTGAGAAGAGGCATTCTTGTAACGGTGTTGTAGTAACCAGTGAGAAAGACTTAGCTTACCCTCAGATAAGGATGTCAGTGGTAAACAGAAAATAGGAATAGGGCAAAGTATATAGTTTGTACTTTTTCTACACAGTCAAGGCTTATTAAATGCTCATTGATTTTAAATTTTAAACAAGATAAAAATGAGAGCTATTATTTCAACATGAATGTTGATGTCCCTTCACTAAACTATTATCACAATTTTCATGGCTCAAGAATTCAACTCAGAAACATTTACTAAGACCTATGGGCTTAGTAAAATAAAAAAAAAATTTAAAAGGGCTAATTCAGGTATACTGTATGAACTAGCTATTTGATGCATCCCAATTGTCTAGGTTACCAGTGATACTCTTATCTCAGGGCAAACTGAGTGTCATGCTGATTACCACAACTAATAATAACTAATATTTATGTAGCATTTATGTTTTGTCTTTTATATAGATTACTTCATTTGAGCTTTATAACAACTATGTGAGGTAGGTGTTATTATTCCTATTTCACATCTGGGGAAACCGAAGCACATAAAGGTCAAGTGACTTGCCCCAGGTTATACTGCTAGTAAGCGTCTGAGACAAGATTCAAACTCAAGTCTTCCTGACTTTAACTGGCTCTTTATACTGTGCCAGCTACCAGCTTGCACTATGAGAAGAACTTTTCAAGGAAGATCATCCTTTGGGACTGATACAACACCTTCTCAACTAATTTTAAACCAAATGCATGTTTAGTACACCATCTATGAGTATCTTGGTCTATTCGACACATGTTTTCAATAAAAGGAGCATCCTTCGAACATGAATAATAAAGACTGCAATACTTGTTATGAAGTCAGCATAAAGTGACACTATTTTAAAAAATATGAACTGTTTGTGGAAGTCAGATGATTTTCTTGAAATAAAAGTGGTAGGGCTTAAGGGAACTCTAAATTACTACTGGCAGAACATCTTCTCTTTTACACATTGTTTACTGTCCTCACATGAAATATTGTTACGGAACAGGGAAAGGGCCAATGTAAAAAGGAAGACTATTTTTTAGGAAGGCAATAATTTGTATAACTGGTAAATAAAATAATTAACATTTTAATCAAATTAGACAGTCCCAAAATGAAAATTTAATAAATATCCTAAATAGAGAAAAAATATGATTGTACTAAATACATGAAAGCATCATTTCCCCCTTCTCGCTTAGAAATCATCTGATTTTTTTTGTGGAATGGAGATTTTTGTATCTTCAGGAAACAGATCAGGAGTTATCTTTTTTGATCTGGCATCCCCTAGTGGAGAATTTTCTATATGCTTTTTATGACAAATGCTAGTTCATGAATTTTAGATGATTTAGTTATGCCTTGAAAGATTTTTAAATAAGCTAAAAACTATCATGCAGAACTCTAGGGCATAAGGCTTCAAAATAATATATACACTTCTCCTCAAGTGACAGTTCCCTAAAGGAAAACCTTAATGAACTCTCCTTGAGTGAATGAAAAAATAAAAGATTATAGTGTATTTCACTTCTGACTACTGTGCCATATGCATTTACATTAGTATATTAATTAGACTTTTAAGGCTAGGAGAGATGCATGAGGTCCAAGAAGGGGAAGATGACAGCTCTGCTGTATTCTGCCACGATCAGATCACTTTTAGATACTAGATCGTAGGAAGCACATATATAAGCTAGAAATATCAAGATGAAGCAACTAGAGGTGATGTCATAGGGACTATTTGAAAGAACTAGGAATATGTATCCTAAAAAAGAGAAAATTTCATAAGGGCCTAAAAACTGTCTTCAAGTATTTGAAAAGCTATGACTTGGAAAAGGGATTATCCTACTTAGCCCTAGATGACAGAACCAGGAGCACTTGGTAGTGGGTGATTTTTAGCTCAATGTTAGAAAAATTAACTGTATAGTGAGAGCCATTCCCAAAACAAAATGGTCAGTCTTAGAAAGCAGTGGGTTCTTTGCCATGAGTGAGTGGTCTTGAAGCACTGGCTAAATGAATATTTGTAGGAGATGTTGCAAAGAAGATTTTTTACTTAAATTAGTAGAAGAATAATAGAAGATTCAAGTACTGGCTGGAATAGATGATCTCTGGGGTACCTCCAATGCAGATACTACGATTCTACAAATTGGTTCAAAAAAACACTAATGGGGTAGTAGAGGTGCAAATAGATAAAATCATTCTAGAAAGTAATTTGGAATTAGGCAAATAAAGTGAATAAATATCTATACTCCTTGACCCAGAGATTCTACTGCTAAGCATATGGTCCCAGGAGATCAATGACAAAGAAAAAAAGCTCTATAAACACCAAAAATATTTACAGCAGGACTTTTTACAAAAACAAAAAAACTGGGAACAAAGTATGTACCATCAATTGGAAGGAAATGACCAAGCAAATCATGATGGATGAAATTAAGTAGAATATTGCAAAGCTATAAGAAAATATAAACATAATACAAAATGACTTACATGAATGGATATAAAGTGAAGTAGGCAAAGCCAGGAAAATGAAATACACAATGACAATACAGTAAATGGAAAGAACAACTCTAAAACAAACAAAACAGGATGATACAAAATTAGGAAAAAAATAATCTTAGATGAGAAAAACATTAAGAAACTTCCAATCCTGATTTTTACAAAAGGATGGGGGTATCAACAGATTTACAGCACTGCACATAACATCAAATTTTCTCAATGTCTAGATTGATTTTGCTGATTTTTTTCTCTTCCTTTTTTTAAAATTTAGATTCTTTGCTCTAAGAGATGGCTCTCTGGGAAAGGGGAGAAGCATGGGGGAAATATAGGCAATGTAAAAACAAAATATATCAATAAACTCTGCTTTTAAAGAAAAAAACGAAGTCCTTTACCATTTCCCTGGCCCCTTAATACTTTGAAAAATTTAGCTGGACTAATTTCTCACGAAAACTCACTCCTTTGTGAACTGATTTTCAAAGTTCAGGGGAAATTTTTTCTTCAGCAGGGTAGGGAAGCAGTGGAAAACAGGAGAGTTAAACCTCACTGATCTGGAATAAGAAATGAACAACCTGAGTATCAAGCTGGTGGGAATAAAATATTAAAAGACTCACAAAGTCCTTCAACACTTTGAGTAAATCCTTTAGTGAAGAATTTAGGGAAGTACAAGGAAAAGAATCATTTGCACAGCAAAGACTTAGTACAAACTTAGACCAATGGAAAAAAGCGCCCACACCAACGAGATCATGGATCTCCTGAAGGTATCAAAGTATAATTTAAAATAGAGAAAGAAGCATGGAGCAGGAGGGGAGAAAAACCCTATCTAAAATAATAGAAAGCCTAACCTTCCAAGTGTTATTTTTTTGGCGGGGTGACACAATTCTAATACTAAGGTACAATATTAAAGAGGGCAAAGTGAAAAGAGAGCCAGCCTGGAAGTCAAAAACTTCTGGGTTCAAATGCCACCTTTGACACACATTACCTGTGTGGCCCTAAGCAAGTCATTTAACCTCTCCTGCCCTTATTAATTCTGTAAAACTCTAAGTTATATAGAGAAGGTACCAAACCAAATCAACAGAGGGCATTTCTTCACCCAAGAATTATCTATACAAATAAAATTGTAGTTTCTGGCTCTATTGCTATACCTAAGTATAATGGTCACAAACTAAGAAATAGCAGTGAATTTCAATTTACATCAGTCAGTAGTAGACCCCAAGAATCAGCTATCTGCATTGCACAAAGTTGGGGAAGGCTTTCATATGCCCCAGATGAAATGTGCATCCCGTATGTTATGAGTCTTTACAGAAACAAATAATATATCTTTATCTCCAAAAAAAATTACATAACAGAGAATAGAATTTTCACATCTTTTAAGAGTAATATTAAAGCTTCTCTCCTTGAATGATTCTCTTCTATTTGACTTCAAAATTTCAAGGATTATATAATATTGGCAATGCAGGTATGACTATATGACAATACCTGAAAAGTCCACTCTAGGTTGCCTGCTAGGAAGCTACTTATTTTCCCCTACGAGTGTCAGCTCATACCTTATATTTCAAATGCAATTATTTATAGTTATACAGCTGTAATATCTGAGTCACTGTACATGATTAAATTGCTCGCCATGACCAAGTGAGTGTTAGTGGCCTTAAATACTACACTGATTTAAATTTAGGTTAATTGACACTAGATGGCACTGTTGCTTGTTAGCTACCAAATATTCTAAGTCTTTAAAAAGTAATATTTGAGATTTTTATATAATAATCCGCTTTTAGGGGAAAATACCCTTATATTCATTGACAGACTAAATATGAGCTAACCATTACTTAAGGGGAGATACCATATTGGGCAAGATGTAAAAATTAGCATTTGTAAAATGAGACATGTCCTAACTTCCCAATTGGATTCTTGACAAGGAACAAATGGCATAATTCTTGAGATGATAATTTGTAAACTTGTTATATAACAAATTTTCTAGATCCACCTAGGCACACCCATGCCTTCACTCTTTTCATTTTCAATAAACTGGAATATGCTTTCCAATAAGAATGCAAAAAAGCTAGTTCAACTGCCCACTCCATTTGGGAAATCACTTTCATCAGAAATCTTGGCAAGTGTTAATTCAGGTATGATTAAATATTCCCATGATAATGATATAAAAATGACCCAAGGGTGAACTGGATAAATACCATTGTTAGGCATCTCTGCCAAAAATCTCTTCCTAATATTAAGCAGAAATCTTATTGCCTTCAATGTTCTTTATTGGCATTAATTCTCCTGACTACAGACATAAAATGCCTCTAACTATCTTTCACATGACTTTAAAATTTCTAGGATTTGGAATTTAGGACACTGTGAGTACTTCTACATGACATATTTGGAATAAGTAAAGGGGGTTACAATGTCTAACTTAAGTCCTCTCTTTTAAGTCCACTCCATGCCCAGTTTATACTCCATTTGTTTTGTTTCAGTTATCTCGATGTGCTTTGACCACCGAAGATTACAATCAGTTGTTACTTTCCTTACTCTATACATTATAATCTTGTGTAGCCAAGGCGGCATTATCTTTTTTGGAAGCCAAATAAACTACTGAGTCAGCTTGAACTTACAGTCAATGAAAACATCCAGGCACTTGTCATGTGAATTTCTTGTAAAATCACTCCTGTACTTATGCAATTGATGGTTGAACCTAAGTGATGGACTTCATTAATAGCTCTGTTAAATTAAACTAAACCAAGTATGCACAGAGGAAGTCCAATACTAGACCTAACACATTTTCAAGGATATTGAGAAGTTTATTCTCACGAAATGTGAAAGAGGATGAGGATATCTTTGATTAATGTAAAAAATTTCAAGCCATGTTACCAAAAACAAGATGACCAAAAAATATCAATAGTTACTGTTTCATATTCCAATGCCTTTTTCTTCATGTCTATAAAATGTCACAAGAATAGCTTACCCATGAGGGAGTGGACAGTAAATAAAGAACTGTCCTGGGAGTCAAGAACATCTGGGTTCCTTGGACACATATAGACTATGTGGCCTGGACACATCACAGAACCTCTTAGTGTCCCAGGCAATACTCCAAAACTAGTAAGTGCAGAATAGTTGATGATCTAGGGAGAGTTCCTCATGATTAGTTCCATATACCAGTGAAATCACAGGTCCATATCAAGGTGCCCTCCTTCCAAAAAAAAAAAAAAACTACACATTTATCAAAGGTATCATTAAAAAGAGTAAAGGAAAGAATTGACAGGGTTTCATAAAATTATTCAGCAAATCACACCTTTAAATTCAGACAACTAACTAAAAGGTGCAGAGAATATGGGATCCAACACGTTATTGTTTGCTAAAAGCACTTTTCATATAGTAGGTACTTAAGAAATATTTGATGAATTATGTTATCTACTTTTTTTAAAAAAAGCATTTAATTTGGCCATTAAAAAAAATTCCCTTAAAGGTTCTTCTACAAGGCATCTCCCGTGCATCTGGTAACATCAGAGATAACTTTGATGACTGATTATTTTAATCAGAACATAACAGGAAGATGTGTGTTCACCAAAACTGTTTGTTACTGTCTTGAAAGATGTCTAACATAGAATTTAAATCAAAGAGAGCAAAGTAGAGCTTTAATGTAGTTTGGTGTTTCATAACTTTCCATTTTTTTCTTAAAATATTTACATTGTTAGAAATATAAATCTTACCGTGGCAAAATGGCATAGCAGATAAAGAACTGGCCTTGAAGCCAAGATGATATGGATTCAAGTCCTGCCTCTGAGAAATTCTGGCTGTGTGACTCTGGACAAGTCACTTATACTGTCAATGCTCTAGGCCAGAAGGATCAAACTCATGAGGAAAGGTCAGAATAAGGCTTGAACTAGATCAAAATGTCATCTGGAAATGTTTAGCAAAATATAAAACAACATAGATAAGGTTAATTTGTAGTTTTCTCAATTAAATATGCCAGTAGGGAACTGTTTTTACTCAGTTTGAAACCACTGCTCTAGGCAACTCTCTAAGACTACTTATCTGCATATTGCTAGGGGGAGTTTCCTCAACCGGAAATGCCTCACGCCAATAAAATTACAAATCCAGTGCCTCATTATCTCCTCTACTTTGCCCATTGAAAAAGGAAGAAGTCAAGGCTCTTTTTATTTTTTAATCGGACTGTGTCACACTTGAATCAGACTATTCATCAAATGATTTTTGGGTACCTACTCTATGCAAGGTACTATCCTAGACATGAGGGTGCAAAGATTTTAAAAAGTAACATTGTCCTCCTAGAGCATAACTTCTACTAGGAAGTAAAGATAAATGAGAGAAAGAATTATATGCTATTATATAGATATGCAAGTATATAGATATGTACAATTCAAGAAAGAATATGATGGAGGCAAAGAGAAATCCAAATAAAATACTCTAGAAAATTCAAAAGTTAAATTCTTTTAACTGAAGGAGAGGAAAAGTCTTCATGCCTGATATAGCAACTAAACTGAGCCTTAAAGGAAAAGGAGGCTGAAAGGCAAAGATAAGGAAGAAGTACATTCACAGCCAAAGGGGGTTAAATGACTTGCCCAGGGTCACACAGTGTGTGTGTCAGAAGCAGGACTTGAACCAAGATTTTACTGATTCGAAAGTTAGCACTATCTCCACTCCAACTTTTTTTATAGACTCTTGTCCATGTCCTCCCTTTCCAGGGAAAAAGGTCAGAATGTATTAGTCAGTCAATAAACATGTATTAAGTACCTACTATGTGCCAAGCCAAGTCACTTAACCCTGCTTGCCTCAGTTTCCTCATCTACAAAATGAGTCAGAGAAGGAAATGGCAAACCATTCCAATATCTTTGCCAAGAAAACCCCAAAATGGGGTCATGAAGAAGAGTTGAGCATGACTGAAACAACCCAACAACGTATCAGGCACTGTGCTAAACACCAGGGACACAAAGACGTGGAAAAGATAGTCCCTGCAGATCTCACAAAAAGGGAAGACAACATGCAAACAACTATGTACAAACAAGATACACGCAGGAAAAATCAGAGATAATCAACAGACAAAAGGCAGTAGCATCACAGGGAACTAATAGAATCAAAAGATGATATGGTTGAGTTAGGGGAACACCTAGTAGTCTAGTTCGGCTATAACATAGTACATAAAGGGAAGTAATATGTAATAAGGATGGAAAGATAGATTGGAACCAAACTATAGACAGATTTAAGTATATGAACCTGGAGGCAATAGTGATCACTGTATTAGTCAAGCATTTATTATGTACTTCCCACTTGTGTAAAGTACTAAAAATTCAAAGGAAGGCAAAAAAAAAAGTCCTTGCCCTCAATGAATTTACAGTCTAATAGAGGAGACAGCACATAACTAGGTACATATAAGATATATACAGAGTAGATAAAAATAAAAGGAAAGGGGAGGAATTATCAGCTTAGGGGATCAAGAAGGCCTCTGCAGAAGGCAGCGTTTGAGCTAAATCTTGAAGGAAGCTAGAGAAGAAACTAATAGGTAAAGGTGAGGAAGAGATAATTCGAGGAATGGGGAAAAGGCAGAAAGCAAAGGTATAGAAATGGTAGGTGGTGTGTGGTGTTCAAGGAACTGTCAGTAAGGCAAGGTAGCGGGGCTGCATCATAGAGTGTAATACAATTGTACAGTTGATGACTAACTATGTCATCATATTATTATTATTGGGGACTTCCACAAGATCACAGCTTTCAGTATATTTTTAAAAGGGTAGTTTAGAGTGGAAGCTTTATTTAGTAAGGTGCTTTCATACATTTTGAGGGATATTCACAAGGGAAAGCAGAAAGCTGATGTACAAGCCTGAGAGGGCAATGTATAAATTTCTATATAGAGTCAACTAGTTAGCATGATTTTTCTTGGCAACATTACTGATGCTCTGGAAAGGTAAACATAGCTGTTTAATGATCAAATTTGAGAATGAAAACCAGAAAAGATAACAAACACATGGGGTTGCAGAATGAGTATCCCAACAGATCTGAAACAGACACTTTCATTGCTTTGACTCCTGTCAATTTTTATTGGGGGGAAGAGCACTGGGGGTGGGAAGACCTGTAATTTCATTGTTGTGTGGAACTCTTGGTAAGGAAACTTCTACTAATGCAAAAGTTCAAACCCAAGTCTCTCCTGACCTCCAGTTCAGCACACTCTCTATTATATAATGGTAAACCATTGAAGTAGATTAAGAAGGAGCCATCAGATATGTGAGGAAACCAAGATAGAACAGTTTCACAGAAATCAAGGGTAATGAGAGTATTCATGAGAAGGCAGTCAGAAAGCAGCATCAAATCTTATGGAAAGATCACATATGATGGAAGAAAAAAATATTATATTTAGCCATTAAGAGGTGACATTTGAGAACAAGGTGAAGAGGCAAAACCAAAAACCAGATAAGAAAGGTGAGAAAAGTGACATAGTAAGGAACCAAGAGACAATATGACTCTAGAGAGGTCATTGGACCTGGGATCAATAAGATTTGGGTTCAAACCACACCTCAGGCAGGCATTTACTAGCCATAAAGACCACTGCCAAATTACTTAGTCTCTCAGTTTCCTTAGATATAAAATTAGAGAGTTGAGCTTGATGGCTTCAATTGTCCTTTCTAGCTTTAAATCTATGATCCTACAACTTGAATGTATAGAGTGTAGACTATATTCTATGATCAGAATTATCTGGGCAGCTAGGTGACATAGTGGACAGAGTGCCAGGCTTGGAGTCAGGAAAACTCATCTTCCTGAGTTCAAATTCAGCCTCAGACACCTACTAGCTATGTGACCCTGGGCAAGTCATTTAACCCTGTTTGCCTCAGTTTCCTCATTCATAAAATGAGCTAGAGCAAAAAAAATGGCAAACCACTCCAGTATCTTTGCAAAGAAAACCCCAAAAGGAGTCACACAAAGTGAGACATGATTGAAAAATAACTAAACAATACTTTCTATGATATTCATAGTAAAAGGGAAGAGAGTTATAATGATGGTTTGAAGGGATGGAAGGATCATTGTTATTCTTTTTGTTGTTTGGTTTTAAAATTTTTTTAAGAGATAAGAGAGACATAATCATGATTTTCCTTCAAAAGGATCTTCTTCCTAACCAATAGGCTTTTTCCAACTGTGGCAAGATATTTTTCCCTTTCTAAAGCAACAGTCTTAGACAAAGGCCAAATGTCAGATTCATAAGTTGCAGACAATTCCTATTAATAAAAAATACTTATTCTCCTCATCCCACTCAGACTGGACACTCAAGGGCTACTCACCCACCATTCCATTACTGATCAGTATGTGCATTTTGGCCTGCTTTTTTTCTCAACCTGGAGCAATTTACTCCTTCTTAAGCAACCTGGTGGCCTCCTCAATTTCAGGAACTTCCTAGATTGATGTCAAAATTAGCATGAATGCCCAAACAATATAACCCACTGCAGCTCAAAATTCCCAGGCTCAGATCTCCCAGTAGCTGAGATTATGGAAGTGTGCCATTGTGGTCAGCTAGATAATTCCACTTAACCTTAGGATCATGAAAATTGGAAGCAATCTATCATGAAAATAGTGCTGACAAAGTCAGGATATGGATTCAAGCTCTGGCTCTAATACTTTAGCTGTTACTGAAACTCATTCATAAATTCTATCATGGAGAGCTATTATAAAGATCAAGTGAGATGATGGATATAAATTACTTTTTACTCCTAAAGTACTACATTAATGTAACTTATGAATCATAACTACTTAGTCCAATTCCCTCAGTTTAGGGCTTCAGTTCAAGTGATTTGATTAGTATCATACAGAAAGTGAATGAACTGGACTCCTTTGCCAGTTCTAGTTTCTACTATGCCATGATATACCCAAGATGATCTTCAAAACCTGTAAAACAAATCTCGTTTCAAAGTTTTGACTTTTTACCCACTGAAAACTACAATAAATGTAGTCAAAGAGGATAAGGAATTCCATAGGATTATGGGCTTCATCTAAATAAACAAAAGGGCTTATTCGTGATGGGACACTTCAAAATATTACCTAAATATTTTGATGGGAAATGCCATATGAGTATGCTTATCAGGAACATGTTTACTTTAACAATATCGTGAGCCACTGAGGAGCATAATTAATGATAACTTGAGCAACGGTTTATACAAAATGCAAAAATAAACTACAATTTCCGTCCTCTTGGTATAGATCCAAAGTCTTATAAGGGTTTCTTCAAGCCCTAATAAAACATAATTATTTTGAATGGCCCTGGATGGCTTCTTTCAACTTGTTGTCCTGGAGACATTTAACTGTAATATAATATTTAACTCAGGAGAGTTGATTGACCTCCCATCTATGAAAGACTTTTTTTTTTAGAATATCATCTCTAAAATTGGCCATTGGTTCTAATACACTAGAAGAACCAGAAAAAAAATATAAAAGGAACTCTAATAAGTTATCTAACCTATTACATTGCCTCTATAACCAACCACCACTTTCTGTTTTTTATTAACCCATATCTTTTCTACTGCATTGTATATCCCTTTATTTCTTGTTCTATCCTCATTGGAAATGAAGTAATTCTTCACGGATCTAAAAGCATACACCTTATCTGTCCTAACAAAGGCTTATACTTCTAGGAAAGAGAAAGTTGCCCCCACAGGAGAGACATTGTCAGGAATAACAATAACAACCTGATACCTATGCTAGCTTTGTATCCTCTGTCCTTTCAGTTGAGCCTATGGAGCAGGCTCAAGGGAAAAACATAGTTACACTCTGAGACTCTGTGTATACTTGGCCATGGTAGAGGAATACTGAAGTACATGAACAAGACTCTATTAATATGAAAACTGCCTTTGACCCATATCCCTAGGTCATCTCTTGCCAAAGAAAAGGCTATCTAACAGACCAATAGATTGACAATTACAAAATCCTGGTCTCAGTTAAGTGACCTTGGGCAAGTCAAGTATACTATCTCAGTCTTAGAAATATCTTCTGAAATGTTTATAGAAACTCTCTGTGTGGTGGCAAAGAACTGAAATTGCAGGTATGCCTTGCAATTGGGGAATGGCTGAATAAGGTGTGGTACATGATTGTGATGAAATACTACTGTGCTATAACAAATGATGAGCTCAATGACCTTAGAAAAACATGGAAAGATTTGAACAAAATAATGAAGAGCAAAATGAGAGAACCAAAACAACATTGTATACAGAAACAGCAATACTATTTTAAGAATGACTTTGAACAAATAAATCACGCGGAGTATTATAAATATCCAAATTAGCTATAAAGGACATATGAAGAAGGATGATATCTGAATCCAGAGAAAGAATTGATAAATAGAAACATGTATAGAATATTTTACACACATACACACACACAAAAAAATTTTTTTAATTTACATGATAACATTATTACATATTTAAAAGCAATAGCAAGTTGTACCCATAATAGATTTGCAGTTTCATATACAATCACATTTTTATTATGTTATGGAAATGCTTGTTTTATTCCATAATTTAAAAATAAAATAAATATGAAAGAAAAAAATAAGGATGGTAACAACTAATTTCACCCTTTCTCATCATGCAGAGATAGTCTGAGGATAAAATATAATGCTCATTAATTCATTTAGTAGTTATTAGGCATCTTTTAGGTTTAAGAAAAACTGGGCTCTTTGTAGTAAAGCTTTTAAGAAAATTAAGACACTTTTTAAAATTTTCTTTTTTCTTTTTTAAGGAAGTCTGTCAAAGAGAGTCACAAGACCAGAATTCTAGTTTTAGTTTTGCCACTAACTAAATATGTAACCTTGGGCACATTATTTACTCTTTGTTGATCTCTGATTCATTACTTGTAATTCTGAGGATAGAGGGACAGTGAATTCTGAAAAGTAATTCTAACTATGCCCCACCCCAATCATAACTATGACTGTTTGGCCCAGCAATAACTATATTAGGCATATACCTCAAATAACAAAAGACGAAAAGGAACCATATATACAAAAATTATTTTTATAGGAGCTCTTTCTGATCCAGCAAAGAACTAGATAGGGAGAGTGCCCATCAATAGGGGAACAACTAAACAAATTAAGGTATATTAGTGTTTTGGTACATTATTGTGCCAAAATAAATAACAGCTTTGATTCAGAGAAACCTAGGAAGTCTTGCATCAACTGAGTGAAAGGAGCAGAAATAAAAAGAACAATGTACGTAATGATTACACTAATGTAAAAGATAACAATTATGAAAGACTATAGGACTCTGATCAACACAATTAGCAATCCTGGCTTAAGAAGAATAACAATAAAGCGTGTTTCTCAAATATGCAATTTGTCCTGCTTAACTACATTCATTTGTTATAAAGGAAAGATTCGATGGGGATGACAGGGTGGTTTGGATCAGGGAGTGAGTTAACAGGTAGTATTAAAGATGTCAGAAAAAAAAAAAGAAAGGGGGAATAAAACATTAAAAAGACACAAAAGAAAACAAAAATATCATCAAAATGGGTCACAAACATTGGGTAATTTACTTGCTGTCATGTTTAAATAATATATACTTTATAAACTACATAATAGAAGTTCACATTTCATATAAAATTCACTCTTTGATATTTATATATTGAATTATTCATGCCTGGTGACAACCATTAAGTTCATAATAGAAAGATTTTTTTTTAAATAGGGGATTAAAAGTAAATGATCATTCTGAATTCCCTGTCTTACATTCAGTAATTCTCATACTCTACACACTCTGAACTGGGAGCATATATAAAATTCCTGTAGATATCCATGAATATATATCCTAATTTCTGCTCTTTTCCACTAGACAGCATTGGAACATCCTACAATTATAAATCATTTTATTACAATATGAAGTTACATTTCTCCATTCATAGGACAAACCAGAACAGGGGGAAACAGGTCAATAAAACAGAAAATATTTCTATTTAGTCATGGATCAAGATTATTTGAAGATAAGTAATATCTCAACTATTATCAGTAAATAAATCAGCATCACTAAATAACTCCAGATTCTTTCATCTTTCCTCTGTAGATCAGAGTCCAGAACAATTTTTTAACATTCCTGAATTAGAGAAACCAAAAGATATGTACTAATAAGAAATAGAATATTATTGCCTAACTTTTATACATAATACCAGGAAGTGATGGATTTAGAACAGGAAAGATAGGCTTGAATCCTGGTTCTTTCACTTACTTGTGTTTGAATATATGACTTCTAAGTTCTCTTCTAGATATCAATCCTTAGAATGTAACCCATTTAATAGTCTGAACAAATGAATCACATTTACTAACACCTATTTATGAAGCAGATAGCACATAAAGACATTTCAGTTCATTATTCCTTATCCTTAATTACATCTTTCTAGAAAGACAGGATAGCATATCACTGGGCTCCTAGTCAGAAGATCTTAGTTTTAAGATCTTCTGACTAGTAGTCCAATGATATACTGGTTCCCCAAATAACTTGGTCTAGAATCAAGATCTTCTGACTAGGAGCCCAGTGATATACTGTTTCCCCAAATAATAATACTGCGACCCGGGACAAATTATTTAACAGCCCTAGGGTTGTTTCCTCATCTATTCAATGGAGATAACCCTTGAACCACTTCATGGAATTATTGTCAGATCATAGATCTATAACCTAAATGGAGGCATGTAAAGAGGGTTATACTACTGTGAAATGAAGTTACTAATATATCTCACACCACTGGGGCTCATGGTAGCTGTGGGTAGGAGGCCCCTGTAGTCTATAAATGGGACCAAAGAAAATACCCTCCATCCTTGCTACTCAGATTACGCAAGTATTCAAAAACTCCAAGTGAGGAACACTTCACTTGAAGGAGCTGAGCTCTATTCTCTACAACCTTTCCCCTTGTTGATGGCAATCCACATCACAGCACCTCTGTATTAAGGTTCATTGGTTTGTTTCTTTAACAGTAAGTGACCTTTAAAACCTTTCATCCTATCTTTCTTCTCTTCCACTACTAAGCTATATGTCCCAAATATCTTCTTTCTCCATATTTTATGTTGTTCTTTCCACATGTGATATAATAGTGGATAAAAGAAGGTATCAAGATAACCAACTACAACATGTTAGTGAATATCTGATATATTGATCAGATAATATAACTCCCAAGGATTATGTAATTATGACATTTTATCTCCTTTTCAAGTCTCAAAATAAATGTTTTAACAGAAATAGTATGAAGACATGCATAAGTTGTGAGGAACAAATTATTTCCAGTGAAGCACCAAAAAATGTCTTGAGTTGAAACTTTCTTTTCCTTTCATTTATTTTTTTTTTAATTTGTATCTTAAGCACCTAGTATAGTGTCTGGTACATAGGAGGCCCTTAAAAAATGCTTCTCTGATAAATGAATGAATGCATAAAACCTATGTCTACTTAGACTTAAAAAGGTAGTGCTTGTTGTTGTGAACAACCTACAGGAAGTCTGAATACACTTAACATTTTGAGATGGTTATAATTTTAATCAAAATACTTTCTATATGAGCCATCACTTCTGGTATTTTTATTTTCACATATATTATCATATATGTGTTACTGTTGTTGTTTAATCATTTTCAGTCGTGTCTGACTCTTCATGACTCCATTTGGGATTTTCTTGACAAAGATACTGGAGTTGTTTGCCATTTCCTCCTCCAGTTCATTTTACAAATGAAGAAACTGAGGCAAACAAGGTTAAGTGACTTGTCCAGGGTCATACAGCTAGTAAGTGTCTGAAGACAGATTTGAACTCAGGTTTTCCTGACTGTAAGCCTGGCACTCTATCCACTGTGCCACATAGTTGCCCTATATTTATACATATACATGTACATATGTATATATACTATATATACACATATGTGTATGTACATATATATGTGTGTATGTGTGTATGCAGTGCTATACATGTCTGTCTTCTCTCTCTCTCTCTCTCTCTCTCTCTCTCTCTCTGTCTCTCTCTCTCTCTCTCTGTCACACACACACACACACCCTAGCATCTTGTGCCACGTATCCTGTGGGCAATGATAATTATTTACTGAATGACTGGCTAACCCAAAACAAAAGATACCTCCTTAACACCAATTGATGCTATCCCTTTACCATCTCATGACCTTTCTAATCCACACCCATATTTCTAGATTTGTACCAGAACTTCAATAGCTTGGAAAATCAAAGAAAAGAAAAGCTCTTCCTTTTGGTATTTTCCATGTCTTCTTATACTGTTCATCCGCCTTCTTTTTTTTTTTCCAAACTGATGGAATTTATTTGGTCCTACTCATTATTTACAAGGTTAAGACCTGGGGCAACTTGGGGGGAGGGAAATAGATAATAATCTAAAAAATACATTTTAGCCTTGTTATACACTCCTATCTCACTAATTCATCAAGTTCCTTGGGATTTATTTATAAGCTCTTGACTACAGAAGCAATTAATATTTAACATAATTAACTAGTCTTCCCCATCCATCCTGGTTGACATCAAGTAAAAATTACAGCTTTAACTACATTACCACAGAACAACAAAACTGCATTTGCACACCACTGTTCAGAAAAAAACAAAGTACAAAAAAGTGGCATTACAAAACCTACTATTCACATGTGAAAGGTATCTAAACTTCAAAGTATGCTTATAGAAAGAGAAGGCTGTAACCTACTACTAGTGAAGAGATGTTCAGGAGAAGTAGCCTGAAGAAATCCATTAAAATTTTTGTTTGGGCTCGTAAGCCCCTTCGGAAGACTTAGGCTGTCTTAGCCTTTTCATTTGGGGAACTTCTACTATGGTGCCCCATTGTCCTGATAGCCAGTTGCCTCAATTGCTGATTACATCTAGGCCTGTCTCCAGCCAAGCTTCACTTCACTCTCCAGCCATCATCCCCTCCTTTCCCCACTTCATAGTTGCAGTTCTGGAAGCATTAGCAAACCTACTACTCCATCACTGATTTTGGAAAAGGTATGTCAATATATTCTTCTATGGCTCTATTCGCCATCTCAGTAAATTTCAAACCAAAATAACCCTATATGGCCACCACTTCCCTACATGTGCTATCTCCTCTTATTAGAATGTAAGTTCCTTGCAGGTAGGGAATACCATAACTTCTGTTTATTTTCCTGAACAGCACAGTGCTAGGCACATAGCAAGCACTTAATAAATGCATTCCCATTGATTCACTCATTCCAGCTCTAACTCTATGATTCTATAATCATCTAGTCCAATATGTACAGTTGGTAGCTGAATTAAATAGACTCCAGTATTTTCACGTTAAGAAGAAATCACTATATATCTGAACATTTTTAGTAACAATAAAATTTTAGTAATGCCTTTAACATACCTAGGGAGTAAAAAAGTGAATGGTGAGGGAGTTGAGATTTTTTTATGTATGTGCCCTTAGTAGATTATATTTTATTTAATATATATAATATCTGTGGTTCTGATAAAATACAAATACTTTGTTGTCCTTTATCACCAAGTCCAAAATTAAAAATACTTCCATATATGGGATAAGTCCACTACAGAAAAGCCAAAATCAAGGATGCTTTGGAGATCTGTTATGTATAAGTATGTTAAGGAGATCTATGAGAACACTTGGGGAAATAGCTTGGCCTGGTAATACAGAGCTGTCAAACACACAGCCATATGCAGCCCACAATCCTTCCACATGCAACTGAACCACATTAAAATGTAACTGAGAAATATTTAACAAAATTAATAAAAATACAATAAAACATAGATAATGTGAATATGTGGTTTTGTAAGTCAATGCGTGGCTAGCAGAGATCTTCGATGTATAGTTTAGCGGATCCCCAGTTTTATTTGAGTTTGACAGCACTATAATAAAGGACACTAGATGTGGAGTCAAAGGACCTCAGTTTGAATCCTGGTTCTCCTACTTACTAGCTGGGCGATTTTGAACAAATTACTTCTTTTTTCTCATCCATGGTATCCTCCTTTGTACAACGAAGGGGTTGAACCAGGTGAACATTGTGATTCTGTCTAACTCGAGATCCTATGATCCTATTGGTCTTGATTTCACATTCTGTCCAATTAAAAGAAGTAGAATTCTAATAGAGTTTATGGTTATTTCTTTTTAATTCAAAATTGAAATAGTCTATCAACTTGAGTGTACAAAGGAAAGAGCTCTGGATTCAACATTAGAAAACCAAGGCTCAGTCCTTGACTTTGATGTTTGCTTGATATGTGAAGTATGACAGATTACTTAATATAGCTAAGTTTGACTTTTCTCATCTGTAGGGGAAGGGACTAAGCATTCATGAAGTGTACTATATGCCAGATACTATGCTAAGCACCTTTTGCAAATATTTTTCAACATTTTGCAAATATTGTGAAGATCATTTGATCTTCACAATAACCCTGGGAGGTAGATGCTACCATTATCCTCATTTTAAAACTGAGACAAAGGGTAAGTGACTTGCCCAGGGTCACACAACTATAAGTGTCTTGAGTCTGGATTTGAACTGAGGTCTTCTGACTCCAAGCCCAGAACACTATCCACTGCATGACCAGCTGCCTCATCTATAAAATTCAGATTTAGCCTCAGGCACTTACTAGGTGTGTGACCCTGGGCGAGTCACTTAACCCTGTTTGCCTCAGTTGTTTCACCTATAAAATATACTGGAGAAGGAAATAACAAACCCCTAAAGTTTTTCTGCTAAGAAAACCCCAATTGGAATCATGAAGAACCAGACAAAACTGAAAAATGACTGAACAACAAACAATGGCCACACAGCTATTAAGTGTCTGAGGTCAAATGCAATCTCTGGTCTTCTGACCTCCAAGGCCAATGATTTATCCACAGTGCCACCTAGCGGTCTCTAGCTATATATATGCTCCATATCAATGTTCTCGATTTTACTAGGCAAAATAGTCACAATCCCAAAACCATTTGGTTCAAAACACCCATCACCAACCTTCACAGAACAAGGCTAAAGGATTTTAGGATTTTCAAGTGGTAAGAAAAATGGTGAGAATTTATATTAGATAATTTTCTGTGATGGCAGGAAATGTAATGTAAAGAAGGACTTGAATTCAAATCTTTCCTTGGCCAATTACTATCCCTGTGATCTTGGTTAAGTCATTCAAACCCTCAGAGTCTTGGTTTCCTCATCATTGGTGGTAGGTGGTTGGTGTATTGGTTGTTGTCCTTCATTTTCGAAGAGGACCAAAATGACATCACTATATTAGAGTCAAGTTTCAGGGTGTCCGACAGTGTCTGATCAGACCAATGCAAACTCGGAATGCTCTGCCACAGGTCAGGTACAAATCGTTTGTATGAACATTTGGAGTGGATTCTCTAAGTGTGCACATTTTGCATTTTTCTTGAGCTATTTCAATTCTGCTTTGCTCATAGAGCACAGCACCTTCTCTGATATGGGCATGCCATGTTGAGCGGTCCTGTACCACTGTCTCCCATGTCACACAATCAATTTCAAAGTTCTTAAGAGAGACCTTGAGAGTGTCCTTGTATCACTTCTTCTGAGCACCATGTGAATTCTTGCCCTGTGTGAAATTTCCCCATAAAATAGTCTTTTTGGCAAGCGTACATTTTGCATTCAAACAATGTGGCCAGCCCATTGGGGTTGAGCTCTTTGCAGCAGAGTTTGAATGCTTGGCAGTTTAGTTCCAGAAAGCATCTCAGTAACTGGTATCTTATCCTGCCAGGTGATCTTCAGAATCTTCCTAAGACAATTCAAATAGAAATGATTCAGTTTTCTGGCACGGCAATAGTACACTGTCCAGGTTTCACAGGCATACAATAATGAGGTCAGCACAAAGGCCCTGTAGACCTTCATTTTGGTAGTCAATCTAATACCTCTTCTCTCCCATACTTTCCTTCAGAGGCTCCCAAACACTGAGTTTGGGGAAAACAATGAATGTAGTACCTAGCTCACAGAACTATTTTTTTCCTTGATTGGGCCCACAGGTAGATGGCAGAATGGGCAGAGAATAGGCACAGCAGATAGAAGACTTGAAGACTTGCTAGATTTGAGTTCAAATTCTGTCTCAGACAATTGCTAGTCAGCTGTGTGACGCTGGGCAAATCATTTAACTTCTAACTGCTTCAGTTTCCTCATCTGGAAAAGGGAGAATATTATAGCCCTTACCCTAAAGGGTTGTAATAAAGAACAAAGGAGATAATAAATGTAAATCGCTTTGCAAACCTTAAAGTGCTATAGAAATTATAGTTGTCTTTCTGTCATTAGTATAGGAAACTCTCACGCAGGGAACACCCCAGTGGGAAAACTCCCTGGATCAGTGTAGAACAGCACCTGCTGGCAACTTTGCTAAACAATGAGAATTGAAGTGCCTTGCTCAGGGATATGTCAGAGACAAGATTGGAGTCCAGGTCATCCTCACTCACACCAGATTTCTATACTCACATTGTTAACCTTTTTATGTCCTGGATCCCTTTAGCAGTATGGTGAAGCCTATGTACCTACTCTCAGAATAATATTCTTAAATCTATAAAATATATAAAATATTGATAATGTCCCTCTATTCCTTTAAGACAGAGCTCAAGTACCATTTTCTGCATAAAGTCTTTGCTGATTTCCCCACCCCAATGGTTAGAGCTCTCTCTCCCAAACTAACTTGAATTTAACTACTTGGTGAGTTTGTATTGTATTTGTAAACTTTCTAGTCACGCGACATATATTTTTACATGTTACTTCGCTCGTAATATATGTAAGTAGGAACAGTTTCATTCATTGTAGTTGTGGAACATAGTAGATGCTTAATAAATACTTGTTGATTGGTAGAAGAACTTTATAAATCTAATATACATAGCAAGTCCTATATAAGTAGAAGCTATAATTAATATTACAGCAACGAGAAGAGACACAATAAAAAGGAGATAATAAACAAATGAAAGAAAGAGATGGCTAGAAAAAGAGTTAAGAGAAATAAAATGATATTTTAGGAAAAGAAACTCTTGTTGGAATTCATAATAATTAAAGAGATTATCATCATCCAAGGAAATACCTCCTGTGGAGAAGGGGCCAGCTTTCTCCACCAACTGCCACACACAGGGCAGGCAAGCGAGCCTAGCTGAATCAACAAACCCTGTATTAAAAATGTTTATATGAGGAGACATGAACACATAAAAAAGTGTGTACATAATATAGACAATATAAATACAAAGTGATTTTTAGGGGAAGCACTAGGAGCTAAGGGTCTCAGCAAAGTCTTCATGCATGAGGGGGTGTATGAGTTTTGAATGAAACTTAAGATTCTAAAATGTTCATAGAAATAAGGTCAAGCATGTAGGACCAGTCTATGCAAAGGCAAGGAGACATGAGAAAGAATTTCATGAAAGAAGAACTGCAAGAAAGCCGATGACTGTAATGAAGAGTAAATGAAGCGGAGTCATGCATAGTAAGGCTGAAATGTCAAGTTGGATTTGGTTGTATGTTAATAAATGTTTCAGGTTTCAATATCTAATCTACTTATTACTTTTGACTTCAGAAACCAAAAATAAGAGTTAATGGATGGAAACAACACAAAGCCATTCATTATGAGTTAGTTTATCTTAAGCTGAACTAAATACTACTTGGCCTCATTATGATAAGTCAAAACAGAAGTAGAAAATATTTACAAGGAACAGCAGAAAATGACTATCACATCCAGTTCCTATAATCTAGGAATAAGAAGGCACTTGAGAAGTTGACTATTCACTCTACGCATTCCTTCTGACTGGAAAAGATTTGCGACTCCTGTCTTGTCTTAAGTATATTATTTTGTGTTTTTATATTTTTCAATACCTAAACTGCTTTTTCCATTTTGCCTCTTCTCTTTCTTCTCCAAATAGAGTTCCTCTTATCTTTCAAAGGAATCTTTACATACAGAGCAAAGAAAAACAGACAGCTGGTAGGAGAGGCTAACCTAGAGCGAGGGCTCAGAGAGTCAAGTAAGCCAGGGAATGATTTTGTTTTGTTCTTTCTTTTACTTACTACTAAAATTTACTTTACAAGCATTTATTATGTCTCCCTCTTAATGCCACCCCCATTGAAACAAAAAATCAAATAGATAAAACCTTCATGGTAAATACGCATAGTGTAGCAAAATAAATACCTACATTGGCCATGTCCAAAAATCCATGTCTCTATGCCTTTTAAGTCCATCATTTCTCTGGTAGAAGTTGGGTGATGTGTTTTATATTTAGTGTCCTGAATTTACAGTTTATCATTGCAATGAATTCTAAAGTCTTTCCAAGTTGTTTTTCTCTACAATTTTACTGTTGTTTTAAAAATTGTTCACCTAGTTCTTCAAACTTCACTTAGCATCATTTCATAGAGGAGTTCTTCCCAGTTTCCTCAAACTGTTCACTCATTTCATCATTTCTCATGACATAATAATATTATGTTACATTTATATACCACAATTAGGTGGACACTTCAGTTATCAGTTCTTTGCTACTATGAAAGTGCTGCTATAATAGTTGTGGATTTTTTTCCATGTGGATCCTTTTCCTCTTTCTTTGATCTCTTTGGGGTCTAGACCTAGGAGATATATAGCTGGATCAAAGGAAATGCAAATTTGGGGATATAGTTCCAAACTGATTTCCAGAATACCTAGACCAATTCACAGATTCACCAATGGTGGACTTGTGTCCGTTTCCCCAAAGCCTTGCCAACATTTGTCATTTTCTTCTATAATCATCAATACCCATTTTGCGTGTATAAAATAGAGCCTCAGAATGGTTTTAATTTTAATTTCTTCAATTATTAATGATAGGTCAGCTAAGTGGCACAGTGGATAGAGCACTGGGCCCAGGGTCAAGGAGATGTGAATTCAAATCCAGACTGAGACACTTGTTAGTTCTTTGACCCTGGAAAAGTCACTTAACCCTGATTGCCTCAGTTTCCTCATATATAAAATGAGCTGGAAAAGGAAATGGCAAACCACTCCAGTGTTTTTGCCAGGAAAACTCCAAATGGGGTCACTCTAAGAGTTGAACATGAATGAAAAAAAAATTATTCATGATTTAGACCATTTTTCATATGGTTGTTGATAACTTAGATTTCTTCCTTTAAAAAACTGCCTATCTATATCCCTTGATCAGTTATCTATTATAGAATCACTCTTAGTCTTACACATCTGAATCAGTTCCTTATTATAGATAGATATACACATGTACACACACACACACACATATATGTATAAAATGTTCCTTCCACATTTTTATCAACAATGCCTTAGATGAGGACATATTGACTCCCCACCCCCACCCCCAAAGGACAAGAAACTGCATGAAAATCACAGGGAAGCATCAAGAAAAACTTCCTATTGATTTACCTTGTCTGAAATTGGAATGGCTCACCTAGAATCATAGTTGGTGGTCAATATAAGACTGGAAAATCTACTTGTCAGAAAAATTATAGATAGTATTGTTTGGAAAGATAAACCAGACCCCTGAAATTTCTCCCAATTTTGCAAGTTCATAAACACACAATCTATTTTTCTCCACACTCCTTAAAGCTAAAGAGGGTAGGGAATATTATTCCATCTTGCAGAAGGAAAGAGAAAATCCCAGAAAGGTTAAGGGCTTTTCTAGAGATCATATTGGCCACATCCAAGACTAGGCCTTTAACCTTTCTAATATACCCTATTTATGGGTTTCTCATTAGAGTGGTCATTATTTTCCAAGTTTAATTATTCTTTTATTAGACCCAAAGAAGATCTGTAAGTACAGTCTCATTGTGAAATATGGTTTATCCTGCAACTATAAATCATGTGATGACAACCTTTGTTCCAATTAAGCAACATGGCGCCCTTCTCTCCTCAACAACCTGAGAAACAACCAGAGGTTAACATGGGGATTGAACCTGAAAATGTTCCACCTGACTGAAAAACAAGCAGTTTCTTCATTAACAAATAATATTTCAGTCTGCTTAATGCACACAGCACCTGCACATGCTGTTGTCCTAACAGTAAAAGGAACAAATCTCTCTCAGCAAATTATTGTTGCCTAGAGAAGCCATGTGAGGAAATGCACACAGAATGGGCCTCAGCAATGTAAGGGAGACCTGGGCTCAAGTCCTGACTCTCACACGTAATGCCTATGTAACCCTGGGCAAGTCTTTGAACCTCTTAGCACCCCTGACAATTGTCTTAATTAATTTCAGTTAGTTGATCTGAATAGGTAGAAGGTATTTCCTCAGAGTTCTCTCTACCGATGAAATTATAGATGCAGACAAAAGGTAGGAGCCATGTCCACCCTTCTAGTTCTCTCTATTCCTATTTCATTTACAGTGGGAACCACTGTAGCATTTTTTTTTTCAATTAACAAGCATTTACTCTCCCATCTCCAAGGAAAGGAGAGGACAGGAGAGGAGAGAAGAGAACAAGGCAGGAGAGGAGAGGACAGGGGAGGAGAGGAGAGGACAGGGGAGGAGAGGAGAGGAGAGGACAAGGGAGGAGAGGACAGGAAAGGAAAATGCATGTAACAAACATGCAGAGTCAAGCAAAACAAATACCCACATTTGCCACATCCCAACATGTGTTTCTCATTTTGCATACTGTGTTGTCCACTGCCACAAATACTTATGGCTTGTATCTGTTCCTCACACTGTGCTAGACACTATAGGGGACTTAAAACAAAACAACTTCTTCCATTCAAATCAATGAGGTCTTCCTCATTGTTGCACTCCCCTATTCCTGACACCCAACTAAGATAATTAAGAAGTACTGGAGCTAGTTCTGTACTAGCTTGGGAGAGCCAACTGTTAAATGTGAGCATTATACCTCAGAACTCCCCACCACCACCAAATACTGTAAGTTGGAGCTTGATTTACTGCTCTGATGATTGTCTAGACTTAGAAAAGTAATGGGGGCAGCTAGGTGGCGCAGTGGACAGAGCACTGGCCCTGGAGTCAGGAGGACCTGAGTTCAAATCTGGCCTCAAACGCATAATATTTCTTAGCTGTGTGACTCTGGGCAAGTCACTTAACCCCAGTTGCTCCACTAAAAAAAAAAAGAAAAGAAAAAGAAAGAAAAGTAATGAAGAAAATGTTACTAATGTAGATTAAATTTAAAAGTGTATCCTGCATATATATTTTTCCAGAGAGCAAATTGTTAAACATTTACCAGAACATAAGTAAGCTTCTCCTGTCATGTACCTTACTCCTTCTCAGATGGATTTCACCCATTCAAGTCATGAAAGTTAGCAACCTGATGAAGTCTAATCCCAAGCTGCTTTCCCTTAGGACTGAGTTTAAAAAATAGAGTCTCTTAAACATTTCTCTTTATGAATACATAATCCAAGAAAAAGTAAGCTTAATCAAAACTCTAAGTAAGACAAAAGGGGTGTGTTGCATAGACCAAAAGTTGGGTAGAACAACAACCAAAAAAAAAAAAAAGCTTCTGGGAGCAGCTATTTCCCTGAATAGCTAAGTATGCTCATATGTACGGACATAGTGATTACCATTGGTTCTTGAGCAAGAGCATTCATTCAACTGTAGTCTAAAACACACATAACTGCTCTCTAGCAAATGTGTTGAATTTACATGTATTATTTGAAGGATGAATTCCACCAAATTCCTCTGAGTTTAGATTTAGCTACCTGGGAAAACTAAATAGAGTCATAACCTAGGGTGTGGGTTGGGGGGGAGAGGAGATAAGAATATCAAGATACAAATCGGTAATATTGCCAATACAATCCCATTCAACAAATAAAGTTTACTATGTAGGAAAATCCTTCCAAACTTTAATTTTGATCAAAGTAGAATGTTCAGGATTGATACATAGAGAGCATGTCAGCCAATGAGAGTAGATAGAAAAGTTTGTCCATATGAGTTACATGGAAATCATAAATTCCTTGAAGACAGGGCCCTTGTTTTATTGAATTCTTGTGTCCCCTAGAACCTAGTAGAGAGCCTTGAGGCAAGCAAATGCTTCATAAATATATGGTGAGCACAGTGCCTGGTATATAGTCAGTGCTTAATAAATACTTACTGATTAAACAAATTGTGTGTATGGATATGAATATATGTATGTGTATGCATAT
The DNA here is from genome assembly GCF_900497805.2 of Vombatus ursinus. Classification (NCBI taxonomy): domain Eukaryota; kingdom Metazoa; phylum Chordata; class Mammalia; order Diprotodontia; family Vombatidae; genus Vombatus; species Vombatus ursinus. Next base: position 4,913,513 of record NW_020945437.1, on the reverse strand, counting down.
GTATACATATGCCTTGCATGTATGTATACAAATATGTATATTACATGTATGCCTATATAAATATATGCACAAACACATGTGACTAAGAGATCCTATGAGGGGATAGAAGAAGCAAATTTCCTCACCTTTCCATACCCACTGGTCCCTATCATTCAATTTTATAAGCATCTATTTTGATAATAAATAAAGAGCTAGTTGTTCATACAATTCAATTCAGCAAATAATTATCATATACCTACTGTATGAAGAACACAGTACTAGGTGCTATGGAAATACAAAGTTTAGATAAGGAATAGTCTCTTGCATCATGCACTTTCCCTATATTATGATCTCATTGATTTGAATATGCCTTCCAATGATTAGATACTTGCCAGCTGTATGACCCTGGGCAAGTCACTTAATCTTTCCTAGCTTCAGTTTCCTCATCTGTAATAGGGGAATAATAATAACACCTACCTCACAAGGTTGTGGTGAGTATCAGATAACATATGTACATCATGTTGCAAAGTTTAAAGTCCTACATAAATGCTAGTTATTATAATTATTGTAATTTTTAAAATATTATCACAACACATGTTGCAGTTTCCTCATGCCTACAATATAATTCTCGACTCCTTTCTATGGTTTTCATTTTCAGTTCTTTGGAGATTATTGTATTCCAAGTCTTCTAGTCATCCAACAATTGTACTTTAATACTTTAATTTAATGCTAATATTAAAAATATAACATATGCTGTGCTTTTTGGGAGGGAGGGAGATCCAGATTTGTGATTTTATATTTGTGGAAAAATCTCCAACTGGAAACTACTTCCACCAAAGCAGAACAACACATCATCCCTAACTTATTGTCTTGAGATGCTTGGAGCTTAATGACTTGCCCAAGGTCATGCAACAAGTAGGACTTGAATCCAGGTTTTCCTCATTCCAATGCCAATCCTCTTATCTATGATATATTGTAGTCTCTCATGCTCATGTATTAGAGAGTCTAAATTTTGTGTATATATAAACACATCTACAATGCACATGATCACATGATGCTCATGCACAGTCTCTACAAATGGATTGCTATGGCCTATGACAATTTCAAACTCACCCAATCCTTCACCTAAACAAATTATTAAATGCTCCCTTATAAAGAAAACATGCAGGGGGAGAGTGGGATTGGCACATCACCTTAAATCAGCTTTTATAATTGTATGTGTTACAGTGGATCAGATTATGAGTTATCCAGCTCAAGTTTCTGTCTTTGACAGTGACATCAAGGGACCTGTGGCAGTAAAGTAGGTAAAGGAGGGAGGGGAAAATATCTAACAGATTGAGATGACTAAAAACAAGATTTAGAATATGGGGAGCCACCCCAAATCAAAATACTTTCAGCTGCCTATAGTCAATTAATGGAAATTGATAAGAAAAATGACTCATCTATCTGAGAAGAAACATTGTTTAGCTTCAAAATGTTCCCTGAACCAAAAACAAAAAAATTACAATGTAGAGTATATCTAACAGAAAGAAGTAATCTAGGTCTGCTTTTATACTCAGTAAGAAATGGGAATGAGTTACCTGGTCCTCAGTTCCCTTCTTAAATACTGGAGTAAAATGATCTCCAACAGAGCAGGCTGCTATCTCCAATTCTGAACATCAAATTATCTTAAAATTCTCATTTCCCCTCTACAGTTGCCCTTAAGAAATTTGCATGACATCAGAGTTCAGCCTGGTTAAATGTGAGTAATGATATAACTCACAGAGTTGTCCCAAGGATAATTTTGTTAATGTTTCTCAAACACATCTAGGATAATGATGGGTGCTCCCAAGAAGTTTAAAAAAATAAGAGAAAGAGTGCAAGTCAAGCAAATCTGGTTTATAGGGTAAAAGAAATAGGATTTGCATGACCACTTAGCAGATGTACAAGAGAGTAGAAGAAAGAAAAACAAAACACTGTATTATCAGATCAGCAGAGATACTCATGTTGAAAACAAGCAGTCTATTACTGAAAGATTCAATGACATGACCAGGGGATTCAAGCCAAAATAAACCACACATTTAAAATGGCACCATCAAAACATTCCACTGGGGAAAAAATGTTGATATAACTAAAGTGAAATCTGATCATTTTAGATTCCCAGAGTTGGAAAACAGGGATCTTCTACTGCAATTTTTCCTCAAAGCAAGCATCCTGTCCTTCCCACAATATACTTGTGGAATTCCTTTTTCCTATGCCTTAGGTTAGGGCTCAAATGCCACATCTACCTTAAAACTTTCCATGATCTGCCTACGTAAACAATGACTTTTACCCCAAGAAATCACCTAGCACTTTGTTCAATGCATTCCTAATCTACTTTTTCATGTAATATTGGGCATCCCAGGATAAAGATACATTTCTGATTTGCCACCTAACTTTAGTATTCTGAAATTATCAGATTTTTTTATTTATATCAATAGTCTCATAGGAATGTTTTCATGGTGTCAGTTTTCTCTATATCTGGAATGGACACCATTATGCTTCTAGTCACCTAGATTGATAATCTCAGCATTATCCATGATACCTCATTGCCCATCAATCCAATACCCATGAGTTGCCACGTATTACTTATTCTTCTACCACCTTTCACATCTAACTCATTATAACTACTTACACAGCTATCACTTTGGTTCAAGCCCTTATTACACTCTCCTCAACCATAGCTATATCTTTGTAAGTGAACTCTTTCTCCACTACAATTCATCCTCCACACAATGGAAAAGTGATTCCCCTTAATCATTCAATCACCATTTATTAACTACGTGCTATATGTCAGGCATTATGCTAAACTGAGTGGGTACAAAGAAAAAGCAAAACCTGATCTTGCTCTCAAGTAGCTTACATTCTAATGGGGAACACAGCATGTACATAAGTAAGTATATATAAGCTCTATAGTCAACAGGTCAACAAAATTTTTATTAAGCTCTTATTTTGTGCCAAGCCATATGCAAACCACTGAAGATACAAAGAAAGACAAAAATCGTCCCTGCCCTTGAGGAGCTCATTTTTTAATGGGAGGGAAAGCAAGTAAATAATTAGGTCTTTACAAGTTATATACAGGGCAAATTGAAGGAAATCTTCGGGGGAAGCCACTTAGCATCAAGAGGGATCAGGAAGATGGATAGCAGCCATGAAGTGAAAGACACTGACAGTTGAGGGGAACCAGGAAAGATCTTCTGGGTGTTATTTGAGATGCATCTTGAGTGAAGCCAAGGATTCTAAGACAAAGGCATGGGAGATAGCCAGTGAATAGGCATGTAGATTGTAAATGGAATATCATGTGTGAGGAACACATCAAGTAAGCCAGTATGGTTTTAGAATTGTATATGGAAGAAGACTGGAAAGGAATGAAAGAGATAAAGTCGTGAAGACAAGCTCTGGCAAGTCTCAAATGGTGGAAAGGGTGATATTTAAACCAAAGGTTCAAATGAAGTCCTCTAACTTAAAATCAGTCAAACTGAGACCTGTTAAAGACCTTAGCTTGAAAAAGTCAAGGTCCCCTACTACATCCTGGGCCATCTCCAGTTGTCCTGATCTGTATCTGGCCACTGGACCTAGATGGCTCCAGAGGAGAAAGAGGCTAGTGACTTTGCACAGCCCTCCCTCACTTAAATCCAATTCCCTTGCATGTCATAGCATCACCTTCCTGATCTTATGGTCTTCTTCCAGAACAAAGGACAAATAACAACAATTCCTCTCTCGGCTATACCATGCTGTCTCAGGGGCTGGGAGATCGATGGATCTAATCTTTTACCTTCATGCTTGATGCCAAGGAGGAAACCATACCTTACTGCCACAGGTTCCTCAATGTCATTGTCAAAGATAGAAAGTTGGGCTGGATAACCCATGGTCTGATCTATTGTGACCCTTCTTATATAATTATAAAAGCTGATTTAGGGTGACCTGCCCATCCTACTTTTCTTACTCCCCTCAATGGCTTTCATGTTGTAAATGTCTACTTTACTACTTTGGAATCTCATTAACATAATCATAGTAATGATTAGCATTTACATAAGGTTTAAGGTTTGAATAGTGTTTTAAATATACTGATCCTCGGAACAACCCTGTGAAGTAGGTTGTTATTTTTATCCCCACTTTATAGATGATGAAACTGAGGCTGAAAGAGATTATTTGACTTTCATAGGCTAACAGAGCCTGTAAGTGTCTGAAGGTGGATTTAACTTCATGTCTTCCTTGCTCCAATTCTAGCACTGTATGTGTATATATAAATATATATGTATATGTCTATGTATATATGTATGTATATATGTATATGTGTGTATGTATATATGTACGTATATATGTATGTATATGCATATATACATACATACATATATACATACACACATATATGCCTATACATATTTACATATACATGCATGTATACATATACACATATATACATATATTTATATATCCACTATGTCCACCATGACATACTTCTTGTCTGGAGAACTGCAGAAAAATGAGGTGAAAGCAAGACAGAAAAGAGTATGCACATACACACATACACACACACACACACACACACACAAATACACACAGGCTACATAAGTCTTTATAACAACTTCATGACTAAAAAACAAGAATAATTTTTTTTTTGGAAATCACGTTCCAAAGAACTCAAGCCCACAGTAATTAGTCCCTGTACCCCACAAACTATCAAAAAAAAAAACAAGAACAATCCCCTGAGTTTATGCATGTTATAATCTTGACTACTAGAGAACTAAATTCCAAAGTTCAATTTTAGCTTTTCAAGTTGTCTGCCCTGAAATTTTACATTAACATAATGCATAACTCTTGAACAAGAGCCAGCTTTGCATCTTAAGAGTTTTCTTATTTTTTCATTATCAAAGATGTGAGCCAAACCCCCAAAGAAAAACTTAGCTCAGACAAACTTTAATGCATCCAATTCAACAATGTGACCCTTCTTGATGAGGAAACACTGGGTGTGTGTGTGTGTGTGTGTGTGTGTGTGTGTGTGTGTAAGACACAAAGGTTAGATAAGAACTAGTAGAACTAGTCCAGGCCCTCATGAAGGTTACAGTTTAGTAGAGGGATAAAACATATACAGAGATAACTATTCTACAAATTAATACAAAAATACATTTAAAATGGGTGCACAAATTACATTTGAAGCTCCACAGAGGAAAAGAACCTAACAAATGGGGAATGTGACAAAATATGATGATATATTAAAAAGTCAGTAACACTAGAGTTGATTTTAAAAGTTAAAAGGGAGGGCATTTGGGCCACAGAGAACAGCATGAGCAAAGGCTAGGAGGGGGGAAAACATAGAGTGTATTTAGAGAACAAAGAGTACTCCAGTTTGAGTGAAGTCTGGCCTACTAGAATTGTATAGTAGAGTACTAAGCATAAGTATGAGATAAAGGCAAAAAAGGTGGTTGACACTAAATTATAGTGGACCTTAAATGCTTGGCTAAAGAGTATGAACTTTACTTATTAGGGAATAATGAACCTCCAAGAAGTCACTAACATTAGGGAAACGATACAACCAGATCAATCTATAAGGAAGACAATTTTGGCAGCAACAAAAAGTTTAGGGGCAGGGAGGGAGAGAGTTCAGGTAGAAAAAAGTGAGAAGAAATAAAAGGCTATATGTCACTTAATGAAGCAGCACGTTAAAATGGAAAAGCCTTTGGATTTTATATCAGAGGACTTGGGTTCAAATCCTCCTGTTCCCTTCTATAATGGGAATATCACTTAAACTCTCTGGGTCTCTTCTATTCTACCTAGCCATCTCAGGAAAAAACTGGGTCATTTTTCTAGCTTTAAATCCCAGGATTTAAGTTTATTGAATTAAATGAAAATTGTCCAATATCAAGCATAGTTCCTTGAATACAAATAGCAGTAAATTGCCTTGCCCATACTGACAAATTAATAAGATATTTCCTTGAGAGTACTATATCTTTTAAAGTCACAAGCACAAATATAACCTAAGCTTCCAAGGTATTAAACTAGCCAGCCCACAATGCTAAATATCAATCATGTTTGGTTGGGGGTGGGGGGAGGGAAGGTTATGAAAAGCAGCACTATGCCTTTCTTTTGATTCCTTCTAAAGGTCCCAATTTAATCCTTATGCAAAACGAATCTGAGCCATCAAGGATAAGGAAATTTACCAAATCTCATTCGGAAAGTACATAGTTCAAAATGATGACAACTACTTAATAACAACCAGACTAAAACATGATACAGTAGACAGAGGACTAGTTTTGGAGTCAGGAAGCCCTGGGTTCAAAACTTACCAACGACATTTGTTAGCTTCCATGATCACCGGCAGGTATAGTGCAGCAAGGATATAAATTATAGAGGACCTACTGATCAGTACAAATTCATGATGGATATAGTTTCCATACTGAGAATTCTCTGACCTATTTTGCTTTGTTTTGGGTGAGGGGGAGAAGATGAAGAAGAGAAGTGAAATAGCTTAAGACATTAAAGTGAAATAGCTTAAGACATTAAATATTGTGTTCACTATCACCAAGATAGAACATTTTCTTAGCCACTGGAATACATCGTGAAAGTTGGCAAAATTGTTGGTACTCCTATGACATAATTCAATCCTATTGCTCTAAAGTATTTAGATACATAAGAAAAGTGCCTCTCCTAATTCTGTTTCTCTCTTCTATGGTGCATAGGAAAGAAGGAATTATGAGATGTATGGCAAAGAAAGAAGGAAGCACTAGACAAGAATGGATTTAGGGGAAATTTTGCACAGTATGTAACATTTCTGTAATAAGTCAAGATCACTGACATTGTCAGTTAATTGATTAGGAGATGGCCAGGATTATTAACTAGCTCTGTAAAGCACATGTTTCCTGAGAATTGGCAGCAAAAGACCCAAGTTCCTCTGAATAAGCTCACAGGTTGGCTAAAGTTTGGATGACTGAAAACTAAAACCTCAGTCATCTGTTGATCAAGTTTGTGTGCCAAATCCTTAAGTGCTCCCTGCATCTGGCAGCAAAAAGAGGTTTTTCCGAAGCACTAGACTAAGGTCCTTGCAGTTCATTCATTTCCACGGATTAGACAATTCCCTTTGTTCTTGAACAACATTACCCTTTCCTACCTGGAGGAAATAAAAGTAAAGTGTTTGGCAAGAAATCTGTCTTAACTTCTCTCTGCAAAGAGAGATCTTCAGCAACATTTTGACTCCCATACTCTTCTCTTCCTTTCCTCCCCTTATACCAGCCTCATTGGTATGGTCAAAGATCATCAGTTGAGTCACACTTACCCCTAACATCTGATGGAGATAATAATACTCTGGTCCTTGATAATACAGCAGGAAGGTTTTCCAAAAAAGGAGGACGTTGAGAGAGAGCCAGATGAGCTAAAACAATCAAAACAAAAGAAACAAACATCAAGTCAATGAAACCCATAAGTAAAAACTAGAATACCTCACCACTACTTAAGTGTTTTCAATTGACCAAAAAGCCAAGTATCATTAAAAAAAAAATTTAAATACTTTAGTCAGGTCCTCTACCCAATGGTAAACATTTTAGATCCAAACAGGTTTTCTGAGACATAAGCAAGTCTCCACTCCTATGTAACTACACAAAGTTTAGAACTACAAAAAACTTCAGACGTCATTCAGTCTATTCCTTCATGTTACAGATGAGGAAACTAAGGTTTAGGAAGTAGTTGTCACTTGGCTAGGGTCACATAGGGAGTAAATTGCAGAGCTGGCATTTAGAGTCAGACCCTGTAATGCTAATCCAGTGCACTTTCCTAGACTTCATTCACCGGATTTGACACCCTGAGGCACCCACACATCCCTAACGTCATCCCCACTTGCAAACATACAAAACTTTTACTGATGTTACAAGAATGAATAACACCAAATATAGGAGGGAATTGTTAAAAGAGCTGATCAACAGAAGAGAAATATTCACATGGCAGTGCCGACTTTACACTCTCAACATTCTCCTCCAGTAGCCAGCTGAGCTAAACTATACATAAAGATCAATAAAGCACCCAAATGTAAATTAGCATATTATTGTATGCCTAAAATAAGTGTAGGGGGAGAGAAACTGTTACTCCTAGAAGATACACTCTTTTTTTTTATGTTAGCAACATTTCAATTAGTAATAAACACCCCATTATACTCCCACTCCAATAGACATATACACAAAGAATCAAAACTTTTCAATTGACAGAAGGGAAAAGAAGGGCAGAGCCCCCATCCTACCAGGCAGAGGTGTTTAACCCCTTCGTTTGCTAACCAGCTCCTCCACGATAAAGCCATGCTGCAGCCCCCCCGACCAGCCCAACGAAAGGACCTGCGAGATCACCGACAGCAGTTTTTGCAGCTGTTGCAGTTGTGTGAGGGGGGAGGGGGAGTAGAAGAGAGGGAAGAATAAGGACAAGCAGGGTGGGGGAAAGAGAGAGGCGGAGAGTTGGAACACAGCGCGGATCTAGTCTTCTGATTGGATCAAAGCCTGTATCTCGCTTCTTCCGCCGCCTGGGCTCCCGGGGAGGCTGCTCCCCTAGCCAGCTTTGCCTTCTTGCCTGCTTGACCTCGCAGTCCTGGTTTCTCTGGGGCTCTCAGTTTGGCCCGCTCCGCTCCTGCCTGCTCACACTTTCTCTGTGAGGCAGAGTTTCGATCGTTCGTAGCTGCAGAAGCAACAGCAACAGTGGCGTGGCAGCAGCCGGAGCTCCCTCCTTCCTCCCTCTCTCTCAGTCTCTCCCTCTCTCTCAGTCTCTCCCTCCCTCTCTGCGCGGAAGCGCCAGGACCCCTTTGTCTGGGCAGGGTCTCGCTCCTGCTGTTCCTGTTCTAGACGTCCCAGACTGGGAAGGAGGCGTCCCCCTAGCTGACTCAGATCTAGCCTCGGGGGCTCCAAAATAAGAATGATGTTGATGCTGAAGACAATAAAATGGGGAAAGCTTGATTCCCCGTCTTTCCTCAACTCCTCTTTTCCCTTCCTGTCCTTCCTTTCGTTGACTCAACCAAGTTCTCCTTTACTGCTTCTCAAAATAGCCCAAGATGCGGGAGTAGAGCGAGGGAAATTAGAGCCGGAAATCGCCTTTTGTGTGCAAGCTTCCCCCTTCCCCTGCCTGCCCCACAGCAATCCCTCAGCCTCAAATAGCAGCCGCTGGAACCATCACCTCCAGTCTACACTCACATTCCTTCCCCCTCCCCAATTTCTCAGAAGGCAGCTTGTAAGACTTTAAAACAGAAGAGTTCTTCATGGTGAAAGTTCACTTTCTAGGTAGTAATGGGATGGGGGGGTGGGGGTGTCTCAGCATGTATCCTTCACCCCTGCAATAATAATACAGGCATTCGTTTCTCACGTTAAGGAACCACTCCCTAAGGGGCCCATCTGCTCAGGACCTAAGCACAGTCACAAGTGTTCAGTTGGGAGGTGGTAGAATGTACTCGCCACTAAAGAGAAGGAAGCTAGGCTCAACGGCACAATGGAGAGAGTGTAGGATTTAGAGTCAGGAAGAGCTGAATTTGAATCCTGCCTTGAGAAGCTCCCTAGCTGTTACCCTAGGCAATTCATTTAACCTCTCTGTGCCTCAGTTTCCTCACCTGTAAAAAGGAGATGAAAATAGTAACTACCTGACAGGGTTGGTGTGGAGATCAAAAGAGATAATATGTCGATCACGTTGTAAAGCTTTAAGTGCCATATAAGTGCTAGCTATTAATATTATTGTTAACTTTGCCACCCCATTCATAAATGTAAAATTGCTTAATCCTTAGTTTGTTATTACAAATCTAGTTCTCAAGGAGCAAGTAAAAATGGTACTCAATACACGAGGTTAATTTGGCATAAGACAGGCAGTTATTTCCTACACACAAAAGAAAGGCTAAACATAAAAGACTCACAGAACGTATTGGAAAAAAATGACTTAAAATAAGATTCAGTACCTTAACTTAAAATTACTGTTACAATCTGCTGAGAGGTTGACCCAAACCTCAACAAATTGTAAAACAGTATTCAGAATACTGATTAAACATTTTACAATTCACCTTAGTTCTACACTATTTCCCTCAAAGTCAATGGCTTCTCTCCACCCAGGCCAAGTTATTTTGTCTGCTCTTCTAGACAGTATTCAATCCTCTCATGAAGAATCTCTCCTTAATGACTATCAGCTGAACCCTTCTAAGTCTGAACAAATTCATCTCAACATTGATTCTTAGTCACCTACCCAGTAACAGAAACATGAAGTGGAAAAGGCAACCAGGGATTCAGGCAAAAGCTGGTTTTATGGAGTGCCTCTACTGTAACTATCACTGTTACCAGGATGAGAAAAGGCATATCTACAGACCCATCCCTTACAGGAAGTCTTGGAGTTACGTGAAGCCACCTGGAGGGTCAAAAAAAGAGAAACAGCTGGAAGTTTCTTTTTTTCTTTTAACTAATGCATCACCGCCAGCTGCTCCAAAGAATGGGGGAAATCAAGGAATCACTCAGGGATTTCTGTGTCATACCAAAGTGACAAGTCCTTTCAGCCCTGGGGCACTACATGGCCAAGAAGTTTATCATCCTGAAAAGGCCTAAGTGATGAATCACCATGTCCCTGGAGTCCATGGAAGTTTTCAAAAACCTCTGCCACACATTATTAATTACTCATTAATCACGTACTACATATAGTACCAACTATGTAAATTTTAGCATTTATTCTAAAAAAAAATTTTTGTTGACCTTTTTAAACATCCAAAAGGTAGAACCATGCAAAAGTTGTGGCAGGTGTGAAATCACTACAGGATAGATCAAGTAAAGTGGTAGATGTTTGGGACTTTAGCAGGGAATAGGATGTGAAGAGCAAAAAGGCAGGAAAGCTAAAGAATATAATCTGGTCACTGGTTTAAAGATACTTGGCTACATCTCTGGGTTTAAGTCAGGTGTAAGGAACCTTCTGCCCTCGAGGTCATATGAGGCCCTCTAGATCCTCAAGTGTGGCCCTTTGACTGAATCCAAACTTCACAGAACAAATTCCCCAATAAAAGGATTTGTTCTGTAGAACTTGGACTCAGTCCAAAGGCTGCATCCAAGGACTTAGATTCTAAGTGAAGGAAAAAAAAAACATGTCCGTCTCTAATGCCTATGTCTTTAACTCTGAAAACATCAGAAAAACAGACTGATCCTACCTCTGTGTTGACCAGTTGAGAATTTCATAATGGTGTTCTATAAATTTCAGCAAAGTAAATACGCAGGACATTACAAAATCAAGCATGTTAATAATTACAAACATGGTAAATTAGGAGCATCATATTTGAAATCAAAAGTCTTTGGATCAAACTCTAGCCCTCTCACTAACTACTTTACATAGGTCTTCTAGTTGACCTCTAAGATTCAATGTAACTCCAAGTCTATTAAGTTGCACAAATGCATATATTCTAGACAATCAATCACTGGAATGAATTAGTTGAATGCCTGCCATGTATATCATATTTATCTCTCTGATAATTCTGTTATGTAGGACACATGTACTCCTGTGTTTTGTCAAATAAAAACAAAACTGTTTAAAGAGTGGTAGAGAGAGTGACAAGACTGAGAATCAACTAACCAGGGGCCTTTTCCTACCTCTGACCCTTCCCAAACATATGATCTGAAGCAAACTATTTTGTATTTCTAGGACTCCGTTTTTTTTTTCATCATTATAATTGAGCTTAGAACTCAAAAAAAAATTGTACTTAGGACTAGAAACTCTTCAAGGTGACTTGCAATTCTAGACAGCTTTAGCTATTCCTTTGGCCACTTTGAATGCTAGATTGTAAGTTTGCCAGATTTTACCCTCATAATGCCTCCTACCAGTTCTTATACATGGTAAGGACTAAATAGATGTCTGTTGAATGAAAGAATAATTTCTTCTACTTATACATTGATTTACACAAATGTTCAAAATGAAATTACGTTGTATTTACTAAATTGAGTTTTTCCTTTGCTCTGAAGTTCTATATTGCATTCATCTTAGAGTTAAAAAATTTCTATATCATTGGCAGCCCACCAACCCCCTCAAAGATAATAGTGCCATCTTAAGTAGAATTAATAAAAGTGACGTCCAGAACAAGAGAGGCAATAGTCAAATCAAGGTAGTAAGTATTTATTAAGTACCTACTATGGACCAGTCACTGTGCTAAGTACTGAGGTTTCAAAGAAAAACAAAAGACAGTCCCTGCCCTCAAGGAGCAAACAGTCTAGTGAGAAAGACACCATGCAAACAACTACGTACAAACAAGATATAGACAGATATAGTTATATAATAAATTTGAGATAATCAACAGAGGGAAAGTATTAGAATTAAGGAGGATCTAGAAAAGCTTCCTTTAGAAGATAGACTAGGACTTGAAGGAAGTCAAGGTAGCTGTTAACGATCTATCTCCTCGTCTCCCAGTTCTAGGCTTGGAAGACAGCCAATGAAACTGCACAGTCAAGACATAAGAGTATTGTAGAAGGAATAGCAAAAGAGGCCAATTTTAATGTAAGAGTGGAAAGAGAGAGAAGGAGTAAGGTGTAAGAAGTCTGGAAAATTAGTAGGAGGCCAGGTTATGAAGAACTCTAAATGACAAATAGAGAATTCTTTAGTTGATCATCAAGGTAATAGGGAGCCACTGGAGTTTATCAAATAAAGGAGAGGGTTACATGGTTAGACCTATACTTTAGGAAGCTCAACTTGAGAGGTGAATGAAATATTTGTTGGAGCTGGGATAGACTTGAGGCAGGTAAACCCACAAGCAGGCCATTGCAATAGTCTATGAATAGGGTAATGAAGGCCTGAGTTAGCAGGGTCAGAGGGGAGAAGAGGGAGTACACAAGAGACATTACAAAGGTAAAACTGATTGAGAAGGTGATTGTGCCCTCAACAGTCATAGGAAAGATAGAAAGGGGGGAGGGCTTTGGAGGAAAGAAAAAAATATTGGACATATTGAGTTTAAGGCATCTATGGGACATTCAATTGAAGATGACCAATAGGCAGGCAGTTGGAGATATATCCAAGGAGTGGATAAATGATCTGAGGATCATCAGATTGAATTCAAGGCAGCTGATGAGAAAACCAAATAAAATATATAGAGGAAAAAGAGAAGAGAACCCAGGAAAGAACCTGGAAGTACACCCATAATTAGTGGGAGGAATGGATGAAGACCCCCAAAAAAATGAGTCTAAGAAGAACTCAGAAAGGTAGGAGGAGAACCATGATAAACAGTGTCACAAAAACCTAGATAGAAGAGAATTCCAAGGAGAAGAAGGTGATTGAGAGTGTCAAATGCTGCAGAGAAGTCAACTAGGATGAGGACTGAGACAAGGCCATTAGGTAATGTCAATTATGGGATCATTGGAAACTCTACAGAGAGTAGTTTCAGTTAAAAAATGAGGTCAGAAGTCAGAATATAGAGTTAAGAAGATAATGAGGGGAAAAGAAGTAGATTCATCAATCATTCACGGCCTCCTCAAGGAGTCTGGCCACAAAAGGAAGAAGAGATATGGGTGAAGCTAATGGGAAGGGAAAGCATAAAAGGATCAACCGAGCTTTTTTTTTTTTCAGGATGGAGGAGACACAAATATGTTTGTAGACAGTTGTAAGTGGCCAACACATAAGGAGAGATTGAAGATAAGTGAGAAAGTGAAGATGGTATGGAGGCAATGGGATGGGACGGAGGATCACTTGTGCTATTAAGGGTTATCTTTGGTAAGGAAAAAGGCTACTTCTTCATGAGAGAGAGGGTGAAGGAGAGATAGTGGTGGAAGGCATCTGAGGGGTGTGAAATGAGAAGAAGGGGAAAAGAGGGAGTTCTAGGTAAAAGGCCTCAATTTTTTTCATTGAAATATGAAGCAGGGTTCTCAGCTAAGAGTGGGGATAGGGGTGGTGGAGAGGAGTCATGTGCTCTGGCTTGATCTAATACACTTGTATTATTGTGTCTAGTTCCAGGCCCTACATTTTATGAATATAATAACAAGACAACCAGGACGTTGGGAGACCTACAACAAACCTCCCTAAACTGATGAGCATTTGCCAAATATCTTGTTCAGTGTATTTGTTCATGTTCAAGTACTGGTGGGTTTGATGATCTCTGTGTTCCCTTATTACTCTAGGACTTAGTAATTGTACAGTAAATTATAAAGATGTCTCCCACATACATACACAATGAAATAAATTAGTTTATTGATTTCCCTCTGATACAGAGCCATTGTACATATGATAACTATAAGTCTACACACGTATAGATGATGAGGATAACATTTTAATCAATAGGACTATTAGAAACCAAATGAATGTTAATATATAATAATATGAAAGTATAATTTGAAAGTACTAAGTGTCTGAGAGTTGGTAGATGTGCAAGCTGCGGTCTTGAGGAAGATTATGAGTTCAACCAACAGAAATCATTCATTCTTTTCTTACCTTTCCCCATCCAATTCCACAACTCTAACTCCAGCCTTCAGCCTTTTTAACCAGAATCCTGAGAGCTTTCTAATGCTCTTTTTCTCCTTTGTTGTCTTTATTTTATATATGTATGGCCCTTATGCAGCTTCCTTTTTCTTTTTTTTTCTTTTTACCCCCAGAAATACAAATTTTAAAAAAAAATATGGATTTGGGAGATGAGAATGATACTAACAAGAATGGATGGTAATTTTAAAAGCTTGCTAAATATTTTATATATGTTATCTCATTTTATCCTTACAACTCTGAGGTAAGTTCTATGTATTATATATTTTAATATATGTTTATTAATTAATTTATTATTATTTCAGTGCCAGATGAGGGAGAGAGAAATGAAGTGACTTGCTGAGGGTCATATAGTCAGTGAAGTATATGAAACAGAATTTAAACACATTTTCCAGACACTAAGTACAGCATTCTATCCACTATGCCACCTAGTTGCTTTTATAAAAAAGGAAGGGAGCTTATAGATTTAGGGTAACAGAAATGAGTATTGATTACCAGTCCACCACAGAGTATATGAAGTTAATAAAAAATTTAAAATAGAGAAGATAGGTTAACTTCCCCCATAGGATAATAAACTGAATAACAAAAATAAATCAAGAAAGAAATTTTGATGGCAGAAATAAATGAGTATAATGTCAAAGAAAATGGAAGCTGCCATTTTAGAATGATTTGGATGCACAGAGAATTCACCCACCAAGTCACATTTTTGAAGCCATGTACAAAACATGGAAACTAGGGGAAGTAAATTGAAAAAGAAAAAGAAAAAAGAATGTAATAATAGCAGAACTTTTTAGTTCAAAATTATCAGAAGCTGGTAATGAAGTCTATGAATAATAAAAAAGGTTTTTGACCTATATAGGGATTAAGAAGAAGATCAAAGAAGAAATAATATCATCCCTTAGGATGGATAAGATGATGATAATGAAGTACAGATAGAAGACAGAACTTATCCAACTCTTATTTTGATTGTTTTCTCTACTCAAGAAAACTATTTGAAGTGTAGAAGCAGATAGAGCAAAATTCTCTAATTCTATTAGGTATACTGTAGGGTGGATTATTTTTTTCAAATATCTGCTGGACTACATCTTCACTGATGTCCCTCTTAAGTATGAAATTTGGTGATTTTATTATTCCTTGAATTGTGACAGCATGGCGCAATGGAAAAACCACTGAACTTGAAGTCAGTGAACCTGAGTTAAAATCCTAGCACAAAAATTTACTACTGGTACCTCCATTTCTTCATGTGAAAAAAGAGATGAATTGGATTAAATGACAACTAAGGTCAGTTCAAGCTCTAAAGTTAAGATTCTATGATAAGAGAGAAGCAGCAAATAAGCACCTGGTTGCCTTAGACAAATTCAAGTCATCAGGCATGGATGAATTGTATCTTAGGGTACTTCAATAACTGACATTTACGAATGCTAAAGTGGCTGTGAGTAATCTTTGAAAAATCAAAAAGAAGAGAAATACTAAGGACTAAACTTGAACAAATATAGTGATCTTCAAAAATAATAGCAAGATGAGTGATTCAGACTATAACCTAGTGAGTTTGACTTTAATTTCCTGGAAAAATCATAAACGCTATTATTAAAGAGATTATTTGCAAAAACTTAGCCAGGAATGCAGTAATCATTAAGATCCAGAAAGGATTCATCAAATCAAATCAGGCTGAACCACCTTTATTTTGTTTTTTTGACAGGGTTACTTGATTAGTCAAATCAGGGGAGTGTCAAAGGCATAAATAGCATACCTAGATTTCAGCAAGGCATTTGACAAAGTCTTTCACTACACAGAAGATTAAAAGGTATGAGCAGGATAATAATACAATTATGTGGATCCTGACTTAAAGGATAGAAGAACAGTGATTAATAGATTTATATCAACCTAAAGGAAGTGCCCTAGGGACTTCCCCTCTGGTTTGCCAATAACTTATATGAAGACATAAAATTCACCAATTGCAAGTTGTGAGGGATTGCTAACTCATTTGATAGCAATCAAAATACAAAAAAAGATCTTGACAAACTTGAATATTGAGTTAAGATAAAACTTGTGCAAGTACTGGATAGAGGAAGCTTGCCTAGCCAGTAGTTCTTTTTTTTAATGGGGGATTTTAATGGACATCAAATTCAAATATATGTCAACACTGTATTATGGTCTCAAAAAAAAGAAGTATTTGTTGACAAATCTATGGTTTCACTGGGATTGGGTATCCGTTCATTGGAACAGATAGCATCAAATCCATACTTCCTTGGCTGAATCTTTTGTTCCAGTGACAGAGCAATTAGACTGGCTTGGGGTGGTGGTAGAGTATGCTGAGGCCAGCTAGGCTCTCTAGTGTAGATTGTCAAACTTCCAGAGTAAGCATTTACATCTTGGAAAGAGGCAAATGCTACAAATCAGGGCTTGGTTTATTGCTTTGTTCATTGTCTGGATTTAAGAAAGTGATGGAGAAAAATGTAAATAATACATATTAAATTTAGGAGTGTGTCATGAATACATTCTCCCCCAAAGGGTTGTTAAACAATTAATATGGGCCATTAAACTTATTCTATTGACCCCAGAAAGATTTGGGAGCATGGAGGAAGGCATTGTGCAAAGGCTTTTTTCACCTAGGAAAACTTCCTAACAATTGAACCTATCTGAAAGAACAAAGCTCTGCCTCAAAAAGTTAAGGGTTCCCCATTGCTTGCAGTCTTTATGTCAAAATGCCTTGAATAGTAATCAGGGATGGGGGCTAGATTACTGCTGGTGTGTTCAGAGTCAGACTAGATGATCCATTTCTTGCCAAAGGTCATACAGGTAGTAAATATCAGGGACCACATTTGAGCCCACATTTGTCTGACTCCAGAGCTCTGCTTCCTAGTTCTTTCCTTGTACTCTACAAGCACTCATGAGAAACACAAATCACCAATCCACTTCCTGCCCTAGAGAAGCTTAAATTCTGTTGCAGGGAGGGGGATGGGGATGCAGGAGAAGGAGGGAGAAACAAGACATTTACCCAACTGAAAATAATTAAAGAAAAGACTAGGACAGCAGCATAACATAGTAGAGGGTTCATCATTTGTGGAATGGTTGCCTAAGCTGTTTGAATCAGTTCCTGTGTCAGCTGTTCTTGGTTAACACTATTTTTTGTTTGTCACAAGGCAAGGGTTCTACAGGGGCAAGGGAAGAGGCAAGATACATTGAAAAATGACTTTTGCATTTATAAAAAAAAAAAAAAACAAAGAAACCAGCAAGTCTTTATAAACAGAGCAATTAGGGACATTTTTAGGAACATAAAACTTGGAGTTAAAGACCTGACTCCAATATTCATCACTTCCAGTAATAAGATGTGTGAACTTGGCCAAATTACTTCTAATGTCTGAACCTCAATTCCCTAATCTGTAAAATGGTGATGAAATCTACTCTACCTACTTTATAGAGTTGTGAGGATGAAATGGGAAAATATTTCTGAAGCAATCTGTAAAATCCTGAAGCCCTATATAAAGGTAAATATGATGGGACCTCCTCTAAATCATTTGGAGTTCCCTGATGCAACTGGCCTGGGGTCACATCCCTAGTAAGTGACAAAGGCTGGGCCTCAAACCTAGGTCTTCCAAACTCCAGGCCAAGCACCCCATGAGCTAAACAATCCTACCTCTTTTATAAATGGAAATGTAAATTGTTAAATTACCTTATTCAGACTCTCAACTCTCATTTTCTGAGGACAGAGAAATCCGGATGAGCTGTCTGCACAAGGCGGATCACACTTTGCCCCATCTGCCTTTGCCCCTAACCCGGAGGTGCCTGCACTCAAAATGATGACGTGTCTGGCCATTGTCCACAGCATCTTACAGCATTTTGGCTTGTGTGTCCACCTCCAGGTATTGTGCAGACAATGACATAACAATTCCCGGATGACTATTTGGGTTTGTTGGGTTTAGGTTTGGGTTTTTTGTTTTTGTTCTTTTGGTCATGTTTTTCTGGAAGAAACTTCCCAAGGGACTGGGACAGTACTGTAACACCTGTTGATAAAGTTTCCTTTTGCATTTTCAAGCATAACTGCAGAAAATTGAGAGAACAAGATTGGGCTTGTTCTATTGTTTCACTTTACTATTTGACAGTGGAAAATCATTCCAGCCTATAACTCAATAAGGATAGCTCCCTTTTATGCGTGTTACACTTACCAAAAAAGCTTCATATATGTTATCTTATTTTGTACATCACAACAAGCCTGTCAAGTAGATTACTCAGTGATTATTATCCTTATTTGACAGTGGAGGAAACTGAGGTTCAGAGATGTTAAGTGACTCTTATCCAGCCCCTTCATTTTACAGATGAAAATCAGACAGTTTCAGTCACTTCTCCAAGGCACTGGAGTAAATTGGTGAGGACACTTGGATTAGAATAGAAATATCCCAGTTCTCAGTACATCTTTCTTTGACTAACATTCTGATTTGCACCAAAATTGCTGACATAACTAGACACTGGGAGAGAAGGAGAGAAGCAAGCATTTATTAAGTATTTACTATGCTCCAGGCACTGTGCTAAGCACTTTTGAAATATTATCTTGTTTGATCATCACAACAACTCTAGGAATCCATTTTATAGCTGAGGAACCTGAAGCAATTAAGTGACTTGCCCTAGGTCACACAGTTAGTGTCTGAGGCCAGATTTCAACTAGAGTCTTCCTGAGCCTAGGCCCAGTACTCTACCCACTTACCATCTACCTCCCTTTGATATGAATTCAGAGTCTTCTTATTCCAAATCTAGTTGTCTTTACAGCATCTCTTGATGACTTCTCCACTAACTATGTTGTTATATCATAGCTTTAAGAGCTTTTGAAAAAAAAAAACCTTTACGTATATTTGATATTTGCCAGAGGCCAGGTTTAACATTGTATATACAAGACCTCACATACTGGCACTATTTCTTAATCTGAGAAGGTGAAGAGTCAAATCTAGTCTACTTGCTAATGAGGTCAAAATGTAGGCCACTAGAAGTTCAAAGTCAACAGAAGCTTTATCTTTCAAGTACATACCAAGGTATATCAAAGACACTAAGTCTTATAGACAGTTGCCCACAGAGAGGTAAAATGTTATAGTGTATAGATTTCTAGAATTGGAGTCATAAAGATTTGGGTTTGAATATTGCTCTGGCTTTGTAAGTATGGGTATAAGTAAGTATTTTTAAGTCTCAGTTTTCTCTTCTGTAAAGTGAGGTTAATGAAACAGCTACTGAGAGACAACTGTGATAGGTTATCTAAAGACTAACTTCTAGGAAAGAAGACCTCACTTCAAATCTTGCCTTAGACACTTATTGTTTGACCCTGGGCATATCAATCAACCTCTCAATGCCTTGGACAACTCTCTAAGACTATAAATTGCAAAGCAGATAACAATATACATCAGTGAAAGTTGTTATTTCACCAGAGCTTTCCTATATAAAGTCACCAATCCAGAACCAGGAAAACATTGTACACAGTAACAACCATATTGTGTGATGACTAACTTTGATAAACTTATCTCTTCTTAGCAACTCCAAAAGACTCATGATGGAAAATGCTGTACCCCATTTAGGAAAAAAAACTATGGAGTCCAAATGCAAATCAAAGCATATTATTTGCTTTCTCTCTTTCTTTTTTTTTGTTTCTTCTTTCTGTGGTTTCTTCCATTGGTTCTAATTCTTCTTTACAACATGACTAATGTGAAAATAGGTTTCATATGAATGTATATGTTGAGCCTGCATCAACTTACATGCTGTCTTGGGATGGGGAGAGGGGAGAGATGGGGAGAAAATTTAGAACTCAAAATCTTATGGAAGTGATTGTTAAAAACTAAAAACAAATAAATTTATATTTTTTAAAAATGGATACATGACCTAGATATAAAGGAAGATATCATAAGAAAATTAGAAGAACATGGAACATATTACCTATTAGATTTATGGATAGGAGAATAATTTATGAATAACCAAGAGACAGAAAGCACTGTGAGGTGCAAAGTGGATAGTTTTGATTATATTAAATTAAAAAGGTTTTATGCAAATAAAACCAAAATTAGAAGGAAAGCAGAAAATTGGGGGGGGGGGTTTATAGATACTGTCTCAGATAAAAATCTTTAACTTTGAATATATAAAGAATTTTGTTAAATTTACAAGAGTATACAACATTCCCCAATTGATAAATGTTCAGAAGATATGAACAGGTAGTTTTTCAATGAAGAAATCAAAGCTTTATATAGTCATATGAAAAATGCTCTAAATCATTATTGATTAGAGAAATGCAGATTAAAACAACTTTGAGATATCATCTCACACCTATCAGATTGGCTAAAATGATAGAAGGGGAAGCTGACAAATTTTGCAGGAGATGTGCAAAAACTGGAAAACTAATAGACTGTTAGCGTACCTGTGAACTGATACAACCATTTTGGAGAATAATCTGAAATTATGCCCAAAGAGTTACAAAACTGTATATACCTTTAACCCAGCACCACCACTGTTAGATCTGTTTCTCAAGGTGATCAGGAAAAAAGGAAAAGAGCTTGTATGTTAGAAAATAATTATAACAGTTCTCTTTGTGGTGGCAAGGAATGGGAAATTGAGGGGGTACCTGTGAATTAGGGAATGACTGAGTAAGTTGTGATATATGATTGTGATGGAATACTACTCTGCTATAAGAAATGATGAGCTGGTTGATTTTAGAAAAACATGGAAAGATATGCATGAAATAATGAAGAGTGAAATGAGCAGAACCAAGAGAATATTGTATCCAGAAACAGCAATATTGTTCAAAGAACAACTGTGAATGACTGAGCATTATAAATACTCAAATCAACTACAAAGGACCTATGAAAGAAGATGCTACCCAGCTCCAGAGAAAGAACTGAAAACTAGAAATATGAATAGTATGGTTTTATATGTGTGTGTGTGTGTGTGTGTGTGTGTGTGTACATGTCTGTGTCTACTGGTGGCCTCTAGTGTGAGGTGGAGAGGGAGGGAGAAAAAAATAAAAAATTGCACAGCAAAGAACAAAAGAAAATTCAGAAGGAAGCACAGAAAAGCAGGGAAGCTTTGGAAACAATGTGTAGTGTTTATTACATAGTTTTTTTTTAAAAAAAAGTAAATGCGTGAAATGGAGATTTGTGGTTTTGTATTAAATCCTCTGTTTGTGTTTTGCTGTATACATGAAAAATTTTTTGTCTTTTTGTATTCAAGAGCAAAATGAATACAAATTTTTTTAAAAATAAATGATGAATGGGGTGGTTTCAGAAAAACTTGGGAAGATTTGTATGAATTGATGCAAAGTGAACTGAGTGGAACCAGAAGAACAATTTATACAATGACAGTAATATTATAAAGATAATCAACTTTGAAAGACTTAGTAACTTGGTCAATACAATGACCGACCACAATTCCAAAGGATTCATGATGAAACATGGTATCCACCTCTAAATGGAGAACTGATGGACTCACAGTACAAACCAAAGCCTCTCTCTCTCTCTCTCTCCTCTCTCTCTCTATCTCTCTCTCTATGTCTCTCTTTCAACTAATACAGTAATGGTTTTGTATGCCTATACATATTTGTAATGGGTTTTGTATGCCTATACATATTTGTAATGAGTTTTGTTTTCCTTGCTTTCTCAATGGGAAATGGGGAGGGAGAGAATTCATAATTGGAAATAAACAAAACTGGATTTAAAAAAAATAAAATTCATGGAAGAGAACAGAAGGAAGTCCAGAAGTAAATACAGATGTGCAAGATAATTTTGAAAAATAATGTGTGGAATTTATTATATGCTTTTTTAAAGCAAGTAGTATGAAACACAGACTCATTATTTTATATACAATCCTTATTTTGTGCTCTGCTGTATATATGAAAAATGATCATTTGTGTGTGTTGAAGCTCAGAATAAAGCAATAAAATTTAAATAAAATTGTTAAAAAGAAAATTTGTCTAAGGAGAAGTGTTACTTCACCTTAACAAGTATTACTTGAATGTCTATATGTTAGCACCCAGCTGAGTATATATGAAGATTTTGATAAAGTGCTCAACTGGCTGAAGCCCTAAAAATTCATGCTATCTCCTTTCTATTTTGTGGAATCAGGGAAGGAATGTAGTGCAGTACCTAGCAACTAGTGAATTAAGCAATGATTTTTAATGGTGAAAAAAATTCAGGAAGACTTCTATGACTTGATGCAGGGTGAAGTGAACAGGAATAGGAGGAAAAGACAAAATAATAATAATAAGGTTGTTAAGTCTAAAACCTGAAAGACTTAATAATTCTGATCAATGCAAGGGCCAACCCTGATTCCAAGGGATCAATGATAAAGTATGCTACCCATTGCCTATCAAAGAGATGATGGACTCAGGGTGTATAATGAGACATATATTTTTTTGAACATGGCCTACATTTGAATTTGTTTTACTTGACCTGAATATATGTTACAAGAGTTTTTAGTTTTTCAGTCAGAACATAGGAAAATTCCTTCCTAGAGAAAATGGAAAAGAAAGAAAAGTATAGTTGTGGTCCTTGATGATACACAAAGTTTGTTATAGCAAGTATAGCAAGAATGCTATACTTGGAGTCATGAGAACTCCTAAGAGCCTAATATCATATCCAATCTTTTCTAGCAATATGACCATGGGCAGCATTAGCTTCCTTGAGCTTTAGTTTCCTCCTCTGTAAAATATGCATAATGCCTTTCTCATTGGTTTATAGCTTAGAAGGGATCTTCAAAAGTATCTAATCCAGACCCCATTATTTTACAGGTGAAGAAATTGTAACACAGTGGTTAAATAATTTTCTTGGAGTTGTAAAGATAGTATTATAGTTGGGATTTGAACTCAAGTCCACTGCCTCCTAATCCAAAATTACTTCTATTATTTTCCATTTCCACTGCTTATATTCTGCATGGGGTCCCTAGTGTCCTGGTAGATTGCTAAAAGGGATGATGTGTGGTTATGAACATCTGGGACTGGTTCAAAATAAACTCTAGCACCTCCTCTATCAGTGATGGTTCAGATTAAGGTGGAAGTTTGAGGGCAATGGCTGCTTAAGAAGAAGTTGGCTAGAGGACAGAGGTAAACTGATGTCATACTATACCTAGTATACTACACCTAGTCACTTGACCTGACTCATATGCAAAAGAAGTTTCCTAATAGTTAGGAATCTTTAAGATTTAAGATGATCATTATTCTTTTTCTGTATAGAGCCCTTCACATCACCAAAACCTACATGGTCCAGCTAGCCATTTTTATGCTTGAATTAGAAATGTGGGGCAATGTGAAATGGTGGAAAACACAATAGAGAAATCAAGAGAAACCTGCATTCAAATCTTTCTTAGACAATTGCTAGCTATCAGGCAAGTCACTCAAGCCCACTGAGTCTGAGTTTCCTCCTCTACAAAATGAAGATGATAATGCTTTTAGTATCTAAATTTGAATAAGTATCTCATTTCAATGAGATAAAGTATGTAAAGTAGTTTACAAACATGTATATATACATATAAATTCACACATATGTATATACATATATACACACATACAAAAACACAGGAAATATACACATAGGCATGTCCCAAGATAGTAAACATTATTTAATGATATGCCCCAAACAGAGAGACCTTTCATCAATTTCTTTTTTTTTTATTGTGATTGGGGTGGGAGGCATTTATATATTTATAATCAGCAGACTTGGGTTCTGAGTCACTCAGAGCCAGGGGAACCTCTGATTGATTTCTAAGCATAGTAGTGAAAACAATGATTCTATAGCAAGCATGACAAGAGCTAGGGCACTTAAGAGGCATCATTAGCTAATTAGACTATGTTATTCAGTGATAAGTTGTAGAACATCTAGACAAGGGCAGTCAGGGTAGTAAAGAGCCTCAAGTTTATGTCATATGAACTACCACATCTCTCTGAAATGACTGGAAAAAATCCTTTGCTTCTACATTGTAATCTTAGAGAATTCCAGTACACGTGTCTGTGTGTCTGTGTCTGTATGTGTGTGTCTGTGTGTGTGTGTATGTGTGTGTGTGTGTATCAATATAATTAGAAGAAAGTTAGTAGGCCACAGGTATGGCAAATGTGGATAAACTATTGGCAGTAAAACTATAAAAACTTGTTTGTACTAGTATCATTGGCATTTATCCAATTTTTTAGTGGTGAACTCCATACTATAATGCAAATGCTCTAAAATATTGCATGAAGTCACACAGAAGTCTCCAAATAATCTCTCCTACTCAGACAATTTAAACAAGATTCACATCTGCAATGCACATATGTAATATTCACTAATATCAACACTAATAGAGAATGCAAATTAGAAATTGGCCTTCAATCCAATTATTACTAAGCACCTACTGCATGGAAGGTACCATCTTGAGAATTCTGCAATCAATAAGACCAAAGGCAAGAAAGAAATAACCACCATTCATTTTCCAAACAATTACGTAAGTTGCATTCAAATTCAAAGCTTAGTACGAAGAAGTTCAGACCATTATAGGAAATTGAAAGTTAGATCATGAGAAAAGAAAGCTGCAACTGAAATGAAGACATTTAATCCCAAGCAATATTTTTATTGTACCTCCTCCACCTTGATACCTGTTCTAATGAGCTCTATACTCCCCCCCACCCCATGTCAACATGGTTAACTCCCTTCCTAGCTCATTGAATCACATCATTTAGGATACCTGTTCTAATGAGCTCTATACTCCCCCCACCCCATTCCAACATGGTTAACTCCCTTCCTAGCTCATTGGATCACATCATTTAGGATACCTGTTCTACTTCCAGAGTTCGCAGACACTTCTCTTGCTTCCTTATTTTATCTACCACCACCACACTCACACACATATACACATACATCGTCTGGGTGCCCATGCAGATGCCAAATCCCTAGGAAAATAGGAGACATATCACCATCAGAATATGATTATCAAAGGCCATTTCTTTTACTTACCTTAACCCAAAAGAATGGGCATGATACGTATCTTTATTCCCCATTGCCAATTTATGGCCAATGCCCTTCTACCATACCTTAAAAACCTTGCCTATTCTGATGCTTATGTCACTCATGTAAACCACTCTTCACATCCTTGTTGCTGTTATCTGCCAGCTTCCAGGTCACTGCTGCCAACTTTCTTGGTGACTGATAATTTGTTAATAGTTATCCCACCAGCACTCCATCCCATCCACTGCCACCAGTTTTGTGGACTCTAAATATTGATCATGAGATTACAGATTTAGAGTTGGAAATTTGTCTAGTTCAAACATTCCATTTTACAAATAAGGAAACAGGTTTGGAGAAACAAAGTGATTTATACTAGATCACACAGGTAGCAGAACTAAAATGTGAACCAAGATTCCTGACTCCAAATCTAACACACTAACAATTTAACCACACAAGTTCTCTTTCTCCTTCGCTTCAATAACCTCCTTCTATACCACAGGTCACCCACATACCAGCAGGGTCATACCTTAGACCTTGGCATTTCCAAGAATTATACAACATCTAACGTGGAATTTTGAAATTCTTCTGTAGCACTCTTCCTTGCTCTGCCACAGCCCCTCCTCCTTGCCATGCCTCCTTGCCAGGGAAGTACCTTGGGCTATGCAAACAGCAGGAGAAATAATGGGAGGTAGGGAATGAGGGAGTATACCTGATCTAGTAAGGGCCAGGAAATCATCAGAGAAGCAGGACTGTGTGCACAGGAGCTTTTCAAGAAGAAATAAGGGAGAGAGAAAGACAAAAATAGCCATCAGCATGAAAGCAGAATGATTTTAACCCTGAAATTGCTTTTCCTAGGCATGTGGTGAGGGTATGCAGTGTAAATGTGAAAGCATGAGTAAAAGAGCAACAGAAGCAGCAGCCTTTAGCATTTAGATGGTGCTTTAAGTTTACAAAGTTCTTTACATCTTATCAATACAGATAATATAACTAGGGACCTCAATATAACATTGAAGAAATTTGAATCTGAACTTTCAAATTGTTTCTTTGAAATTGTGGAGTTTTGGCAGACAAAGAGTAAGAAAGGAATCGTTGAATACCTGGTTATTGTTAAGTATTTAATGTAGGTGATTTAGTTCTTTGTCTTATTGTCATGATTAAAGAGCGGTATGCAATTATACTTGTGCTTATATGATTAAATTCCACTGAAATACACTGGAGGCAGAAGGAGTGACAGAGATCCCCTCTCCTGAAAGCAGATTATTAATTTTTAATGCAAGCATTTATACCTCAGAAATCAGCAATTTCTAAAAATCAGGGTGTTGTTTGCTGTTTTGCTAGTTGTCTAGACTTAAGAAAATGATGGAAAAATGTTCATAATGCATATTAAACTTACAAGTGTGCTGCACAGCCTAGTTGTTAAAGATTTACCAGTACATTTTTGATTGCATCCTCTGGTGACTAAAATATTTTCCAACCACAGTTTCCTATCCAGTCAAGCCTCCCACTCTGTCACTTACACTAAACCTACTTTTCTCATATTCTGATATTTAATCCTTTGATACATTCTTCTGGTCCAACTCCTCCAGTCAGTATTTACTTGCCTTTGTGCCCAGGCTGAGCTCATAGTCTGTCACTTTCTTGTTTCAACAGACAAAATTTCAACCATTTTCAAACTGTAAATCCTATTCCCTGAGTAAGCAAACAATCTAATTTTTCTTCTCTTTTATCCCAAGGTGACTAAGAGTCACAGGAAGAAGTTATAAAAACATGAAAATTTCACTTGGTAAAAATTCATTCTATGTAATTTCAGTTCTATGACTTTGATTAATGTCACTTAATTTCTGTGCCTCAGTTTTTTTAAACTATAAAATGAAAGATCAATTAAAAATCAAAAAGGATTTTGCTAACTCTAACATTCCATAATATTATAAGTTACAATTGACCTTATCCAGTTCAGCTCTGGATAGGTACAGGTTACATTTCATTTTTAATTGTTATTTTTAACGTTCTTTTTTTTACTTTGAATTCCAAATTATTTCCTCTCTCCAGCCACTCCCTCAGTTATTGAGAAGGCAAGTAATGATAACTTCTATACAAGTGAAGTAATTCAAAACATACTTCCATATTAGCCATATTGCCAAAAAAAGCAAGAAAAATAAAGTAAATTAAAATATGCTTCAATCTACACTCAGAGTTCATCAATTCTCTTTCTGGAAGTGGATAGCATTTTTCATCATGAGTATGTTGAAGTTATCATGGATCATTGTATTGATCAGAGTAAACAAGTATTTCATGTTTGACTATTGCTATAATATTGTGGTTACTGTGTACAGTGATCTGCTAGTTCTCTTCACTTCACTTTGAAATAGTTCAAATAAATCTTTCCAGGTTTTTCTGAAGGCAACCGCTTCATCATTTCTTACAGTACAATAGTATTCCATCACAATCATATACCACAACTTTTTCAGCTATTCCCCAACTGATGGGCATCCTCTCAATTTCCAAATCTTTGATAGCACATAAAGAGCTGCTGAAATATTTTTGTACATATGAGTCCCTTTCCCTTTTTTATGATCTCTTTGAGATACAGACCTAATAATGGTATTGCTGGATCAAAGGGTATGCACAGTTTTATAGCCCTTTGGGCACAGTTCCAAATTGTTCTCCAGAATGGTAGATCAAGTCACAACTCTACCAACAATGCTGTAGTGTACAAATTTTCTCACATCTACAATATTCATCATTTTTCTTTTCTGTCATATTAGCCAATCAGATAGATGTGAGGTGGTACCACAGAGTTGCTTTAATTTGCATTTCTCTAATCAATGGTTATTTAGAGGATTTTTTCATATAATTGTAAATAGTTTTAATTTCTTCCTCTGAAAACTGCCTATTTGTATCTTTTGACCATTTATCTATTGGGTAATGACTTGTATTCTTTATTTGAGAAATAAGGCCTTTATCAGAAACACTGGCTTTAAAAAAATGGTTCCAAGTTTTCGATTTTCCTTCTAATCTTGGTTGCACTGGTTTTGTTTGTGCAAAAACTTCTTAATTTAATGTAATCAAAATTATCCATTTTGTATTTCATAATGTTGTCTATCTCTTGTTTGGTCATATATTCTTTCCTTCTCCATAGATCTGAAAAGTAAACTATTCCTTGCTTTCCTAATTTGCTTATGGTATCATCCCTTATGTTAAAATCATGTACCCATTTTGACCTTATCTTGCTATACGGTGTGAGATGTTGATCTATGCCTAGTTTCTGCCATACTATTTTCCAGTTTTCCCAGCAGTTTTTGTCAAATAGTGAGGTATTATCCCAGAAGCTAAAGTCTTTGGGTTTATCAAACAGTAGATTACTATAGTCATTTACTACTGCATCTAGTAGATCTAACCTTCACTAACTTCACTGATCCACCACTCTATTTTTTAGCCAGTACCAAATAGTTTTGATGGCTGATGCTTTATAATATAGTTTTAGATCTGGTATGACTAGGCCACCTTCCTTGGTATTTTTTCCATTAATTACCTTAATATTTTTGACCTTTTGTTCTTTTAGATTAATTTTATTATTTTTCTAGCTGTATAAAATAATTTTTGGTAGTTTGATTGGTATGGAACTGAATAAGTAAATTTATTTAGGTAGAATTGTCATTTTTATTATATTAGTTCAGCCTACCCATGAGCAATTGATATTTTTCTAATTGTTTAAATCTGACTTTATTTGTGTGAAAAGAATTTTGTAATTGTGTTCATACAGTTCCTGGGTTTGTCTGGGAAGGTAGACTCACAAATATTTTATATTGTCTACAGTTATTTTGAATGGAATTTCTCTTTCTATCTCTTGTTGCTGGACTTTGTTGGTAATATATAGAAATGCTGATGATTTATGTGGGCTTATTTTATATCCTGCAACTTTGCTAAAGTTGGTAATTATTTCAATGAGGTTTTCAGTTGATAGTCTAGGATTCTCTAAGTATACCCTCATTTCATTTACAAAGAGAAATAGTTTTGTTTCCTCATTGCCTATTCTAACTCCTTCAATTTCTTTTTCTTCTCTTATTGCTAATGCTAACATGTCTAGTACAATGTTGAATAATGGCGGTGACAATGGGCATCCTTGTTTCACTCCTGATCTTACTGGGAATACTTCTAGCTTATCCCCATTACAGATAATGCTTGCTGATGGCTTTAGATAGACATTGCTTATCATTTTAAGGAAAATTACATTGATTCCTATTCTCGCTAATGTTTTTAATAGGAATGGATGCTATATTTTGTCAAAAGCTTTTTCTGCATCTATTGACATGATCATGTGATTTCTGTTAGTTTTTTAATTGATATGGTCAATAATGTTGATAGTTTTCCTAATATTGGTATAAACCCACCTTGCCATGGTGTGTTATCCTAGTGATAAATTGCTATAATCACTGCTAATATTTTGCTCAAAATTTCTGAATCAATATTCATCGGGGAAATTGGTCTATAATTTTCTTTTTCTGTTTTGGCTCTTCCTGGTTTAGGTATCAGCACCATGTTTCTGTCATAAAAGGAATTTCATAGTACTTCTTCTTTGCCTATTTTTTCCAAATAGTTTATATACGACTAGAATTATTTGTTCTTTAAATGTTTGGTAGAATTCACTTGTAGATCCATCTAACCCTGGAGATTTTTTCTTAAGGAGCTCATTGATGGCTTGTTCAATTTTTTTTTCTAAAATGGGGTTAAGTATTTTATTTCTTGTGTTCATCTGGGCAATTTGTATTTTTATAAATATTAATCCATTTCACTTAGACTGTCAGATTTATTGGCATACAATTGGGAAAAATAGCTCCTAATTATTGCTTTAATTTCCTCTTTGTTGGTGGTGAACTCACCCTTTCCATTTTTGATACTAGTAATTTGGTTTTCTTCTTTATTTTTTTTCAATCAAATTAACCAAAGGTATATCTATTTTATTTTTTTCATAGAACCAGCTCTTAATTTTATTTATTAGTTCAATAGTTTTCTTACTTTCAATTTTGTTAATCTCTCCTTTGATTTTCAAAGTTTCTAATTTGGTATTTAATTGGGGATTTTTAATTTATGTTTTTCCTAGCTTTTTTAGTTGCATGCCCAATTCATTGATCTCCTCTTTCTCTATTTTGTTCATTAAGCATTTAGAGATGTAAAATTTCCCCCAAGAACTGTTTTGTTTGTATCCCATAAGTTTTGGTATGTTGTCACATTATTGTCATTCTCTTTGATGAAATTATTTATTGTTTTCATGATTTGTTGTTTGACCCAATCATTCTTGTTTTGTTTTTGCTTTTTGGTTTTTGGTGAGGCAATTGGGGTTAAGTGACTTGCCCAGGGTCACACAGCTAGTAAGTGTCAAGTGCCTGAGGTTGGATTTGAACTCAGGTCCTCCTGACTCTAAGGCCAGAGTTCTATTTACTGCATCATCTAGCTGCCCCTCCAATCATTCTTTAAGATTAGATTATTTACTTTGCAATCAGCTCTTAGCCTATCTTTCCAGGGGCCCTTTATTACACATAATTTTATTGTATCATGATTTGAAAGCAACATATTTAATATTTGTGCCTTTCTGCATTTGATTGTGAGGTTTTTATGCCCTAATACATGGTCAATTCTTATATAGGTGCCATGTACCACTGAGAAAAAAGACATATTCCTTTCTATCCCCATTCAATTTTCTCCAGAGATCTACCATATCTGACTTCTCTAAAATTCTATTCACCTCCTTAACTTCTTTCTTGTTTATTTTGTGGTTACATTATCTAGTTCTCAGAGGGGGAGGTTGAGGTACCCTACTAGTATAGTTTGCTGACTATTTCTTCCTGTAATTCACTTAACTTCTTCTCAGAATCTGGATGCTGTAACACTTGGTGCATATATGTTTAGTATTGATATTACTTCATTGTCTGTGGTACCTTTTAGCAAGATATAGCTTCCTTTCTTATCTCTTTTAATGAGATTTATTTTTGTTTTTGCTTTGTGTGAGATCAGGATTGCTACTCCTGCTTTTGTTGTTATTTTTTTTTTACTTTAGATGAAGCATAATACATTCTGCTCAGCTTTTTGCCTTTACTCTGTGTGGGTATCTCTGCTTCAAATGTGTTTCTTGCAAACAATATATTGTAGAATTCTGTTTTTTAATCCACTGAGCTATCTGCTTCTGTTTTATGGGAGAGTTCATCCCTTTTACAGTTATGATTACTAACTGTATATTTCCCTCCATTCCTAATTTCTCCCTGTTTATGCTTTTATCTCTCCTTTCACCCTGTCCCTCCACACCAGAGTTTTGCTTCTGACTGTGATATTCTTGTGGGTTTTCCTCATAGGATCTCTTTCAGGTGGTGATTGGTGGATTTCTTCTATTTTTACTTTCCCCTCTTGTTTTAATGCTTCAGGACAATTTTCTTTAATTATTTCTTGTATTATTATATCAAAATTCTTTTTTTATCATAGCTTTCAGGCAGTATGATTATTCTTATGTTTTCTCCTCTTGATCTGTTCTCCAGATCAGTTATTTTTCTTATGAGATAGATGTTTTACATTCTCTTCTTTTTTTTTCATTCTTTGTATTTTGTTTTATTATTTCTTGATCTCTTATAATTTTTCTGGCTTCCCCTTGCTTAATTCTGATTTTCAAGGAGTCATTTAAGGAAGAAAATGGCTCCTTAAGATTCTGGATCTCCTTTTATAACTGGTTGACTTTCTTTTCATAATCTTGTTTTTCTTGGATTGTTCTTATTTTTTTTAGTTTTTCCTCAATCTCTCTCATTTGATTTTTAAAGTCTTTTTTAAGTTCATCTATTAATTTTTTGTGCAGGTGACCATTGATGTTATTCTTTGGATAAAAGAGTGTTTCTTTGCTTCAATATCCTCCTCTGAAGATGAACTCAGGTCTTCTCTATTCCCATAATAACTATCTATGGTTGAATTATTTCTCCTTTGCCTGTGCATTTTTTTTATTTGTAGTAGCTTAGTTTTTATAATCACCTCTAGCCCTGAGGTATAGGGGATGGTGCCTCTGCCCTCAGACCCTCCTTCAATTCTCCCCTCTAGCCTGGAACTGGAACCAAGACCTCCAGCCTTTTGTAAGTGCCAACAACCAACATGGTG
Organism: Vombatus ursinus; assembly: GCF_900497805.2. NCBI lineage: Eukaryota > Metazoa > Chordata > Mammalia > Diprotodontia > Vombatidae > Vombatus > Vombatus ursinus. Next base: position 4,881,018 of record NW_020945437.1, on the reverse strand, counting down.
TCCCCTTCCCACTGCTTCTGCATGCCCTGGGCATGTGCTGGTTCCTTCTCACCCCCACCTCTTCTCTACAGCACAGCTGGGTCTGATGTTCCTTGTCGGCAGAGGTTCCTTTGATCTTCCCTGCTCAGATGCCCCTCACTATCCTGGGAGTAAAAGTTCCTGCAACTGGGGCCAAGGCAGCCTCCCAACCCAGCTAATTCCAAGACTTGCTGCTTGTTGTTTAATTGGACCTAGGACCTAGCCTAGAGATGTTTACTCTTCACATAGACTAAACCTTATGCTGATACTTTTCTTCAGATCTTCTCCAATTGTCCCAGGAGGACTCTGGTTCTGCCCCTACTCATTTATTTTTTACCCCTTAATATTCGCCCTGAGGCACTGTTTCATCTTTTTTGTGGGGAAAAACCTTGAGAGCCTGGAATTTTCTTACCTCCTCCATCTTTCCAGAATCTTCTTCCACCAATTCTATTTTTTAAGTTGTTTTCTTCAGTCAATTTTTGTGCTTCTTTTTCCAAGTTGTTGACATTTTTTCATAATTCTGCTTCATAACCCTCATTTATTTTCCCAATTTTTCTTCTACCTCTCTTACTTGATTTTTAAGATCCTTTTTGAGCTCTTTCAAGAGTACTTTTGGTGCTTGAGACCAATTCATATTCCCTTTCGAGGCTTCACATGTAGGCATTTTGACACTGTCCTCTTCTGAGTTTTGTTTTGATCTTCCCTGTTGACATAGTAACTTTCTATGGTTGGGGCTCTCTTCTATTTCTTTCTGATTTTTTAGCCTTTTTCATGACTTTTAAAGTTGACGTCTGCTTCTGGGGTGCAGGATGCACTATCCCAAATTTCTTATGCTGGGGGCCAAGGGACTGGTCACTGGTTTTCCACACCAGGACCTCAGCTGCTTGTGACTTGCCCACTGTGCTGGGGTGGCCATGCCTAGTTACAGCTGTTGTGCCAGGATTCTGGGGCTCATGATTTGCCTTCTCCACTGAGGCTAGATGCCTTATTGCTGGCCTGCTGAGCCAGGACCCAAGGGGCTCAGCTGCTAATCTATGCTTTGGCTAAAAGCCTTTCCACTGGCTTACCAGGACACTGTCTGTGCTGAGCTGGGCTCACATTTTACCAAAGCAAGACAGAACTTTCCTGAAGTCCTTCTAAGTAATCTTAAACTGGAAAATTCTTTCACTCCATCTTTTTGTGGGTTTTGTCACTCCAGAATCCATTTAGAGGCTTTATTTAATGTTGTTTCTGAGGGAAACTGGGGAGAGCTCAGGCAACTTCCTGGCTTCTCTCCACTGTCTTGGCTTCTCCCCCTGGTGTATCATATTTGAAGAACTCTAGTCTTATATAGTTGTAAATGCTAAATCTTATGTGATCCTGAGTATGATTCCCTAGCACTTAAATTATTTCCATCTGGATGTTTGAGGTATTATTTCCTTGACCTGGGAGCTCTGAAATTTAGCTATAATATTCCTAGGAGTTTTCATTTGGGGTCTCTTTCAGGAGATGACCCACAGATTCTTTCAATTTCTATTTTGCTTTTGGGTTGTAAGATATCTGGGCAATTTTGATATGTAATTTCTTAAAATATGTTGCCTATGATTTTTTTTGACTATGGCTTTCAAGTGTTCTAATAATTCTTGAATTATTTCCCCTTGATCTATTTTCCAGATCAGTTGTTTTTTCAATGAGATTTTTCATATTTTATTCTATTTTTTCATTCTTTTGACTGTTTTATTGTTTCTTCTTGTCTCAGAATTGTTTTATTGTCTCTTCTTGTCCATTTGCCCAATTCTAATTTTTATGAACAGAGGTGGGATTTGAACCCAGGAACTCTGACTCTAAAGCCAGTGCTCTCAATAATTTTCTTAAGTTTTATACCTCTTTTTTTTCCATTTGGCCAATTCTGCATTTTGATTACCTCTTTTCTTCAGGGGGGTTTTATATCTCTTACCATTTGACCAATTTCATTTTTAAGGAGTTATTTTCTTCAGTATTTTGTGCCTTTTTAAAAAAAACTATTCTGCTTATTCTCTTTTCCTAATTTTCTTATACTGCTCTCATTTCTTTTCCCAATTTCCCCTCTACCACTCTTATTTGATTTTTCTATGAATTCTTGTTGGGCTTGTGTCCAGTCTGCATTTTTCTTCAAAGCTTTGCTTGTGTATGTTTCTCTGTCTTCTGAGCTTGTTCTTGAGCTTGCCTATTACTATAGTAGCTTTTTATGGTCAGGACTTTTCTTGTGGTCAGGTTCTTTTTTTGTTTGTTTTAGCTCATTTTTCCAACCACCAGGTAGAATGGTATAAAAGGTGAAGTAAAGAAGGCTCAGGACAAAGCCTGGAGAGTCATCATAATTGGTAGGAATGACTTTGATGAAGATCCAAGAAAGGAGACTGAGAAGAAGTCATCAGGAAAATGGGCAGTTAAGAGACAGTAGTGCCATGAAAGCCCAGAGAGAAAAGACTACCAAGGAGAAGAAAATGTTCAACAGTGTCAAAGAGAGATCAAGAAAGATGAGGAATGAGAAAAGCCTGTTAGCATTAACAATTAAGAGATCACTGGTAACTTTGGAGAGAGTAGTTTTGATTTAATGAATTCTACATCATAAAATAATGGAATCTAGATCTATTGAGACCATTCTTGCTTCTCAGTTGAACTTAAGACCACAAACTTCTTACAAGGTAAAGAATGAGAGATAATCTACTCTATCCTCTAGCCTCTAGATCATGCCAACCACCTAGCTGATAAATCTACCCTGAAAATATTTGAGGATTATATACACTGTTTGAATTATAATATACTGCTCAGTTAGTTCCTATTGTTTTCTTATGGATACCCAAGCAATTAATTTTATTAATTTACTAGCACTATGCATTTTTAACATTCCTTCTATGTATCAGGCACTGTACTAGGTGCTAGGGATACAGAAACTAAAGTAAAAATAGTTCTTATACTCAAAGAATTTACAATCTAGATAAAGGAGAAATGTACATATATAGGCATATGCAAAATAAATATATTATGAACATAAGGTGATAGTGGTAAGGGTCTAGAATGCTAATAGCTGGGATAAAAAGCTGCACTTTCATGGACTCTTGAGGGAAACTATAGATTCTAAGATATGATGAAATGGGAAAGGAGTGCATTCCAGTGCAAACCAATGCAAAGGAGAGAAATAACTGTATCAATTCAACAAGCACATGTTAAGTAACTTTTGTACCTTCAGATAAAGTGCTAAGCATTGGGAATACAAATATAAGCCAAAAGAAAGATAGTCCCAACCTTTAAAAAGCTTGTATTTTGATGGAGGATTTACCCTCAGTCACACAGATAATAATCATGAGAGGCAGGATTTAAAAACAGGTGTCAGATCAGGATCTGGGGTACTTTATAGAATTTGCTGTCCAAGTTGATAGAGCCATGAATAATCACTGTTTGTGCTTAGTCTTTCTGAGCTCAAAATCTACTTGGCTCTTCACCAGGTATTTTTAACCTGGAGTCTGTGAACTTATGTATGATTTTTTAAAACATGTTTGTAATTGTATTCCTTTATCATTTTATGTAATTTTATGCATTTAAAAATATTCTGAGGACTCCAGACTAATAAATGGGTCTATGACACAAGCAAAAAGTTAAAAACTTACTATCATATAGCCCCTACCTCTCTACCTTTTTATAAGGAAAGCAGAAGAGATTTTGTCAAAGCTGTCATGAAAGTTAACAGTTTTAACTAGCATTGTTTTTTGCATACACGCTAATTTATTTCTAAGATAATTAGGAATAAATCATTACCTCTGTTTGTATTACCATTTTAGTGGTTTGTAGCTTTAGAAATATCCTATTAGACTATCAAAATAATTTTATCTAGCACATGTCCCAGAATTCCTCAAGCTCTGTATAAGAACTAATGTTTCCAAGAGCTCTCTGTACTGATAAAATTGCAGATCCAAGAAAAAAAAAGACTCAGACAGTTGATCTTTATGATCATATGTCTTACTTTTGTCTCCCCTCTACCTTCATTGTTAAAATATCTTTTTTTTCTTCTGGATTTTATATATTGTCTCTATGTTGTCATAGATTTTATGCTAATTATATCTGATTTGGGTTATGATCTGCAATTCATCTGCACTCCCCATGTTTTTATCTCCATTGCCCTTTGGGCACCCTGTGATTTTGACTTCTCTTAGATTTTAGTATCTTATGATTTACAAACCCATACAACCACCAGAAGAATATTGGTGTTAAAAAAGATGATATCTTATTTCATGAACATATTTATGGTCATTGACAGTGCTGCACAATTTTCCAAGTGAAATTCTTCCTGCCTTCTCCCTCCTATTCATTTCTAGCACATTGACTATCAATAATGTCTAGAGGGCTATATTTCGTAAGATGTAATTAAATAAGGATAAATAAGAGTTCTTGCACTTGGATACAAAGAAAATGACCTTCATAAGTATAAGATGGATTGGAATAGATAGGAAGCAATTGTTTTGAGAAGAATCTGGGGGTTTTAGTAGAATGCAAGCTCAATATGAGTCAGCATTTTGATCTAGCAGCTAAAACATACACACACACACACACACACACACACACACACACACACACACACACTCCTATCTGTTTATAGACCCCTCACCATCTTGATTGTCCTCTTTTGGACACTCCAATTTTTCAATGTATATTTTATCAATGTATTATATATTATATTACATATATATCGAGAAAGAGAGAGGGAGGAGAAGAAGAATAAGAAGAAGGAGAGAGAGAGAGAGAGAGAGAGAGAGAGAGAGAGAGAGAGAGAGAGAATGAGAATATCTGGGTATACAGCGTAAGATATTCATATAAAACCAGTTATTGCCAGACTACTTTCCAATTTTCCCAGCAGTTTTTTTTTTAAAAAAGAGTGAGTCCTTTTAACAATAGGGATCTTTGGATTTATTGAACAATAGGCGACTATGTCTGTGTTTGATCAGTTCCATTGATCAGTCTCTCTGTTTTGTAACCAGCCCTAATAGTTTTCTTCTAAATGTATATAGGCCACCCAACAGGCATTTTTATTTACCTTTTTTTTCTCCTTGCAGATAGTTAGAATGAATACTTTTCAGTAATTATCTAGCTTGTTTAGTAGATTCTTATACATATTGAGGCTTGATACAATCAGTACAATGTCATTCTCATAGAGGAATATTTGGAATTAGGGGTAGGAATATTTTAATTTCTATATGTCCCTCTTCCATTTGGACTACATATCAAAAATCCTCTGTGGTAGTATCAAACACTTTCGAATGCGCAAAATTTATTTTAGAGAGGATGAGTCTATAATCAGTCCAGCACTCTGCACCACACATTGCCTTTGTAGCAGTAGTCCCAAGACAAGACAACCGCCAGAAGACTTAATGTCAACAGATTACAGCTCATATCTCTGAGCAGGAACAGCTCATTGCTAATTTGGAGGGAAAGCTGAACCAATACATGATTGACAAAAGGGGAGCAGAAAAGGAGTAAGCAGCTTTTAGAGATTTGGCGTACACCACTGCATTTATTCATCTATATCAAAACACTCACAAACATCAACTGTTTTGATGGAAATGATGGGAAAATTCAGACTATTTTATGGAGAACTCACAAAAGGAAGTCACTCACCTTGTGGTCAGAAGAAGTGATACAAGGACACTCTCCAGGTCTCTCTGAAGAATTTTGGAATTGATTTCATGACATGGGAGATGCTGTCAAGGGACTGCCCAGCATGGCATGCCAACATCAAAGAAGATGCTGTAGTGACCAAAGTAGAATTGCAGTAGCTCAAAAGAAATGTGAGACATGCAAATTTAGAGATTCCACCCCAAATATTCACATGAACTATTTGTGCCAGACCTGTGGTAGAGCATTCCAAGCTCATATAGGTCTGATCAGCCACAGCTGGACACATTGTAACTTGACTAACATAGTGATGTCATTTTGGTCCTCTTTAAGAATGAAGGACAACAACCAAACAACACCTTTGGTAAGCATATGTATTCCTTTGAGTCATATTATTAAACAGAGATTGAACAAAGCTCTTTATGTTGCATGTTTCAAAGGATCATATATGACCTTAACATAAGCATCAAGTAAATATTTTTTGAAGAAGTATTTTTAAGTTTGTTTTTTTTTTAATTTGGGAAATTTTTAAAGTAATAATCAATAATAAACACAACACAGTTTTGTATCTACACTTTCAATACAATGATTTGAAGGTGTTGTTCTATACTTTGAAGTCCATGTGCAACTTTAAAGATATTGGCTGCTACAGCATATAATTTGTGAATCCTGACTTTTCCTTCTTCATATCTTCATCAAGAATCCATCTAATAGATACATAGTTTAGTCTTAAAATTATTGAGTAAGAATGACAAAGTAAATATATGATTTAGTAGGTTATGTCCTCTTGATTTTTTTTATATTACTAATTTCTCTGACTTTTTCCAGTGTCATCCCCACTTTAATATAACTTGAGAATTGACTTTCTACTCTTGACAAAGTTGTGTTGCCTCCAGCAAAGAGCTTTTATGTATACTTGGTTTTCTCATCTTTATTTTCATTTCCATTTTCTGGTGATGGCAGAATATAACTGTGTTGACTCCGCAATGGTTGAAGTTGAAAAATAATTCATTACAGTAATCACCACATATCTTTCTCACTTGTGTCTACTCAGGGTCCCTCCTGTTTTATCTGTAAAGTTCTTGGAATGATCAGACTTAATTATACATGAGGTAAGCTTTCTGCAAACTCATCTTATCCTCCACTGCTTCTTGCTATGATACTACCCATATTTAATTGTGACAAAACCCAATCTAAACAAAAGCATCCTGTGAGTATTTAAATATTAAGCTAGACTGATGACAAATGGCCAAAAGATAGAACATATCTGTAAATGTGTTATAACCAATTCATTTTAACATGAAAGAGTTACCATATTTAATCCCTAACATTATGGTCTTTTACAGAAAATGGAAATGAGAAAGGATCAGAGCAGGATAGGTAAATTTGATTATCATGAGCAGAACTATGATAAGTAAATCCATGGGAGATGGGGAGATCAGCTATACTTCCTTACCAAGTGAAGAAATTTAGAGGAAGAAAAGAAGAGGGCCCAGGACAGAGTCCGGACACACATGATTAGAGAACATGACCTAGATGACGATCCAGCAAAAGAAACCAAGAAAATGTGGTTGGATAGGTAGCAGAAGAACCAGGAGGGAGTGGTATCCCAAAAACCTAGAGAAAATAGAATATCAAAAAGAAGAGAATGGTCAACAGTGTTAAAAACTTCAGAGGGAACAAGAAGAATAAGGAGTAAACAAAGTATATTGGATCTGGCAAATAAGGCATCACTGGCAACTTTGGAGTGACCGGTTTTAATGGAATGGTGAGGTTGGAAGCCAAATTATAGTGAATGCCTTTGCTAGCTAAACTACCTACTGATTACAAACAAGACATATATCAATGGGAGCTTATGAGTTATAGTATTAAAAACACAGCCTCTCAGATTTAACCCTAGCACCCTGAAAGGAATAGTAGGCAATTAACCTTCTAAGGACCCAAAGCCATGAGAATGAGTGCAGGTTAGTGAAGTGGTCCCAGTTGGGATGCTACATAGACATTTAATAAATGTTTTTAAGTTTTAAATAAATTCCTATATTATTTAATAACTTCCCCTCTTTCAAGAAAAGTATTTCCTTGAGTCCATTTCCAAAAGTCTTATTATCCATTCTCTTCTGAATTTTTTTTTAAAAAAATCTTTTATTTCAATTATCTCCAGTAACTCTATGCCATGCTACTCTTGTTTTCTCCAAAGTGGACCCTAGTTCAGTATCCATTTACAAAGGGGACAAATAATCTACCAAACATTCCCTCTGATAGAAAATTCTTCTCCAATTACTCCTCCAGTCAAATTCATTTTGCTATGAAAACCTTATGCTGCAAGAATTCAACCACATCTGCAAGGCCAGAAATTAATTTTTGTTAAATAACAACTCAAGTTTGTTTACTACTGAATTAAAACATCATGCTTGTGTTTGACTTAATGCAATCATTAATTGAAAGATGTTTAAATTTCTTTGGCATAAAATGGAGCAAATATTTGAGGTGAGTCTCAAATCAACAAGTTCTATCTGATCTCTTTTCCTGGTTGTTTATCCTTTTTCTATTTTCAAGCATATAGGGTTTGACATTCATAAATAGGTATCAGAAATCACATAGGTTATCACAATGGGGCAAAAATGTCTTTGTGAATATTTCCCTGCAGCAATAAACATGAATTCCTTCTCTGTACTTGTACACCTGGGTCTACATATGAACATTATCATCCATCAGAACAAAACCCAGTTTTTTTCCCCAAAAAAAGGCTTAGGAATTAGATGTTCTTTCTCTTAACTACTCTAGTTAGATTACAAAGTTCATATCTGTCTCTCTTCTAGTAGAGTTCCTTGCATGTGGTAGGTGTTAATAAATGCTGAACTCAATGAACCTAAGAGATCCTAGAGTTTGTCATTGTAATGAACCATATCCAAGGGTTCTCAGATTCACTTTTTTCATTTCATTAAAGATAATTCTCTCTGCTCAATTATACCACAGAAAGGAAGAAAATTCCTTTGAGGAGCTTAAGTTTCTAGGGAAAACAACACATAATCAGGTAAGTCAATATAAATATATACAAAATCATTTCAGGGTGAGCGGGGAACACCAACAACTTGAGGAAATCAATAAAGGCCTATTGAAAATTAAGAGGAGTGGAAGTATGGGGAATGATAATTTTAATTTTGGACATGTTTATCTTGAGAAAATCATTGCACATCTTAGAGATTTTCAGAAAATTGTTGGAGATATGGGACTGGACCAAAGGAGAAAGAAAGGGCTGAATACGTAGTCTTGAAAATCATCTGCATAGACATGATAGTTAGAAATCTATTGGAACTAAAGAGATTTCTAAACCAGAGAAGATATGGTGGAAGGACAAGAATGGATCTATTCTAGCATAGCAGGAAGGGTATGGATGATGCCCTTGCAAAGGAGACTTAGTACATATGGCCAGACAGTTAGAAATAGAATAAAAAAAGTAATGTGACAAAAATTGGGAAAGAGAGAGTATTTCCAAGGAAAAACTGAACAACTCTATCAAATACTGAAAAGTGGTCTTGGAAAGAATGGTTGAACTGTGTCATAAAAAAGAAATGAGTACTGAAAAAATGAGGAATTTTGTTATATTCTTGAATATTTCCAAATGAGCATATTATTTTTGTAAGTTATACCAATATTTCAGCATATCACATATATATATAATTAAATGAAGTATATAAACTATATAATTCAAGAAATATCATATGTGACATCAAGTACATGTCTGGCTGGAAAAGGAGGTCATGTAATGGGAGTGAAGGATAACAGATGGATGGTTGCCATTCCTGTTGCTTGGGTTTCTACAAAGTATTAAAGGCACCAGAGAAACAACTTTAGCAGGTGATCCAATGTTCCTAGGTTAGCATATCCTTAATGGAAGATTTATGAAAGGATCAGGATAAGAATGGGATAAGAAAAGCAAGCATGGAATCATTGCTATGTGCTTTTGGATAGCCTGTCTTCCCTGCCTATAAAGTGTTTCCTCTTCACCTCTGCATCTTGGCATACCTAGTTTCTCTCAAAACTCAGCCCAGGTCACCTACCCTTGGATGCTACTATCTCCCACCAAAATATCCTTGCATTTATATTGTATATGCTTATTAATGATAATACTGCTTCTCCCCTCCCCCAATAAAATGGAATCTCCTTAAAGGCAGGGATGTTTTCCTTTATTGTCATTGTATGTTCAAATCCTAATACAGGGGACATAGATTGTATTTAATACTTATTGATTGGCTAGTTAGTAGAGGAATTAGGCACACTCAATGAGATCATGGATTTATTAAAGGATAATTTACAATTTTGATCAGGAAGAGACTTTAGTAGTCATCCAGCTCAACCCTTTCATTTTACAGATGAGGAAACTGAGGCCCCCAAAGCTTAACTGATTAGCCCAATGCCCCATAAATGAGCCAATGCCAGAGCTGCGTGTTTAAATCCACATTCCCTAATTCTATGCCCAGCATCTTTTCTACAAGGCAGATGAATGATGCAGTTGATAGCGCACTGGACTTAAAGTCAAGAAACCCTGAGTTCAAGCCTCAGATACTCACTGGGTATGTATCCCTTGGCAAGTAAATAAATTCCTTCAGCTCAATTTCCTTTTCAGTAATTTAGGTGATCCACCTATTTTGAGATAGTCATAATTAATAATTGCTAACATTTATTTAGCACTTTAATGTTTGCAAAGAGATTTACAAATATCACATTTTATCCTCACAACAACCCTGGGAGACAAGTGATATTACTCCCATTTTGCAGATGAGGAAACTGAGGTTGAGTGAAGTTAAGTGACTTAACTAACTACCTACACAATCTACTCAGAATTTCATCATGTAATAAACCCTATTCAAGAACTGACTGCTCCTGACCTTCTGCAGAGGTCTTCAGTTGTCATGTAATTGCAAAGAGAAGTTCTGCCCATCATTGTTTCCATAGAACACTAGATAAACACAGGCTAGGCCTTATGCATAGAAGCAAGCAGAAATATGTAGCTGAACATTTCTTTTTCCCTGTATCAATGGACACACCTCATCATCAGACAGCAGTCTTTGCATGTCTACCACTCCCTCTCACAAATATTTCAAAGAAGAAGATGAATTCTTAGGAAACCCTGGTTTAGTTATCATATATTCACGCAGGCATGCTTATGCCTTGGCAAAATTATGACTGGGCAAAATTGCTTATTCCTCCTCCACCTGCCTTATCTGTTTTTAATAGCTCCCCTCACCCAAGTGCCATTATCCTCATACTATTTTCTTATTGTTTGCCTTGCACATTGTACACACCAAAATGTTTGTTGAATTAAGTTACATTGAACTGAATCGATATTTTAAAGGGGAAGAGGAAAGAGAGTTAAAATCTGCCCAAGATCAGCACTGCCCAAGAAGTACAGGTCTGAGATGTTGTCTGCTGTTTGATTGTGGCCAATATAGACAAGAGTAGAATAAGCATACTGGACTGCTGGGGAGGATAGGTTCAGGAAAAGAAAGGCAGGTGCAAAAAAAATGGAGGGTATTGAAAACAGATTTTGCATAATTCAAAATGTTGTCAAAAATTAGTCCTGTTGAAGAAGAATTTATCCAGATTCCTCTCTGTTCTTTTGTGAATCCCTTTCTCTGACAAACACACCCATTTTCAGATAATAAAAGCGAAAATTTCTTCACTTTCCTTGAATTCCAGTACAGTATGCCTGATGCCTCTCTGTGGCATGGAAGCAACCCTGAATTATCTAAGGGTATGCTGGAGGGTACAACATCTGGACAGTACCTACAAAGCAGGATAGGTGTGAACCAAAGACCCAATGATGTATTGTGCCCATTTTCTTTTTTTTAATCCTGAATTTTATATACACTTTACTCTTAAATGGGCATTTCCATGTACAAAGTAGAACACAAAAATTTAATTGTATATGAAGCTGTGAATCCATATTCCATGCTGTTTGCTTTTTATATATGTATACAATAAATTCTACTTGTCACTTTAATAACTGGCCTGTTTGTATTACCTTCTAAACTTCTCTCTGTACTCCTTTTTATACTTCAACTTATGGTTCAATAACCCTCCTCTCTTTTCTTTCTTTTTTATTCTTTTTGTTCTTTCTCTCTCTCTTTCCCTCTTTGACATCACCATCTCTACCTTCTCTCCCTCTACTTTGTTGCCTAGTAAAAACAGAAAGAAAAAAATTTGTAGCAAGTAAGAAGTTGAGCAAAATGGCCAATGTCTAAAAATATATTCCTCCTTACACATTGAGTACATTACGTCTCTTCAGGAAATGAGTAACATATTCCATCACGGGGCTATCTCCAGTCATTCTGATTTATATCCTGCCACTCCACCCAGATGGCCCTGGAGAAGAAAGTGAGGCTCGTGACCTTGCACAACCTTCCCTCACTTAAATCCAATTCATTTGCAAGTCTTGGCATCACCTTCTTGATGTCATGGACTTCTTCAAGAACAAAGGACAAACAACAGTCCTGTGATTCCTTGTTACTTGAACCTCTTTCTAGCTGTCTGCAATATTTTTTTTTAACATAAAGGCTATGGATTTTGACTATTACTTATCTGATACTTTTCATAGGGGGGCTCCTTTTAGAACATAATAAATGGATTCCTTGTATTTTATTTTGCCCCACTGATTCTGGAGAATTTTCATTTTTATTTCTTGATATATAGTGTCCAGGCTTTTTTATTATTATTATAATGGTCTACAAGAAGTTCAATTATTTCTAAATTAACTTTCCTTGTCCTATTTTATGTAGGTTACTTTGAAATCACACTCCTTAGATTCTATTTCATTTTTCAGTCTTTTGATTTTGTTGTAATATTTATTGCTGTCTCAAAGAGTCACTGATTTCTATTTAGTTTCCAATTTTCAGTGAGTCTGTTACTTGGGTAAATTTTACTGTTTTCTATTCTAAGTGATTTATTCTCTTTCCAATTATTTTCTCTATGGCTTTTTTTTTCTCTTTAAGTTCATTTCTTCTAGGCATTCATGTTACTCTTGTGGAATTTTTTTTTCCTCTGAGTCTCTTTATATCAGTTATGGAATTATTCTCTCCTTCTAGATTGGATTTTTTCAGTATCTCTGGATCTATTAAAGTGGTATATATTTTCATTAAAGTGGTATATATTTTACTTAATTTACTCATCATTCCAGTTTTAGTTCCCAAATTAGAGATTTGTGCCAAGGTTAGCCTTAGTCTTTGTTATTCTTTTTGGTTGAAGTGGCAAGCCCCATCAGGGGTGAGGAACCTGCAGCCTTGAAGCCACCTGTAGCCTTCTAGGTCCTTTGGTGTGACCTTTTGATGGAGTCCAAGTTTTACAGAGCAAATTATTTTATTAAGGGGACTTGTTCTGTGAAGTTTGGATTCTGTCAAAGGGCCACACTTGAGGACCTAGAGAACCATATGTGGCCTCAAGGTCAGAGGTTCCCCACCCTTGCATAGATGGTCATAATCAGTATCACCTGGATTCCTGGTTTGACCTTCTTAGGGTCAGGATCTCATAAGTAATTGAGATTCAGATCCCAGGATCTTCACATCTCTCTATGGAGTCTCAGAACTGAGTTTTATGACTCTGGAGCCCTGTTGGCATGGGGTGCCCTGGTCTGAATGCTGTCATAACTATCTTCATTCTTGCTGCTGATGGTCACTTACAAGATTACTCTCAGATTCCAACCACCACAGGGCTTTCTTAGATGAGCCCTCTGCAAAGTTGTGTGGGTACAATTTCCTTAGATGGATATCACCCTTAATTTTAGTGCCTTTCTTCTTTTGAGTATCTTTAGTTTACCCTGTATATCTGATATTTACACATAGTTGTTTGCATGTTCTCCCACTCATTAGACTATGAGCTCCATGAGAGCAACTTTTCTTGGGGGGAGTTCATTTTGGATTTTTGCCTTTCTTTGGAGCCCCCAGAGTTTAATACACTGCTTGTCACCTACTTAACATTTAATAAATATTTGACTTGAATTGACTTTGGTGAAGTCAGTGTAGGACAGGAGGCTTCCATCATGTTTTCTAGTGCTGACTTTTCCAGGGGCACCCTTTCCTATAGCTTGCGGGCCACTGGTTGGCTTTTTGTGTAGTTCTTGGGTGTATGGGGTCACTTAATGTGGGTTCTCAATGGATTTCTTGATCATTGCTTTATCTCATGTTAATTTTAGGTTTCTACTGTAGTAGGTGTGGGGAAGCTGATTTTCTGCCTCTATTTAAGTAGCCATGTTGAACAAAAATCTGCCTGTTTTCCTAGGACCAACCTAAATAATGCAGAGTATTTCATCACTAGAAGATTCAACATGATGTGATTTTCTTTTCTTTTAACAAGAACTTATGAAGACCATCAACTAAAGCATTGAAGAGCTGGAATTTGCATCAGAGGAGGCAGTTACCACATTATCACATCAGATCCCTGAATTTACATTTATGTAGGACTTTATGTTTACAAAAGTTTGCGTATATAATCACCCCATCTAAGCTTTATAACGTATCTGTTAGATGAAACAAATATTATTTTCATCTGATACTTTAGCAAATTAAGACTCAGAGAAATTAATTGATTTATTCAAAGTCAAAAATCATTCATTGGCTTATAAGTAGTCATGCTGGGAATCCAGACCAGTGCTCTTTCCACTATATTCCACTACATCACCATACCTCAGGTACTACCTTTACATCACATTTGATCTTCTGGGTTGTGCTTTTCCTATTTGAAAGAGTACTAAAAGATGAAATTGTATAATGTGTCATTTTCTGGTCTGGCATCTTCATACTTTCAAGGGACCCTTCTTGCCATTCCATTCTTCTCTTTCTATCTATCTCCCATCTTGACCTCTCTGCCAGGAAAGGAGAGGAACACCATGCCATCAGTTCCCCTCCATTGTTTTCCCTCGCTGGAACTAACACCCTCAGGGAAATCTACTCTGGAGATGAAGCCCTTGTGATTGTTAATAACTCACCTGAACTCATTCATCAATGATTAACAGACTCCTGAACAATTATACCTTCTTCATCCCAGGGATTCTAAAGATCAGGTCTGCCATTATTCAAATGCTGGGATCTGTCCTTCACATATTGCTCCCTTATTCCCACCCCTCTCAACCCAACCCTCTTTCACAAAGTCCCATTCTAAAGTTACTCACCCCTTTCTCTATATTTTCTGGAATGTTGCTTTATAGTAACAAATTTGCTTTCATCCTAAATCTCTTCCTTTATAATGTGTTTCAACTTCTGGCACTTACTTAGACTTGGTTCCATCATCAAAATTCTGATACCTGTTGACTACTATCCTCTAGAACAGTCCCCATTTTTCCTCAGTGAGTTCAGTCCCACAAATGCACCACTTCCATGTTTATGGATTCTGAAATTCTCTTATGTGATCATGATCTGTTATCGTGCCAACTCTGTAACCTCAAACCCAGTTCTTTGTCCTCACTGTAACCTTTCATCCCTCAACCCCTTAGTTATTTCCCAGGCTATCACTCCTGCACAGGCTACACTCTCTTCCTTTCCCATTTTGACTCATTGGTTAACTAGTTCAATTCCACAGTGTCCTCTTCTCTTGAGTCTTTCATCCCTTTATCCTATTGCTGATGTTGCCTGATAAGTGTTAACCCAGTATTAGTTCTGCCATATGCTGCTTCTGCTCCTATTCACATGCTCCCAAAATAAGCTGGGGGGGTGGGGAGGGATCACAAAATAATGCTGACTGGATCCAATACAAATTTGTTACATGATCTCAGCTGGGTTCTTTCTGCATCAAGGCAATCATTTTAACAACCCCCCTCCACTGACTCCCTATCCCATTCAACACAGTGGCTTTTCCAAACCTTTTTATCAATTTTTGAATATCCTATAGCTCCCCTCCCCAACCCTCTCAACTGAGAACATTGCTTCATATTTCACTGAAAAAAAAATGAGGTCATTCGCCTAGAGCTCCCTCTTCTCCCCTTCCTACTCATCTGACATCTCCCAGATTCTTTCTGCCATTATCTTTGCCTTCCCCTCTGTCTCACATGAACAGATGGCCCTTTTCCTTCTCAGAAGAAATTTTGGGGTTGGTCTCTCCTCACTGTAGTCCAGGGATGGGAAACCTGAAGCATCGAGGCCACATGTGGCCTTCTAAGTCCTTGGGTGCAGCCTTTTCACTGAGTCCAAGTTTTACAGAACAAATCCTTTTAATAAGGGGATTTGTTCTGTGAAGTTTGAATTCAGTCAAAGAGTTATACTTGAGGACCTAGAGGGCCACATGTGGCCTCAAAGCTACAGGTTCCCCACCCCTGCCTAGTCTATCTTTTGCTCAGCTGCCACAGTGATCTTCCTACAGCACAGGTGTGATCATGTCATCCCGCCAGTCAGTAAATTATACTGGCTCCCTATCAACTCCAGGATCAAATATAAAATCCTGTTCAGCATTCAAATTCCTTAGTAATATTCCCTACCTTTTCAATCTTCTTATATCATTTAACCCTCTATACATACATACTCTGTGATTCAGTAAAACTGGCCTCATTGTTGTTCCTCCTTCAGGGCAACACATTTCCCAAATCTAGGCATTTTCTCTGGCTGCCCCCATGCCTGGAATTCTCTCTCTCCTTTTCCCTACAACATGGCTTCCTTCATGTCCTAGATAAAATGTCATCTTCTCTAAGAATCCTTTCTTGAGCCTCCTTCATAATAGTTCCTTCCCTCTATTGATTGTTGTGTATATAGCTTACTTGTACATAGTAGTTTGCTTGATATCTCCTCTATTAGAATGTGAGCTCCTTCAGAGAAGAGATTTTTGTGCCTTTCTTTGCATTACCAAACTTTGGCACAAGGCCTGGTATATAGTAAGAGTTTGATACATGCTTACTGAATGACTGATTACATAGACAATATGAGTGGCTGCTCTTTGGGCTGGTGGAGAAGATTTCAAAGCTAATTGGGACACTAGTGGCTTGAACTCATGCCATTAAAATTATTAGGAAGGGCTCTAACCAGCTGAGCTAACCATTCACAGAATGAGTCAATCATATTGGTAGGTCAAAGATGCTAGAATGACATCTTTGTGAATGCTAAGTGCTTTTGTGTGTGACAAAGATGCAGGGGACAGTAGTAAGTGCTTACATAAAACAAAGGATGCCTGGGGGAGGCACATATAATTACATGATGCTTTTTTCCAGTATTTATACTGAGTGGTCCCAGAAAGAAACACAAAAGCATGTCCACATTAGGAAATTTTATCCCCAGATCCCCTAGACAATGTAGCCTCCCCTTTTCTTTTGCCCAGTGTCTTATCTGGGTGACTATTAATTACTGCTTGGCACTATCCTACTCTAATGATATTGACAGAAATATAATGGAGAAATCGAGTAAAGGGGAAAATGGATTCTGAAGAAAACAGAGTGATCATAATCTCAAAGCCCTGACAGAGAGTGCTTCTTCTTGAGAAACTGGTTGTACTATTTCACTTAAGGTTCAGGACTTGATATAGAACCAATAGTGGCCTGGAGCTAAGCATCTTCCATACCATTAATTGACATCTCTGAAGCAGGGTGTAAGAAAAGCTAGATGGAGAGTTCCTGATCTGAGAAGAACCAGAAGCATAAGATTAGAGATGCAAATAACAGGATTGGTTGCCAAGGAGATGGAGTGCTGAGCTGAGGAGCAACTGGTAGAAGACAGTGTCTGAATTAGAAGCAAGAATCAGTGTCAAGATCAAACCAGAGTTTGAGGACCAAATGAAAAGGTATTCTGGGCATCAAGCTAAAGAGTTTTGTTCCTAGATAATAGAGAATCTGGGGTTCTTCAGGAGTTCACCTAATTTGCTGCACTTACTTTCTTATAAGACAATGTGTGATGGAAGCTGGTTTTGCTTTCTGACCCCCCCTAAATTACTTGTAGCTAGAAAGCTCCTGCTTCTGAAAAAGATCTTAAGAGAAAGTTGAACCTAGTGGGCATTTTCATTGTTCTGAGATTCTGTTTAACTCTTCTTCTTTTTCCCCTAACCCTTTTCAAATAACGGAACATTATTCAACACAAGAAAAGAAGCTAGCATTTGCATAGCACTTCAGACTTAAATAGAACTTCCACATGTATGATCTCAATGGATGGTGATAGTGGCCATGTAGTTGACAGTACTATATTAATTTATTGGTGAATAAACTAAAGTTTAAGGAGATTACACAGCCTTGTTTGGTCACCACCCCAAAACTTTAATAGAGGCTGTCTGCTAAGGTCACAAGTTATTTGGAATTTGGAAGGCTGAAAGTTTTCTAAGACCTACACAAATTCATATGTCTATACATATACATATACATATATGTATATAAATATGAGCATACATACACATATCTATATTATTTATATATATAGCTGTATGCTATGCTATGCTATGATATGATATGGTATGATATGATATGATATGATATGATATGATATGATATGATATGATATATGCCAAGAACTTGAAGCTTTAAATTCAGGTTAAGATTGTTGTCTGAAACTGTTTTACCACCAGCTAGGTAGTGCAGGGGTTAAAATGCTGGACCTGCCGTCAGGAAGACCTGAGTTGAAATCTGGTCTTAGACACTTACTAGCTGTATAACCCTGAGCAAATCACTTAATGTCTGTTTGCCTCAGTTTCCTCAACTATAAATTGGAAATAATAACAGCACCTACCTCCCAGTGTTGTTGTGAGGATCAAATGTAATGATATTTGTAAAGTGCTTAACACAGTGCCTGACACATAGTCAGTATCATATAAATGCGTATTCCTCCCCTTCCCCAGCAGCCTGTACTGACACATCCAGTTAATTTGGTCACTAAAACATAATTGACTTCAGGGCATATCAGCTTTGAAAGCCAAATGAACTCTATAAATTGGGGCCTCCACTGGAGAGACTGTTGTTTTTTTTAAGGATGTTACACAGTTGTTGCTATAGTTACAGCTTCATTTAACTTCACCAGTGTGGTGATTTTCAAAGTTCAAAAACTGCTAAACAAACAAGAAAAAAATTCAGATGTCTAAACATTTTCCCTCTGCAAAAGTCATTCAAACATTTTTCCTTTCTTCATAGTTTATATGCACAGAGATTTGTTTGTACAGTAAATTTCTATTTATCTGACTTCTTAACTAGAAAGTTCAAATAAGCAGATTTTTTTAAAAAGATGATGTAGAATTTAAAAACACTAATGTTTTAAGTGACCCCAAGGCAAGATAAACCCTCAAAGCATCTGGTCCATCAAAGAAAGATTAAATTAAATCTTCTTAGTTGTGTATGTGTTAAGTACATTTTAGTGCAATTAATTTTTTAAAGAAATAACATTGATAGCATAGATGGCAATTTTCCATTGACATGAGTATTCATAGAAAGACTATAGACTAGTTGAAGCAATAAGGTACCCTGAGGGAGATATAGAAAGGAGCATGTACCAGGTAAGCCAGACCATCATCACCACCTTTACTACTATCTCCCCTCAAATCCTGATGGAGATAGCCCAGAACTCTGACCAAACTCAAAAAAGCTTCTGGCAACTGCTCCTGCAAGGGCTATAAGTCAAAGCTACTGAAGACCCAGAAAATAAAGCTCTTGCCACTGACATCCTTGGCATTGTCAAATAGTTCAACATCAGAAACTGGTATTATTTTATTAATGGGAATGATATTAAAGAGGCATTAACATCTGTTTTCATGTTCCACTCTAAGGACCATGGAGCCTTTTCATCCAACTTGCAGCTGAAACTTACCATGTATAGTGACATCCCTATCAGAATGGGAGCCCCTTTAGATCAGGGATTGTCCTAATTTCCTTTTTACAAAATGAGCACTTACTTTTTTCCACTTAATAGTATTTTATTTTTCCAGTCACATGTAAAGATAGTTTTCAACATTCACTTTTATAAGATTTTGAGTTCCAATTTTTTTCTCCTTCCTTCCCTCCCTACCCCCTTCCCAAGATGGGAAACAATCTGATATAGACTATATATGTATAATCATATTAAACATATTTCTACATTAGTCATGTTGTGAAGAATCAGAACAAAAGGAAAAAATCATGTGGAAGAAAAAACAACAACAAAAGAGGAAATAGTATGCTTCAATCTGCATTCAGACTCTACAATTCTTTCTCTGGATGTGGATAGCATTTTCCATCATGAGTCTTTTGGAATTGTCTTAGATCATTATAGTGCTGAGAAGAGCCACGTCTATCAAAGTTGGTAATCACACAATGTTGCTGTTACTGTGTACAATGTTTTCTTGGTTCTGCTCGCTTCACTCAGCATCAGTCCATGTAAGTCTTTCCAGGTTTTTCTGAAATATGTCTGTTCATCATTTCTTATAGCACAATAGTCATTACATTCATATACCACAACTTGTTCAGTCATTCCCCAATTCCTGGGCATCCCCTCAATTTCCAATTCATTACCACTACAAAAAAAAGAGATACTATAAATGTTTGTACAGGTTGGTTCTTTTTCAAAATAAACACTTAGTAAATGTGTTATTCATTCATTCACAGAGTCATAGAATATTGAAGTTTGAAGGAAGGAAACTTAATGATCCTTAAGTATAATCCTTGTACAGCACATGAATCACCTCTATGATATCCCTTATACTTCCCCCTCCAGTCTTTACTTGAGTGTCTACGTATTGCCAAAATATTCTATGTCATGAACCAGTCCCTTCCATTATAATGTATATGTATATAGGAATTTCTCTATTATGTTTAACCAAAAACTGCTTCCTTGTGGTTTTTACAAATTGGTCACAGTTTTGTCCTCTGGTAATATCAAGTAAAACAAATGTAATTCCTCTTCCATGTGACAGATCTTCAGATGGTTAATTTACCAGACTACACCATCCCTTGACCATCAGGTATAAATGGAAGTTTACTGTATATTTAGGAGTAAAAAAATTCTGCTGGAGTCTCAAGGGCTTTTTTTGTAAAGAGAGACAACTTTTCACTTTCCCTTGAGGTCCTCCAGAGAGATGGGGATGGAAAATGTTGTGGGTGATGCTATTGCTGTGATCTCTGATGTATGCTGATAAAAAAAAGTCCCTGAAAAGAATAAGATGGAGAAGCTTCACTGCTGCCTCTGCTCTGCTGCTGTTGAGAATCTGGCAAGAGGAATAAAGCTTCCACAGTAGAAGATCCAAATGGAGTAAATGAAGGGATGACTTTGAAATCTATCAGTGAATTGCATGGTACTTGGTGGATTGATCTTCTATAATAGTCATCACCCTATATTTGAAATGAAAATTACAATGAACCCAGTATACTCTTCCACATGCTATCACATTAATGCTCATATTAATAATACCACTGTTCACAATCATCAAAACCATTTGGCACTGGCTAAGAAATAAAGTGGTGAATCAGTGGAATGAGTTAGGTACACAGGACACAGTAGTTAATGACTAAAGTAATCTACTATTTGATAAACTCAAAGACTCCAGCTTCTGGGATAAGAACTCACTATTTGACAAAAAACTGCCAGGAAAACTGGAAAATAGTATGACAAAAACTAGGCATAAACCAACATCTTACACCCTATGCTAGGATAAGGTCTAAACAGGTACATGATTTAGACATAAAGGGTATTACCATAAGCAAATTAGGAGAGCAAGGAATAGTTTACCTATCAGATCTATGGAGAAGGGAAGAATTTATGAACAAACAAGAAAGGAAGAATATTATGAAATGCAAAATGGATAATTTGGATTACATTAAATTAAAAGGTTTTTGCACAAACAAAGCCAATGCAACCAAGGTTAGAAGGATATCAGAAAGGTGAGAAACAATTTTTATAGCCAGTGTCTGTGATAAAGGCCTCATTTCTAAAATATATAGAGAACTGAGTCAAATTTATAAGAATACAAGTCATTCCTTAATTGATAAATGATCAAAGTATATGAACAGGAAGTTTTCAGATGAAGTAATCAAAGCTATCTAGAGTCATATAAAAAATGCTCTAATTCACTATTGATCAGAGAAATGCAAATTAAAACAATTCTGAGATACCACATCACACCTATCAAATTGGCTAATATGACAAAAAAGAAAAATGGTAAATGTTGGAGAAGATGTGGGGAAATTGGAACACTGAGGCATTGTTGGTGGAGCTGTAAACTGTCCAACCACTCTGGAGACCAATTTGGAACTGTGACCAAAAGGCTACCGAATTGTGCATACCCTTTGATCCAGCAATACCACTACTAGGTCTGTATCCTGAAGAGATCATAAAAATGGGAAAAGGACCCATATATACAAAAATACTTACAGCAGCTCTATTTTTAGTGGTAAAGAATTGGAAATTGAGGGGATGCCCATCAATTGGGGAATGGCTGAACAAGTTGTGGTATATGAATGTTATGGAATACTATTGTACTATAAGAAATGACAAACAGGCAGATTTCAGGAAAACCTGGAAAGACTTGCATTAGCTGATGCTGAGTAAAGTGAGCAGGACCAGGAGAACATTGTACACAGTAACAGCAACACTGTGCAATGACCAGCTTTGATACACTTAGCTCTTGTCAGCAATACCATGATCTAAGACAATTCCAAAAGCCTCATGATGGAAAATGCTATCCATATCCAGAGAAAGAACTATGGAATCTGAATGCAGATGGAAACATACTATTTCCTGTTTTTTGTTGTTGTTTTTTTCTTTCTCATGGTTTTTCCCTTTTGTTCTGATTCTTCTTTCACAATATGTCTAATGTGGAAATATGTTTAATATGATTGTACATGTGTAACCTATATCAGATTGCTTTTCATCTTTGAGAGGAGGTAGCGAAGAAGGAAAGGAGAAAGAAATGGAACTCAAAATCTCACAAAAGCGAATGTTGAAAGCTATCTTTACATGTAATTGGAAAAAATAAAATACTATTAAGTGTAAAAAAATAATGTTTCTGCTCAACTAAAAAATCAGAAAGCTGGAACATATATTAAGATACTATGCCTCGGCTTTTATGAAAAATGTCTTTTAGAGTCAGGAGAGATTTTTAAGATCATACACTCCAACCTCTAATTTTTTACAAATGATTAAGCTGAGGCCATGAAACATGAGGTGGCTTGCCTAAGGTCAGACAGGTAGTTTGTTCTCGAACTGAGACAGGAACTGAGGTCTCCTGTTCAGAATTTAGACTTCTTTTTTTAATGCCATGCTTTGA
The DNA here is from genome assembly GCF_900497805.2 of Vombatus ursinus. Lineage (NCBI taxonomy): Eukaryota > Metazoa > Chordata > Mammalia > Diprotodontia > Vombatidae > Vombatus > Vombatus ursinus. The sequence goes on along the minus strand of NW_020945437.1, from coordinate 4,858,194 downwards.
TTCTTCCATATCGAATTGAAATCTAGTCTCCCTTTCAGCTCAGGTCTTCACATTTGTAAGGAAGCCATGTGGTGAAAAAATAACTCATCTTGCAAAATTAACCTTAAGGAAATGACTCAGACACTAGCAAAATAATGGTTAGGTGGCCCAGTGGACGCAATGTGGTACTTGAAATCTTGCCTCAGACTCAAACTGTGTAACCTTGGGCAAGTCACTTAAACTTCTTATTGCCTCAGTTTCCTTATCTATAAAATGGTATTAAAATAGCATCTGCCTCATTGGGTTTTTGTAGGAATCAAATGAGATAACATGCAAAGCATTTTTGCAAAATTAAAGGCACTAAATAAATGCTATTATTATTATTATTATTATTATTATTATAACTCATTCAGTTGAACTTTCCCTCTCTACTCAGACACTACAGATATGCAAAGAGAAAAAGCCTACTCTAGTTCACTGTTTACTGCACATCTTTTCTCACCTCCACAACTTTGGTCTGTTGTTCCCCCTCCCCCTCACCTCCTCTTTCCTAGAATGCACAGCATCCCATTTCTGCCTGATGAAATTCTCTACCTCCTTCAATATCCTGCAAATATTTGCTGTCTCTTGTAATAGAAAAGCTTTGACAACCACACTCACCACATGAACATGACCTCGTCTGGAGTCCCTGAACTGCCATTCAGTTGGTTATCATGCTTTGGATGTTCCCTGATTAGAAGTTTTGCAAAGACTAATTTGTAATTCCCCTTTTATCTCACTGGAAAAACAACTGACCTGGAAAATAGATTCAGGAGAGATAATTCAAGAATTATTGGACTATTTGAAAGCCATGATTAAAAAAAAAACAACTTAAACATCATCTTTCAAGAAATTATCAAGGAAAACTATCTTGCTGTACTAGAACCATAGGGTAAAATAGAAATTGAAAGAATCCACTGATCACCTCCTGAAAGAGATCCCAAAATGAAAATTCCCAGGAATATTATAGCCAAATTTCAGAGCTCCCAGATCGAGAAGAAAATATTGTAAGCAGCCAGAAAGAAACAATTCAAATGTCATGGAGTCACAGTTAGAATTACACAATACTTAGCAACTTCTACATTAAAGGATTAGAGGACTTGGAATATGATATTCTGAAGGATAAAGGAGCTAGGTTCACAACCAAGAATCACCTAACCAGCAAAACTGAATATAATTCATCAGTGTGAAAAATGGACGTGCAATGAAATAGAAACTTTCAAGCATTCCTGATGAAAAGATTCTGATCTGAGTAGAAAATCTGACATTCAAATAGAAGACTCAAGAGAAGCATAAAAAGGTAAACATGAAAGATTAACCATAAGAGTCTCAATAAAGTTAAATTGTTTATATTTTTATATGGGAAGATGATCCACATAACTCCTAAGAACTTTATCATTATTGGGGCAGTTATAAAGAGGGCATAAGTGTGAGTTGACTATGATAGCATGATATCCAAAAAGAATAAAATTAAGCAAAAGAAGAATATACTGGAAGAAGGGGAAAGTGAGAGTTAGAATGCGATAGCTTGTCTCACTTAAAAGAAGCTCGAAAAGACAAGATTTTACAGTGGAGGCAAAGATGGAGGAGCTGGGCAGGAGGTCTCTCATCAGAATTGGTTCAAAGAGGGAATAGCATGAACTCTCATTTTGGTATGGAGATATATCTTACCCTATAGGAAAGTAGGAAGGGAAAGGTATTAGGAAGGGGGGAGTTAGAAGGGAAGCAGATAGGGAGAGGTGGTAGTCAGAAGCAAAACACTTTTGAGGATGGACAGGGTGAAAGGAGAATTAGAGAGAGTGGGATAAACAGGTGGAAATGAGGTTGGAGGGAAATACATAGTAATCATAACTGTGAAAAAAAGTATAGCAAGTTTCTCTGATAAAGGCCTCTAAACATATAGAAGACTGAGTCAAATTTATAAATAAGGGCCATTCCCCAATTGATAAATGGTCAAAGGATATGAACATGCAGTTTTTAGATGAAGTAATCAAAGCTATCTATAGTAATATGGAAAAAAATGCTCAAATTCACTATTAGAGAAATGCAAATTAAAACAACTCTGAGGTATCACATCACACCTATCAGATTGGTTAATATGACAGGAAAAAATGACAAAATGGAGGGGATATGGGAAAATTGAGACATTAATACACTGTTGGTGGAAACATGGACTGATTCAACCATTCTGGAGAGCAATTTTGAACTATGGCCAAAGGGCTATAAAACCATGCATACCCATTGACCAAGCAATACCACTACTAGGTCTGTATCCTAAACAGATTTTTAAAAAAAAGGAAAATGACCTGTATGTACAAAAATATTTATTGAAACTCTTTTTTTGTGGTGGCAAAGAACTGTAAAATGAGGGGATGTCCATCAATTGGGGAATGGCTGACCAAGTTGTGGTATATGATTGTGATGGAATATTATTGTGCTGTAAGAAATGATAAGCAGGATGCTCTCAGGAAAACCTGGAAAGACTTACATGAACTTACACAAAGTGAAGTGAGCACAACCAGTAGAACATTTTACATGGTAACAACAATATTGTATAATGATCAACTGAATTATTTAACTATTCTCATCAATACAATGATCCCAAGACAACTCTGAACTACATATGATGAAAAATGCTATCTCTCTCCAGAGAAAGAATTGAAAGACTCTGAATACAGATTGAAGTGTTCTGCTTTTTTTAATTTATTTTTCTTGTTTCTTGGGGAGAATGGGGTTTGGTCTATTTTCTTTCACAACATGACTAATATGGAAATATATTTTGCATGACCACATATGTATAACCTATATTAAATTGCTTGCCTTCTCAATGAAGGGGCTGGGAGAGAGAGAATTTGGAACTCAAAATTTAAAAAAAATGTTAAAAATTATTTTTTCATGTAATTGAAAAAAACATTTCTTTTTTTTAAAAAACTGCAAACTTTAAAGCTTTTTATTAAAACTAATTGTTGTTGTTGTTGTTTTTATTATTGTTATTAGTAGCAGCAGCAATAATTATAACAATCTCCAGGTCCAGCAGTCTATCCATTCACCATTTAGAATCAAAATTAATTTCATTTATCTACACACACACACACGTATTTATATAGATAGATATATTCACAGAGATATAGATATCTATAGATATAGATTATAGATATGTACATACATATTTGTCTTTCTAATTAGGGTTTGGGTCTTGGCAAGGACTAGTTCTTCTATTTCTTGGACAAGTATAGAAAAATAAATAGGTATTCAATTATTGAAAGAATGGATAACTAATGTATGTATGAATACATGAAGCATTTCTGTTAGTTATTAACATCATACATCAGAAAAGAACTTATTAATGCTAACTGAAGTAGATTTTTTCCCAGATCATTCACATTATATTGTTGGCTTTTTATATATACCACTGTTATTTCAATCCATGTTCAATTTATGGACTTAAAATTTAACTAACGGTCCAATTTGATGGTCAGGTTTTTTTCTTCAGCTTTATTTATGTTTTTCAGGAAGTTTCTAGTAGGAAAAAGAAAAAAAAAGGAGAGGTAAAGAATAATTATTATTGTTATCAAACTACTTGTATGGTATATTACAGAAAGAAGTAACATACTCCTGTGAAAACTACTCAAGAGAATCAGAAAATCTCAGGCCCAGGAAACCCAGGGATTTTCTTCATTTCTAGTTCTCTCTTCCATGGTCCTTAGAAAACCAGAAGTGTGGAGGGGAGGGGAAGATAACAATGGGAACCACATGGATTTAAATTCTACCTTCAATATATACTAGCTGAGTGGTACTTGGCAAATGATTTAACCTCTCAGTGCCCTGGTCCCCTCTCAGGTCGATTTTTTTTAACTAGGTAAAAGAGGCCATTCTTTGCCTCATTTTACCTAGCCTTAATCACTGAATGGGCATGGTCTCAGACAATCTTAGAACTGGGAAAGGCCTCAGCTTAAAAAGGCCAAAGTATTCCACTGCATCCAAGGCCATCTCCAGTTGTCCTGATCTATATCTGGCCCCTGGACCCAGATGGCTCCAGAGGAGAGAGTGAGGCTGATGATTTTGCACAACCCTGCCTCACTTAAATCCATTTCACTTGCAAGTCATGACATCACCTTCCTGATGTCATAGTCCTCTTCAGTAATAACAACAACAGTGCCCCTGACAATTCAATAAGACTATAAGTTTCAGAGAATGTGTAAATTTGCATTGGTAGAGGAAGGTTCTCACCGGGAAATACCTATATAGATGAAATCATAGTCCCATTAAACTAACTAATTAACAAGCAAATAGATAAATAGGTAAATGAATTAGTAAATGAATAAGTGAACAAGTAAATGAATGAATAGCTAGATAGATAAATGCATACATACATATGTGAATAAATTAATAAATGAGTAGCACCTACCTTGTAATTTTTTTTGAGGATCAAATAAGTATGTCAAATAATGTCATTAAAGCACTTTACACACCTTTAAGTATCATATAAGTTCTAGTCATCATTATTGTTGTTATTACCTGTCATGTGCTTTGCCTCTCTCCCATAGATTGCAGTTGTGATTATCTCATAAGGATAGGTGCTCTGAGCAAGGTACAACACTAAAGATAGTGAAACTTTGGCTTAAACATCTACTCCCTAAACTATGTATAGAGTCCCTGATGCTTGTACCCTTTGCAACATCCCAGCTATTCTTTCCTACGTCCAAACATGTTGCTAACATGGGGTTTATGGAGTAACAAGTTTGCTAATTTTGGACAGCCAGAAATCACAGGAGCTTAAAGGAGAAGTTAGTACATACTATAAATTCTCTTTCTAGGGTTAATGTAGGATGACATTTTGACATTAGAATAACTGTCATCTGGGGAAGAGGGGGGAGCAGATTTGTTATTTGTTACTTCTTATAGCAGAAGTAAGACTAATGGTTGGAAGCTACAGTATAGTGAGAATTTATTTCAATATAAGAAAGAACTTCTGAAAAGTGATTTCTTCATGGATAACATATTAAAATCAATGATCTCTATGCTGGATTCTATTCTAATGGTCTATGAATCTATGTCAGTATATAGGATTTGACCCAAGCTTGAACATAATCCATGCTGAAATACCTACTTGGAATACTGAAAAAGGGAGCTTGCAGAGAAATTTATTGCATTTGACTACCATTCAGCAACAGAATAGGTGCCATATCAATACCTCTTTTCTCTGATTCCAATATCTAATCTTCCCTCACTAACTTATCCTGACACTGAAGACAAAAAGTATTTTGGAACCTTAGAAGAGGGCTTTCCTCTATCAGAATTTTTTGATAATGCACTTATAAGCAAAATATTTTTGAGCATCACCCTCAATATGTAAATATTTATTATCTTATAAATTTATCATCTTTTACTCATAAATAAAATTATATTTATATAATACTTTATTAATTATTGTGTACTTTATAAAAACAATAAAAAAGAAGATTTGATGACTATAAATTTTAAAAGGAAGAGATAAATATGACTATTGAGTAGAGAAGTGATATGGTCAGGCTTTTCCTTTAAGAAAAATCATTGTGGGGGGCAGCTAGGTGGTGCAGTAGATAGGGTACCATCCCTGGAGTCAGGAGGACCTGAGTTCAAATTTGGCCCCAGACCAAACACTTGACACATACTAGCTGTGTGACCCTGGGCAAGTCACTTAACCTCAACTGCCTACAAGTAAAAAAAAAGAAAGAAAAAGAAAAAAATCACTGTGTCAACTCTGCAGAGAATGGATTGGAATACAGAGACTTGAGGCCAGAATATCCATTACTAAGCAATTTAAATAGTTCAGGGAAGAAGTGAGGGATATATGAAATAGGGTGGCTTTGTGGAAGAAAGGGACTTAACCAAATGATGTGGTAGAGATAGAAACAATATTTGACAAATGTTTGGATAGATGGGAAGAGGTACAGGTGTATGCTGAGATCAACTTGAATAAGGAGAACTTCCAATTGTAGAATTTTCAGTGTGAGTATTAACACTTCAGAAATGGGCAAATGCTACAAATCAGTGCTTGATTTATTGTTTTGTTGATTATATAGACTTAAGAAAGTCTTAATAAAATGATAATAATGCAGATTAAATTTATGTGTGTCATGTGCACATTTTTCTCATAGTCAATTGTTAAACATTTATCAGCCCACTCCTGGAAGGAGATAGAGTGACCCAGAGATTTGTTGTTTTTTTTTGTTTGTTTGTGTTTTGTCTTGTTTTTGGCCAGACAATGGGATTAAGTGACTTGCCCAGGGTCACACAGCTAGTAAGTGTTATGTGTCTGAGGCTGAATTTGAACTCAGGTCCTCCTGAATCCAGGTCTGGTACTCTATCCATTGCACCACCTAGCTGCCCCCTGACACAGAGGTTTTGAAACGGAGTGACTGAAAGGATGGTGGTGTTCTTAACAATAAAAGTGAAGTTTGGAACAAGTTTGGAATAAAAAGGGAGATAAATATAATTTAATGAACAACTCAATCAGGTCAGCTCATCATGTGCAAATAAATCATACAGTCCCATCTAAAGCAATAATAACCACAACAAAAGATGAAGTCAGGGCCCTTATTCATCGGTCACTGTCCTGGAGTACAGTGCCCATCACTTGATGGGAGAGTGATCACTAGCTATTCTGGGAGGTAGAAGGAGCTGGAGGCAGGTATGTACTCTGAGTGTGTGTGTCATTTTCCCAATGGCACCTGTGTACCTATTATTGTGAATGCCTGAACAGCAATCAGTTTATTACTCTCCTAACTGGCCAACTCCTGGCTCAAGAATGAGGAGTGTAGGAGCATAGATAGGGAAGGAGGAGGCAAGGTATGTATGTGTGAGTGTTGGTGAGAAGAAAAGGTGTAGCCATTTTGGAAAGGCAGCCAGGTGTTACAGTGGATAGAGTATAAAACATTGAGTCAACAACACCTGAGTTTGAATCTTACCAATTATTATTGTTGTTAGGAGGGTAAGATCATAACCATGTTCTGATTGATCACTGTCAACCTTAGGGTCAGATCACATCCCAAGTCTCATATCCCCCCGATTGCATTCTGGACTTCCCCTATCGTGTCCCAGAAAACGTTTCATTCTGGAAATTTATTCCAGCCCTGGAATACATTGTAAGAAGGACCCTCTGTCCTTGAAGCATTTCCCTATAGTTGGATGGCTCTTCAAAGAACCTCCATTTAAGGAGAGTCCCCAGTCCAGTCATGTCTTCATTTTTCTCCAGGTTGCACTCCGACTTTCTGTCATCCCTTGAACCTGGAACCTTCATCTCACTACCCCTTTCTCTTTTCAGCTCCCTTTTATGGCTCTTCTCTCACTGGAAGATAAGATTCTGTCTTTCTGCTTGTATTTAGGAAGCTAGGTGGATTAAATTTCTAGTAGAAGTTGGCTTAGAGGATTGAGCATAGGGCCTATATAGTCAAAAACTCTGAATTTAAGTTTGGCCTTAGATACTTAATTGTTGTCTAACCCTGGCAGTTAAGCTCTTTCTGCTTCAGCTTCATCAACTGTAAAATTGGGGAAAATAATAGTATCTACCTTGCAGGGCCAAATGAAGTAATATTTTTTAAAGTACTGATGCATATCATATAGCAGGCATTTAATAAATGATTGTTTTCAATTCTACCATGTCATTCCCCCCTTCCCCAATCAATAAACTCCAGTTGTTCCTATAAATTCAGGGATCAAATGCAAAACCTTTTATTTGATGTACAAAGCCCTTTATAATCAAACCCCACCTACCCACCTTTTCAGTCTTCTTATACCTTATACTACCCACCCACCCACCCCCATATACATATACATACTTTTCTATCCAATAGCATTGATCTCCTTGCTCTTCTCCAAACAAGGAACTCCATCTGGGGCAATTTCTCTAGCTAGCCTCCATGTCTTGAATGCTCCCCTTCCTCATCTCTCCCCCACCCCAGCTTCCTTCAAGTCCCAACTAAAATCGAACCTTCTACAGGAAGTTTTTCCCAACTCCTCTCAATTCTAGTGCCTTCCCTCTGTTAATTATTTCCTATTTATTCTGTATATAGCTTGTTGGTATGCATTTCTTAGCTAGCCATGTCCCTCATTAGAATGTGAGCTCATTGAGGGCAGGGATTAGCTTTTCACTCGTTTTGTAACTCCAGCATTCAGTACAGTGTCTGGCACACAGTAGGCATTTAATAAATGCTTTTTTGACTAACTGACTGAATGTATTTTTATTTGCAGCTCATCACCAAGTTTGGAATATGATAAGCATTTATTAAATGCTTGCTGACTTTTCGAAGTGGTCCTTGGTCTCCACTTTGGAGACTACTGCTTTAGATTAGAAGATGAAATGTAAGAAGTTGTTTCATTCCTCTACTTATTGTACCAGAACTGAAGGAGACTGTTTCATCCTCCTCATTGAGAGGTCTCCTTTTAAAGTTAAACCCACTCCCCCACCATTTTTAGAACACTTTGGAAAGTTCTAGAATATTCCTCCTATGCCCAACTGCTGTTGTATAATATAGTATAGCATAGCACCACATTTCTTCATTTTACTTACTATAAGTAAATATAGTATTTAATCCTGAGGCTTATAATTATATCTTAATGTTCACCCATGTTTTATAATTACATATATGGCTAACACTTGCTAAGAATATATGACAATACTCTTCAGAATTAAATGTGTTCTTTATTTTCCGCTTTGTCTCAACATCCGCCCTTCTGTACCTCCTGTAATCTGTTTCCTTTAGTCAATAACATCCTGGACTTCCTTTGAACTGACTGTCCCTATGAGAATTAAAGCCAAACACCATATATAGTAATGCTTCTTGACAAAACAACAAAATATATGACAGATGCAGCATGACATAGTGAAAAGAAATCTGAGTGAGGGAAAGAGTATGGAAGGCTGAGTTCAAGTCCTGATTCTGATGTATACTGACTATATAAAGCTGAACAAGTCTCTTAATGCCTTAGTGCTACAAGTAATTATCTAAGATGAGAAAATGACAAACAGGTACCCACCTGTATGATTAGAGAGAGTTTTCTCAGTGGGAGAACCTTATACCAATGAAATCACAGATCTAGTCCCCACTGAAAATATATGTGTATATGACATACTCTATATCTACATCTAAACAAAGTAGAATGTTTCTAGTTTGTTATATGCAAAAGGACTTTAATTTCTCTAGTTTTATGATTCATTAGAGGTGAACTTAAAGGTCAGCTAGCCAGCTGCTAACACATGACAGAATTCCTTTGTAATATCCCAATCTCTGTTTGGCCTCTACCACTGACAGAGAATTCCCTGAGGGGGGCCATTTTACTTTTATTCAGATCTAATTTTTAGGAACTTCTTCCTTATACTAAATAAGAATTCACCTCCTGAGGGTCATATTTTTACCTTCTGGAGCCACATAAAATAATTCTAATACCTTGCCTACATAATAATCCTTTATGTATTTGAAAATAGTAAGCCTAGAGAATATATGCCAAAGTGTGTGTGCACACACACACTCACACACACACACACACAGAGGGGAACCCAGTGAGGTTCAAGGTCTTGCTGACTCCTTTGAGCCTCCGCAAAAACAGGCCACGAAAAACATTGGCCACATAGGTTCTGGACTTTTTCCCAATCATGCAAGTCATTACTCTCAAGATCTATGATGAAGGGTGAAACTGGAGCTGAGTCTTGAAGTGATTTGAGTTGTCCGAGACCACACAGGGGACACACAGGGGTATTTGGTAAACCTACTTCTGAAAGTTCATGATGATGTGGGATAAAGAGGCCCAGATATCCAACTCAGCATACATGAGTATTCTGTTTCTTTTCTTCTTAATGGATACTGAAGAAACTCTTGATTGACAGATGATCTGTAGCTGAGTTTGCATACAAAAGGCATTAACCAACCAACTGGTCTCCCCACTTCCTTGGTGGTCATCAAGGCAATAACTGTTATAAGTGTCTGGGTAGGAAAAATACTCTCCCCATCCAGGAAAAAATGAAGCCATCAGCAAATGGCAGGCTGCTTTCGATCTCTGTTGTGTTTAATTCTTTCTGGCTATTTTCAGTTGTTTTTCCATTCTTTCCATTCCAGGTGAATAAGTGTTGGAGATGGAATGGACTAGGGTACAATCTTGAGACTTTCAAGAAGTCAGAAAAGCAACAGGGATCCAGGAACTGAAGTCCATACTAGAATGTGCTGGCAGCTGAGCCAGATGAGGCACCAGCTCCACGGAATAATACTTTCTAGCATAGCAGTGGATATATGGCAGCATGGGAACAACTGTTCAAGGGGCTATGTCACACTGGGAAATAAATTTTGTAGGACAAATAATTTGTAGCAACCCATTAAAATTTGAATGAAGTTTCCCTAAAGAATGAAGGGGTAGTAGATAGCCCTACTATTGGGAAAACTGAATTGTATTTCTGTCTTTGCTATGACTTCTTATTAAGTGTAAAAATTATTATTAAGTATAATAATTAGTTTTAAAAAACTAATTGATATTAACTAGTTAAATTGATAGTAGGGAGCTAATCACTGAATCAATTTATGATACAGGAGAGGTACTAACTGTAATCTGGGATTGATATTGGAGAGAACACACCAGAATAGGGACTTCAAACTGATAACAGAAAAATCCCATAATCCTTTAAGGTATCTGTAGAACCCTGAGGGGAGATAGATATGTAGTCAACCTCCCTTTGGGCACCCAAATTCTTAGTGTAAACTGATACTGAGGGAAGCTAGCTGCCTCAAAAAAGCATCTGGTTTTAAATTTTAATTTGGGCATTATTCTATCCCGGATGATGTCTTTTGATGGACCCATTTGCTGGATTCTCTTTTAGATCATGACCACTAACCATAGATGTCCCTCAATCACACAAAATGAAATACTCCCAGCTTTCCAGGTCTTTCTATCCCCAAGACTGATCCCTGTCCACTACATCACCTCATCACTCTATTTCAAGGTTTCAAAACAAAGAATACCATTGAACAAACAAGGTAGATGCAATTTGATGCATTTGTCAGTAATCCTTAAGCATCAGCATTCACTTCTTGGTGTAAATTCAGTTTTCTTCTCGGACTTGATGATCACAAGTCTTTTTAAGTTAGTTACACTGTATCTTTACTTGGCAAGAAATCCCATGATTCTATCTTCCCAATCAGAAGTTTCTCTGGCAGTTTACCTTTTGAAGAAGAAGAAATAATCAGTTGCTTTTTTTCTTCTTTGGCTGAGTGATGAGTGGATTGAACTTTTAATAAATCATTACTTCAGTAATCAGCAACTTTAAAAATTTGACTCTGACACAGAGCTTGGTGTTGTAATCAGCTTTGCTTGTCTTGGGAACTATTCACAGGGCCTGCATGCCCTCCAAAACAAACCATTTTAATAGTAACATTTAAAGAACTGCAACAACAAATGTTAAATTTTGTATCTGGATGTTCCAATTGGTTTCCAGACACTTGCCAGGGGACAAAGTGAGAAAATCACCCTACCTGCTGAAGAAAATATCAACTTCGTGCAGAAATGGATTCCATTTCCAGGGACAGAGCATGGAAATGAACCCAAAAAAGTGCAAACTATGCCTTTCTCAAATGGGAATGAAGTCAATAAATAAATGTGCAGGATTAGAAAGACCCTTCAAGAATAACTATTCAAATACATTCACTTTGCAGAAGTGAACTGGAGATCTGTGAAGTAAATGTATATCCCAAAATAGAAAATTAGTTGCTTTTCAAATGCATGCTTATTTTAGCCCCTCTAGACCTCAGTTTCTTCATCTGCAATATAAGGGAGTGGATTTTCATGATGAAAATGGTCTCTAAGGTGCCTTGTAGTTTTAATAGTCTATAAATTTCCATCAGAATGGAAAAAAATCTTTCCATTGGGGAGAAATTTCTTTCACTTTTCAAAAATACTAAGATTATAGCTCTGATGCTTGATATTTTTATGGTATTTTACATTGATGTTATTTACTTACTGACCTTCAAGATATGTAAATTATCGCTCATTTCCTTTGGGAAAATTCAGTTATAAATCACAGAATCTAAAAGTTAGAAGGGACCTCAGAGATGATTTAGTCTAAGCCAGTGCTGACCTGCAATCCCCGCATATCCCCCAGCAAGTGTTTGTTCAATCTTCCTCAAAGACCTCTCACGAGAAGCCAAGTTCTAATACGAGTGTGACATTTGGGGCTGTCAAAATTAA
>NW_020945437.1:4799402-4845956 GCF_900497805.2 Vombatus ursinus | reverse complement strand
CCATAGCAACACTAAATCTAAATCTCAAACCTTGGTTCTTCGTAGCTTTGAGGTTAGCTCTCTAGTTACTATGCCATTCTGCTTTTATTTCCATCACAATTACATTTCCCATCCTCTGCTATAATACTATTATGTGCTCAGAAACTATTAAGAAGCAGGGAACTTATTTCCCCTGTACTAAATGTTCTTAAGCTATTGCACTTTTTGAGCTCATGTGTCAGCTCTTGAATTTTTCTGTTCTCTGTCCCCACTGTCAGACAAATTTTTCACCTCGGCCTGTGTACTTTCTTCTAATAGCAGGACCTTTCCTCCTTTCTGAATTACTGCTTGGAATCTGGTGGGGGCTAAGGAGGCACATAGCTAAACATGTAGAAATTGTGTCAAAAATAATAGTCAATAGACTGAACTTGAGTGTGAGGTATTCTGCCGCCTCTCTCCTTCTGAATGCATAGCCTCTCCTCTTTATTAATGCTACAGCCAAAGTGTAAATATGTCCTAAGACAATTTCAGATAGTTCTTCCAAAATACAATTGCCAAGGAGCGTCCAATTCTGAGAACCCCTTTTCATTGCTTAGGAAATATGGCAGCCGAGACATATGAATTTCCCAGTAAGAGCTTGCCCAGCTATAGAATAACAACAGCAGTTCATCAAAAGTGCTAGGTTATACGACCAGCAATACCTGGCAAATACGGCTTTATAAACTTTGAAGAATACATTGTAATACAGGAAATTCCTATGCTAAACTTGGTACTAGCCTCATAGAAGCATCCCTAACAGATGACAGGGCTTGATTGATCATGCTTTATATAAAACTTATCTTAAACCTCTTTGGGGAAAAAAATGGGAGGAGGAATAAAAGCCAATTGAGCTGGGTTTTTAGAAGCTAGAGAAAAATAAAAGAGAGGTCACATTGGAGTTGAGACATACTTAGGAATTTGCAGTTAATACTAAACAAAAAGAACTGGGAGAAAAAAATAGAACCCTGTTAGAAGAGAGCAGGAACATTGAAAGAAAGAACAAACTCCTTGTACTTTAACCAGAATTAGCCATGATTCATACAAATGAATTGGAAGAGTTTTCTGGGCAGCTTTAAAAATGATCACAAGAACTAAATAACAGTTTTATAGTGAATATGGAAAATATAGGGAGGCTCAAAAACATGAATTGCTAAGCAAAAGACAAAATTACCTCAATGGTTTTCAAGCTAGCATCCCTGAAACACCATAGGGATCTATAGAGTGTCCCTTGGAATTCTTTGAAAGAAGGTATGGCAATCAAAGACATTTTTAGTCTGTGTCGACTCTATAAATTATGGACAGACATACATATTCAGCACATAAAAATACTGCAGAAGAGCACCACTTTGCAAAACTTGAAAAACTTTTATTGTTTCTCTGTCAATCTAAAGAGAGTTAGTTTAAAATAGAGACTGTAGGGGCAGCTAGGTGGTCCAGTGGATAGAGTTCCAGCCTTGGAGTCAGGAGGACCTAAGTTCAACTCTGACCTCAGACACTTGACACTTACTAGCCGTGTGACCCTGGGGCAAGTCACTTAACCCCAACTGCCTAACCAAAAAATAAAATAAAATAGAGACAGCATAGTAAGATTGGCATCCAGCAAACCTGGCCACTGTACCACTAGTTGGTTTTTTTTTGTGTAATCATGAGAAAGGCTAAAAAGAACCTTAATCATATTCAGGAACATGAGTGATGGTAAGCAGATATTTCTGCCAAGGACAATGGAATCATGTACCGTAACACCTTGCTTATCCTGAGGTCACTTATCTGGCAATGTTGGCTTTCTGCAACTTAGCCGATCAGCAAGGAAGTAAGCAAAAAAAAAAAAGGCTTCTGAGAAGGCAAAATAGATACCACAAAGTTTATGCACTGATGTTCAGGCATTTTACATGGAGGAGAATACCTCACACTCAAGTTCAGTCTATTGACTATTATTTTTGACACAATTTCGACATGTTTAGCTATGTGCCTCCTTAGCCCCCACCAGATTCCAAGCAGTAATTCAGAAAGGAGGAAAGGTCCTGCTATTAGAAGAAAGTACACAGGCCGAGGTGAAAAATTTGTCTGACAGTGGGGACAGAGAACAGAAAAATTCAAGAGCTGACACATGAGCTCAAAAAGTGCAATAGCTTAAGAACATTTAGTACAGGGGAAATAAGTTCCCTGCTTCTTAATAGTTTCTGAGCACATAGTAGTATTATAGCAGAGGATGGGAAATGTAATTGTGATGGAAATAAAAGCAGAATGGCATAGTAACTAGAGAGCTAACCTCAAAGCTACGAAGAACCAAGGTTTGAGTCCTACCAGTGACATTGTCAACCTTTGTGACCCTGGGCATGACAAGTAACTTTTCAGACTGTATCAGAATGTCCAACAACCTGCATTGGTAAATGAAATTTCCTCACTGAGCAATTCCCTTATTAACGAAATCACAGGGATATTCCATATCCTTCATGAAGCCCTCAAGTTATTAAGAGTTATTATGTTTTATTTAGAAAGCCAGAGAATTATGACACACATTTTAAATATAAGGCCACCTTAAATTATTGGGACAATTAGCTATTTGACAAAAAATACTGGGAAAATCGGAACATAGTCTGGTAGAAACTAGACACGGAATGACTTCTTATACCATATACCACAATAAGCTCTATATAGACCCCCTGAATGTATCATAAGCAAATTAGAGGAAAATCTAATCTTTCCCAACTATGGATAGGGGAAGAGTGAGAATTCTTCATAAAACAAGAAATAGAAAGGATCAAAGCAGATAAGAAAAGACATCTAATTACATAAAATCTTTGTTGGTTTTTTTCATGAGCAAAAGCAATATGGTAAGAATTAAAAGTGGAAAAGTTAACTGGAAAAATATTTATATCAAATTTTCCTAATAAAGGTATAATATCCAAATTATGAAGAGAATTGATACTAATGCATAAGAACAAGACCCATTCCCCAATAGATATATGGTCAGTTCTCAAGGGACAAAATCCAACCTGTCAATAACCATGCCAAAAAAAAAATACTTCAAATAACTATTAAAAAGAGAATAAAGGGGCAGCTAGGTGGTGCAGTGGTTAGAGTTAGAGCTTCAGCCTTGGAATCAGGAGGACCTGAGTTCAAATCCAACCTCAGACACCTACCTTACACTTACTAGGTATGTGAACCTGGGAAGTCACTTAAGCTTGATTGCCTCACCAAAAAGCAAACAAGAGAGAGAGAGAGAGAGAGAGAGAGAGAGAGAGAGAGAGAGAGAGAGAGAATTTAAATTAAAACAGCTCTGAGTTTCCATCACACACTCATTAGATTAGCAAAAATGACAAAAAAAATACCCTTATCAATGCAATAACCAATCACAAAAGACTGAGGTTGGATTCCCACCTCTTTGTGGAGAGATGATGGGCTAAAGGTGCAGAATGAGAAATACATTTTCAGTAATGACCACTACATCAAAAAAAAAAACCCACAAAACTTTTTTTTTGCTTGACTACAAGTGTTACAAGGTAGAGCTGTTATTTGAGGAAAGAATAGTGAGAGAATAGTGATGATGCAAAAAAGAATAGTAATTAAATATTTTAAAATATACAGGTGAAATTAGAAAGAAGTTCAAATGATGACACAAAGAATAGTGAAATATTGGTAACACCACATTACTTATGTATGAATATGTGTATGTGTACTTATATATTATAAAATATGTATACATAATAGATTCATATTTTCACACATAATAGCCATTTTTGGCCCTCTTTGTATATGAAAATGCTATTTGTTGATGATTTTCTAGTTCATTAAAAATCCCGTAAACTGAGTTTATATTTTCTCTTAGTCACAAGAACAAGGCACTAGAATTTCCATGGTTGAGGGGTGAAATTATGAGACCTATGCTTTAGGAGCATTAACTTAGTGAGTATGTAGAAGATGTATTAGAAAAGAGAGAGATACTAGAGCCAAGGAAGCTGATTGAACTATTTCAATAGTTCAAAAGAGTGGCAATGTGGATATGAAATAGGGCAATGGCCTTGGGAGTGGAGAGAAGCGGAAAGTATACGGCAGATATTGTGGAGGTAAATTGTAAAAACTTGGAAGCTAAATGGGAGATGGAATCAACTTAACCACAAGTGACTTTTCCCTGCTCTGAAGCTGGTACTCGGTGTCGGTAGCATCCATATGACACTGAAGATACAAATTAATAGTCCTGTCTTTTGTGCAGGCCTTATCTTCCTTACTGTATTTCAACTTTGAGTAGGCAAGGACTACATATTATACATCTTCATACCTTCAATAGTGGCCCCCACCGTACTATTCATAGCTCATAAATATTTGTTTGATGAATATCATTGCATATGTAGGATACAGCTAGGTCCTAATTAATGAATCATGTGAAGTGGTCACATTCACTTAGATTTGCATTATTTGAGGTTGTAATTATATTTTTTAAAATTGTAATTCATTCAAGCCCAATGGAAATATACAGTGAGAATTTTAATATTGCAACCCCTTCATGGGTTCATTTTCACACTAATTGAGACCTAACTATAATTATTCTTGTGAAGGGGCTGATATGAAGATGTCTCAAATCAAAGTGTATCATGTATAGATAGGCTCTGACTCACTCCTCCCCAAAGGACACTTCAATTTCTACTTTTGTGGAGATAAAGAGGAGGGCCTAGCTGGCCACTTACTTCTTTTCTTACCTTGCTTCTTTTCTTGCTTTCTTTAATTTGAGAGGGTTAGTAGGCTAAAATTATACATATCACATAAAATATTTGGTAGTATAGAGGTATAGGGCAGCTAGGTGGCACAATGCATAGAGGGCCTGGCCAGAGGTCAGAAAGACTCATGTTCCTGAGTTCAGATCTGACCTCAGATACTTTCTAGCTGTGTGACCCTGGGCAAAACACTTAACCTTGTTTGCCCTAGTTCCTCATCTGTAAAATGAGCTGGAGAAGGAAATGGCAAACCACTCTAGTATCTTTGCCAAGAAAACCCCAAATGAGGTCATGAAGAGTTGGATAGGACCAAAATCACTGAACAACAAAGATACTTAGTTTTTTGGGTCATAGGATAAATGCCACTTTCCCTGATTTATTTTTTTTTGAGCATAGAGTAATATATTAACTTAATATTACAAGCTTGGCTATCTCCTGAAAAATGCTAGATAAACAAAAGACCATCAAAATAACTTGTATACCTCTTTATCAAAGTAAACAGAAATTAGGTAAGTTATAGATTAGAATAGATGAAAGAACACACATAAATAAAGGAGATTTCCATCTGGGAGTTAGATAAATCTCTGATCAACCAAGGAGAGTTTAAACTGAGACTAGAAGGACTGATAAGAATTAGGTAAGTTGTTCAAGATAATTTTTTTTAAATTACAGACCTTTGAAGCTATAGACCTTTACTAGTCAACTAAAAACAAGTTGAAATAATTAACAACTTTGGCAAAGTTGAAGGAGATAAAACAAATACACTTAATTCCTCAGCATTTCTATATATTAATAAAATCCAATAGGAAGAGATAGAAAGAGAAATTCCATTTAACATAGTACAGACAAAATAAAATGCTTGAGAGTCTACTTGCCATAAAGGAAATATAGGAACACATTACAAAACAATATTCCCATGAATAAACAGAGATCTAAGCAATTGGAGAAGCATTAATTGATTGTGGATAGTCCAAGGCTATATAATAAAAATAGCAATATTATCTAAATTCACTTATTCAGTACCATAACAAACAAACTACCAAAGAATTATTTTATAGATCTAGAAAAAAAGTAACAAAATCCACCTGGAGGAGGAAAAGATCAAGAATATTGAGAGAGTTTTTAAAAAAAGTTAAAAGAAGGTGGCCAGATCTCAAACAATACTACAAAGCACTAGAAATCAAAAGAATCTTGTGCACAATTTTATTCATGGTTTTCTGATAAAGGTCTCATTTCTCAAATATATAGGGAAATGAGTCAAATTTATAAAAATAACAGCCATTCCTCAATTGATAGTCAAAGGATATGAACAGGTAGATTTCAGAAGAAGAAATAAAAACTATCAATCATCATAGAAATATTCTAAACGATTAATAATTAGGGAAATGCACATTGAAACACCTCTGAGATACCACCTTACATTCAACAGATTGGCTAACATGACATAAAAGAAAAATGACAACTGACAAAGGGGATGTGGAAAAATAAGTACATTAAGGCACTGTTGGTGGTGCTGTGAACTGATTCAATCATTCTATAGAGCAACTTAGAACTATTCCCAAAGAGCTATGAAACTGTGCATACCCTTTGACCCAGCAATATCACTACAAGGTCTGTATCCCAAAGAGATTAAAAGAAGGAAATATTTATAGCATCTCTTTTTATAGTGGCCAAGAATTGGAAACTGAGGGAATGCCCATCAATTGGGGAATGGCTGAACAGCTGGTGGTATATGAATGTGATCTAATACCATTGGGCTGTAAGAAATGACAAAAGAGATGGCTTCAGGAAAACCTAAAAGGACTTATATGAGCTAGCAAAAAAGTAAAGTGAGAAGAACTAGGAGCACATTGTACAGCAATATTGTAATAATAATTAATTGCAATAGATTTAGCTATTCTGATCAATACAATGATCCAAGACAATTCCAAAGGAGTCATGGTGAAAAATGTTATCCACCTCCAAGAAGAAAATTGATAAACTCTAAATGCAGACTGAAGCATAGTTTTTCACTTTATTTTTCTTGGTTTTTTTTTTTACAATATGGCTAATGTGGAAATATGTTTTGCATGACTTCATATGTATAATGGGTATCATATTTCTTGCCTTCTCAATGGCTGATGGAGGGGATGGAGGGAGGGAGAGAATTGGAAACTAAATTTTTAAAAAGATTAAAAAATTTATGAACCTGGGGTTGAAAATACCTCTAAGGAATCCATTTAGCTCTCTACAAGTTTAGACAAAGCATAAATTTCAAGAAGGTAGAATACTCAACAGAAGTCAAAGTGGTCATAGGGGAAATGTATAGAGAGGCTTACTGAAGCTTGACTGCTAAGTTGCAAATGATGAATTTGGGGCTATGGTAATGGGCCTGCCTAAATGTAGCTGAACTACTTCTTGAGTCACAGACATATAGTCATTACTAGGTTCAGTATTTAAAGAAGTCTTGCTAGTTTGGAAGAACCTAACAGATTTTTCACTCTCTGGGCAATCTTCAAGAGCTGGTACTTACTCCATTTCTTAATAGAACACTGGAAAACTTCAGTGAAGTACCTCCTTTCTCTTCATCATTGCATATTAGTGTCTGCTCTCCAATTTATAGAAGTTAGAGAATTGCCTTGGGCCCACAGAGCTTAAGTGGCTTGCCCAGGGTTACATAACTAATAAGTGTCTGAGGAAGGATTTGAACTCAGGTCTTCCTGAGTCCAGGCCCAACACTAATCCACTGCACCACCTAACTGCCTTTCCTGATCTTCCTTAACGTTACTGTCTTCCTCTGTGATCATCTCCAGTTTATCTTGCCTATATATTGTTCATACATGGCTAATTGTATCTTGTCTCTCCCATTAGATCATTATCTCTTTGAGGGCGGGATTATTGTTGCCTTTCTTTGTATCCATGGTACTTAGAACACTGCCAGGCACATAGTAGTTGCTTCATAAATGCTTGTTGACATGATTTGACCATAAAAAGTCACAATTGCACATAACTCTAAAAGTAGTGAAAAGATGTGGTATATATAAGAGGCCTGCAGTATGTTACTAATGTTGATCTCCATGAAAAAGTGCAATAAAATATACTATTGTGGGCATACATGACAAGAAAATAAGTTGGGTTATTCACGTTCAGAGAATCAAAGATACAAAGCTTCACATTACAAGTGCTATGCCAGCATCTCCAGGACAGAACAATAATCAAAGGAAGTACCAACCCCAATGAAGTCACAAATTCTTCAGAGTATAAGTAGAAATATATTGATATGATTAAAGATAAAAGTATGAAGACTCATTGGAAAGAAATAGTAAATCATTGTATGCATTTACATAACTATTTAAACATTAACAACAGAAGTAATCAGGGCTGTGTGAGGCTGAGGTGGCACCAGGCACTATACCTCCACAGCCAGATCCAACTTTTTTGGAAACTGATTATCTTGGGGAAATAGTAGCCATTTGTGCGGATTTAAGTATTCAGCACTGCAACTTTGGGGTTGTGGTTGTGGATAAATGGCTAAGAGATAGCATGAAGTCATGTTAGTGGGCATGAGACTCACCACAAAGTACTACTGAGAGAGAGAAGAGATCACTAGAGCTAAATTCTGGATTAAGTTGAAATGAAGTAGAGTACTCAGGACTCTGACTGTAGCCCATGATGGTGTCAACAACCCATAAGATTCTTGCTTCTTGTAAGAGTTCTCTGGATCTCACCCTTAGGATTTTAACCATAAATGAGGTGAACTTTTTCTCTGTGTATACCAGAAAAATGGGGTTTCTTGTGAACGCCTAATAATCTTTTCCATCTACATGCTGTGATCCCTAGATCTGAATCAGGTAAACCAGTTAGCAAAGTACAAAGTACAAATGCAGTGAAACCTAAACAGAACTATTAAGATAATAAGGGTTAGCTGAGGTGATTTCTTCTTTCACAAACTAGTCCCCAGAAGTATGGAAGAAGGGAAGCATTCTGATACACACCCCTAGGAATGGCAAATAGTGATCAAGTGTACAATTAACAGACTTCATCAACTGATGGGGACAAAAAGGCAGAAAGGAGTGAAGTTCCTCCTTCCCTGGGATGTTCAATTTGTGCTTTGTCCTTCCATTTTGGAACACTGAACTGCATGGAGACCATTTAGAGGACAAACAAACTTTATATAACAATAATGATAATATTGAGTTGAAGACAATGCTTTTCAAAAGGGCCAGCCTACAGATGGTTATCCTTTTGACAACAATGACCCATTTTTACAGACGTCTTCTGAACTTCTGGAATGTATCAATAGAAAAATGCCAATTTCTGAAACTAACTGTATAGAAATTGAATTCATGTTGAAAACTTGATTGAAATCCATAAAAAAGGAAATATCCATGGACCCAGCACTGAACAGCTTGGTCATTCATTATTCTGAATTCTTGACATTGTTTAAATCTTTAAAAATATAATCTAACAACTTGAAAATAAAATGTCAGCTAACATCTTCAGTCAAAATTTGAAGTATAATTACGTAAGGTTTCAATGCTAAGGCATTGTATGAGTTGCTGCTCAGAAGCAATGCACCTAATTTGTCAGAGAAAAAGATGGCATAAAGCTGCATGTCTGAGTAAGAGATGGAGTTGGTGGGAGAGCTTTGGAGACAAGGAAGATTCTTCATTCCTACTTGAGGAGAGAGTGGTTCTATATGGTCTCTGAGGAGAAGCCTTTGGGGAGAGACAGAAAGAAAAAATAAGAGACTTTGGAAAATGGATATGTAGGGGAAAGCTGGCTTCTCCAAAGGTCCCTGATTTCTAACTTGCCTTTATAGAGACTTTAAGGAATTTTCCATTGGGTGAAATTGGGGCCTCTCAGTTGATTAACCCAAGGTATCTCACTCCCAGTAAGAAAGTTAATTCACTCTTTGTATTTTCTGGCATATTCTAATCTGCAGAACCCTGATTTCCTTTTGCTATCTGTTTGGATAAATAGGTTTAATCACTATTCACTTTGTGTGATCATCTTTTGTGTAACTAGAATTTGGTGAGAAGTAGTCAGGATTGTGGGTGTAATCTTGGGGCACTCAACCTCATTAAGCAATAGTAACCTAGGAAGTTAATGACTTTGTCTCTTTTGGACCTAAAAAATTCATTTCCTTAGACCAGTGATATATTTCTAGTCCTATACTGTTTTCTCTCAGAGAACAGAGTGGTGAGCCTTATAAAAACTTCTCCTATTTACCACCAGAAAATAATAATAATAATAAAATAATAATAATAATAATGATAATTTCCCTTGGAAGGGGAGGGGGCAAGATTCCAGAAATATCTATCAGTGTCTTTTCATAAGCCACATTTAGACAATCAATGTGAACATACATAACCCATATGAGTAGCATACACATATATTTATAGTATTCCAAAACAAACTTAAATATTTTAGAAAACTGAGCATACATTTCAATTTCCTTTATGCTATTTCTTTTATAAATTAATAGATTATATACATTTGTGTGTGTAGAAAAAAATGCTTTTTATACTTGTTGCAGCACACTTTCACATAGGCATAAATACATATCTATGAATATGTGTTGCAAATAGGATTAGTGCAAAAAAATATGTCCACATCCTTCTCCCCAAGGATATGTAGATAATATTTTGCAAGAAACAATGAGTTACAGAATTCTAAAATTGTTGTGTGTACATATACAGAACTTCAATTTGGAACTCTTTTGGTGAAACATGGAAAATTTTCAGATAAATGCCTGATCAGTCAGTGTCTGATTATCTATTATTATCTATCACTTTTTTCTTTTACTTGGATAAGTCTGTGCCTTTAAAACTTTCAGTCTTTAGTTCTTGATCCTCAATATCTGGAATCTAGTGGCTATGGAGTAATGGAAGCATGTTTTGCTGTATAATTCTTTTCTATTTCTCAAATTTCATTTTGTCACTTGAGATGCATCTTGTAAGTCTGACTTTTGACACAGCTTCAATTTGCTGTGGAATTTTCTTAGCTGACACACTGAAATCCCCCAAGTCTTGGCCTCCCCTGACTGTGTACATAATCATCCCTTACCTTATTCCCTGGCATAAGGCCATCACTCTCAAGATAGTTTGATGTTTGTGTATTGGGCGTAAAATATATAGTACATACATTTAATTTTATATTATCAAAGGTCAAAATTTCTGATTTCATCAGTGTTAGAGATATACAAGCTGGAAGAGATCACAACCTTACTTCAAGTTATGGTCTTAGAGCTGACAAACATTTAAAGACACTAAGTCACTTGCCTAGGATTCCACCACTAATAAGTGTGAGAGGTAGGATTTGAGTCTCTGTCTTCAGGTCATCTACTCTATCCATTATACCACATTATGTCTCTATACCATATTATCATCGACAATACATGTGTAACTCCTGCCCTAGGGTAAAAAACTGGTTTCCCATAGACTTGGTTCAATCCAAAGAGATGATTTAAAGGATAAGTTGAACTTGTCATGTTGCCTCTGTAGTTTATTTGAGGATAATCTCCAAAAAATAAATTAGATAGTTCATGCCTAGGTTTTGACAGATATAGTTAAAGAGGTCCCAGATTATTTACAGGGATTCAAAGCTAGGGGGTACAGTGGATAGAACACTGGGTTTGGAATCAGTAAGTCATCTTCCTGAGTTCAAATCTAGCTTCAGACACTTAGTAACTGTGTGGCCCTGGGCAAATCACTTAAACTTCAATTCCTCATCTATAAAATGAAGGAAATGGCAAACGGCTCCAGTATCTTTGCCAAGAAAACTCCCAATGTGATCACAGAGTTAGACACAACTGAAAAATGACAGAACAACTACATAAAATATTTTTATGTGTTGTCTCACTCATTAAAATGCAAGCTCTTCAAGGGCAGGGACTTTTCCCCCTTTCTCTGTATGCTTAGTGCTTAGTAGAATAGCCGGCAAATAGTAAGTGCTAAATAAATGTTTGAGGACATGACTTGTTGTGACTTGACAGGTTTATAATAGTTCAATGCTGATCCCCTGCCATGCCTTAATGGCTCTGCTTCCAGGTTCAGCCATGCACATATCTGGAACAAATATTTCTTCTTTTTGAAATTAGGAATGCTCTCCCTTTTCTCTAGATTTGTAATCATTAAATAAAATACACAAAATTTAGCATTTCAGCTATCCAACAGGATTTTGGGTAGGTTTTAGGTAGGTAAATGCATTCTAAATTGAAAGTAACAGATAAAGAGCAACAAGTTAGCACACTTGACTAGAAAAGAGACAAGTGTTTTGTTTTGTTTTGTTTTGTTTTTGTTTGAGAGGATGAAAGTAGTCATGGTATCAATCCTGACCCACTGGAAAGATCTCACCAATCAAGGATTGCAAATACATAGTACTTTTTCTCTAGATGATGCTGTGGTTACGAAAAAGGATTAATCAGTCAGTAAACATTTAAGTATTTACTGTTAGGCATTGTGCTAAGGTTGGTGGATACAAAGATGGGCAAAAGACAGTCTCTTTCTCCTGTATGAGATACGTATTTGTTTCTTTATTGTTTTTTTCCCAGGAGAGGGAAAATGTCTTGCTCCAACTATGAAATAAGTTTTCATTGTATTAAAAGACATCTTAAAATAGAAAGGAGTACTCTTTTATTATTTTGCTATGTTCAAGTGATTATTAGAATCAAATTAATCCTCTTTTTCCCTCCTAATTTTTGTGAAACAATGACTTGTATGTTTTCCTTTGAGTTAACTTTTCCTTGATTGTACAAAACATTGTCCATTGCTGGAGAAATTTTTATTTTAATTTATGCCCTAAGAATATACACAGTGTATAGTCTCAACCTTGTTTAAACACAAACCTTATTGTTAAGTCAATCTAAATTTGCTAATATTTCAAAATGTCATTGTTATATCAGACAGTTTTATATAAGAATTTGAACTCTGGGGTTGTAAAAAAATCATTAAATTTGAATTAAGCTAAAATTTTCAGCCTCAAGAATTTCAGCTTCAAAAATAATACATTATAGATACCTGTTATTAACATGCTATTCCTTATTAACTAAATACCATTTCATTAATTAGGGTCTTGTCTTTAAAGCAGCATCATTGGGGAATTTTCAGGGTTCTCATGTAGCCAATATAGGCTTTTCCCTTGATCATTTATAGACCTTGAGCCATGAAGGCTGTAACTCTGAAAAAGTTTTTAAAAACAATTGAGGGGAGTGGCTTTCAGCTGGAAATGAGTGAGAATCAGAAATCCCTTTGTATTTCATGTAAATTTTGATCATCTAAATATTACAATTTGAAAATTGATTTTCACTATTGATTAGAGAAATGCAAATCAAAACAACTCTGAGATAACACATCGCACCTATCAGATTGGCTAACATGACAAAACAGGAAAACGATAAATGTTGGAGAAGATGTGGGAAAATTGGAACACTAATGCATTGGTGGTGGAGTTGTGAAATGATCCAACCATTTTGGAGAGTAATTTGGAACTATGCCCAAAGGGCTATAAAAATGGGCATACCCTTTGACCCAACATTAGGACTTCTAGGGCTATATCCCAAAGAGATCATACAAATGGGAAAAGGAACCACATGTACAAAAATATTTATAGCAACCCTTTTTGTGGTGGTACAGAATTGGAAATTGAGAAGATGTCTATCAGTTAGGGAATGACTGAACAAGTTGTGGTATATGAATGTAATGGAATACATTGTGCCATATGAAATGATGAGCAAGTAGACTTCAGAAAAACCTGGAAAGACTTGTGCGGAATGATGCTGAGTGAAGTGAGCAGAAGCAGGAGAACATTGTGCACAGTAACAGCCATGTTGTGCAATGACTAACTTTGATAGACTTAGCCCTTCTCAACAATGCAAGGATCTAAGACATCTCCAAAAGTCTCATGATGGAAAATGCTATCCACATCCAAAGAAAGAACTATGGAACTTGAATGCAGATGGAAGCATACTATTTGCTCTTTTCTTCTGTTTTGTTTTGTTTCTTCTTTCTTGTGGCTCCTCCTATTGGTTCTAATTCTTCTTTACAACATGACTAATGTGAAAATATGTTTAATAGGAATGTATATGTAGAGCCTATGTCAGACTGAACACTGTCTTAGGGAGGGAGGTAGAAAGTTTGGGAGGTGGGGAGGAAGGGGGAGAATATTTGAAAATCTAAAGCTTATGGAAGTGTTTGTTGAAAACTAAAAATAAACAAATTTTTTAAAAAAAGAAAATTGATTTTAAATCTTAAAATCTAAGAATAATTTAAAGCTATGAAAATTTTGTAAATTTATGAACAATTCCCCTCTAAATGGAGAAGGTAACAGCTGGTCTTTTAAAGTATAACTTAGAAACAGGGAAATGAACTAAGGATTTAGAACATAATAACTAGAATTAGAACAAAATTAATTATGAAAAGGTTGCTTATATAATAATTAATTTTGTGATATCTCATAGAAAGCTGAATCCCATTGCGAGGACCTATTCAAAAATAATGTGTTTCTATCATTGCCTTTCTTATTTTAATGTAACATTTTTGGAGAAATATTTTTTCAATTTCTCTTCTTTCATTTCCATTTTCCTCAGTCACTACTTACAGCAACTATGGCAGACACTGTTGTGAGAAGCATTTAAAACAAAAGTTCAGGTACATAATCACTGGATTATAGCTATTGCCTTAATGATTTAGAGTTGGATTGAGCTATAATGAGAGAAATATATTGAACAAAATTGTAATACAAATGAGATATCAATATTTGAATAAAAATGGTTTCTAAAAATAGGAAAAACTAAATTGTTTTGTGCAATTAAGCACAACCCATGAATTAAAAGCATAAGACTTCTCACTGATATATTAAAGTTACTGAGAAATATAATGGTAACTTGTGACAGATTTTAATTTTATTTAACAAATAATCTTTTTTAAATTTTAAATAGAAATAAATTAGGCTTACATACAATGTAGTTCTTCCAAAATACCAAGATGTTGAGACCAGTATTATTAAGATGTAACACTTCTATTTTTTGTAAGAAATATTAAATTGCGAATTCATGGTTTAAGTGTCCCTTCTATAGCAAGTAAGCCCCTATCACTTTTTTGGTAGACTCCTATGTATTCTTTTCAACAACAGCAACATGCATTTATAAAGCTCTTACTATTCACCTGGCACTGTGCTAAGTGCTGCCAATAAGAGAAAATTCATGCCTGTAAGGAGCTTACAATCTAGTTGTGGGAGCAAAAGATAATACATAAAAGGAAGCTTGAAGGGGGTTGGATGAATCACACAATACCATCTCTCATAGGAATTGAGAGTTCTAAGAGTGAAACACAACAGAAGAAGGTGGAAAGGCAATATTATAAGGCAATAACAGAAATTACTTAGAAGAGGGAACTCAATATAGGTGGTTTAGAAACTTTAATGCCAAGAGGAATGCTGAGACTAAAAAAAGAACCATTATGTATAAGGTCCTGGAATTAATAAATAAAGGTTTAGAATTGCCAGAGAGAGAAAAAAATAGTTGAAAGTTTTAGGGGATATCTAGTGAGGCAGACCCCTTAACTTCTTTTGGGGATGTCTCAGTGACTGGAAGACAATGGATTGCCTCAGTCTGCTATGAACCTAAAGGGCTGCACTTGCCCAGTCAGAACTTTTATCTTTTTTTCTTCCCTGCAGATACAAGGAAAACAAAAGCCTTGGTTCTTCCTCTGTACATTTCTTCCATTAGGGTATTTGTATCTCTCACCCAGTAATCCTTCCTCTTTTTTTGATCTTTTTATTTGTATGTTTTTGTTTTTGAAGGGCTTCTACTGAGGATCTCTCCCAAAAAAACATGATTCAAGGAGTCAGTGTTTTGTGGCATGTTGTTCTTTTTTTCAAACCTTGGATCCTGCTTTTATTTCATGCCATTAAATATATCAAAAGGCCAGTATAGTCCTGTGACCTCCTGCCCACCTATCTCCCACAATGGACAACACCACAAGTCCAGTCACCCCCTTTCCTGAAGCATAGTGTTCTGGAGAAACATGAAATTGTTCAAATTGTTTAAGAAATCACATGAGGTGCCCCCTTGCTCCTGAATGGCTCACACATCTTCTTTCGTGGCAGTGCACTTCAACAAGCCCCCATCATTCAGGTCCCTGTGGAGAGAACCTGCTACTAGTATTACCTCAGTGTCTCTCTCCTCTCCCCACCCTCTGGTTATATACAAACTCTAATCTTCCCTATCTTCCCATAGCTTCATAGGAAGAATGAGAGACTGAGGAAACCATATGCCCCATCTAATCTCAAATCCTGAGATCATAGAAGTGCTTTTCCTAGTTCCCTTCTGCCTCTTCCTTCTCTCGTTACTGAAATACTTTCCATCTGTGTTATCTACCTCTCATTCTCCAATTGTTGCTTTCTTTGTATGGGAATATAGCTTTTAGTTTGCAAACAACAATTTTTCCTTCTCTTCAATAGACACTTTTCTTTGCTAAAAAATCTAGCCCCTTAAATTCTTTTACCCTTAGAGGTTCCTTTTTTGAAATGTAAGCAATGTGAAAGGTTTTGATTATTTTTTTCTTAACAATCATCTTATCTTGCCAAAGAAGCCAGAGAGACTTGGTTCTTATCTAATTTTCTTGTATTTGAATAGTCACTGTGGAGAGCTTGATAGAATGCCAACCAAGGAAGAATAAAAAGAATACCATGCAACAATGAGTACCAGTTTAGATTTAATAACATCAACACATGGGAGCCCCATTCCAATTCAGCATTGGTATATGTCTGGGACAGGTATAACAGGTGTGTATACTATATATCACTCCATTGCCACTGGATAACCCTCAGTTTGAATTCTATGCAGACTGTGGCATTCCATAACATACTGCCATACTGCCAAGAATGTTGCTGTTAAAACTTTTTTTTCAGGTAGAACTTTGTTGTTTTTACAAACTCTGTTTCTCAAGGGTGGGGTGGGCCATGAATGTAGAACAGTGCATATGCTGTCAGTTTTTTTTCAATATAGTGATCAATTTTGTTTATCTTTTTAAAATTGTGAGAACAATGGCTTCCTGGAAGGGGTAAGAAAAGGGTTAGAAAGGGAAATTTAGAGCATGTAAAAACAAAAAAAAATCAATATTTTGTAATCTTAAAAAGCAGAAGAAGAACCTCTGTTTTCTCCAAAGATTATTCAGTTTCCTTTACTCCTATTAAATTACAGAATCAAAGAGATGGGAATGTGGCATGATACCTAAAGAAGGAGAACCCAGATATTAAGAGGAATCCATCCATCAGAATTTCACTGTGATGGCTGACTTCAGAAAAACCTGGAAAGACTTGTATGGTCTGATGCTGAGTGAAGTGAGCAGAACTAAGAGAACATTATACACAATAACAGCCATGTTGTACTATGACTAATATTGATAAATTTAACCCTCCCTGGCAATACAAGGATCTAAGATATCTCCAGAGGCCTTGTGATGAAAAATGCTATCCACATCCAAAGAAAGAACTATGGAAGTTGAATTGCTATTTTTTTTTCTCTTCTGTTGAGTTTTGTTTACTCTTTCTGATGGTTCCTCCTATTGGTTTTAATTTTTACTTACAACATCACTAATGTGAAAATATGTTTAATATGAATGTAAAAAAAGAATTTCACTGTGAGATGATTGGATTCATATTAAGACTGGTTAGTGATCCTAAACTCTAATGAGTGACAACTAACAAAATCATTTATAGGTATAAATGTAGCAAAGGGGGGAAATGAGAAGAAAACATGGATCAAGAAAGATAATCTGGAAGTCACTCTCATGACACTTCTAAAATACCAATCTCTAAAATCTGTCATTTCTAATATCCTAACATCATGAAGAGAAGCCATCTTTGTGAACAGAATTGTGGACTTTCAATCAATTCTGGCTTCAAAACTCAGCCCTGGCACTCTCTATCCATGTGTCCTAGGAAAATCACTTCCCCTTTCTGGCCTTAAGTGTCCATTCTTCTCTTTCCTCTTTTACAATGCTAAGCATAATCCTGGTATATAGGAAGTGCTTAATAAGTGATTTTTCATTCATTCACTCATGTGAAATGAGGGGATTAGGTTAGATGATGTCTAAATCTTCCTCTCTGCAACTTCTCCTGAGTGCTTCTGAATGATTATGATGATGTTGTAAGAAGCAACTATCTATATTGGGCAGCTAGATCTGAAAAACTAGAGATGATTCCTAGACACTTCTGTGGAATATTCTTCCCAGGAAAGAATTGCAAGAGATGACCTTTGTGACTCCAAATTGAAAGAAGCTTAGTACCATGATGCCAGGTTAGAGAGGCACCAATATAATAAGGATAAAATTTTTAGAGCTCATACTAGAGGGGAAAAAATCAACGTAATCAATGTGCGAAGGCATTTAAAGAGAAAAAGATATTTAACATCAGAGAATTCATACTGGAGAAACCATATAAATAAAATGAATGTGCAAAAGCCTTCAGTTAGAGGACAAATTTAGTTTCTCTTCAGAGAATTCATTCTGGAGAGAAACCATATGAATGTGACAAATGTGGGAAAGATTTCAGGCAGAATAAGTATTTTATTAATCATTAGGGAATTCATACTGGAGAAGAATAAATAAATGTAATGAATGTGGAAAGGCTTTCAGCCAAAAAAATAGTACATACTTGCCATAAAAGAATCTATACTAGAGAGAAACCTTGTGTATATAGTTTATGTAGGAAGGCCTTCAGCCAGATCACAGGACTTAATCAACATCTGAAAAATTCATACTACATTGAAACAAAATGAATCCAGCAAATGCGGATAGGGCTTCCAGTATGTGTCTTATGCAGCAGGGAAGTATTCAGTATTCAAAAGCACACTATCTCAGAACTATAAAGGAGCCTCTGAGAACAAATTTTCTGAAGAGTTCTTAATTTATCAGTGTGTTTATGTGTGTGTGTGTGTGTGTATGTGTGTGTGTGTGTGTTATGGACCCCTTTAGGAATCTGGTGAAGTTAATAGACCCCATTTAAGGAAATTTTCAAATAATTGAAATAAATAGCAAATTTCAAATAGAGATCAAATAGAAATTAGTGATGCAATGTTTTTCCCATCCAAATTCATGGAACCCTTGAAATATACACCCAAAAGTCTTGGTGGCCTTCTGTAGACCCCAGTTTAAGAACCCTTAATATGGTCCAACCCATAGTTCAAAAAGGATTGCCTCTTGAACAAATTAGATAAATGGTCATTGAGTAGTGTTTGAAGACCTCTGAGGAACCTACTATGTCTCAAAGGAGTTGATTCTAATTAGGTTACTTCAATTATTAGGAAGATTTTTCCTAAATCAATCCTGATTTTACATCTTTGCAAAAAAAAAAAGTCACGGCTCTCCCCCATTCTTCACCCCAATCAAGAAAAACAAATTACATGCATGTTCTAAATGGTAATCCCTCAAGTTCTTAAAAACAGTCCTCTGATCAACACTAAGTTTTTTCATAGGGTGAACATCCAACTCTTTCATTTAATCTTCATTTGACATGACCCCAAATATCTTTCACATTCTGATTGCTCACTCTTGGACACTCTCCTCATTTATGTGATTTTTAAAAACAGCTTAAAGCCCACAAAGTCTTTCCAATGTTCTCAGTGTATATTGAGAAGCACCTCAGTAATCCTGGATACTTTATTTGTAGTCATGGCATGAAATATCCAAAAACTCTCTTGGGTGCTACATCACACCATTGAGTAATACTGAGCATGTATTTCTCTAAAATCCCCAGAACATTCATAGACAAACTACCATCTAGCCATGGTTTTTCCACATTTTATTACTGTGAATTTGATTTTTGAACCCATTTGTAAGACTACATTTTCCCTATTAAATGACATTGCATTCAATTCAGCCTAATGTTCTAGTGTATCCCAATCATTCTGGATCTGCTTTCCAAATTTTAGCTCTCTCTCTTAGACTTACATATTTCTAAAATTAAAAAGCATATTATTACTGATCCCTTTGTAGAAATGATTGCTAATGATGTTTTCAATGCAGGACCAAGCATTCATCTAGTGACTTTCCAAAAATGACTTCCAACCCCAAATTACTATCTTACCAGACCAAAAGGGCTAATTGTGCAACTTACATGTATCTATATAGTCCAGAAAAATGGGATAAAGGACTTGATTAAATGCTTGGTGCATCTTCCTAAATTGTATCTATAGCATTCCCTTAATTTACTACTAGTCTAGCAAAACATTCCAAGAATGAAATGAGATTAGAATAGTACTGTTACTAAAACAAATAAACAAACAAAAACACATTGATTCATGTGTTTGTCCATATGAGTGACTTCTGCCTGTCAAAGTCAGGTTTAATAATTTTCAGCATACCAAGGTTCAGTACAAGGAAATATGGAGCACACAACTAAACAATAAATCAGGCCAGCTTTATTGAGGAGACATAATTACAATAAAGAAAGGCAATCATAACGGACAGAAACAGACCAAGTTTACTGAAATACTTTGGGTACCCCAAACCAGTAATACTGGAACATATTTATAGGGAGGGTTCTTACATTGGTTATTTCAAATTCTGAAACAGCTGAAAAAGGACTTTTAGCTACTGCTATTGCCCTTGTTTTGACAAGGAGACTCAGGATTTGCACTTCATTAAGAAATAGCCTTTATCAGAGACACTGGTTGTAAAAATTATTTCCCAATTTTCTACTTCCCTCCTAATCTTTGTTGCATTGGCTTTTTTTGTGCAAAAACTTTTCAATTTAAAGCAATCAAAATTATCCATTTTGCATTTTGTAATGTTCTCTATCTCCTGTTCAGTCATGAATTCTTCTGTTCTCCATAAATCCAACAGGTAAACTATTCCTTGCCCTCCCAGTTTGCTTATAGTATCAGCCTTTATATCTAAATCATGAACCCATTTTGATTTTATTTTGGTATATGGTGCGAGATTTTGTTCTATGGCTAATTTCTGCCATATTCTTTTCCAGTTTTCCCAGAAGTTTTTGTCAAATAGTGAATTCTTATCTCAGAAGATGGGATCTTTGGGTTTATCAAATAGTAGATTACTATAGTCATTGACTACTGTGTCTTGCCTACCTAACCTATTCCACTAATCCACCACTCTATTTCTTAGCCAGTACCAAGTAGTTTTTATGATTGCTACTTTACAATATAATTTAAGATCTGGAATGTCTAGGTCACCTTCTCCTGCATTTCTTTTCATTAGTTCCCTTGATATTCTGGACCTTTTGTTATTTCAAATGAATCTTCTTATTATTTTTTCTAGCTCTATAAAATAATTTTTGGTAGCTTGGTATGGCACTGAATAAATAAATTAGCTTAGGTAGAATTGTCATTTTTATTATATTATCTCAGTCTACCCATGAGCAACTAATGTTTTTCCAATTATTTAGATCTGACTTTATTTGTGTGAAAGGTGTTTTGTAATTGTATTCATATAGTTCCTGGGTTTGTTTCAGTAGGTAGATTCCTAAATATTTTATTATGCCTACAGTAACTTTAAATGGAATATCACTTTCTATCTCTTGCTGTTGGGCATTGTTGGTAGTGTCTCTGATAAGGGTCTCATTTCTAAAATATAGAAAGAATTAAGTCAAATTTATAAAAATACAAGTCATTCCCCAGTTGATAAATGGTCAAAGAATATGAACAGGCAATTCTCAGATGAAGAAATTAAGGCTATTTATAGTCATATGAAAAAATGCTCTAAATCATTTGATTAGAGAAATGCAAATCAAAATAACTCTGAGGTACCACATCACACCTATCAGATTGGCTAACATGACAAAAGAGGAAAATGATAAATGTTGGAGAAGATGTGGGAAAATTGGAACACCAATTTTGGAGAGTAATTTGGAACTATGCCCAAAGTGCTATAAAAATGTGCATACCCTTTGACCCAGCAATAGCACTTCTAGAGCTGTATCCCAAAGAGATCATAGAAATGAGAAAAAGACCCACATGTATAAAAATATTTATAGTAGCTCTTTCTGTGGTGGCAAAGAATTGGAAATTGAGGGGATGCCCATCAATTAGGGAATGGCTGAACAAGTTGTGGTATATGAGTGTAATAGAATACTATTGTGCTATATGAAATGATGAACAGTCAGTCTTCAGAAAAATATGGAAAGACTTGTATGGACTGATGCTGAGTGAATTGAGCAGAAGCAGGAGAACATTGTACACAGTAACAGCCATGTTGTACAATGACCAACTTTGATAGACTTAGCTCATCTCAGCAATGCAAAGATCTAAGACATCTCCAAAAGTCTCATGATGGAAAATGCTATCCACATCCAAAGAAAGAACTATGGAGTTTGAATGCAGATGAAGCATACTATTTGCTCTTTTTTTCTTCTGTTTTGTTTTGTTTCTTCTTTCTTGTGGTTCCTCCTATTGGTTCTAATTCCTCCTTACAACATGACTATTATGATTATATATTTAATAAGAATGTATGTATATAGCCTATATCAGATTGCATGCCATCTTGGGGAGGGAAGTAGAAAAGGAGGGGGAGAAAAATTTAGAACTCAAAAGCTTATGGAAGCAATTGTTGATAAATCAAAATAAATCAATTTTTAAAAAAGAAATAGCCCAAATTTCTGAAACCCAGTTAGTAAGTTGCTAGGCTTACAGAGTAAAGGATTCCTCTGCCATTCCCAAGCCCCTTCATTAAGGCTAATGCAAGTACCATACCATCTCTATCATTTTGCAGCTTCTTCATCCTAACTCACCTCCTTTGATCCTGTCTGCTCCTGGTGTCACATAAAAGGGGAACTCATCTTTCTGCTAATTTTTTTTTGCAATGTAAGCTGATTGAGGGTAGGGCCTTCAAGGCCAATATGTTGATTTGTTTTGCTGGATTATAGTTATTTATTTTAAAAGGAGTATTTTTTAAGGGAAGGAATAGTAGTTCTAAATAACGATGACATAAAAGAAAAAGAACATCAATAAAACTTTTTTTTTTAATTGGGAATGACTGTCCTACTTTTGCATTTATATTCTGAGCACCTAGTATTTGGAAATTGGTAAGTGTGAATAAGTGCTTGATAAGTAAGCAATATCCAGATTTTTATAGTCTTTCATTTTAGGGGGGATTAAACCAACATTTTTACCACATTGTTATTGGCTTAGTTCTCTTGTTTACTTTATAGTGCTAGAGCCAAGAGAATCAGAGAGGCCCACTCTCTTTGATTAACCTTCTTTCCTCTAGACATGACCTTTCTGTGATTGACTTGTGAAACTTGTGAGTGAATTGTGGGAATAACAAAGGGGTGGGGAGGTGTATCAGCTCAGACCCTGTGCTGAGCATAGTCTTATTGATCTTCCCCCACTCAGGGAAGAGAGGTCATCCTTTGCCAAAGGGACACAGCCCAACTCCTGAAAGAATTGCTAGAAACCTTTTGTGGGAATTTGTTTCACTCCTAAGATTCAAGGGGAATATTCAAAATTAAATACTTGAAATGAAATACTTGAAAAGAAGACAACAACATGCCAGTAATTGTATAAATTATAAATTTACAAGTTAATTTATTTTATTAAATTATTTGTTTAATATTATTTAATTAAATTTGTTTTAATAGATTATATGCCAATAATTTATAAATGATCAACGATACTGGCTAGAGAGTCACTCTTGAAGCCAGAGAGATGTGCGTTCAAGTTCAGGCTCCAATAATATTCAGTTCTGTGACCCTGGGCTAATTTACAAAACTTTTTGATGCAGGACTATAAACTGCAGTGAAGGTCCATCATTGCATTGGTAGAGGAGATTCCTTGCCAATAATTCCCTTAAGCAAATCACAGGTCCAGTGCCAAACACTAAAAGTCAATTAAAGGCTCTTATTAATCCATGAGTTCAAGTTGCCCCCTTTCCAAGATGGAATAACTGAGAAGGCATAAGAAATGAAAGAACTTGCCAAAAGTTCCACAAAAGAGTAAGTGACAGACTTGAAATTAAACCCAGTTCCTCTGGCTCAAACTCCAGTGCTCTTTCCACCACAATAAAAGTCTGAGGCTCAGAGAGGGGATGGGATTGTCCACATTCACATAACAGAGTAGTAAGCAGTAGAGTGAGCATTCAAACCTCATACATTCTGATTTCCCTAGGAACTCACAATCCTAGAATTGGAGTAGAAGGAAATCTCCAAATTGCCTTGTTTAGCCAAGAGGAACATCTAAAGCTGAGTTCATATTTAACCAAGAATACCCTCTACAAAATCTCTAAAATGATGCTCTCCCTCTTTCCCTAGATGAAATTTTTCAGAAATTGTCTTTACTATTTACTGAAATAGAACTTTTTTTTTGCATTTTATCTAACCAATGTTCTTTCCAATAAAAAGAAACACTTCACTAAGTTATGCAGACTAAAATGGAGGGAAGATTGATGGGGGAAGGGAGGGGTAAATTTTGGAGACATAATAAATTCATCTCCTTTCCCCTTTGATGTAGGGTATAGAAGCTCCTAAGAGCATGTGCCTTATATCTCCAAGCTCTGAGCAGGTGTGAAACACACCTAAAGCCAGAGTACACAAGTACAAAATGTGAGAAGCAGGAGGTGCAGCACTATGACAAGGCTGATATAAATTCAGGAGCAGTTGAAAGTGAGAAAGAAAAGTGTTCCAGGTCTGGAAATTGGCAGCGTAGGAAAAGAACTGAGAGTCAAAGAAGCTGAGAAAGAAGCACATGGATGGAAAGTCTCCTTAGAAAGGGTTTATTGTTTATTGCTGCTTCTTTCTTTGTCTCAGTGATTCCCAATGAGGCTGACAGGCCAGGGGCCATGTCTTACTTTATCAGTATAGCTCTGGTCCTCGTAAACAATAAGTATTTAATCTTTATTTATAGAATTTACTTTTAAAAGTTTTGAAATTGAAGTCTTCTAAACATTGACTCACACTAAGAGGTGCCACTGGAACACCTCAGATTTGGACAATTTCCCAGCTCTCCTCAGTGGAGGCTGACCCAAGAAACTTCTCTTGAGACACTATCTCCTGTCCCTGGGCAGAGTCCAAATTAGACTCCTGAGGCACAAGGACATGCTCATCTTCTGCTGAGAATTCTGCTGTAGGATTCAATAGTCTTCAAGGAATAATTAGTTAAGACTTCTGGAATGCAGGTTGGAGCATATTTTTTTTTTTTACTTTATTTTTCTTGTTTTTATTTTGGCAACATGGCTAACATGGAAATGTTTTGCCATGATTGCTTGATTTCACATGTATGATTGATATCACAATGGATGGGGAAGGGGTGAAGGGAGAGAGAATCAAAACTCAAATTTTAAAAAAAAATGTTAGAAGTAAATAAATAGTTTTAAAAAATAATTGACTTCTTTAACTTTCAAAAGTTTCTTCTCAAAGACTATGACTAAAATTCAATAAACATTCTCTCCCTTTCTTCCCCTGCCACAAATAGGTTTGGTTTAAGGCCCTATAATAGTTATTGTTTTGTGAAGTTTGGATTCAGTCAAAGGGCTGCACTTGAGGACCTAGAGGGCCACATGTGGCCTCGAGGCTTCAGGTTCTCCACCCCTGAGCTAGGATTTGGGAGGGGAGAGGGAGATTGTGACCCAAAGAACAGAAGTCATTAAGAAAGGACAAAAAATATTCTAGAGGTTGGAAGATAATGGGTACTAATATCTAGATTGGGTGATAGATTTGGATAGGAAAATTTCAGATTTGGAAGGAACCTATCTTGTCCAATTCATACCTAAGAAGAATATTCATGACAGCATATCTGATCAGTTCTTATCTAGCCTTTACTGTTGAGTAGGTTTCTCAAATGTAAGTAACAGGTTCTTCAAATACTGCACAGGGACTCACAGAAACATACATATTATGTATGTTACAGATTTTATTTAACCCTCAAAGAAAATGCATATAACTTAAAAGATTCACAAGAGACCGTGAAAAAAAAAACAAGGAACCATTAAGCACTAAAATATCTAATTTACTCTCCTACCCTACAGAACAGATTGGAACTTGGGGTTGCTATCTGTCCAACATCCTAAAATTCTAGTGAAATCTGTCTCTACCCTTGGGTTATACACAATTGCTTCCAGACATATAGTGCCCCCCTATGTTTGAGATTAACTTGACATTCTCTGCCCCAGAAGGTGAGCAGACATTGGGAGATGCTGAAGAAGCAATTTCCTCTTTATTGGATATCTTGTATCCTTGTTACTCACTGGATTTGCCCTCCAGGTATAATGCTATGCAAAACTGAGTATACTTCTTCCTCTTCCTCCAAGAAACGTGTTGTATCATGAAAGCCTTTCTTCATAGATACTGTCAATTGCTCAAATTTTGGAACTTTGGAAATCTCAAACTTAGGACTATCCATTAGGAAATTCCTAATACATTGTATGTCATCATAGTTTAGGGGACGTCAAACATATCTGCCCACAACTGTATCAAAGGAAAAGTATGCCTTGTGCTTTTTACTACCGTCTTTAAACATGGGAATCTCTTTTTCAGGATCTGTCTTCTCAGGTCATGTGCAGGCAGGTATCTACCATGGCCATCTGCTTCTGCCACAAGTCAAAGTCTATTAGTCCAGAAGGGAGGAATAAAACCTGTCATCCTAACTTGTTACTCTCTGGAGGAAGACACTAGATGGGGAGGGGCAAGGTGAGGGGAAATAGGCAATCATGAGATCTTGAAGAGGATAAATAAGATCAGTCAACTCACTGTTAAGAACCATAGGGAGCTCACTGATATTCAGTCAATCAATCACTAAGAGGTATGACAGGTCTCAGAAACTAAGTAAATTTCCATTAAATGTTTTCACATCCCATGAGAAATACCTCCATAATTGCCTAGAAAACAATGGTCCATGCCATGAAATCTAATTGGTTTCATTGAAGATTTCCTCAAATTGATCACTGATTCCCACTACCAATGCCTCTACCTTCAAGAAGTTTTCACTGACCTCAAACTGAAATATGACTTTTCTCCCCACTGCTTTTTGCATTGATTTTTAACCTATAGGGACAAACAGAATGCCTGTTTAGTCCCCCTTCCAAGTGACAGTTCCTCAATCACTTAAAGATTTCATCTTCCATTCCTCATGTCTTCTCTAAGCTAATATTCCTCAGTTGCCTCAAGCAGTCCTCATATGACATGAACTCAAGGTTCTTCACTGTCTAGTTATCTTCTGCATATTTCCTAGCTCACCAATTTCCTAAAATACAGAGCCCAGAATTTAAAACAGTATATCAGATATGGTTTGACCAGGATGGTGGGACCTCATTTCTGGAATTATCCCTATGTCTGAGCATTTCTCCTTTTGGGGAGACTGATCAAAAGCATCCCATTGCTCACAAAATAAAGCAGTTCAGCCAAGTGGATAAAGGTTTTATCGGAAGGCTATGAGGAGTACATACTTTGATCTTATGCTGATTCACTGAGAGCTATTTATTTATTTATTATAAATTTATTGAGCTTACTCTTTGGGAAGGAGAAAAGACATCTTATTTTCCAAAGCACAACAACTTTTGTTCTATGGATTTTCAGACATCCTTCAGACATCCTTGACTAGGAATTTGTTTTACTTCCACATCTAATGGGGAGCCCTGTGAAAATTTAAACACAAAGAGGCCCAACAGTAGAATGCAAACTCCTTCAGGAAAAGAACTGCTGTACTTTGGGTCTTTGTATTCCCCTGGCTAGACAAGGTTCTTGCATCTTGTAGGCCTTTAATAAATGCTGGTTGTGTTGTATGGAAATCTACTGGACGATCCTTCGAGAATGAATTCCTTTCTCTTTTGTTGGTGTAAAGTCTTCTGTCTTACTGCCTCCCCCCCCCACAACAATCAACTAAATGGATTTTTCCTACCTCCTCCCCCCATACAAAAGTTTGTATCACTATTTATCACTCTGAGTACATCCCTTTAATAACCACATTACTAAGGGATAATAGGACTTGAGTCCAGGTCATGAGGATCAATAGAAGCACCTGGGCCATTTTAACCTGGAGGACAGCAGATTCTGAGTGGACATGAGAGCTCTGAAGGGATGTTATGTGGTGAAGGGTCGAGAGTAGATCCAATCTCATTTGTGTCCTGAGGGCAAAGCAATGATCAATATGTGGGAGGTAAAAAGACACAAATTTTGTTTTGCCTGCAAGATAAACTTCCTAAGATTAAAAGCCCTTATGTGAAATTGGCTGCCTTGGGAAAAGGTGCCTTTCAGTTATGGATTGGGCTAGGTGGGTGCTAAGAACCCTTCCAAAACTAAAATGCCATGATTATGGGGGAGCTACAGCACATAAGTAAATTATATGAGGCAATTTAAGGAAGAAGGGTACATTAGGAATGGTGAGAATATGAGCTGTAATCCAGCAAAGAATTCTGCTGAATAGTAGTGAGACAGGAGGGGAATTAAAACATTTTCTATGAAGAGAGGGTGGTCAATTCTGTCAAAAGCTATAGAAAATTTTAAAAATGTAGGCATTGAGAAAAGGTGATTAGATCCCACAAAGAGGTGAATACCCTTTGCCTCAGGAAAAGCACATCCCATGAAGAGAGATTATGGGGTTTGGAGGTTTATGGGAGCTAAGACAGAACTTATATATTCATTTTATTTTATTTAATATTTATTTTATTTTGTTTAATATTTATATTCACTCCATCCTTTCTCAAAGACCAGGACTGAGGGGGCAGAGCCAAGATGGTGGAGTAAAAGCAGTTGACTTGCTTGAGTTCTCCTCTAAACCCCTCCAAATACCTATAAAAAATGACTCTAAACAAATTCTAAAGCAGCAGAACCCACAAAAAGACAGAGTGAAACAAATTTCCAGCCCACGACAGCTAGGATAGTTGATTAGAAAGGTCTATTGTGGCAGGTGGGGAGAGGAATACAGTTCAGCTTGGGCGTGCAGGCAACTTAGGCCTCAGTGGGCCAACTAGGTGGCACAGAGGATAAAGCATCAACCCTGAAGTCAGGAGGACCTGAGTTCAAATCTAACCTCAGACCAAACACTTGACACTTACTAGCTGTGTGACCCCGGGCAAGTCACTTAACCTAAAAAACAAACAAACAAACAAAATAGGCCTCAACGAACCTGTAGCAGCCCTCAGAGGACTGAATCATGGGCAGCTGTGGTGGTTTCCAGACTTCTCAACCTATGAATGCCAAAGACAGCTTAGAAGGTCAGTAGGAAAAGTCTGTGACGATGGTGAGATAGAAGTTCAACCCCAGCCCCAGTCCCCAAGCACTGCCCCAAGATGGCTGCTGTTTCTGGAGCTTCCAGCCCACAGACTGAGGGGTAATCAAGTGGCTGATCAGAAGGGGATTGCAAGGATCTCTTTGCTGGTGCAGAATTCTCTTGCTTTGCCCTGCTTGGATGTGGGTCACAGTTCTGGGTGGCAATCCTGGGGTGAGGAGCGGTGCTGGCATGGTGGAGCTTGTAGTGGTGGTGAAAAAGAAATCCTCCTCACAGTTCCAAGGCAGAAAACAATGCTTGTGGTCAGTCATAGACCACAGCATAGGCCAGGAAAGGAGTAAACACCTCGCCCTTGATCATACCACCTTAGAAGAACTGAAAATTTACAGATCCCTAGAAGTATCTCTGAAATACTCTGAAAACAGTTGCACAAAACCCCCAAGGCTTGAGACAGTATATTCTCCATACTGGAAGCAGACCCCTACCTTAACAAAGCGTTTATAACTCAAGTAATTGGCTGGGATCATGAGCAAACCTCACAAAAAAAATCAGACCATAGAATTTTTCTTTGGTGACAAAGAAGATCAAAGCATACAACCAGAATCAGACAACAAAGTCAAAGTTGCTACACCCAAAGCCTCCAGAAAAATATGAATTGACCCACTCTTTGAAAAAAACTTCTGGGAAAACTGGAAAAGAGTATGGCAGAAACTAGGCATCCATCAAAATCTCACACCATATACCAAAATAAAGTCAAAATGGGTTCATGATTTAGATGTAAAGGCTGAAACTGTAAACAAACTGGGAGAGCAAGGAATAGTTTACCTATCAGATTTATGGAGAACAGAAGAATTCATGACTAAACAGGAGACCGAGAACATTACAAAAAGCAAAATGGATAACTTTGATTATATTAAATTGAAAAGTTTTTACACAAACAAAGCCAATGCAACTAAGATTAGAAGGAACGTAGAAAATTGGGAAAGAATTTTTACAACCAATCTCTCTGATAAGGGCCTCATTTCTAAAATATATAGAGAATGAATTTAAATTTACAATTGGGGAATTTACATTCCCCAATTGATAAATGGTCAAAGGATATGAACAGGCAGTTCTCAGATGAAGAAATTAAAGCTATCTATAGTCTTATGAAAAAATGCTCTAGATTAGAGAAATTCAAATCAAAACAACTCTGAGGTACCACATCACACCCATCAGATTGGCCAAGATGACAAAACAAGAAAATGATAAATGTTGGAGAAGATGTGGGAAAATTGGAACATTAATGCATTGTTGGTGGAGTTGTGAAAAGATCCAACCATTTTGGAAAGGAATTTGGAACTATGTCCAAAGGCCTATCAAAATGTGCATACCCTTTGACCCAGCAATAGCACTTCTAGGGCTATATCCCAAAGAGATCACACAAATGGGAAAAGGACCCACATGTACAAAAATATTTATAGCAGCTCTTTTTGTGGTGGCAAAGAATTGGAGGATGCCCATCAATTGGGGAATGGTTGAACAAGTTGTAGTTCTTCAATCATATCCAATCATTTAAGAATATAAGCCCTTTTAGACTCCGAAGGCCACCTCACTAGTCACCATACCCTGCCCGGCTGACCAGTCTAGTTTCTGTGTGGAAGTTAGTGGCATCCCCTCATCCATCTGAGCTGAGTGCTTTTTGCTTTTTGGATGTCCTTTATTTGATATAATGGGATGCTTAGAAATGCTATTTTCCCCTTTTTCTGTACTTTAAAAAATTCATTTCTTTGGAATTTGAGTATTCCCCTTGTGATTTAACTGATATAGAACAATGTGTAAGTTTAGTGAGGTAATGTATTTCCATTATATTAGTATAACGCACAAAGCATGATGAATAAAAATCCAATCAATTCATTTTAAAATGAAATTATTTTTAAAAATTAATTCTTCAGCATATATTGTAATTATATAAATCTCAAGTGCATTCATGTATTGACTCCAAGACTTTTTTTATGCATTTTGTAGCTATTTAAAATACAATTTCCCTTTCTACTATTTCCACAGGGTTTTATTATTGCTTTATAAAAATGCTAACATTTTGGGGCAACTACATGGTGCAGAGGATAAAGAACTGGCCCTGAGGTCAGGAGGACCTGAGTTTAAATCTGGCCTCAGACCCAACACTTGACAATAGCTAGCTCTGTGACCCTAGGCAAGTCACTTAACCCCAATTGTCTTTAAAAAAAAAAAGATAACATTTGAGGGGGGGAGGTAGTTTGTCTAAAGATGTAAGTATTTGCTTTAGAATACTTGTTTAAATTTGATTATGTTAATTTTTGGTAGTATTCAATTATCTTTTCATCTTTAGTATAAACCCAACTTTCTTTAGCCATCAACTAAAATTTTACTTTTAATGTTTACTTCAGTATTTTTTGAGATACAAATCTCTAGCTATCTTAGATTTTTTTTCTAGTTCAAGAGTTACAACCAAATGTCTCTCCCAAAAGCAGTGTGGTAGAGTTTTCACAATTTGAGAAAAATCTGCATTGTCAGTCAGTCAACAAATATTTATTAAGTGTCTACTATGCTAAAACATTTGATAGAATTTACATATCAGGAGACAATGATATAGATGGCATTTTAAGGAGTTTATCCATGAGGAGGACAAGATGGATAAATTGATATTTTGAGGGGGAGTTAGGGTTATTTGAATGCTTTTGTTTTTCTTTTAAAAGAGGATGGGAAATACGTAAATAACTACATAGAATGGAGAGGAGGCAGGAGGGGTGCAGTAGATAGAGCACTGGGCTGCAAATAAAGAAGATTCACCTTCCTGAATTCAAATCTGGTTTCAGACACTTACTAGCTGTGTGACCCTAGGCAAGTCACTTAACCCTGTTT
Source organism: Vombatus ursinus (assembly GCF_900497805.2). Classification (NCBI taxonomy): domain Eukaryota; kingdom Metazoa; phylum Chordata; class Mammalia; order Diprotodontia; family Vombatidae; genus Vombatus; species Vombatus ursinus. The sequence goes on along the minus strand of NW_020945437.1, from coordinate 4,814,186 downwards.
GCTTCAGTTCCTCATCTGTCAAATGATCTGGAGAAGGAAATGGCAAACAACTCCAGTATCTTTGCCAAAACACCAAAGGGATTCATGAAGAATCAGACACAACTGAAATGACTCAATGACAACAATAAAAAGCAGTGAAGGAGTCAGTAAATGGGGGTAAATTGAGGAAGAGAGAGAGAGGGAGAAAAGAAATGGTTGAAGTGAAGATATGGAAAGGGAAGTGAACAAGAACAAGTAGCGAGAAGGATTTCTCTTCCTAAGACACTACCAAAGAGGCAGAAAATGGACATTGGCATAGAAGAGACAACTCAAATTATATGACCTCATTTCTTTAAGAAAGTAGGAATCAGGGTTCATTGCTTAAAAGGAATGATTTTACATCATGTCCTAGGCTTTAGGAGAAAAGAGAATTGGAATAACTTGTAGGAAGGAAAATGACAGTAACTCAAGAAAAAATGAAAGTCCTTTCATTAATGTAATGGCCCAATTGAGATAGTATTATTATTAAAGACAATACATAATATTAACATTATGTAAATAATATAAAATATAAAAATTACAATAATAGCTAGCACTTATATAGTGCTTTAATGTTTGCAAGGTGCTTTTATGATATCATCTCATTTTATCCTCACAACGGCTCTGTCAGGTACGTCCTATTATTAAACCCTTTTACTGATAAAGTAACCGAGGGAAACAGCAGTCAAGTGACTTGCCCAGGACCTAGGTCTTCTGGACTCTTGGTCCAAAACTCTATCCACAGCGTCACTTAACTAGGTCACTTAACACTTAACACAGTGTCACTTAACTTAACATGGAAATTTGACAGAGTTGTTAGACAGCCCTTACGGTGTTTGGCCTCATGGTATTAGGAATAGAGAAGGAAAATGGTGTTACCAAGAATTGGAAAATAGAAATAAAAGAGTAGCAACAGGACAAAGGGAAAAAGATTCAAAGGCAGATGATAGTGAAGAGCTGGCCTGGTCAAACAGAGGCCCAAAACATAAAAGGCAAAGAACATGAGTCCACAGAAGTGATTGACTATCATATACCCCAACTTGTTTAGCAATTCCCCAACTGATGGGCAACCCCACAACTTCCAGCTCTTTGCCACCACAAAGAGAGCTGCTATAAATATTTTAGAACATACAGGTTCTTTTCCCTTCTCCCCAATCATCTTTGGAAATAGTCCTAGCAGTGGTATTGCTGAGTCAAAGGGCATAGGCAGTTTAATAACTCTTTGGGCATAATTCCAGATTGCTCTCTAGAATGGTTGGATCAGTGCACAATGCCGCCAACGATGAACTAGTGTCCCAATTTTTCCACATTCCCTCCAATATTTCTTGCTTTCCCCTTCAATCATTTTAGCCAATCTGATAAGTATAAAATGATATCTCAAGATTGTTTTAATTTGCATCTATCTAATCAATCATGACCTAAAGCATTTTTATGTGACTATAAATTGTTTTGATTTCTTTATCTAAAAATTACCTGTTTGTATCATTTGACCATTTATCAATTGGGGAATGTCCCATATTCTTACAGATTTTACAAAGTTCTTTACATATTTGAGATATGAGACTGTTACCTGAGAAAGAGTCTATACATTTTCCCCCCAATTTTCTTCTTTCCTTCTGATCTTGGCTGTATTTGTTTTATTTATACAAAAACTTTTTAATTTAATATAATAGAAATTATCCATTTTATACCTCACTCTGCTCTCTATCTCTTGCTTATTCTTAAATTATTCATCTACCCAAAAATGTGATAAGAAATATGGTCCATGTATTTCACATTTTCTTGTAATGGGTGATGAACTCTATGATCTTAGAAAAACATGGATAGACTGGCATGAAGTAATGAAGAGTGAAATGAGCAGAACCAAGAGGACATTGTACACAGTACCAGCAATATTGTTTTAAGAACAACTTTGAGTGAATAAATCATTTTGACTATTATAAACACCCAAATTAACTACAAAGGTCACATGGAGGAAGATGCTATCTACATCTAGAGAAAGAACTGATAAATAGAAGTATATATAGAATGGTTTTACATACATACGTACACATACACATACACATATTTGTGTCTAATGGTAGCCATCTCTAGGGTTAGAGGGAGGGAAGAAAAAAAGGGGAAAAAAAAGAAATTATTATATATTTAAAAGGAATAGCAAGTTGTACATAATAGATTTTCAGCTTCATGTGCAAAATGCTAGTTTTATTCCATAAATTAAATATTTTTTTTAAAAAAGTGATTGACTAGAAGACCAGGGAGGGGTGAAAAAATTGGAGATTCTACAAGCAAAGAATATGTTGATTAGGAAAAGCATGAGAGAGAAAAGGACAGAAGATTATCATCAGTTGGAAAGACACAGGATTTGGAGACCAAAGACTCCATAGTTTTGAATCCCAGCTCATCCACTAACTCCTTGTTTCACTGTGGACAAGGAAAGTTAACCAGTACGGACCTCAGTTCATCTGCTAAAGAAGAAGTTTAACTAGAACCTCATTGCCTTCTAGCTCTAAATCTATACCTCTAATTGTAATACTTTTTGTTCTTATATTGATTCAAAACCAGAGTGATGGAGAAGTTGCCATGGATTGACATAGAAGAGTTTTCCATTATCAGAAATGAATGTGAAGAAGAACCAGCATTGCTAGGAGAGATGATGATGAAACAGCAATCTGGACTTTTCTCGTCCCTGGAAATGAATTAGTGACATTCAAGAATGTAGCTATGGACTCAAAGGAAGTGGGCCGCTTATCATATCATAGAAACTATACAGGGATGTGGTGCTAGAGAGCTGTAATAATATGAGCTGTCCAAACCCAATGTCATTCATAAGTTGCAGAGAAGAAAAGCAAATACACAGAAGTTCAGAGCAATCTGAGTGAAGAGAATCTAAAAGCAATAACATTCTAATCGGAGGATGGCATGTAAATAACTACATAATTACAAGGCATATACAGAGTATAATGAGGATAACCTCAGAGGAAAAGGTACTAATAGCTGAAGGAAATAAGAACAGCCTCTAACAAAAGAAATAGTTTGAGTTGAGACTTGAAGGAGGTCAGAGATTCTTAGTGAAAATCAGACAGGAGAACATTCCAGGCATGGGGGACAGCCAGTGAAAAGTTATAGAGATGGGAGATGTTGTGTTATTTCTAGGGAAAACAAAAACAAGGAGAAAGTGCTGCTAGACACCAGACATAGAGTACGTGGATGGAAAATGTTATATAAAAAGACTGAAAAATGGAAAGGAGCCAGGTTAGGAAGAGTTTTGAATTCCAAAGTTTGTGCTTTATCCTAGAGTTATTGCAGAGCCATTGGAGGTTTTGTTTTTTATTCTTATTAATGAGATAACACGGTCAGACATGAGCTTTAATAAAATGTTGGCAGCCGTATCGTGGATGGATTAGAGTGGGAGAGATTTGAGGTAGAGAGATGATGACAAGGCTATTGCGAAAGGAGACATGAACATTCTTTTGTTCAGGGGAAGGAAGTATTTGCCAGAAATGTTTTGGGTATAGAAACATGGAAATTTGTCAACTGACTGGTTAGGTGGTATGAATCAGAGTGAGGAGCCGAAGATGGCCTGGAAGTTGTAAACATTGGTGACAAGAATATTTTGGGAAAAAAAATTTAAATTAAAGAAAGAATATTTTGGCCCTTAACAATAATAGGGTATTTCAGAAGAGCACTAGCCTTGGGAGAAAAGATTATGAATTCTTTTTGGGATATGTTGAGTTTAAAATAATTCTAAAGAATCCAGTTCAAAATGTCAATAGATAATTGATAAAATGGAACTGGAGCTCAGCAAGTAAAGTAGTGTAGGATATATAGATCTCAAAGTCATCTGCATGGAGACAACATTGAACCTAGGGGAATTGATGAGATAACCAAGGAGATAGGGAATGAGGATTGAGAGTGGGAGACAGTGGGAGTGTTGATAACCACTAAGGAATTAGTTCAGGCAGTGTATCAGTGGATGGAAAGAGGTCCACTGAAAGGTGAAATTGGTGAGATATCTCAGGTACCTCCTTTGTGTTCCAACCTCACGGCACGTGGTGATATTTTGTTCTCAGAAGGCCTACTTAAAGCAGGCAGGTGAAGAGATGGTCTGGTTGAATCTGAACAGGAACTATTTTGAGGTGAGCCTTGTTTAAGAACAGCTTTCACAACACTGGGGAAAGCCCTAAGATGAAGACAGGCTGGGAGAGAGGTGGTCTGGTGTCCTCTTCCTTCCACAATGAGATAATGGAGGACAAATTTAATGTTGCACGATTCTATGAAAAAAATGTAAGATACAACTTATCCTAGAACCTTGATGATCTATTCTACTGAAAAACCAGTACTGACATCTCAGCTGCTCAGCCCAAATTTTCAAGGGCTATTTTGAATAACAAATCATCCACTTTTCAGTCTCTTAAATTTTTTACTTGAATTAGCTAGTTAGTAATTTGTGTCCTTTTTTTCTTCCTTTTAGTATCAGTTTACTCTATAAATTGAATGAAAGGAAGCTAAAATAACCTCACGTCTATGTCTAATATAACATTGGAATGTTCTTTCAAATGATTTTACATAGTTGTAATGGCAGATGTGAGCAGTTAGGTGATGCAGTGGATAGAGTGCCAGGCCTGAAATCAGGAAGACACATCTTCCTGAGTTCAAATCTGGCCTCAACACTCACTAGCTGTGTGACCCTGGGCAAGTCATTTAAACCTGTTTGCCTCAGTTTCCCTATCTATAAAATGATATGGAGAAGGAAATGATAAACCAGTCCAGTATCTTTGCCAAGAAAACCCCAAATGGGGTCACAAAGACTTGGACTTGCCTGAAAGAGGAGATGCTGATGATTCAGTCTTTTATATGTCATCATGTTCACATTATCTCAGTAGAAATGAGGCTCTTACTTCCTCACAGAGTTTATACAAGCCAAGTTCTAAGTAGAAGTTTGAAAATCCATTTTTTAAAATGCTAATGCCTTTCTTTTACTGTATTTAAATTTTACTTATTATTTTATGCCTCTAAATAAAAAGCATGAAAGAAAATAATTTTAGTCACTTCTAAAATACAAACATATTCATTGGAATAGAAAGTTTGGATGGAAAACATTTTTATAGCCTTACATAACAAAATCTGCTTCTGTGGTAACAGGTACACATACAGTGCATAGCTTTTTTATCACTCCCATGGATCCATGAGCTTGTTGTTTTGAGTGCCATCCCTCCCAATCCCCCAGGGGAGGTTCACAACTTTTCTATGCTTCAGCCATCCATAGATAATTCTCTATTGACAATGTAATAATGATATCTAATATTTATGTGGTGCTTAAAGTTTTACAAAATGATTTACCTGATCTTTTGAAAAAATATCCCTATACCTTGTACATCATGCAGGCCAGAGGCTTCGGCAAGATTGAGAGCGGGTTACTTGCCTATAGAAATGTTTAAATAAGGTCTGGATCTTTAGGAATTCTTTAGGAAGTTGTAAATATATGGGTTGGGGGTTAGAATACTGTATGATAAGATTACTTCAAGTTGTAAGGTTCTGTGATTCTATAATTCTGATAGTAAGAAATAGAATGGGAAAATAAATGGACCTGAGGGTCAGGAAAGCTGGATTTGAATCTACACTCTGTTTCTTAATAGCCAAGTGATTTGAGGCAAGTGACTTATTCTGTTTGCACCTCAGTTTTTTTCCTCTGCAAAATGGGGACCATGATAGTGACACTATCTACATCAAAAGGTTAATTGAGAGGGGAAAGCACTTTGTCAATCTTCAGAAAAACTATCCAAATATTACTTATTATTATGATTTTATATAGCTGCCTACATGGTATGATTTGAAAGATATCAGTGGATCTGCTGTAAATGCCTTCTCCATGATGCTTGGTATTATATTACTGGAGACACTTTCCTTTGCAATAAAACATGAGAAATCCCATTAAGAAATACTTATATAGCTAGGTGGCACAATGGATAGAGGAACTGGCCTGGAGTCAGGAAGACCTGAGTTCAAATATGACCTCAGACACTTACTAGCTATGTGACCCTGGGGAAGTCACTTAACCCTGTTTGCCTTAATTTCTTCACTGTGAAATGAGCTGGAAAAGGAAATAGCAAACCACTCTAGTATCTTTGCCAAGAAAACCCCAAAATGGGATCATGAAAAGTCAGACATAACTGAAAAATGACTGAACAAAAAAAAACTACGTATTATAAGCCAATGAAAACCTTTTTGACTGGTAGGGTCCTACTCACCCCATATTCTCCAAGGCTAATAAACACATAGACAGGCATTTCTCCCCTTTTGGCCTCTTGCTGGAAGGGCTCTGGCAATTTGTTTTTTCCTATTCCTTTACCCTTCATTCTTCATTCCTTATTTGGAAATTTAAAAAACATCCTCACTTTATTGATTTTTTGATAACAGGGCAATCTCCCATTGGTATTTTACTGACTCTTTGTCTATATTTCTGTATGTTTAATCCCTTAGGGGTTCTGGACCTTCTACTGTGACCAAAGTGTGACTGCCACCCCACCATGTGCTTCTCACTGCAGGCATGGAGTAGGCTCAATGATGCTATCCACATTAACAGCAGCTTTTCTCTCCTCATGACCAGCACATTTGGATAAAAAAAAAAAAACACTAGCCCTATGTGTGCTATTTCTCTTCATCTGAATACCCTTGTAGTATGTATGTATATAATATATATGTGAGCATGTATATGTATACACACACAAAACACATTTTTCTATAAATGGACAAATGTTCAAATACATATATAAATGTGTCTACATAGAGATAAATATTTATATTTACACACATTTATATGTTTATATATATACATTTATGTATAGTTATGTGTGTATACATACACAGACATATCAGCTGGATCTGTGATTCTGTGATTTCATTGCTGTAGGATGTCCCTGAACAGGAAAGTCTCTCTACGAGAGCAGTATTTTCTCTGCAATTTGTGGTCTTTGAGAGTTCCCTGGAACACTGAGGTGTTAAATGATTTACCCAGCTTTTGCACAACCAGCAGCCATCAGAGGCAGGACTTAAACCCAGGTCTTCCTAACTCTGAGTCTGTTGAGCTATTCACTAAGCCACGTTGTATCATATGATAATAACTCATGCTTATATAGCACTGTAGTGATTACAAAGCACTTCTCTCATTTCAATGCCTAAAGTTAAGTTCTGCAAGTATTATTCATTATATAGACAACCAAATAAAGGCTAAAAGTTAAATGATCTGTCTGCATTAGTAAATGTTCGAGCCAGGGGTCAAACTCAAGCATTTTATCTTCAAGATCAGTCATTTATTTTTTTTTTTTGTTTCTGTGCCACACTGCCTCACTCACTAGCAAAAGTTCATTTATCCTATTAATTCACTGAAAAGCAGAGAAGCAGTGTTCTAAGATGTGGAACCATTCAGTTCTTCTATGAATCTGGAAAGGTCTAGAGTAGAAAACAAGGGCAGATATGGGTGAAGAACACTGGAAAGCCAGGACATTAAGGGCAATAATGTACAATGATACTTGGAGTAAGGCAAAGGAAGAGGAAGGATTAAAAGAGTATTGAGACTATGCTATTTACTTTGTGATCTTGTTAGAAAGTCAATTAACCTCTCTCAGTCTCAATCCCCTCAATTGTAAATAAAGTCTTTTATAATCTTATGGAATTATAAAATAAACCCACTATATCTTCATAGAATTCACAACTCTGCCATTGCCCTGATATGCATTTCTAGCCCAGAGTGCCTGGTACTGAGCCATGGAAATTGTTGATTACCATGATATCCAATATAGTAACTAAAATAGCTGAGTAAACCAGCATGAAAAAAACCAAAGGACTCAGAATTGCAAAAGTTGGACGTGAGTACAAGTACTAGCACTTAGTAGCTATGTGACCTTGCAAAAGAAACCAAAGTTCTCTGAGCCTCAGTTGTCTTATCTGTACAATGAAAGAATTCTACTAAATATAACATCAGTTTAATAGATATTCCCACAAAGACAGAATGACTTGGGAGGAAATACCAAGAGCTTTTGATGAAGGTTGACCTTGCCTCCCCAACTTTTCCCACACACAAATATAGCATCAAGTTAACACTGCATGTGTGTGTGTGCACACATACACACATGCACGCACACACACACACACACACACACACAGAGTAAATGGTCAGATAATATAAATAGGCAGTTTTCAAAGAAAAACATCCAAGGTATCAATATCTATATGAAAAATCTCATAATAAATAACAAATTAGCTGGTAATGTGTTCGATGCTCTGTTGATAATCAAAATATTTTCGCTGATAACCTACCGAAATTTAAAGTATTATTCTGGATGTTGTTAACTAAAGTTTTAGTTGGAGAGAAAAGGAAAGACATACACATACATGGTCTGCTAGGTAGCACAGAGTGGTGAAATTGGAGTCAAGAAGAGTTACCTTCAAATCCTGCCTCACACCCTCACTTAACTCTCAGCATCAATCTCCCCTTCTATAAAATGAAAATGATAATAGCACCCAACTCTCAGAGTTTTTGGGAGGCTCAAATGAGATAACATGAGTATGTTGCAAATCTTAAGGCCCTATGTAAATACTAGCTATTATATCATTATTTATTATGATGAAACAAATACTGCATGCCTATGCAAATACCTTCTAGTTGCAGTCGAAGTAACTCCTAGATAGAGAAGACAATAAGCCCAAAACAAGCCACAAAGTTACAGTTTTCTCACCCTATACTGTTACCTTCACATCTCCCATCACCAGAGAAGAGAAGCAAATGCTTTCTTTCATGTTAGACCTTAGAGGGTATTTATTTTAAATCTCTCCTTTTACACACTTACAAACTGAGACCCATATCAGTGAAGTGCCTTGCCAAAGGTGACATAGCTCCTAATCAGTGAACACAGGGCATTGGCATTTAATAAGTATTTGATGAACTGAATTGATAAAGGGTCTCCTAATTCATTGTCTTCCATTATTCCATATGGCCTCCTTTCTGTGATTTACTGTAAATGTGGTATATAATTTACATCTTAGCAATTTTTCTCTTAGTATGTAATATTTGATCTTTTAACCTTCACAAATACAGCTTTTTCTTTTCTCTGGTTAAAAGAATAGATGCTTATTTATTCCATTCCTCAAAGGGCAGGCTCTAAACTCACATAAAGAAAAACACCTAAATTGAAATACCTATAAAGAAGAGGCTGAGAAAGAAGGGAAGAGGAGAATGTGGAGTATCGACACGTGAGAACAAGACAATTAAGACAGATGACTAGATATCAAATGGGGCAATACGCACTCGTGCTTTTTGTAGGAGGTACATCAGGCCTTGAGTGATACTATCTTTAGGTCACAAGAGAGTGAAGGGGACATGATCAATCATGCGAGAGGCCTCCACTGGAGTCAGTTCCTAGGTGATGCCAGGACACTCTTCCCCCTTTCAGTATCTTTTAGGCTAACACATTAGAAATCCTTTTACAAGTGACCCCAAGTAGGCAAAGGTGGGGTGTCTCCCACACCACAGGACCACTCCAGGAAATGAAAGAGGATTAGGTGTTTTATAAGAAGGGACAAGAGTATCTGATTAAAATTTGCGTATCTCATGTCACAGGTTGGCAAACAACTAGGAACCTGGTGATTCATTTTTTTGGATGCATTAATTCTGTATTCCCAAAAACATTCCACTATCATGTCACTCACAATACCAGTGTAACCCAAAAAATATTTGCAAAAAAGAATAGTAACAGGTAGGGGGAATGCAATGTGACTACTTTCTTGTTTCATGCTAACTGTGATATAATGAATTTTTTTATTTTAAAAATTATTGAAGGGCAGCTCGGTGGCACAGTGGATAGAGCAGCAGCCCTGAAGTCAGGAGGACCTGAGTTCAAATCCAGCTTCAGACCAAACACATGATACTTACTAGTTGTATGACCCTGTGCAAGTCACTTAACCCCAATTGCCCCACTAAAAAGCAAAAACAAAAACAAAAAAAATTATTGAAATCTTGTGGTTTTTCTATCAGCAACATTTCCCAATATATTCTTCTCTCTATCCCCCTCCCAACATGCTGTCCCTTGTAACAAAGAATAAGAAAGAGAAGTAGAGGTCAACAAAAGTAACCAATATATCAAAATATTCTGACATTATACATAGTGTTCCACACCACCAGCGCCCTCATTTCTGCAAAGGAGTTGTGAAGGTGCATTCTCATGTCTACTTTGGGGAGAAATATGATCATTATAATGTTATGGTATTTATTTCAGTTTTGTTGTTGTTTTTTCTATTTATATTGTTGACTTCATTATGTATATCGTTTCCTGGTTCTGCTTAATTCTTTGCTTCAGTTCATATGTTTTCCCATGTGTCTCTGTGTTAATCATATTATTTCTAAAAGCATGATAATATGCTACTACATTCACACCACAATTTGTTTAGACATTTCCCAATAGATAGGTATCTGATTTTTTCTAACTCTTTGCTACCACAAAAAGTGTTACTATAAATATTTGGTATATACAAGGGTTTTCTTTCTTTCATTTTGTCTTGAAATGTTTGAATAGCAGTGAGGTCTCTGGATCAAAGTTGCTTCCTTTGAGTAATTCCAAATTGCCTTCCAGCATGGTTCCATTAATTCACAACCCCATGAATAATGATTAGTGTGCCTATCTTCTCAAATTTTTGTGGCATTGTATGGATATCAATAAGACAGGTGGACATGGGCTATTTCTCATTCTTACTGTGTTCTTCACATCCATTTGTCTAGGTGCACCCGGTGACATCCTTTAGAATGCCACCACATAACTTCTCATCTGTAATATGTCATAGCCAGTGTGCCTTACCCTATCCCTCTCTGTTGCCCTTTAGGTAATTCTCTAGTTTAATTTCATGAATCACAGCTATACAACATAAACAGAAACAAAAGCAAATACACAGACAATGTCTTATTTTTTAGCTTGTATACTTTATCTTCTTTGATCCTCACAACACCCTGTGAGATAGGTTCTACTATTACTATGCCCATTTTATAAAAGAGGAAACTGAGGAAGAAAGTTAAGGAACTTGTCCAGGGTCATACATCCTGCCCTGCTCATTTAGTAGTTTCACAACCATGAACAAATTACTTAAGCTCTCTTAGTCTCAGGCTCCTCATCTTACAAAGTAATACCTAGAGTTCGTAGGTTTATTGAGGATCAAATAAAATATTATACATAATGTACTTTGAAAATTTAAAACACCACTTAAATATCAATTATCATATCACTCACCATAAGAGTCCAGGATTCTTTATCTGCTTTTGTTACCAAAACCAGCAGACAAGGAGCTAATCAACTCATTTATCTTTATGCAGAAGAGACTTAATGTGTTGACCTTCACAGCTGTATCCTCAATTAAATGGAGAATAAAGCTTTGTCAAAGTAATGTATTTCTAATGGATATAAGGCATAGGGGAGCAAGTTGAAGTAGATGTTTTGAGAAGAGATAGGACTATTCCCAGAGTCTTTGAAATTAAACCACATAGACAGATAAATACTTTTATGTGCATGGACACTGATGCTACACAAATGACATCATCTTTTCAACTTTAGGAATTCCCAGTGTGGCTATTTCCTACACCAATATAGATCATAAAGCTTCTATGACTTAGTGAATAAATACTATAGAATTGCCTGGGGCACTCAGAGGTTGAATTGCACAGGGTCACTCAACTATTAAGTGTCACAGGTGAGATTAAAACTCAAGTCTTGCTGGCTCTGAATGTGTGTCCCACTATGCAACACTGACTCAGTTTTTCACCAGAGAAACATTGGTGTTAAAGATATGGATCTTTATTTCAAAGGAGAGCTTGGGAATAAATAAATGAACTGCAAATAAATAAAGCAGTCCAACTCACACTCCTCCTCTTTTTCACTTTTGGGCCTTAGAAGACAATAGGGTATGTATGTATGTATGTATATATGTATGTATATGTGTGTGCTTTATTCCATTCTATGATTTCTGCTCCTGCCAAAAAATAGAGAGAAGACCATCGTGATCCCAGATGATGAGACAGTCCCAAATAGGATCATCAGATTGATGAAGCCTTTACTTCTGGTTGTTATTCTTATCATTTAGGAATGTTGTCCTGAAAGGACAGGAAAGTTTTAGACAATAGAACCAATGAGGAGTAGACTTTCTGGTCCCTACACACGTTGACATAAATGTTGGTTTAATGAAAATGTGAGATTGCCAACACTAACTTCATGCATGCACATGATTTACCATGACAGTCAGTAGTTCTCCAGAGTTCCAAGAAAGAGTAATAACTTGTTTATCCCTAAATGTTTAATCTTTCTCATTCTGCTATATTGATTTTAAAAGCTTATTTTTAAAAGTGAAATCAGGAAGGGATGGATGGGGAAAATACATTCTGAAAAACAAAAGCTAAAAACAATCATTAGTTATAGTGGCTCCCTAGTATTAAAGTCAAAACTCAAAATGCATACATTTCCTAAGTAATGGGTTTTCAATGCCTTTCTCATTAGTGGATTCCAGGATTCATGAGCAAGGGTGACTTTTCTGTATATTGGGAGCCTGAAAAACAATTACAATTACAGAGAGATTGAAAATCCTTCACCAACTGTAGCTTCTACTGGGTAAAAAAGATCCAAGCCAGATTGGTTAATTGAAACTCAAAAGAAATACACTCTACTGAAGTGGTTCTTCTTGAATCATGACACATCTTTGGCATGTTGTGGAATAGTAAATCAGATGCCTTCAGTTCTGTGTTCCCTGGTCCTGAGCTGGCCTCCTGTAGTCTCTTTAAGCATAAAATATCTCCAAGTGTTGATATAATCTGTGGTTCCAAAAACCCATAAAAAACACTTTCTTTTTAAATTTAGCTTTCATGGCAAAACTTTCTCACATTTATTGGGACATAGAAATTTAGTTATGGTTAACCTTCAGAGTTTCATATCCCTTGAGCCATACCCAAGAATTCAAATCAGGGCAACATTTTCAAAGAGGTTACCCTTCCTCATCCCTTTCTAGATCCTCTTTATTTATTGTTCTTGTCTTCTGCCATTGGAATATAAACTCTTTGAAAGTAAGGATTGTCTTACTTGCTTTCATTTGTAACTCCTGTGCTTAGCACAGTGCCTGGCCCATGGTACATACTAAATAAATGTTTTATCTAGCTCAGATGAAAATGTTAATTAGTATAAAAGAATCTACTGAAAATATTGGACACTAGTCTGAGATGGACAATTAGTTGTTTCTGCGGTATCTGAGGAGAGGAGAGGAGACAAAGCAATGGTGTCTAGTAGGACAAGCATTGGACTGTGTATAAGCTGGAAGTGTTTCATTCTAATCTCAATTCTAACAGTCATGTAGGCTTTCTGGGCTTTGGTTTTCTCTCCTATAAAATGATGGACTTAACTAGATGAATCCGAAAGGTGCCTTCCATCTTGAACATTGCATAATTTTGATTTTCAAAAGAAGAGTAAAAATATAGCTGAACACAAGTGGTATGGCCTATTAGAGAAATTGCCAGAAGTCAGAAAATCCATTGTGTTCTACTAGAGAAACTGCTTGAAGTCAGAAAATCTAGGTCCTGATTCTTGCCTCATCACTACCTGGCATAGCTTCTATGCACTTCAGTTACTCCTTCTGTAAACCTGTCCTATCAACCTAAAAATAATGTTGCTGAGTCTTCCACAAATGTGATGTTTATGAAACTAATTATAATAAAATAGCTCACACATAAAAACCTAACTTGTATCACTACTCCAAGAATCTATGATCAATAACACTTCCTAAATCTTAATCACCCATACTTCTACCCAGGGCCATTCCAATGTGGTTCACCCATCATCTAACTATTGGATTATGTTCTCTGAAACTAACTTTTCTACCAACTCCTCATTTTCATGGAAATCTGATTCTCCCTTGAAAACAACAAAAGTCTTGTAACCCTCCACTCCTCCCAGATGGCAGGGTCTTGAAAAGTTGAGCATATATATACATAGTTTTTTTAGGCAAGGGGCTAAGCGATTCACCAAGAGTCACACGGCTTGTAAATGTCTGAGGCTAGATTTGAATTCAGGTCCTCCTGACTCCAGGGATGGTACTCTAGCCATTGTACCACCTAATTTCTTAATCCTAACTCCTACATCACCAGTTGTCTTGACTTTTGTCTTGCCACTGGACTTTGATGACTTTGGAGGAGAGAGTGAGGTTCATGACTTTGTGCAACTCTGCCTCACTTAAATCCAATTCATGCACAAGTGAAGACATCACTCTGTGATGTCCTCAGTCCTCTTCAAAAATGAAGAATGAATAACAACAATTCCTACATAAGGATCATTCCTTTATACTCATCTTTCTGTGATGTTTCCTCTTTCGAGATCAATTTAATCCACTTACAGTACCCTCTTCTAAATTTATTGCTGTATCCAGTGATATCCATGTGATTCATCTAGTTTTTTCCAATGACTTCAACATTTGATTTTTTGGCATTCTTTTCTACCTTATCCCCTGTCATTTTATTTCAGGATTTTTTTATTAAAAATAATGATAACTAACATTTATATAGTACTGTAAGGTTTCAAAAGTATTTTATATATAATATTTCATTTGATTCTCAAAGCAACTCTGAGATGTAGGTAATATTACTATCGTTATTGTATGGCTGAGGAAATCAGGACTGAGAGATGTTAACTGATTTGCTCAAGGTCATAAAGTAATATGACTAATAAAATAAATAAAAACCTGAGACAA
>NW_020945437.1:4776209-4799392 GCF_900497805.2 Vombatus ursinus | reverse complement strand
AGAAACACAAGCTACAGGCTATAATTGGCCTGCTGGCTACCCCAAAGGCAATAAGGTCCTTAACAAAGGCAGGGATTGTGTAAGGTGAAAGGAGACACATGTGTGAGATACAGAAGAATTGATAAGATTCAACAGCTAATTAAATAAAGAGGGGTAAGGCAAAAAGTCAATAACTCTACACACTCTTTTACCCAGGTATAGCAATACAAGGCATATAGCTTCAAAAAAGATCAAAGAGACAAAGGACTCAAACACCAAAGAATGTTGATGACAGTATTTTTCATTTGAGCAAAGAACTGGAAACAAAGTGGATTCCACCCATTGGTAAATGGCTAGGCAAATTTTGTTATATGAACCTAAGGGAATATTATCAAGCCATAAGGCATAATTAATGACAAATTCAAAAAATCTGGAGAAAATTATATGAACTGGTACAGACCAATATGAAATGAGCAGAATTAATTATAAAAGACATATGAAGAAAGACACTCTCTGCATCCAGAGAAAGAACTGATAAATAGAAGTACGTATAGAATAATTTTATACATACGTACACGCGCACACACACACACATTTATTTGTGTCTAATGGTAGCCATCTCTAGGGTGGGGGTGGGGGAGGGAAGAAAAAAAGAAATTTACATGATAACTTTTGTTGTATATTTGAAAGGAATAGCAAGTTGTGCATAGTAGATTTGCAGTTTCATGTATAATTATCTTTTTTATTGTACTATGTTATGGAAATGCTTATTTTATTACATAAATTAAAAATAAAATTTTAGAAAAAGAAATGAGGATAATTGAGAGAATAACTTATATGGTGACCACAACAATGTGAAGGAAAACAATTTGTGGAATTCTGATTGAGAAAGTGACTGATCATTTATGATGAATCATGTAACCCATCACTTTACAGAGAGGTGGTGAAGTAGAGATGTAGAATGAGACATACCTGTTTACAAATGGCCAATATATTGACTTGTTTTGCTTAACTACGCTTATTTGTTAAAAAGGACATTTCTTTGGATGGAAGGGGGTAAACAGGTAGATTTTTTTAAAGGACAGAGCATTAACAAAATGTTAAAAATACATAGAAAAAAACAAAATAAAAATAATGACAAACATCCTTCAGAAAATTAAATAACAAAACTGGCTAGAAATCTTGAAATTAGAAGGAAATATATAGTTCAGTAGAATCTGCAGAATGCCATCAGGTAGGAAGATCAAGTTTAAGTCACCAAGAACCATAATTGACTAACTTGCATTGCTTTAACATTAAAGAAAGAATTTTGCAAACAGCCAGCAGGAGACCCTTTACATATCAAGGAAAAAATTCTGAATTGTCCAAGACTGCTTGTCAACCACAATGCATTTAATAAAATTTTAGAATATAATATTGCAAAAAAAAAACCACAAAAGCATGATTTATGCCCTTACAATATCTTTCAACACTAAATCCAACCATAAATGAAAATGAAAGATTTTCAGCAGGAAGAAGATATTGAATCATTCCTACTAAATAAACCTAAATAAATCATTCTTACTAAATAAAAAGAAGGAACAGGACATCTGACATGTAGATTCATTCAACATTAAAAAAAAACCTTAAGAAAGGTAAGCAAATCCATAAAGGATGAAAAGGTCAAGTTCATAAATCAGTGTTCACATACCTCATGGAGGAGACAAAGTTATTGTGTTTCAGAAGGCTCAGCTTTTCTGGTGGTCATTAAAAGAATAAAAAAATAACATTTATGAGTAAAGTTCATGAGGGCAGGATCTGAAAATATTATAAAAGGAGTGGAAGAACATAGTAATGAATGGGATGAAAGAAGATATTGATATTAACCTGCACTTGAGAGTTAGTGTATCTCAGAAACTCTGTGTTCTAGCCCCCTCATTTTCTAAGGAGAGGGAAACTGATGACCTTAGGTATAAATTGTCTCTAATGCAAGTAGTGAATGGCACAGCCTGGATTTTACTTGTGTCTTCTAATTTCAGTTTCAAGATTATTTCCACTGGATCAAACACATATTTTCTTAAATAATATTTCAGGGAATGGGGCTCTACAAATGAAAAATCTTTCTAATAAAGAGTAGCAGGGAAGGTGGATCTGGACCTACACTCTTGAATTACTGTTTCATGAACAGGGTGTCATATTGTTTGAATGAATGCTCTCCAAACAAAGAGATGGCATAAATGGGGACAGAAGAAAAAATTTTCAACGATATTGTTTTCTGATCCAGGCAAAAGAAGTGTGTGTACGTGTGTGTGTGTGTGTGTGTGTGTGTTGAGGGAGGTGTCTGTGCACATGTGTGCATGTGCATGTTAGAAACAATTGAGACAGAAAGGGCCACAGAGACAGAGATAAGGAGACAGAGAAAAGAAAGGAGCAAAAGGGAAAGGGAAAGGAAGCAGAGTGGAGGGAAGAAGAAAGGGAAAGCACAACAGGAGGGGAGGAGAAGAGAAGAGAACTAGGGAGGGGAGATGAAAGAAAGAGTAGAAGAGGGAGGAGAAGAGGAAGGAAAGGACAAGAGATAGGAGAAGGAGGAAGGAGGAGGGGGGAAGAAATGAAAAAACGGGTGATAGGGAAGGAAAGGAGAGAAGTAGAATCAAGGAATCTAGACTTTGCAAAATGGGCTGAGGAAATTTCTGTGTGAAGAGACTGGGATCAGATTAAGGAAAGCAAACAAACCACAGGGGCATATTGGTGATTTAAAGGTTTTTTAAAAAAATCATGTAACACAATTTGATTCTAAGAAAGACAAATTTAATAAACACATCCATGAATGCTAGTGGCCTAAATTTATTCATAAAATTGAAGTAACAATGGATTTTTTTAAATCACAAATTTTTGCATACAAGTTGTTGAGTCATTTTTCAGTTGTGTCCTACACTTCATAACCCCATTTGAGGTTTTCTTGATGAAGATACTGGAGTGGTTTGCCATTTACTTCTCCAGCTCATTTTACAGATGAGGAAACTGAGGCAAACAAGGTTAAGTGACTTGCCCAAGGTCACACAGCTATTACATTTTTGAGGTCATATTTGAACTCATGAAGATGAGCTTTCCTCACTCCAGGCCTAGCAATCTACGCACCAGATACCCAGGGGAATGGGAAGGAGATACCTTGTTCAAAGAAAGCCTTGAGGGGGAAGCATATTGCTCCAAATAAAAGTGCTTTTATAGTCAAGAAACAAAAAGGACAATGGTATCTTGAATTCTCTACACGTTTTTAACAATCATGTGATTATAAATTTAAAATAAAATAAATTTTTAAAAAACTGGTTCACTATGAAATATTGTTTGTGAAAGCACTTCTGTTCTTCATCAATACACTAATCAATGGATGCCCTCTATATCAAAGCATATTATTCTATATAGATAGAAGAGTAAGAATATAGTTGATTGGAATTGATGTTTTCTTGGCCATCTCTTTTTGGTATTAGTAAAAATTGAGGCTTTTTTTCTTACATTTTGTTATCTTATCCTCTTGAAGATGCCTGGTAAACTGATTCCTCAATACCCCCATAATTTTATTGATTCCAACACAGATCTTTGTGCATGCTTGGTTTAAACCAGCTGCATTTCCCTTCTTTACTCTTTTTAGTAGCATTTCTACACCCTCTATAATGTTTCTGGGACTATGATATTAAAGTGTGATGTTTAAACATTCCTTAAGGACAAAAAGTTAGCTATAAAAACCTTTGTAGATCTTTTCAATCTTTTGTCTATTTTTGTCCTTCTTCTAGCTTCATCCTTAAATCCCCTTGGAATTACTTTGCTTCATCGGGTTTTTCACCAAGTTTCTTTTAAATTGAGTTTCCTCTTTACTGCTTCTCTCTGTTTCATGAAGTATCACTTCTCATAATCACTGTTATATACTCTTCTATAATTTCATATTTCTAAATTGATGTTATCTTCTGCTTCCACACCTCTCCAAATGTCAAGTAAGTCAATTCTTTGCTATTTTTCCTTTTAATATTTTTTTAATTTTGAACTTAAACACCAAAACAATGGGCACCTCCATATACACAGCAGAACACATGGAAAAAGCATATTTTTCAAACATTATTTTCCTTTGCTGATTTTTTGCTAGGCAATGGTGTTAAGTGACTTGTCCAGGGTCACACAGCTAGTAAGTGTCGAGTCTGAATCCGGATTTGAACTCAGGTCCTCCTGACCCTAGAGCTAGTGCTTTATCCACTGCACCACCTAGCTGCCCCTCAAACATTACTTTCAAAACTACTTTGTTTGTTTATACTTCATTTTGAATTTCCTCCTCTTCTGTATTATCTTTAATATTGATGGGTTTTTTATTTATTTTTAGGCAATTGGGGTAAAGTGACTTGCCCAGGGTCACACAGCTCATAAGTGTCAAGTGTTTGGGCTGAGGTCACATTTGAACTCAGGTCCTCCTGACTTCAGGGCCAGTGCTCTATCCACTGTGCCACCTAGCTGCCCCATTGATGTTTTATTTTTACTTCACCTAAAATTTCCCCTATATATCTTCCCTTTCTCCTCCCAGAGAGCTATTCCACTTTTTTCCTCTTTTTCTTTTATTTACCTGTTCTGCATTCTTATTACTATTTACTGTTTACTAAACTGCAAGTACAACTCACATAGTCAAAGATTCCTTTTCTAAGCAGAAGAAATATTGTATTAAATTGATTTTCTTGTAATCTTTTTTGCTTGTATGGTAAGAATTAATAGTTTTCTTTGAAGAATAATTGCTTATAGACTTGTAAATCTTGTGAAAAGGTTAATAAGTGTTTTTATGCAAAAACGTTTTTCTCAACATTTCCTCCAACTCTAATAGTAGTTTTGTTAAAGATGTTCTTGGGTATTTATTAGTATCCAAGCTAATCAGACTGACAATCCTATGATAACTAGCACTTTGTAAGGATTCCTAGGATTCCAGTTATTAGGATGTGGGCAAATTGATGTTTCACTGATCCTATTTTGTGCTCATCTGGAAGCCAGACTCTAAATGGGCAGACAAGTATTGTCACTAAGAAACAATTAAGTACAGTACAGAATAATAGATCCCCTCTTACTATACCAGCTTGCTAGATGTTCTAAGAATAAGGAGTATATTTATTTCTATTTTGTATTCAGCACTGAGCACTTGGATTCTAGCTACATTTTTTTAAAAAATCAATCAAGGTTCCTCTGCTACTCTTGTGGGAGACCTTTAATGTGACGATTGTGAGTGGCATGTGTTTTCTTTAAGTTACAGGAGATGGAACTCCTGGAAGGAGGATATTAATGTCAAACCCACTAGCTCTCAGCATCAAACACTATGAGCTTTCACAATTTTAAGGCAAATGAGATTAATGGTAGGCACACTTAGAGATGCATCCCACTCCAATTTATTTCTGGGAGAGAATATGAAGATCACCTTAAATATAATGTAAAGAATACTAATAAATCTTTCAAGCAGTCCCAAAAAATGGATGCTTCCTGATTCAGAGACAATGTGATCCAGTAGGAAACAAGCTTTGAAACATGAGTTCTGCTTTAGATATGTTGAGTTTGAAATGTCTATAGGACATCCACTTCAAGATGTCTAAAAGGCAATTGGTAATTTAGGACTAGAGGTAGGAGAAAAATTAGGGCTGCATAAACACATCGGGTAATCACCTAAGACAAGAAAACTGAATCATGGGAACTGATAAATAACCAAGTGAAATAGGATAGAGGGGAAAAAAGACTCCTCACTCTCATTATCTCTTGTATCCAATTTCTTGTTGTCTTTTCATTTCTACCTTCATAGCATCTCTAGTTTATGTCCCCTTCTTTTCACTTACATAAGCACCACCCTAGTGTAGACCCTAATCATCTCTCACCTGGACTATTACACTAGTAAACTAACTGGTCTCTGTGTTTCAATTCTCTCCTCAGGCTAATCCATCCTCTACTCAGCTGAAAAAGATTTCCATAAAGCATTGGCCTGACCATATCATTCCACTACAGAACAAACTCCATTAACTCCATCCCCCATTACCCCATTACCTCCATGATCAAATATAAATTCCTGTGTTTGGCATTCAAGGCTCTTTAAAATCTGGCATCTTTCTACCTTTCCAGGCTTCTTATACTTTACTTTCTTACATAGTCTAAAACCCAACTACACTGGCCTTCTTGAGGTTACTCACATTTAACATTGCTTCTCCAGAGTCTATGCATTTTGCATTGTCTGTCCCCCAAGTTTGGAATGCTCTCCTTCCTTACTTCCCTTCCACTATCTTCCCTTCAAGACTGAGTTGAACTGATGCTCAGTGAAGTGAGCAGAACCAGGAGAACATTGTACATAGTAACAGTCATGTTGTGTGAGGACTAACTTTGATAGACTTAACTTTTCTCAGCAATGCAAGTATCTAAGACATCTCCAAATGTCTCATGATGGAAAATCTTATCCACATCCAGAGAAAGAACTATGGAGTTTGAATGCCCATTGAAGCATACTATTTGCTCTTTTTTTTTTTCTTCTGTTTTGTTTTGTTTCCTCTTTCTTGTGGTTCCTCCTATTGGTTCTAATTCTTCTTTACAACATGATTAATGTGAAAATGTGTTTAATAGGAATGTATATGTAGGCCTATATCAGATTGCAAGCCGTCTTGGGGAAGGAGGTACAGAGGGAGGGGGAGAAAATTTAAAACTCAAAAGTTTATGGAAGTGATTGTTGAAAACTAAAAATAAATTAATTAATTAAAAAATTAAAATTAAAAAAAAAAACTGAGTTGAAATCTCTCCTTCTGCAGGAGGCCTTTCCCATCCTCCTCACCCCAATCTCTTCCCTTTAAAATTAACTTCCATTTACAAAGTAATAGCTTGTACTTAGTTATTTTTTTATGTTGTTTTCATTAGAATGTGGTCTCCTTGAGAACAAGGACCATCTTTTTATGTTTTTATCACGTATCCCCAGTGCTTAGCAGAGTGCCTGATGGCTTGATGGGTAAATAGGAAAGATGCTAAAGAAGATCACATATTCCAGAATCAATTCACAGAGTAAGAGTGATAAACAAAGGGAAATGGTGGTTCAAATGTTGGGTGGTAAGTTTAGCACCATAGACTCCTAGTCTTGTTTACATGAGACTCATGACTTGAATAGAAAATAGAAGAGTTTACTTTATTCAAAATTAACAAATTAGAAGCAATAGAGCAGTAGGCATTATTTTGTGGAAAACCATGAATCTTATGGAAGAAGCATGGTAGAGCTAAGAGCTGATCAAGCATTTTGGAAAAATAATTTAGAATTACAATTTTTAAAGTCACTGAGCTATATATACATATCCTTTAACCCAGTAATTCTTATACTGGGTTTAATCCTTGAAGGGATCGGAGGTACAGGGAAAGACCTCATATATGCAAAAAAAATATTATAGTAGCACTTTTTGTATTAGCAAGAACTGGAAAAGTTCCCATTAATTGAAAAGGGGAAAACTGAAGGGAAATGGAAATTGATAGTCATATAACAAATTAAAGAGCATCAATACAAGTTTTTTTCCACTAAGAGTCACAACAGAAAACATTTGGTAAGGGTCAAAAGTGAGATAATGTTGAAACTATCTCTAAAATGCCATCCCAGTTGCCCTGTGGATCTGTTATGGGATTTCAAGTATCCTCACATTTCTTGGAGGTTTCTCTATTAAAAGCAGAACTGCTATCGATAAATTAATCAAAAGCATTTATTAATCACCTATTATGTGACGGGCACTGTACTAGCTGCTAAAGCTACAACAAAAGATAAAAATAGTCCCAGGCCCCAAGAAGCTCGTCTTCTTGACTTGCATTACGTAATGAATTCACCATTTAAAATGTAGAAGTAATGTGGGTTATTGATACTGACCAGTGAAGAAGCCCTTGTTTGTAAAGTAGAAATGTTGAGAACCTTGAAAGACATTAGTGGAGCAGAATTTAAAGAAAGAATAGATGACATCCCATTGCCTGAGATAAGAGGTTTTTAAGAATTAAATTCTAGTGACCTAATGACAACTGATTTTTATTAGTATATGAAGATGTCAAATTTATCAAAGGCAGCCTGTCATAGTAGATGGAATCCTAAACTTGGAGTCAAAAAGATTACAGTTCAAACCCCACTGCTCATATGAACCTTCCAAAGTCACTTTACTTCTTTGAGAGTCAGTTTCCTTATCCTTAAATGGGGGCTTATAAATAAGCACCTACCTTATACAGTTGCTTTGAGGATCAGACAAGCTACTAGGTATTTGTGTTTAACTCCTCTTATAAACATATATACATAATTTATGTAAATGTGTTTTATTTATATCTATGTATATTATCTGACCTACATTTAATTTATATCAATATGTATGTATAATCTATGTAAGTATATTTAATTAAATTCTATCCATGGAAAAAAATGTTTTTCAATAGTACTGATTTGCATTCTGTTGGGTTGACCTATAATCTTCATGCTCCTGAAACCTGAAAACCAAACTGTTTTACTTACAACATAATTTATGATGATTTTTTTAAAAGTTAAGTAAAGTAAGCAACTTTCTTATTTTCCTCATTTTGACACTTTCCCCAAACTTCACATCCCCAAAAAGTGTTAAAGAGGTATTCCATTGTATTTATTTTTATTTCTATAGCTCCTAAGATTCCACACTCTTATGCAGATTCATAGACTGTTAGAGCTGGAAGGACATTAAAAGTCTGCTGGTAATTTTTAGTGATGTCATTTAGAGATGTTCCTGTGTTCCAGAGCAGTGAAATAACTGGTCCATGGTCAGAACAATAGGAAGATACTAACAGAGATAGGTTTAGTACATAGGTTTCCTGATTCCCATTCCTGCATTTTTGCCACAATTCCGAGTTTATATATGAATAACCAAACTTGACGTTGGCCATTATAGATTGTGATCATAGTCTCAGATACACTTTTTAGCTTGTGTTGAACAGATCCTAGGTTGGCACTAGATCATTTCCCTCCCTTTCTGTTCAAGAAATTCTGAAGTAAACAACTCATCATCAACTTCCCTGTAATTCCCCTTCCGAAACACTATAATTTCTAGGGAAAGAATTATAAAATGATCATATATATATATATATATATATATATATATATATTGTTTGGAGAGGATATTGGACTAGAACTGGGATTTAATTTGTTGTTGTTCATCCTTCATCCTCGCAAACCAATGACATTATGGAGTGATGCCTTGATGGGCTTGAGGACTGGACTTAAGCGTCTTCAGCACCACTCTCTTCCAGAGTCATAGAAGTGCAGTGGCAAGACAAAAGTCAGGATGGCCCTAGATGCAGTAGATGACCTTGACATCTTCAATATCTGACCAAGCTCTAAGCACTGCCCAGAGCCTGCTTCAGCCATCCTCATGGCCCTTGGAACAAATTGTCTAACAATTGTAAAATAGGGAGTTCTTCACCAATAAGGAAACTTCCAGGTCAGCCCTTGCTCTACAATTAATAACCTCAGAAAATTGCCTGTGGCCCAAATAGATTAAGTTAACTGCCCAGGATCATGTGTTAGAGAAGGGCCTTCCAAAAGCTATAGAGCACTTGTCAGGTATAACATAGTAGAGATGCCTTTGCTATATAGGTTGGACAGGATGGCCATTGAGTTACCTTCCAACTCTCAATTTTGGTGATTCTGTGATTCCTGACTCCTGTCACCAGTTCTGATTCAGTACATAATGCTGCCTCTAATTTAAGTAATTCAACAGGTCAAAAAGTGTTGCTTTATATTCCTTATTTTTCACTTAGCCATTAAAAATTAGCAGACCCTTACCAGGTATAATGTCTTCTATGTCACGGACCCCTATGGCAGTCTGATGAAGCCTATGGATCCCTTCTCAGAAAAATGTTTTTAAATGAATAAAATAAAATTCATGGGATCACAAAGGAAATCAATTATAGTGAAAGACAGTTAAAATATTTTCAAAAACAAGTTCACAGACTCCAGGTTAAGAACCCCTGATCTAGAGCAACCTTATAAAGAATCATCTGCTGAGAACTGTTTCCTATTTTCTGTTTCCTAATAGGTTTCCCATTAAGAAGCGAGAGAAACATTAATGATTTTTGTCCATTTTTAAGTCTGTGAGGGTCAGGTGAAAGGCACTAACTGTTGAGTTATTCATTAAAAAGGAAAACATGCTTCTTCAGCAAAGTGCATGCTTGTCACCAGAATGAGCCAATGATTTAAGAAAATCTCTCCTGTCTACCCTCACTTTCTCCCCCACCCCCACCCCCACCCCCATCAGTGTTTACATTGATGATGGTCAATGTATGTGCCTTCCAGTTTCCTCTCAGGCAACTGTGTGAAATGATCCACTCAGGTCATTTCTTGCTGCGAAATTGCCCTCCTCAGGATAACATTATGACAGCCATCTGAGCCCCATGTGCTGATCATGGTCAGTCAACCTTTACTGTTCATTTTGTATACACAGGTCTCAGTAGAAGGGAATACAAAAAATAGAAAAAGAAAAAGAAAACAGAATGAGAGCTTGCATTAATCTAGTTCTTTATGTCCAACACTACATTTCATCCTCCTATCAGCACTATTTAGAAGGTAGGGCAGTATTTTGATCCACATTATACAGATGCAGAAGCAAGCTCAGAAAGATTAAATGAATGAGTCCACACTCATGGGATCATAGATTTGGAGTTGGATGAAACCTTAGAAATCATCCAGTTCAATTCCCTCATTTTACAGATAACCTTAGAAAGGTTACATGCTTTACTCCAAGGTCATATGGATAGCAAGTGGCAGAGTAAGGAAGAGAACCCAGATCACAGAAGATCACAGAATTTCAGAGTGCTTATTTCAGAGTTTTTGTTGTTTTTTTAATTTTTTAAATGTGTGTTCAGTTCATTAATCCTTATCTTTTCTATTTTGCTATTGTCTATTTTTAGGGATATATTTTTTACTCAGAACAGCTTTAGCTGTAAACCAGAAATGTTGATACATTGTTTTATCATTATTGTTGTGTTTAACACGATTCTTAATTGTCTATGATTTTTCTTTGGCCCATTCATTATTTAAGATTTCGTTGTTAAGTCTCCATTTGGTTCTTTGTGTTTCCTAAACTGATAGCTATTTTTATTACATTATGGTCCATAAAGCATGAGTTTACTATTTCTGTCTTTTTATATTTTTTAAAATATTTCTATATCCTACTACTAATCAATTTTTATAAAAGGTTCATTTGGTACTAAGAAATACATATGTTCTTTAGCAGTATCATTTAAAAGACTCTAAAAATCTTTTAGCTCTAGTTTCACCATCAATTTGTTCAATTATAAAATTTATATTTTATCTTTCTGTTAGATCTGTCAAAGACTGAGAGAAAGGGATATTAAAGTGTCCTGCTATTATTTCATTACTCTTTATGTCTTCTTGTAATTTGGCTAATTTTTTTCTTTATGAATTTGGATGCTGAGGCATTTGTAGCCTATACTATACACTATATATATATATATATATATATATATATTCCTTGCTCTTCATATATCAGTCTTCATATCTAAACAGTGTATCCATTTTTACTTTATCTTGGTATAGGGTGTAAGGTGCTGGTCTATGCCCAGTTTCTGCCAAATATTTTTCCAGTTTTCCCAGCAGTTTTTGTTAAATAGTGATTTCTTACCCCAGAAGCTGGAGTCTTTGGATTTATCAAATAGTAGATTAGTATAGTCATGGACTGTTGTGTCTTGCATACCTACCCTATTCCACTGATCCACCACTCTCTTTCTTAGCCAGTACCAATTAGTTTTGATGGTTGCTGCTTTATAACACAATTTAAGATCTGGTACAGCAAGCCTACCTTCCTCAAGGATGAAATATTACAAGCAACAAGAAAAAAAAAACAATTTAAATATGGTGGTGCCACAATTAGAATCACACAAGACCTAACAGTGGCAACAACACTAAAAGACCATAGATCTTGCAAAACTATATATCAAAAACAAAAGAACTGGGGTTCTGGCTAAAAATATCATGCCCAGAAAAGCTAAGCAAATTCCTGAATGATAAAAGAGGATATTTAATGAATTGTCAGACTTTCAGGATTTTGTTAAAAAAGGAAAAAAAAACCCGAACTTAATAGATCTGACATACAAGAGCCAAGAGAAATATAAAATACATACCAAAGACTAATTACAAGGGACTCAATAAGGACAGACTGTTTACCTTTTCTGTATATAAAATGCAGAACATACGTCTAAGATTGTTATGTTATTACTAATTGGGTAGTTCATAAGAAAGAATGGGGTAGACCTGAGTATGATATGATTTTTAAAAAGTAAAACTGTTAAGGAACCACAAAGAAGAGTAATTATCTTATACAAATGAGATGTGAGAGGAATCAGATGGGGGAAGAGGGCTATTAGTTCTGGAAACCTACTTTCACTGGGAATGGGTTCAAAAGGGAACCATACACATATATCTAGAAGAGCATAAAAGTCTTCTTAATTGAGAAAGAAACAAAATAGAAAGGGAATAGGGAGTGGGGAGAGGATATGTGAGGGGTGGTAATCATGATCTTGGACAAAGTTAAGGCTAAAATAGATTTAATCAAAGAGAAAAATAGGGAAATTACATTATGTCAGCCATATTTATCAATGTTGTTTTGGATTATTTGAAACAACTAGAAAGTATAAGGTGGGAATATTGCTCTGGTGTAGGAAATGATGAGTCGGTGGTCTTAGAAAAATATGGAAAGACTTGAACTTATGTAGGAAGAGGTTATCCATCCTCAGAGAAACAGGATAAGTAAGTATAGTACAGTCTTACATAGATGCATATGAATGTATATGTCCATATGTGACTATGATTATCAATGTATGTGTAAGTGTATGTATGTATAGGCATGTTTATGTATATATGTATTTTGTGTATATATGTCTACATATGTATTTATATATGTGTATATGCACATATATATACATATATCTATATATAAATATATCCAAGATTAATTGTAGCCTCCTGGGGTGGGGGGAGGAAGGGAGAAAAAAGAACAAGGTTAAAAAGTGCAGAGAACAAAAGAAAACATACAAGAAAGGAAAGAAAAGATGGACAGCTTTCAACACAGTTCACAGTATTTATCATATTGGCTTTCTTGAAATGGAAATTTATTGCTGTATATTTTGAATCCTCTCTCTCATTCTGCTGTGCCCATGCAATGCTTTTTTTATTTTCTTATTTTGTATTATTTTAGTTTTAGTATTTAAATTTGTTTCTTTTCTTATTTTGTACATAAGGTTAAAATAAAAAAATACAAATAAAAAATAAAAAGCAATAAGCAAGAGTCAGGAGATAATTGCAATGAGCAAGGAGTGGTCATGGTAGCTCTCTGAGAAGTAATATGGTATAGTGGACAGAATGTTGTACATGGAGTCAGGAATACCTGCCTCATGTTGCCCTAGACACTAGATATCCGCATGACTACTGCTGTCATTGAAATATTTAGAGCCTCAATCTTCTCATCTACAAACTGGGGATAAAAATATCTGTAGTGCCCACTTTACAGGGTTGTTGTAAGGTGTAAGTGAGACTATATATGTACATGTGCATATATATATATGAATAGATGCATATATGTGTGTATACATTTATATATATAGCAAAATCATGAAAATCATGAAAAAATTACAAAACTCTCCTTTCCTCAATGAGTTCAGGGCCTAGCTCACAGTCTTTCTTCCCCAAATCCTGCCCTCATACTTAGGGACTTCAACACACATACGAATAACTTCCTCCCATTTTCTCTACTTTTTCATTCCATATAACCTATTCCTCCACGCCATCTCAGCCTCACACAAAGATGGTCATAGCTTTGATCTTGCTAGCACCTACAAGTGTTCACTTCTATAATCCTTAATTCTGAAATTTCCTTATCTGCTTATAATCTGTTGTCATTTCACATCTTCCTCTGCCTTACATCCAGAAACCATGTTCCTCATCTCCATCATGACTTCCAGTCCCTCCAACCCTCAATTTTTTCCCAGGCTATCACACCTGCACTAGCTACATTCTCCTTCTTTCCCTATCTTTACTCTTTGGTGAACCACCTTAACTCTCCAGTGTCCTTTTTTTCTTGTCACTTATCTTCAGTCTTTCCTTTTCTTCTGACTACTTCCCTACTGTCTTCAAATTTACCCATGTCTCCTCCTACTTCAAAAACCCTCACTTGATCCATCCATCCCCACTAACTATCATGTCATATCGTTCATCTATTTTGTGGCTAAACTCCTTGAAAAAGCCATCTACAACTGATGTCTCACTCTTAAGTCTCTTATCTGGCTTCTGATCTTACTCAACTAACACTGCTCTCTTTTCGATGATCTCTTAATTGCTCAATCTAAGGCCTTTTCTCAATCCTCATCCTTTACTCTCTGAGTCCTTTGACATTGATCATCTCCTTCTTGAGACTCTCTTCTTTCTCGGCTTTTATAACGTCACTCTCTCCTAGCTCTCCTACTACCTATTTTGCCACCTTTCAGTTTCCTTTGCTTGCTCTTCATCCAAATCATGCCCACTACACAGGAATGGCCCTCAAATCTCTGTCCTAAACCTTCTGTTCCCTATACTATTTCACTTGGTGATCTCATCAATTTCCATGGATTCAATTATCATTTTATATTGATAATCCTCAAACCTCTTAATCTAGCCATTACCTCTCTCCTAACTTCCAGCCTCACATCTCCAACTGCCTATAAAGTATCTTAAACTGTATGTCCCATGTACGTCTTGATCTCAACATGTCCAAAACTGAATTCAGTATATTTTCCCAAAACTATTCTCACTTTTCAACTCAGTTATTACTATCAGAGGCACTACCACCCTTCCAGTCACCCAGATTGTCATCCTCAACTCCTCACTTTCCATATTCAACATTGCCTAGGCCTGTTTTCTTTCAAGGCCTAACATCTTTCATCTATGATCCCTTGTCTCTCCTGACACTGACACTACCCTGGTACAGCTTTTCATCATTTAATGCCTGGACTATTACAATAGTTTTCTGGTTGGTTTTAACCAACCAGAAAATGAGGCTCATCCACTCAGCTGTGAAGTTAATCTTGCTGAAGTTGAAGTCTGACCATGTCACCACCTCTTCAGTAAACCTCGGTGGCTCCCTATATTTCCAGGATAAAATGTAAAATCCTCTATTGGGTGTTTAAAGCTCTTCAAAACCTGACCCCTTCTTACCTTTCCAGTTTTCTTATTATTTAGACTTCCTCATCCCCTTATACTCTTCAATTCACCGACACGGGCCTTTTTTGCTAGCACATTCCATCTCCTGGTTCTAGGCATTTTTGCTTTCTCATTTCCATATCTGGAACTCTTTCTTTCCTTATCTCTATGTACTAGCTTCCCTGGTTTCATTAAAGAATCAAGCTAAAATCCCACCTTCCTAAAGAAACCTTTCCCAATCTCCCTTAATGACAGTGCTTTCAATCTTTTTGTTATCTACAATTTTCCTTAAATTTATCTTACTCTTACATAGCATTTTGCATGCTGTCTCTTCCATTAGGCTATGAACTTCTTGTGAGAATACACCATTTTTTTGCCTCTTTTGTATCTCCAGTTCTTAACACAGTTCTGGCACATAGTAAGTGTTTAATAAATATTTGTAGACAGATTGATTACTAGTCTTAATAGTAGTAGTAGTAGTAGTAGTAGCAGCAGCAGTAGTAGTAATAGTGATGTGCAGTGGACAAGATAATGGATTTGCTTGCTTTTTAGGGGAAAAAAAATCCTACAGGTAGGTTATAAAATCCATGGCAGTAAACCATGATTTTATTGAATAAATTGTGAGAATTGACAATTTGGGTACAAAGGGCCCTGGATGAAAGTCTCCTGCCCTCCTGAGAGAACCACGAAATATCAAAATGGTGCAAGCTGAGGTTACTGCTTTTGCTCTGACTACTTGTTACAGAACAAAACGCTATCCATGCTATGATTCTATAAACTGCCACCTAAGGTGCCTGAGACTTTACTCTTCTGTTGTATAGGATAGGGCTTGGAATGAGGGACAGTACATAGAAAGCACAGACAAGGACTACTCTAGCTGTTCCCTTTCAGTTGTTTGTTTGTTTTTTTCATTCTCTACCTCTGGTTGCTGGCTGACTTAGCTGTCAATCAGCATCAAGCCTTTTAATTGGTTATTATGTAATTGTTGAAAGTACTGATTCTGACTGACAGCTTAGTGACATTGATAGAGGAATAGATGGATTCTTTTCTATCTACGTTTTCAAGTGTCCCATAAATATTTAGAAAGCCTCATTAGTATGCAATTCTTATAGACTGTCCTAGAAGGCAATAATTACATTCATCTTTCACCAATGTAAACATTCAGGCAGTTTAATTCCATGCCAATGAAGTTTTTGAAAGAACCTGAAAAAAAATAACCCAGAAGTAACCACACTTTTGATTATCTTCACTTTGGCATCATATTTCACCTGCATACCTCAGACAATCATTTGTAGGAACGTCTGGTGCCGTGACTGAACCAGTCATTCTTCATTATTCAATTTTTTAAGGGAATGTCGTAAATGTTTATCAGCTTGCATAGGAATCAAGGAGAAATACTGAGTCATAAAAAAGATCATGAGAAACTAGAAGAAAAGCAGAATCAATGAGTAGTCTTTCCTTAACGTAGGAGAAAAAACAGAACTAGGGAGAAAGGTTTTGCAAACTGATTTTGAGGCCACATTTCCGTGTATTGTTTCCTCTCTTTGCTTCTCTAACAATGGATTTAGCAGAACATGCAGGGGTTCAGTCCAGTCTGCATTCAAAATATGATAAGCAGCAGTGTGGAAACACCTCTGGGATAATAAGCCTGAAGCTCTGTTGTGACTCTCATGTTAGAGAATAAGAATACTCCATTATATCTATCAGAATACCGGGTTTGTCCCTGAGCACTTAAATAAACATGTTATTTTCTGGGGAAAGAATGTAAACTGCTGCAATAATAATACAAAATGACAGTGAACCATTTTAAGCACAAGCGTATTCAATGGGAAGGTAAATGGAATCAGTGATTGCTTCTCATAATTTAAGGATTTGCCCAGGAGCTCACCACCTCAGGAGCAAAACAGAAAGTTTCTTGTCTTTGATAGGATACATGATTTTATTTTTATTTTTTAATCCTAGGAAAGAGACTGGAGAGTGATAAAGGAGGATCAGTAACCCAGCATTATAAAGAGATGGAGACACTTCCAGATTTTATTGAATTCATCCAAGAAAGCCTTACTCAGCTAGTGAAGGAAGAATGGACTTTCTCTGGAAAGTTTACCCAAGGATATGAATAAGAGTTGTACAGGATGAAGGGGTGTGTGTGTGTGTGAGAGAGACAGAGAGAGAGAGAGAGAGAGAGAGAGAGAGAGAGAGAGAGAGAGAACTTGCATCACTGGAAAGAGTATTCATTTTGATAAAATAATGGATCAGCATTGTAGTGTTTGAGCTATTTTTGGAGGCTGATTCTATCATCCAACATATTACTTATCCTTCTCAGGTTTGTGACATTTGACATTTTTTAGCTTTATCCAATTTATTCTTCTCTTCATTTTTCAAGACCCCATCTAGAAACCCTTAAATACCATCCAACTCTGAGATTTCAAAAGGTAAATATATCCAGCAAAAGATCAAATATGAAGGTTCCTTCACCTGAAGCCCTTCCTAAATATGATTTTTTAAAAATATGTTTTATATTATTGACTCTTGGTGGGGCTATGCGTGCAGTTATCAGCTACTCCCAGTAGATGCAAGTGATGTTGTTCCTGATGCTGCCTGCTAAAAATCCAGGAGAATCCTCTACTAACAAGGCAAGGGACCTTCCTAAGCACATCTATAAGAGGAAGTCATAGATCTACCTGGAGAGCAACATAGCTTTAAAAATGTGGTACCAGACAAGGGCTTCCTCTTACTGAGTCCATTTCTTTTTCCAACCCTCCTTTCAACCTCAATACACACAAGATGTACATGAACAGGGAAAGGGCTGGTTCATTTAGGGGAGATGACCTGGGTTTTTAAGATCGTAGAACATAAGAGATTTTAGAGTTCATTTAATTCTATTTCCTCAGAATTAATTTTATTACTTACTCTCTGTGTGAACCTGAGTGAAGCATTTTAATCTCTCCAGGGCTCAGATTTCTCATTTGTTTTGTTTGCTAATATAGAACTCATAATCAAGTAAAATGTTCAGATTGATTTGATATCAATGGCTACTTTTTACATTATTTATATTCACTACCTTCAACTAAGTGGCTTAGTGGATAAAGTATAGGTCTTAGAGTTAGGAAGACTCAATTTTGAATTATACCTCAGACATTTACTAGCTGTGTGACTTTGGCTAAGTCATTTAGCCTTTCTCAGTATCAATTTCTCATCTATAAAATAGACCTATGCTCACAGGGCTGTTGGGACCATGAAATAAGGTAATATATGCAAAGTGCTTTGTCAAACAAAGTACTATATAAATATTAGCTATTATTAAACTAAAGCAGTGAAAT
Source organism: Vombatus ursinus (assembly GCF_900497805.2). Taxonomy (NCBI): domain Eukaryota; kingdom Metazoa; phylum Chordata; class Mammalia; order Diprotodontia; family Vombatidae; genus Vombatus; species Vombatus ursinus. The sequence goes on along the minus strand of NW_020945437.1, from coordinate 4,780,894 downwards.
TATTTTGTAATGCATATGGGGGAGGCGTATCTTACATGCTAATCTTACAAATCAAATTTTTAATGTGGTTTTGTATCCAGAGGTATAATTTAATGGTGTGTCCAAATCTCTATAGTTACAAAACCCTTTATACAAATATGTTGCACAGCAATCATATGAGATGGTAGTATAATTACTATAATATAATTCCCATTTTACAAATGAGAATCAGATTTTAAGCTACTTACCCAAGGTAACAGGTATTAAGGGTCAGCACTAGGCCATCTAGCTCCAAATCCAAGGCAATTTTCATTAATTCATACTACCTTTAATAAAAGTTTATTATATTTGCCAAGGATTTACATTTACTTCACAGTTAATCTTCACAGTATCATAGAAATGTCCTCTGAGAGACTATATAAATTTACATTCCTTCATATTAGAAAATGACTCACTAATTTTGAAGATTAGTTGTGCATTAGGTCTATTTGGAAAATGCAGAAGAGATGCTGTTTTAACAGAAAGAAAACTGACTTTGGAAATTAAAGGACCAGAGATTAACCCTCAGATCTCATATTTACTGGCTGAGTGATCTTGAGCAAGTCATTTAAATTATAGAAGCCTTAGCTTTCTCATGTATAAAATTGGTTTAATAAATGCTTACATTGCCTTTTTCATAGAGTCATTATGAAGAAAACCCTATGTGTACTGTAATTCTTTCTTCCACAAAGAGGGGAGCTCCTCTTGACTGAGAAAAATTAGGGAACAACCCCTGTGTTTCTAAACAGAGTCCATATAGGGCAAGGATCTGGAAGGAGTGACAGGTTAACAAATAAAAACAGAAAGTGGAATTGTTAAACTTGATAAAGTTATAAGTCCTGCCTCTATTGTGGGCCCTCTTCTATCTCTCTCTACTACTTCACTTGGTAATCTCATCAGCTTCCATGGATTACCATATCTATGTTCATATCTATGTTCATAATTTTCAGATCTATTTATCTTGCCATAACCTCGAATCTCACATCTCCAAGTGCCTTCCAAACATCTTGAACTAGATGTCCAGTAAAAGTCTTAAACTCGACATGTCCAAAACTGTACTAGTTATCTTTTCCTCTAAACCCTTCCCGTATCCTGCCTTCCTTATTGCTGTAGAAGGCATCACCATCCTCTCAGTTCCTCAGACTTGAAACCTAGGTGTCATCCTCAATGCCTCACCATATCTCACCCCATATGTCCAATATTTTAATGAGGCCTGTAAATTTCACTTTCTCAACATCTCTCAAATATGCCCCCCTTTTTCCTCTGATACTACCACTCCTCTGATACTGTTTTCTATCAGTATTACTGCTTTAAGGAGTACAGTATTTAGAATAAGGAGGCTGTGGCCAAAAATCTGCCTCTAAGATTTACTAGCTACGTGACCATGGGCATGTACCTTAACCTACCTGAGTCTTAATTTCCATATAGTATAATTATTTTAACTATATTATGTATAATATATCCTTCTAGTATAATTATGCTGATTAGTAAAATAATTCTAACTCCACTGTCTATTTTACACAGTATGACTAGTACTGCCCTTAGACCCTGGCAAGCAGGGCCCCTAGCCCTAAGGCAACCTCCATGCTTTGGAGGACTTTATTGATCATAGATATTGATCATTGATATTCTAACTTCCTGGTATCAGCTATTAAATGATATTTTTAAAAAATTTCTGAAAATGAATATATATATATGTATATATAATTTGTAGCATGTTAAGGGACTGCAGGCATTATAGCAGTCAGGAATCATCACAGCATAAACTGTTTTCCTAGAATATCTGAAGAATAATGTTGCTAATAGTTGGGAGGATAGGGGAGTGGGGATTGACACTTTAACCATCACTGGTCTTAGGTTGCATGGAAGTATAATGTGAGTAGTAGGGTAGACTGCAATAGTGATCCAATTTTAGATACTCATCTAGGTTCTGTACAGCTTAATATTTTAAATGATAATACTTCATATAAAAAGGCTAATTTTCATAAGTCAATTATCTTAAATCTTCACTGATAAAAATATCTCTTTCATGGGTTATTAATTTTTTCATACAACTTTAATCATTTATTTAGACAGTGACCACACAAATATATGTATATTTGTGTATAGTATGTATACACATGTATGTATATGCAAGCATATATCTCTATAGATATACATATAGATATGCCTAGGCCCTGAGCACTTTAGAAATGGCCTTGGATGTGAGGGAATTGTTTTTGTGAGCCATGACTTATCATTGTTGTTATTGTATTTGCCCACTCTAAAGATGTTCTGATTCATGGGTCTCTGATACCAGAGCCTAGTCTTCAGTCTGAGATGAGAGAGAATGACTAAATTTAAATAAAATAAAACTTTATTTAAAAATACAAAAAAAAAAAATTCTTAGCTCATGGGCCATAGAAAAAGAGGAGTCAAGTTGGATTTGGCCTGTGGGTCACAGTTTGCCAACCCTTGAAATAGACCAACACCAAAGTAGTATAAGCAAAATTAATCACAGGGAAAACAAAATACTGACTTAAAAGAGGAAGAAGCTACAAACAAAACAAAATAAATAGAATAGAACATAAACCTACAAATCATAACGCTGAATTTGAATGAATTAAACAATCCAATAAAATGACATAGTTGCAAAATAGATAAAATAAAATTTAGCGTTTTCTACTCAATATAAGTCTGCCATATCCCTTTCTATTGCCTCCTCTGTGTTCTTTGGAAGCAGTAGTGTTTCAAGTCTGTAAAATGCTTGTATTGAAAAGATGGATCTTAGAGCAACTTCCCTGCCAAAGTCAGCTTAATTGAACCTTCCCTGAATCAGGCTGTGCCATGCTAGCTGTTGTATGAGTTGATTCATTTCTGTGTCTGCCCTGGACTGGCTTTTTCCTGGCTCCTTGCTTGCTTATTTGCATCAGAAGACTGATCAAGTTGTACATGGGATTCCTTGGGAAGGTACCTTGCTGACCTATCCTGAATTTTAGAATGCCAGCTGAAAAAATGGGGTGGGGTAAGGAGGTGGTCAGGTGGGGCAGTGTAGATGCAAATTGCCAGTGACTTTCTCATGAGGGAATGAACCTAGATTACTGCTCAGATAATGTAATACAGGAATTGTATAAAAGGGAAGAATTGTCCAATGTGATCTGTTAGAGAGGTACTTTAGTGGCTTGATGACTTGCATATTTAAGGTTCTTAAGGAAAAAAATACATTATCCCCCTTTGGCTGTATAGCAAACTGTTTTAATCCACGGTTGTGCCTTACTGTTCCATTAAAATTGTATTTTTTGACCATCAATAAATATTTGTGGTTAAAACAAATAAACAGCTCTTGTTTTAGAAAAAAAAAGAAAAGATGGATCTTTATATTTATATGAGGCTTAGCATCAGTAAAAGAAAAAAACTTTTTCAATTTCTTGAAAGAAATACAGCCTACTCTCCCTTTTATCTCTGGGCACCACTCACTGTCCATTTATAATGTCCATCACAGATACACATGCTATTAGATAAAAGGTATCCATTCAGACACACTTTGAAATCTAAGAAACAGATATTCTTTATCCATTTGGTCTTTCCTGGTGGATTTCAGATCTCTTTCATGAGGCTCTGCAATGATTTAGGGATTGATGCAAACAATATAATACAACTCACAAACAAGAGCATTTAGAACAGAGGTGTCAAACGAGCACCAGCCAACAATACTTTTGAGTGTAGCCCAAACTACAACAAAATGAAATTGAGAATTATTTAAGAAAATAAGTAAAAATACAATCAAACAAAGAGAAATTTAATATGTAGTTTTCTACAGTTTAGTGTCCCCCTTTCTGTTTGAGTTTGACACGGCTAATCTAGAAGACCATCATCTAGTGAGAAATCATCTTTGACAGGGACTCTACACTGTATCTCTTCCATGGCAATTGCTAATATTTTTGGCAAAGTATATCTCACTGTTTTATGCCTCTACTCATATTTATTATCATAGGATCATTGAATGGAGTTATTTTCTGTTAAAAGAACATTGAACAGAACTATTTTCTGTTATATCTTCTAAGGAATGTTGAATGATCTTTATGTACAGATGAGAGATACCTTGCTTTTTTTGTTTGTTTGTTTTGTTTTGGCAATGGGGTTAAGTGACTTGCCCAAGGTCATACAGCTAAGTAGGTGTTACGTGTCTGAGGCCAGATTTGAACTCAGGTCCTCCTGAATCCAGGGCCAGCGCTCTATCCACTGTACCATCTAGCTGCCCCTGAGAGATACCTTACTGAGAGGCAGTTTGTAAGGCAGTGTTTAGGATCTTTCAAGTCATTTGTTTTTAGTAATCAACCATCAATAAGCCAAATGGTATCACAAATTATCTACATCCTTCACTCAAACATGGTAAAGATGTAGCTGATTCTTAAATATCATTTGTTAAACCCTTTTGTTGCTTACTAAAAACCCCTCATCAAGTATGGTCTGAAGTTTTGTATAGATGGGAGAGTGGGCATATAGGTCAATACTTGTTGATTTTTTTTAGTCACTTTTTTTTTGTATCAGTAAGATCTAAACTTTTTTCCTAGACCTTTGATATCATTCCCTCCTTTAGATAAATTGACTGAATGCCTGCATAATTTCATCACTTCCAGCATATATCTTCTCTCTCTCTCTCTCTCTCTCTCTCTCTCTCTCTCTCT
>NW_020945437.1:4746748-4776199 GCF_900497805.2 Vombatus ursinus | reverse complement strand
TCTCTCTCTCTCTCTCTCTCTCTCTCTCTCTCTCTCTCTTTCTCTCCACACACTTGTGTGTGTGTGTGTGTGTGTGTGTGTGTGTGTGTGTACTTGATCCAATCTGGTTGCTTCTCCTGTCTCTGTTCTCATTAGTGTCATTTCTATTTCCTCTAGAATCCAATTGTGAAGGTTCTATTCTTCTTATTTTTCTTCTTTTTTTTGAGGCAATTGGGGTTAAGTGACTTGCTCAGGGTCACACAGTCAGTGTCAAGTGTCTGGTCCAAAGCCGGATTTAAACTCTGGTTCTCCTGACTCGAGGGCCAGTGCTCTGTCCCCTGCACCACCTAGCTGCCACTTGGTTCTATTATTCCTGATGAAAAACAATTTTGAAATTTTTTTTAAATCTTTGTCATTTTTCTTTAGTTTGTATTCTCTCCGTTTTCATCCTGAAATGCACAGGAATGACTTTGCTTAGTTGGATATCTTGCTAAATTTTCTATACTCTGGTTTTTGCTATCTGTTGTTTTCTCTGCTTTATGAGATAATACTGCTTCAATTTTTCCATTATACATCTTCATAGGATTTTATAGATGATTTTATATTCTAATTTGATGTTGCCTTTAGCAGACATCTGTCTCCATTTTGAAAGTCAAATGTCTCTCAACTATCAATCAATCAAAAAACATTTATTAAATGGCCACTTTGCATTATGCATTGTGCTAGGCACTGATGATTGATTTACAATAAATGAAACAATTTATATCCAAAAGGAATTTATATTCTGAGTGAAAAATACATACATAAATATAAACAGAATGAAAATAAATAAAATAAATAAAAAGTAGTTAAATACAAGGTACTGTGAAAGAGAACACACTAGGAGGTGAAGGAAAGAGGAAAGGTTTCATATAGAATATAGTAGCTGAGCTGTGTCTTAAAGGAAGAAAGGGATTCTAAGAGGTACAGATGAGGAAGGGACGTATCTCAATCATGGTGGCAATAGGTACACAGGCATGAAGATGAGAGATAGAACGTTGTTTTTAAGGAACAGAGAAGAGGCAAGTGTGACTGGGCTGCAGAATGCAAAAGGAGTAGTCATGTAGAATGAATTTGGAAAAATAAGCTAGGGCAAACCCACAAAGGGCTTGAAAAGCTAAACAGAGGAATTTATATTTGATTCTAGAAGCAATAGAATACCCCTGGAATTGATTAAGCAGGGGGGAGACAGGATCAGATTTGAACTTAAGGAAACAGTTTGAAGGATGGACTAGAGGCAAGGAGAGATATTTGGAGGTCACTGAAATAATCTAGGAAAGAAGTGGTGAGAGCCTGAACTAAGGTGATAGCTTTGTGAGTAGAAAGATGGGGTAGACTACATGAAATACTATAGAATTAGAAATATCAAGATTTGGCAATAGATTGGATATGTAAAGTGAGATAGAGTGGGAAGTCAAAGATAATGCCAAGATTATGGTGTTGCCTTTAGCAGAAGTACAGAGATTTGGAAGAAGGGTGAGTGGAGGTTGAAGAAAAATATTGATTGAGTTCTATTTTAGACATATTGAGTTTGAGCTATTTCTCAGATATTCAACTTGAAATGTCCAATAGACAACTGGGGATTCAAGACTGGAGCAAAGGAAGGAGAGGGGGGATAGATATATAAGTATAGGAGTCACTGGCATACAGATGGTAATTAAACTCTTGGGAACTAATGAGGTCACCAAGAGAATATGCAGAGAGAGAGACATGATTAGGGGCCTGTGGAAAAGCCTTGAGAAACACTCATAGTTAGACAACATGATCTGAATAATCAACCAATTAATGAGACTGAGGAACCATTAGACAGATAACGGAAGAGAGTACAAAATCAACATACTTTGTCTCCTGAGAAACCTGTATGCAGGTCAAGAAGCAACAGTTAGAACTGAACATGGAACAACTGATTGGTTAAAGACTGGAATAGTATGACAAGGCTGTATATTGTCACATTATTTATTTAACTTATATGCAGAGTACATATCATGCCAAATGTCAGACTGGATGAATCAAAAGCTGGAATTAAGATTGGCAGGAGAAATATCAATAATCTCAGATGTGCAGATTATACCATTCTGACAGCAGAAAGTGACAAAGAATTAAGGGGCCTCTTGATGAAGGTGAAAGAGGAAAGCATAAAAGCTGACTTGAAACAATATAAAAAAGAAAAAACCTAAGATCTTGGAAACCAGTTCCATCACTTCCTGGCAAAGAGAGGGAGAAGAAATGAAAGTTGTATCAGATTTTATATTCTTGGGCTCAGAGATCACTGCAGATGGAGACTGCAGGCATGAAATTAAAAAGATGCTTGCGCCTGGGAAGGAAAGGTATGGCAAATATGGACAGCATACTAAAATGCAGAGACATCATCTTGCTGACAAAGGTACTTATAGTCAAAGCTATAGTTTTTCCAGTTGCAATGTATGGCTGTAAGAGTTGGACTATAAAGAAAGCTGAGCACCACAGAATTAACTCTTTCAAATTGTGGGGCTGGAGAAGACTTTTGAGAACCCCCTGGACGGCAAGGAGATAAATTAGTCAATATTTAAATGAATTAAGGTTATTCATTGGAAGGTCAAAGACCGAAGCTGAAGCTTTGACCACATAATTAAAAGATGGGACTCATTGGAAAAGATTGTGATGTTGGGAAAGATTGAAGGCAAAAGGAAAAGGGGACAGCAGAGGATGAGATGGATGGATACCATAACAGAAACAATAAACATGAACTTGGACAGAAATCTGGCCTCAGGCACTTACTAGCTTTATGACCTTCTGCACATTACTTAGCTCTTTTTTGCCTGAGTTCCTCACCTATAAAATGGGGTCACACTGGAGAAAAAAATGATAAACCATTCCAATATCTTTGCCAAGAAAACCCTATGGATGAAATTTATGAGCTCATGTAGAGTTGAACCCAACGGAATGACTGAAAAACAGATACCCAGTCAGAGAACTCCTAAATTAAAGAGACAGTTACCATACTCCCAGGAGAAGAAAATTCTTCTCAAATTAAAAAAAATACTTAACCAGGGAATTACCCTGTACCTAAAGAAATAAAGCCATACTATGAAGGAAGGGCCAAGGGATCTGAGCCTTGTGAACTTTCCATGATATTGCTGAGGTAAAGAGGAAATATTTGATCTATAGTGCCATAAAGTCTGCCCAGTATGCCCTTCTTACTTTTTACTTCCCTTCTGGAGGTGGCCAATGAGTCTAATGTGCCACTGGAATATTTTTTTTATATTTATTCATGGGTTCTGGTGACTCTCTTGTATCTTATGTATTTTCTCTGGTAGAAAAATACAAAAAAAAACTGTTCTATCCTTAACACCCATATTGTACATTGAGCACCATAGCTGAAGCAAGCACTTGTTACCCACATAATGGAGGATTGGCACATGTGCAGAGCACATCTGATGCAGCTCCCTATACCAGGAGCTTTCTTATGGGAGAGATGTAATGACATGTAATCAAAGTACCACAGAAACACTTTAGAAAATGCATATATATTCTGGAACTGGTTCCAATATGATCTCCCTGTGGTAAATGGCAGCACTCTCTTGATTGATTGCATAACTACATAACTAGAACTGGGGAGCAGTAACCAGTCATTTTCAGTCATTTTCTTGGCTCTCACTCTTGGTAGATCTCTTTTCTTGACTACTTCACTCCAGTGAGACAATGCCCTAAGGGATGAGGCCCTTAGCTCTCTACCTCTGAGGCCAACATGTGGCCTTGTGAAAATGGACCTCAGTCCTTTGCCTTACTAATTGTTCTTTTGCTTTAGCTGAAGGAGATTAATCTGAAGCTCCAACCTTTTAAGCTTCAAAACATCAGGAAAGTGAGCTTCCAGGAGTCTCCTAGACATCAGGGAGTCTAGGAGTCACATCCATGAAGGGTTTTGAAGCCAGCCCCGTATTGATGCTCCAAAGATCTAGGAATTATTTTCAAGACCCAGCCCAACAGTAACTGAAATGCAGACTCATCCAACAGTTACGCCAAAGCTGGATGCGAATGAGGTGAGACCAAGGCTCTGTGAAAACTATACTAAGGGGGCAGCTAGGTGGCACAGTGGATAGAGCATTGGCCCTTGAGTCAAGAGGACCAGAGTTCAACCTGCCTCAGATACATGATACTCACTAGCTGTGCCTGCGTCTACTCTCCCAGAGACAAAAGATATTGGGAAGTGTTTCCTCAAGGCTTTTGGGGAAAAGTTTATACTTTTATTCTTCTTATATTTTCAAAATAAGTATTCTTTTATAAAAGCTAATTTACTTTAATTGGTTAAATGGAGCTGGGGTAACAGTCAAGTCACTCACTGGTGGCTAACATAACAGGGAACCCAACTGCAATGGGGACTCAAGCTAATGACAGTAGAAAAGAGACATCTCAAATTATTCCTATAATTCTGAGGGGGAGCTGTAGCCATCCTGGTTTGGGGATGGTAATGCCAGAGAGCTTACTTGCTATACTCACATTGCATGGGACTTGGGGAACCTAGATGTGAGCCACAACTAAGGATGATTTTAGAGACTTACCTGAAGTTTTTCCCCAGAGTGGAAGCATGAGCCAAAGAAAAAAAAATGAATCCTATGAGGTCAGCACCCCAGGATTAAACCTCATCTGTCTGAGTTAAGAGTCCTTGAGTAGCCCTTTGGCTAAGGACAATATTTGTATTATGAACTATTCACTTTTTTTTCTGATTCTTTATGTATAAAATCTCTTAAATAGAATGAGAAAATCTTTTTTTCATGTCGTCCTACTGGTAAAATTCTAGGCTGCGACATGTTACAGAACAATGACTTGGGGTCAGAATAAGTGGGTTCTAGTGAGTCTTGACTCTCCCGCTCACTCATCAAGTGATCTTAGAAAAATCACTCCCCCTTCTCTATGTCAGTTTCTTCATCCATCAAATAAGGGATCTGGACTAATGAATTTCTATGGCATCCAGTATCAGAGTGCATCAAAGGCAGTTTAGTATAATGGAGAGAACACTGGAATAGGAGTCAGAAGACCTGGCTTCATGCTCCAGCCCAACCATGTGACGTGTGCCAGTTACTTAACCTCTCTGGCCCCTGCTTCCTCATCAGTAAATCATTGACAAAGTCTTTTCCAGATCTAACAAGCTAGTAATCTATAAACACCTAGCTTCATTTTCTTGACAGGTATAGCACAATAGAAAGAACTCTGAAACCTAGTGATGGTTCTGGTATTCACTAGTTGTGTGACCTTTTACAAGATACTCCATATCTCTAGGTCTGACTTTTCCATCTTTGAAAAAAAAGGAAATTGGATTATATGTTCTCCAAGGTCACTTCTAGCTCTGATATTCAGTGATTCCAAAATAAGGTTAAAATCCTGGAAATCAGAGACTATTTTATTATTTTCTTTGTAGTCCCAGGGTTGTTGTTATGTATGTAGCACATAGAAAGTGACTAATGAATGTTTTATTGAATTGAATTGATGGCTACATCTGCCCTAACAGAAGAAAGTTTCCTCCTTAATTAATGAAGCAGATAAGGTGTAAGCCAATGGCAATGATGATGATGATGATGATGATGGTGATGATGATGCAGACCAGATAAACAATGGGTATGGTCTACAGTCCCATGGCTATTACCTCACCCAATTCCTATCTGAAAAGTCTTAGCTCAGACAGAGGTATACAAGAACATGGACAGGCTCTTTTGTCTTTTCTACTCCACAGTCAGCTCTTCTCATGACCCCATGAGAGTGTACAACTGGACCAAAATTATCTCTACCTTACCCTTGTGAGATGCAGTTTTCAACTGCTGAGTCAACACTCATCTGCAGTGTGGTGAACCAAACTGAGGTTCAAAGGGATGATAGTTTCATCAGCTTGGCATCATCAGGTTCCCTGACCTCACATCCCCAAATGGGGCTTCCAAACCAGTGTCATTATGGGGGACACTGACACAGCAGAGAAATTCATGGCAGATGGGGCTGCCACTGTGGGAGTGGCTGGCTCCTGGCCTGGGTTGAGGAATGTGTTTGGAAGTCACATCGTTGGTTATTTAAGACCCTTCTCCCTTAAGCAGCTGATTTTCTCCTGCACCATCCCACGTTTTGCCCTGGCTCAGGACCTGGGGCTTTTTTTTTTTACCTACTGGTGGCCTTCCTTACCCTCCCTGTCATTTGAAGAAGCCATTTCTATTCTCTATTGTTCTTTTTTGTCCTCCTATGTTTCATTCAATCTATGTGCACCTGCCCCTCAAAGTCCCCAGGTAGCCCTATGGGAAACCATCACTTCAGGGTTTGACAGAGGGAAGAAAACTAAATACTGCAGAAATAAGCAAAAAAGGGGGTGCAGATAGAATACTCAATTAGTTATAAAGAACACTTCCTTACATGTGCATATTTTTTGCCATAACCTTCACTGCAGGAGATATTTTCTTAAATTCAAGTCAATACCAAATATATTTCTTTAACTTTTACTTTGTGGAAAGCATGGTTCTAGGCATGGTAGGTGATGCAATATTTGTGTGGCTATGGGCAAATCTCTTCATTTATTTGTACCTTAGTAAATTTATCTGTAAATGGAAATAATAGTACTACCTACCTTTTGTGAAGACCTAGTGAGAAAATGTAGGAATTTTATAACTATAAAGACTACCTAAATGTCAGTTATTAATATTATCATTGTTGTAAGATTCAGTTTCTACAGTCTCTTTGGAAAGATAAGGCATAGGCATATGAAATAATGAAAGGTATTATGAAAACTAACTGCCCTGCCCAAAAGATTTTTATCATATATATATATATATATATATATATATACACATACATATAAGTATATATACATAAAAGCATACATACTCACATGCATGCATATAAAAATATGGGGATTTTATATGTGTGTATGGAAGAGAAAATACAATGTATAGTTTGAGAAGAAAAAAATGTAGATGCTTCTTCTATTTAATTCACCCTTCTAAACTATGAGTTTGGTTTTCGTATTTTGTTTTTTTCTGTTTTGAAACGGCATTTAGAGGACCAGTAAAGACTTCTCACATAAGCCTAGACAAAAGATTAAATTCAAGTAGTGGACGGTTACTTGCCACTAGCTTTGTTAGAATAACAATATTTATTATTTGCATAGCACTTTAAGGTTTGCAAAGCACTTTACAGATCTCATTTGATTCTCATAACAACCCCATGAAGTATGTGTTATTATTATATCCATTTTACAGATGAAGAAACTGAGACCTGCCGAGGTTAAGTAATTTGCCCAAAGTCATACACTTAAGTAACTTAGTTTCGATTTGAACTCAGGTCTTCCTGACTCTAGGTTTAGCATACTACCCACTAGGCCACTTAGCTGCCTCTAGAGGAGAAAAAAGATCTCTTGTCTAAATTCCCTTCATTCCCTCAACTATAGCTCTTTCTTCATCTTTGTCTCCTAATGCCTCTTGTCTGGGGACTCAGCTCCATGGTAGCCTCTAGTTTAATGTACTCCCAGTTTTGTGGGTAGATGTCACCTGTGAAGGGGGCAGCTAGATGGTGCAGTGCAGAGTACTGTGCCTGGAATCAGGAAGACTCCTTTTCCTGAGTTCAAATCCAGCCTCAGACACATACTAGCTGTATGACCCTGGGCAAGTCACTTGACCTTATCTGCCAAGAGAAGGAAATAGCAAACCTCTCCAATATCTCTGCCAAGAAAACCCCAAAAGGGGGCACAGAGAGTCAGATAAGACTGAAAACAACTGAACAACAACAAGCCATCAGTGTGTGGAGTAGTTGCCTAGTCCTGCATCCACTAGAGTGCAAAATTCCTAACTCTCAGACATGAAACTTGAAAGCAAAAACAATCTTAAATGGAACTCTTTTTTATCATTTCAACAATGTGCAATACTTTACATAGAACATTATCCCAGGAACTGGAGGAGATATAGTGTCAATAAAATACAATATCTGTTCTTATGCAATTAACAATAAAGGAAGTAGATTAGACATAGACCTACATTTTAAAATCTTCTCTCTGTCTTTTTCTTAAGGACACACTTCATTTTAAAAGCTTGTTACTTTTTTCCTCTGAATAGCACTTTTTAAGAATGAGAGGAATTGCTGAAGGAAGAAATTGTTAGGAGACCTAGATTCCAATTAATTTGGTCACTGATTAACTTGGGCCCCCTTTCATAATTGGGGGTGAGAATCTCAAAGATTAATTGGACTTGTTGTGGACCACAGTGAGCTAGAAATGAGATACTTATATAATTTCCCTACCTTGCTGTCACGCCATTTAGTTGAAAAACCTAGACCTGGAGGAACTAAGCCAGGGGTGGGGAACCTGCGTCCTCCAGGCAACATGTGGCCTTCTAGGTCCTTGGGTGCGGCCTTTGGCCTGAGTCCAAGTTTTACAGAACAAATCCTTTTATTAAGGGGATCTGTTCTGTGAAGTTTGGATTCAGTCAAAGGGCTGTATTTGAGGACCTAGAGGGCCACATGTGACCTCGAGGCCACAGGTTACCCACCCCTGACCTAAGCTTAACTACTGCCCTGGAGAGTGACTGTTAATGGTCTGTGCCTCAGTTGCCCACTACATCTAGGACCTTCTCCAGGGCACTTCACTTCATTTCTGAAAGAGCTCTCACAAGCCACTGGGCTTTTCCGCAATATGACCACTGCAGGTGCACCCCTGCCCTCCCCACTTTCCAGTTCTTAAACCCTAATCAAACTTGCTCTTGGAAAAGTGTGTATCAATCTACTCCACAAACGCTCTACTCACCAGTCCTTTAACTTTCCAAATCAGCATATCCCCCCGACAGGGGAATGAGTGGTATTCCCCCTTCTAGAATGTAAACTCCTTGAGGGCAGGATCTATCCTCATTTGTATCATGTTTAGCACATGGCTTGGCATATAGTAAATGACGATAAATGATTTTTCATTGATTCACTCATATCCATATCTTCATTGGCTGCATGGTACATTGTATATGGGTTGCCAACCTGGAATACATGTACCCCAGGGGTATAAGAAACTTGTCAGGGGGACATAGGGAACATAAGTAATCTCTTTATTTTATTTCTTAAGTGCATAAGTTTGGTAATTTCTTCCGTATTGAATAAGAGGTATGGAAAGACTTACTGAAAGCCAAAAGGGTTACAGGAACTGGAAGGTCAGGATACCCTTTAGATAGAAGACCAGCTTTGAATTCAAGAAGACCCGGGTTCAAATCTTGCCTCTCATATATATTTACCGTGTGACCAGGGATAAGTCATAACCTGTCAGAAAATACATTATACTTGAGTTAGCAACATGTACCAATGGAGTGAGTTTCCCTGATACTAATGACATCTTACACATACACTTCACAGGAGTTCTGCTTTGTAGTCAACAAACAAGCATTGTGGAATCTTTTGCAATGAGGATAAATAAAAATATGACACAATAAAACTATAGCTAGGCAGAAGGCAGACAATGATCTTGTTCTTTTGCCTTTTTGCCCTCTAACTTATTTTCACAGGAGAAAAAGGGAGTTTTCAAACTGAAAAATTAAAAAACCTGAACCCCAAGAGACCTTAGCAATATGCTAGATGAGTATCCTCTCTAAATGGGTGCTGACAGAATGATTTTGCATGTGGAAATTAAGCAGTTACCTGGACTTTCTGACCCTAAGTTAGGGTGAAGCCTCTTACATAGATGTTGTTGTTGAGCCATTTCAGCCATGATCAATTCTTCATTACCCCTTTGAGGTTTACTTGGCAAAGAGTAGTTTGCCATTTGCTTCTCCAGTTTATTTTACAGATGAGGAGACTGAGGCAAACAGCGTTAAGTGACTTGCCCAGGGTCACAAGGCTAATAAGTGTCTGAGGACAGATTTGAACCCAGGGTAATAAGTCTTCCTGACTTCCAGCCTGGTACTCTATCCACTGTTTCACCTAGCTGCCCAACATAGATGTAGCCCTTACTAACTAATAAATACACGTTAAAAGATAAGCTTATGCCTGAGTGCTTTATTTAGCTAGAGTAGCTCTGGTTCTATGATCCAAAGAGCATGGCTTAGATAAGGAACCTTCTAGAGAGAAAATGTCCACTTCATCCAAGGCCCAGAGAAACAGACACACACTCCAACGGGAGTAAAGTCCACTGAGGGTTTGTTTGGTTTTTTTCCACCCCAATAGCTGTGGCTGGGTATATTAAGGTTTCTGCTGTCTTCTCTACTATCTATAGCACAAAAGGTTGCTAGTCTTTAAGCTAGAATAGCAATGGCAGAACTTACTTCTCCTATGGGGAGGAGGTAGCACCTCTGCTAGGGACCCTAGCTAAAGCTGAAAGCAGAGAATCTGCTCAAGAGAGTGATAGCTAACAGCAAGTAGCAGCAGTAGCAGCAGCAGCCATGCGAAAGCATGAGGAGGCACCATCTGGTAGAGACTATACACCACACTCACGTGCCCCACAGAGACTGCACTCCAGAAGGCCGGCCCAGTATAAGCAATGTGATGATATCATCAGAAGTCACCGGGAGCCTTTTAGCATCAGAGGCATGAGTTGTCCCTCTGTATTTATATTTACCCCAGACAATTTATATTTACCCTGGTGATAAGGATTCCCTGTATCTGTGCCCCTCCATGTGAGAGCCCTGTATGTGCCCATTTTTTCCCCCACTGGTGGAATGAATATTTTATTTGAGAGTTTGCCAATTTTTATAGGGGAAATGTTTTATTGCATACTATTTATACTATTTTATTAAATGTCTTTTCTTCAAACTAAGTGTATCCTCTGACTAACATATATGTGTGTGTGTGTGAGAGAGAGAGAGAGAGAGAGAAAGAGAGAGAGAGAGAAAGAGAGAGTGTGAGAGAGAGACTTATAAGCTCTGATTTTGAGAGGACACATATTCAAAAAGTACTTTAGATATGGAATGCCCTTATATGGGAGACTTGCACTCACATCTAGTGTGCGAGTTGGAGACTGCCTGCAGGCATTACAGAAAAATCATACAAGATAAAACTTTGCTTAATAACCTTAGATTATTAGCATCAAATAAATTGTGAAACAGTGGTGTATGCAAGCTTTCCTAAGGTATTTGCCACTGTCATTGAGGTTTCTAGGATGTAGTCCAAATGGAAGAGAGATTCCATGCAGATTGGAAGGTTCTCCAGATGCTCTTTTTGCAAAAAAAAAAAAAATTGGCTGATTACATCAAATTCTAGAACACTGCAAATAATTTTAAGTGAGATTCATAATTGCTCAAAAACATACACTGAGGAAAAAAACATACAGAAAAAAATGATAAAAATATCTAGTCTGTTGCTATATAGTCACACGAATATCTTACATATGTATATATATATATATATATATATGCTGTATCAGTCAATATATATTTTGAACACAGGGCAAATGAACAGTGAATAAAGTTCAGAATTGAATAATCAAAAGAAAAGAGATTGGATTGCTTTGGTGAAGTTATATAGTTTTTTTAATGACCCCAAAGTTTCTCAATCGAAGAAAGCTCAACTTTTTAATGCCAGTATTCTTGTGATTATGCCATAAGGCTAAGAGTCATGGAATTTAACAATCTCTGAAGAATCAAAATTACAAGTTAACCCAAGGACAATGCAGAGATGCTTGGTGAGAATAGACAGTGATAGATTACCAATAAAGAATAATGCATGAGATGTGGTATTAAAGATTTCATCAGACATAGAACCAGGAAAGGAGGTGAGCTGATTACGGAACAAACAAAGGATAATTATTCATAGTGTGTGTGCTGCTTTCACATTCACAAAAGTTTGAGACCTGCAAAAAGCCCTTCTCATGCTTCCTGGGGGATTGAAAGGTTCAGTGACTTGCCCAGTAACACATAGCCAGTAAAAAAAAAGGTGAAATTGTTTTAAAAATGAATATGACATTTATTAATGTCTAGAGGCAGCATTGTAAAGTGAATGAACTACTAGACTTGGAGTGAGAAAATCTGGGTACAGATCCCAGCTGTTACACATGCAACATTTTTGTCCTTGGACATATCAATTAATCCTAATGAGCCATCATTTCCTTACCTGTAAAATGGGAAATATTTGTACTACTTGTTTTGAGTAAAATGTTTGTAAATCAGATAGTACTATGGTTAAGTGAAATAATATTATAGCCATGACAGGATCACCTTTTTCAAAGTTACATTGCTCAATATTGTCTTGCACTCAGGCTGTTGATAAAAAAGATAGAAGAACCTGAAAGAGAAGATGAGATCCCTGTAATTTGAGCACGGAGAAATTTTCATATAACCTTTGCCTTTTCCTTATGTAGATTTAATTAAGGATAGGAAATAGACATTAAAATTGAGTTGAATTACTATTAAATTATTGACTGGACTGAGATTCAAGAGATGGTGTTCATTCCAACTCTGCCACAAATGAGCTCTGTGACTTTGGACAATTCACTTAATCTTTCTACGACTCAAGTTCTTTACTCAGAAATCAGCTAATATTTTTTAAGCCCCTTCTATCTGCAAATCATAAGAGGTTGTATATAGTACTAAATAGAGTACTGGATTCATGAAGACCTAGCTACAAGTCGTTCCTCTTGATACCTATGAACTGTGTGACCCTGGGCAAATCAATTAACCTTTCAGTGATTCCTCCACCCACCCCAGACAATTATCTAAGACTAATATCTGAACTGCATCTTTGTTAGTGGAGGGAGTTCTCACACCAGGAGCTGCTCACAGATCCTGAACAGATTTTAATATATGTCAAGTGGTAGGCATTGGGAAGATAACAAGTAAAATAACGTCCCTGTCTTCCAAAAACTTACGATTGAGTAGGAGAGAGAAATCTTACACACAAATAATTATAACAGAGGGTATCATAGGAAGAGGACTTGGATTCTGCTTCTCTGGGTTTCAACAAGTTCTATATCTTTTGTGGTCCTTCTTCTAGATTTAAAGCAGAGTCTCTAGGACCACCTATTGGAGGTATTGTAGTGGGGAACTCTTTATTCAGTTATGGCATGGACTAGATGAGGTCCTTTCCTACTCTGAGATTTTATGTTTTTGTTATTCTGTAATATCCTAGAATTTATTCTAAATAGTTTGGGCAGTGATTAAATCAGTGAGTTTCCCACCCATTCTCTAGTATCTGTTTCACATGTCACATTCAGTGTCCTAATATAAAGCTATTGTGTTATGTTTTAGCAACAAACCAGTATTTAATGAATTTGTTTTCATCAATGCTCATGAATCTTTTAGTGAGCAACTGTGGTTTGCCTTGTACCCTGAAGGAACTAGGTTCAAGACTCACCTCTGACACATACTGCTTGCATGACCCTTAACCTCTCATCGCTGCAGACAACTGTTTAGGATTACTTAGAGAAGGTGCCCATGCCTGTTAGAAAATGGAGTTTGTTCATCCAGGAGTTCGCTATAGCCATGAAATCACAGAGCCAGTCCCTATCACTATTTCTTCTTAAGAATGTAAAGAGATGGGGGGCAACTAGTTGGCCCAGTGGATAGAGCACCAGCCCTGGAGTCATGATGGACCTGTGTTCAAATATGGCCTCAGACACTTGACACTTACTAGCTATGTGACCCTGGGCAAGTCACTTAACCCCATTGCCTAGCCAAATATATATATATATATATATATATATATACACACACACACACACACACACACACACACACACATATATATATATATATACACATATATATATAAAGAGATTAACTTTACCTCAACCCCTGTAATTTTACTATGGAGCATTAACAAAGAAAATTTGAGGAATGAGGTCACTAAAAAAAAGAGTGAAACCTAAGCAAACCACCCTTTTATAACTCAAATGTAACTTGCGTGTAGTCCATTCAAATAGTAAGATCTCAATTATCTGGTCTAATGGAGGGGAGCTTCAACACAAGTAATCCAGAAAGCAATTATTCTCTATTTTGGTTAGATTGTGCTTTTGAATTTATATTTAAATATGAGTACATCTATTGTTCAGAGTCATAGCACTAGGCTAAATAATAAAACCGGATTCAAGAGAAGCAGGGAAACTTTTGGCTTCCCCATTTTTGTCCCCTGTTCAACTTTTACCCTGCCAGCCCCCCAACCTTGGTCTTGATAATGAGTAACATCAGCTCACAGACAGTTGCAACGTGCCTGATTAAAGCTGAGTTAGCCTGTTTCTACAAGGTGAATGATTCATACCTCCTCTGAAAATCAGCCAAAGGGTTGATTAAGCCTTTCTGCTTCTTGATTTAAAAAGTTTTTTTTTTTTTTCCTACAGAAAATTAAGGTTCTATTTACGTCAAAAAAGACTAAGTGAAGCCAAAGGGCCAACAAATATTTACTCGTGAGAAAAGAACCTTGGAGTCGAAGAAGCCTCCGAGGCTGTATAGTCTAACTCGTATCTGAAAAAGGATCCCTTCCCTCTACTAAGTTTGGACCACAAAATGGTCATCCAGTCTCTGCCTGAACACATCAATTAAGAGAGAACCCACCAACTCATGAGGCAGCCCATTCTCTTTGCAAAAGCTCTACCTGTGAGGAAGTTTCTCCCATCATCAAGCCTAAATTTTCCCTCTGCAGCTTCCACTCATTGCTACTAGTTCTTCCTTCTGGGGCCTGGCAAAACAAATGCCTCTTCTATGCAAGCCTCTTTTAAATACTTGAAGGCTGTTATGTTGTCTCTATGGGATCTTCTCTTGTCCAAGAGAAGATCAAATGAAATAACATTTGCAAAAAACAAAAGCCATAGCATCTGGCACATAGTAGGCATTATTTAAATGCTATTTCCCACAGCCTTGTCCAGACTAAATATCCCCAATTCTTTCAATATTTCCTGACATTTGGCATGAACTCCAGCAATTTACTAGTTGCCGTACTCTGGAAACTCTTTAGGATGCTATTGTCCTTCCTAAAATGTGATACTCAGAACTGAACACAGTAGTCAAGAAGCAGTCTGACTGAGACAAAGCACAGCAGGAATATTATCTCTCTAGTTCTGGACACTGTGTACAGTCTGAGTTTGTCTTAACTGTTATAGCTGCCATATAAAACTGTTTATTTATAATGGGCTTTTGGGACACTAAACACCACAAAATCTCTTCAGACAAACTCGTATACTTTTACTTATACCCCTTCTCCATCTTATAGTTGGAAGGGTGACTTTTGAACCCAAGTGGCAAGACATTTTATTTATCTCCATGACATTTCATCTTCATTTACTCAGTAAGCCTTTATTAAATGTCTATTATGTGGCAGTCACTGTGCTAGGATGGGCAGCTAGGAGGTGCAGTGCATAGAGCACAAGACTTGGAGATAGGAAGACCTGAGTTCAAAGCTGGCCTCATACACTTACTAGCTGTGTGACCCTGGTAAGTCACTTGACCCTGTTTGCCTGTTTCCTCAGTTGAAAAATGAACTGGTGAGGAAAATGAGAGTGTCTTTGGCAAGAAAACCCTAAATAGCATCAACAAAGAGTCAGACACGACTGAAGCTACTAAACAGCAACAATGGTAGGAGATGGGGATACAAAGACAAAAATAGCCCCTGCCCTGAAGGAGTTAAATTTTGTTGGGAAGAAAACAACACAAACACAAATAAGTCCATGCAAAATATATGCAAGGAAAAGTAACAGGGATTGGAGCATTATCAACTTTAGGGACCAGGCTAGGTCTCAAATTGAATGGAAAACTTGAGCAAATCCTTGAAAGGACCTCAGGTTCTTAGAAGAGGTGAGGAAAGAATATATTCCATCAAGCAGACAGTGAAAAGGATGGAGATGGAGATGGAATGGCATGTGTACGAGGAATGTCTTTTCATTAGATTAGATGTTTTATCAACTCTCTCCTAGTCATTTTCTTTCTTTCCTCTCTAGTTCAAAGATCTTTCTCTTTAGCAGAAAAGGAAGAAGTGAATTAAGAATTGAGCAGCCCTATTATCAAACCATTGTTAATCATCACAGTCCCATCCACGCCAAATAGCAGTCCTATCCTTTCTTTGTTCTTCCTCTTTTCTCCAAATATATCTTTAAAAAAAAAAGTAAAAACCAAACCTACAATAACTTTTTGTTCTTTCATTTTCTTCCCCAACCTAGGTCACTCCAAGCTTTAGCAACTTTGACAATATCCTTACAGCACCATTCCACACTTTTTAAAAATACATCCTTCACTATTTGTTTAATTTCCACCTTCTGTATACGCCCTTTTAAAATAAATTGATTGGGGAGTTCCCTGTTCATCCATAGCTGTCATATTAGACAACACTTTTATTTTCCACGTTAAAATGTTTTCATTCACATCTCTTCAAAATTATGTTTTCGATTGCTTTTCATTTCTCCCATGTGACTTAACTCTTTAGAATTATAGTCCATAATATGTTAGCTATCCCTTCTCTTATTGTTGTTCAGTCATTTTTCAGTTGTATCCAACTTTTTGTGACCCCACTTGGGTTTTTCTTGGCAAAGATACTGGAGTGGTTAGCCATTTCCTTCTCCAGCTCATTTTACAGATGAGGAAATGAAGGTAAACAGGATTAAGTGACTTGTCCAGGGTCAGATAGCTAGTGTTTGAACTCATGAATATGTCTTACTAATTCCAAGTCTAGTGCTCTATCCACTGTACCACCTAGCTGCCATTCTTTCTCTTACACTTTTAAATCTGCTCTTTCAAAATCAAGGGTGAAGGTCAAACTAACCCCAACTTTCTTCTCTTTCTCTGTCATAAACTCTAAGATTGAATGGTCATTTCCACCTAAATTTTTCATTATTTCCACCCCAAAACTAGCTCCTTTTTGATAAGAATGAGACCCAGAAAAGAATTTTTCCTCTTTCTTTCTTCTATTATTAGAAGGACAAAATTATCACTAAGAAAATCAAGCAATTTGATATTTGCTATGCTTTGGATAGAGAGGATTCTAGCTGATAATCACACAATTGAAATCCTTCATCACTAAGTGGCACAGTGGATAGAGTGCCAAGCCTGAAGTCAGGAAGACTTGTTTTCCTGAGTTCAAATCTGGCCTCAGACACTTAGCTCTGTGACCCTGGGCAATCCACTAAATCCTGTTTGCCTCAGTTTCCTCATCTGTAAAATGAGCTGGAGAAGCAAATGGCAAACTACTTCAGTACTGCCAAGAAAACCCTAAATGGGGTCATGAAGAGTTGGACACAACTGAAATGAATCAACAACAACAAAAATCACTACTACATCATACATCTCCTGTTCACAAATGCTTCATCTAATTCTTTTTTCTGTCCGAGTGGTCTGCAGTATACTCCAATGACAGCATTGCTTCTGCCTTTGCTATCTTTATCAAAACATCTCACCTACCTCATACAACCTCCCTTTCCTTTTCTGGATTTCCTAGTATATAATGCTGTTCTGTCTCCATTAAATTTTTACTAATTTTTTTTATATGTAAAATATAACCTTCCAGTCAAATTTATATTATGGGTCACATCTCACCACACTTAGTTATATGCCTCACAAGTTCAAATCTCCCTCCTTGTATTAGGATTTCTACTTCTTGTTGCTACCTATACCTTGTGTGTTTATGTATAGAAGCCTGAGATCATGGTTATATAATTAACCCCTCTTTGGGATTTTGTTTCCCATAAACCTCTATGTTTCTCTACCACTATGCTTTCTCCTACATTGAACTTTCTTTCCATGGTAAGAGCTGTAAGGCTTACAAAAGAGTAGAAAAATCAGTTATTACTACACACAAGGAGATAAGGTACACACTAAAGTTAACTACCAATTCAAGATAATATATCATAAAATTATTATGACTATTATAAAATACATGATTTTCAAATTATCTTCTTTTTATTTATATAATTATATAATATTCCAATACATAAGGTCTATGCGTGTGTATTTATACCTGTATGCGTATACATATACAAATGCATATATGTATATATGTGTTTGTACATGTGTCTGTGTATGTATGCTGTATCCTCCCAGAAAAATGAAAATTCCCTAGAGTGCAATTCTTTCTGCTTTGTGTTTGTACTGCTAGTATTTAACATCAAACCTTGCACATAGTAGGAGATTAATATATGCTTGTGGAACTGAATAAACTGAAAGTAAAAATTTTACCTCAATTAATCAAGATGTAGCTAACCTACCCTTATATAATTACAAATGATTGAGAGCTCCCTGAAATACCAGCATTTTAAAATCATATCAATTCTGAGGATAGATTCAGAGTATTTTACTATATAACCTGCACTCAGCCCTTAGTTTTGACTTTGTAAAGTTTATGATGTAATAATAGAAATATATTTTAGATCTTCTATAAAAGTTAAAGTACTATAGGGCTACTTGCAGAACTGTTAGATTTTTCGGTTATACCTTACTCTGGTATGCATGCACTCATGAACCCAGGTTAGGGGCACTGTACTTTGCCTTATGCCATGTGATGCTGTTTTCAACTCTCAGAGCATTGAATTTCTGCAACTAAACTTCTTCAACCTGCTACAGCTTTGTTCTTTCAGGCAGAACAGATCCCAGAGGTTCAGAGACACACAAGTGAGGGCCAGTTCTGCC
Organism: Vombatus ursinus; assembly: GCF_900497805.2. NCBI lineage: Eukaryota > Metazoa > Chordata > Mammalia > Diprotodontia > Vombatidae > Vombatus > Vombatus ursinus. Next base: position 4,757,666 of record NW_020945437.1, on the reverse strand, counting down.
CTTTAGGGTTGTCTAGAGCATAGGCATTATCAGTTTTGTCTTTTTCCCAGGGCTAGTAATGGAGTTCACGAATCCTTGGAAGGGTTCATCTCAGAGTTTACTACTCTCAGATGGTTTCTAGAGAGCCAGGAAGCAGTTTAACCTAGAATAACAAAGGAATCTAAGGAGATAACCATCATAGAGTGACTTACTGCAGATCAATTTCTGTGACCCAAGATTTGGGAGTGAGGTTATATGAAGCTTTAATCCACACTCAGAACTTTGGATTCTTCAACAACTTTTTGTATTCCCCAAATGGACCATTTGGCTAGGAGAAAGACGTGGAACAATGGGATTTGGAATTAGAAGACTTGGATTTGAATACTGACTTTATCACTTATCCCATTTGAACTTAAGCAAGTCACCTCCACTCTCTGGGCCTGAGTTTCCACACCTGTGAAATGAGGAGGCTGAATTAGATGGAATCTCGGGTGTCTACCCATTGCAAATTCTTTGAAACTTCAGTTTCTCCCACATCTCTTTGCTTCTAGTCCCCACAGAGGGTGGACTCTCTGCTAGTCTTTGAGCAGATAGATGAATGGGAAAGACAGAAAAATAAAATATCTTCACTAGAAGAAACTTCAAAAACTGTTTAATCTAATCCCTTCACCAACCAGGCACTAATAGGGAATAGGATATAACCAAGGTCACATAGTTAATTATTAAGCAAATGGATGATATAGTAAATAGTGCACTAGACTCAGAGTCAGGAAAACCTGAGTTCAAATCCTGCCTCAGCCATTTACTAGCTATGTGACCTTAGATAAGGTACTCAGGCTTTCTTAGTCTATTTCCTACAAAATGGGGGTAATAGCTCCTACCTCACAAGGCTGTTGCATAAATCAAATAAGCTGACATATGCAAAGTGCTTTGTGAAGGGCTATAATAAATGTTAGCTATTATTGACAAAGCTGGGGTTGCCAAATGGTTACCATCTCACTCCCACCAAAAGCAGCCTAAAAATTAAAATTAAGTGCTCTTGGCATTTATCAAAGTTCCTTTAAGAAAAGAGATTTGCCCAAATCTTCCAAAGTCAAAGGATTGTCTTGGTGTTAACAGCAGGGCCTTCGTAGACTACTCCTGACATCTGGTGGCTAAATTGAAGTAATGCGGTACACGCATGTAAAGATGAAAGCCTTTTTTGCATTCTTATTTATTAGAATAATTTTATTTCAAAATCAAAGCATTTAACATATTTTTGCAGATAGTTATCAACCCATATAATTTATCAAAGGAAATGATGCATACATCATCTTTCACATTAAGCATTTGCCCTTGCCCCAGAAATTACTTTGTATACATATTGTATTAACTTACATGCATACAAGTCATTCCATCCCCACAGAAGATAAATTAACACGGGCAGGGACTGCGCCTCACACAGTGTCTGACATATAGTAGGCACTTAATAAATGCTTGTGTAATTAAATTGGTTAATTTATGCAAAACACTTTGTACATCCTAAGTGCTATATCAATTTAACTTTATCAGTAACTGCAATTACCTTTCTACCCCCAATGAAAACTAGAATAGAAGGAAAACTAGGCTCTTCCCCAGGTATAAAAAGATGAGGGTTGCTTGTGTCAGTATTACTTATGTCGTCAACACCATCAGCAATGTAATAAAAAATAACTAAAACTCCTTTCCGTCTCCTAATCAGCTATGAACACGTTTCTCAAGGTCACCCCCCCCAACCTGTTTCCTTGATGTCCCTTGCTATCCCCCAACCTGAAGAAAATAAAAAATATATAGAACTTAACATTTATGGTTCATTTTATCCCATGGACATGCCTATGATGGGGATTTGATTTGTTTATATGACTGTTTTAGTGCCCGCAGAGTCAAAAGTAACACTCCATTTTCCTCTCTGGGCAGTGAGCCAGAGCTCTAAGACTTTTCAGTTACCATCCTTCCCATCTTCTACAGAAACCATAAAAATACAAAATAGGACTGAATGATATTTTGTTTCCATAATGTTTTGGCACCCGTGAGAGCCCTACCTACTACCCCCCCCTCCCCCCGGCAACACCAGTCACACTCTGAATTTAGGAGTCAAAGAAGTAACCAGGAAATACATTTCTCTAGAGACAACTTTTTTTTCTAATGTAATTTAAAGTACTAGGGCTGTTATGAAGCTCTTGAGAGAAACCAGTCCATATGCTGTTTTCTCTGTAACCTTCTACTTGTTATCTACAATAGCGCTCCGAAAACTGTGGGCTCTCACTATTTGAAAGGGCAGTTTGGAAGTCTGGTAAACAGAATATTTTTCATTTTTTGTTGGGTGGTCAGTACCTATTATATAAGAAACAACAAATGAATCTATGATTCCAAGCCAGTTTTCTCATAAGAAAGGAGAAAGTGAACCAGATCAAAGGAGTGAGGGTTAGGTAACTCGAAAACTCACTTGAAAGCAGTAATGTGAGCTGGCTGTTAATGAAGAGAATATAATCTCAGGCTGAACTTAAGGGACAGATAATGTGCAGATCAAGGAAAGCCATCATCTGGCTGTACTCTCTTCTGCTCAAATCACATTTGGAATTTGCTGTTCAGTCTGGATAGGACATTTTAAGAAGCATGCTTTCCATTTGCAACAATTGAGAAGAGAGATACCCGGTTGGTAAAGGGTCTAGAAATCATGTTAAATGATGTAACAACAAAATTGATAGTCCTGAGCTGTGGGAGATGGGGGAAGAAGAGGCTTTTTTTCTAATAAGTGGTCCCTCAGCTTCAACTCTAGATTCACGAAGATACCAGATTCAGTCCTTCGGTAAGCCTTGCCTCTAAAGACAAGGCTCAGGCTCTTTCACATTGTCTATGGCTCATTTCATCCCAGCCCTGCTGCTCAGGGGAAAATAATTTAATTCTTATTATTTGTGCACATCTAGGTTCTTTCCAGAAGGGCATAGAAAGTTATTTAATATACAAATGTAAATCAGGCATTTACTTCCTTGTCTCAAAAGATATGCATAAAATACAAAAAACACATAAGTATGCACTAACAAAGTTCAAAACATGATATGATAATCCATAACTCTTATGATATTCTCCTGGAATGTTGGCATTTAGAATATTAAAATATGGAAGCCTTAGTAGGACTAACAAATAATTAATTAATCTTCACTTCTGCTCCACACTTTCTGAACAACTCTCAAGGTCTATGTCTTCTGTCCAGCCATTGTGTTGCTTGAGCTTTTCCTCCCGGGGGTGGTCTCCTTCTCCAAGAAGAATGTAATTGAAGAAAATGCAGTCCACAGACAGATAACTCCAAACAAGCAGCCTGATTGCTCCTAATATCCCAAGGTTATCATTCCTCCTAAAGTTTATCTCTTGTGATCACTCCAGTCATCTATGCTCAGGAAAAGAAATAAAGCAGAAGAGGTTGATGGTTCCTTGAATTCAGGCTCACTTAGGCAGCACATGTGCTCAATGCCATATGGGAGCAGATGAAATACTTATAATAGGGTAAGGGCAGGAGTAGAATAGTTAGACAGGGTCTCTGAAGGTTTGGCAGTTGGAAAGAGCTGTTCCTTTTCAGGTCCACTGAATAGACCCTTTTTCTTGCCTCAGTGACCAATTCTCTTTCATGCAACCCTCTTCCCACTGCCAAATGGATAACCAAAATTTTTCGGACTCATCCCAAAGTCCTTCAGGGCTGAGAATATGAGTACCTTGAGAGCAAAGGAATAGTTTTTGCCTTTCTTTTTGTTCCCAGCTCTTAGTAGAGTGCCTGGCACATAGTAGGCACTTAATAAATGCTAGTTGATTGATTTTTAAAAAGACAACAATTATTACTGACTATATGCTAGGAACTTTAAATTATCTTAGTTGATCCTCACAACAACACTGAGAAGTAGGTACTGTTATTATATTCAATTTACAATTGAGGAACCGGAGGTAGGCAGAGGTTAAGTGACTTTTCCAGGGTCATACTGCTAGTAAGTATCTGAGGTCAGGTTTGAACTCAGGCCTTCTTAACTCCAGGCCCAATGCTTTGTACCACCAATCAACCATAGCACCTAACTGCTTCTAAAAAGTGTAATGGGAAGCTCAGATCAGCTCAGATCTAATGGCCACAGGTGGCCCCTTAATAAAGGATTTGTTCTGTAAAGTTTAGATTCCGTCAAAGGGCTGCACTTGAGGGACACATGTGGCCTCAAAGTTTCAAGTTCCCCAAACTTGTCAGAATATATTGGGGGAGGAAATGGGGGTTATGATCCACATTACCTAAGGAAAGGTTGTACAAACTGGAAAAGAGAAAACAAGTTCTTCCAATACTTAAAGATTTAAAATTAAAATATTAAAATACTTAAACATTTTTTTTAAAAAAAGGAGGAACTAAGCTTGAAAAATAATCCCAGAAGACAGAACTACCATCATTTTCAGGTTAAGTTACAGGAAAGATTTCATCTCAGTATAAAGAGCTGCCTGATAATTAAAAGTAAAAAGAAAACAAGAAAATGGAATTGCAGGGAGGATTCTGGGAAGATAGCAGAATGGGTCAGAAAATTCCAAGATCTCAAGATTTTCCCCCACAAAAAAGATGAAATAGCCCCTCACGGCAAATATTGAGCAGGTAAAAATAAATAAGAGTAGGGGCAGAACAGGGGTTCTCCTGGGGCAATAGGAGAAGATCTCAAGAAAAGTCCCAGGACAAAGTTTGGTCCCTGTGAAGAGTAAACACCTCCAGGGTAGTAACTACTTAAACAACAAGGGGCAAGCCCTGGGGTTAGGTGGGTTGGGAGGCTGCCTTGGCCCCAGTCAAGGAATTTTTACCCTCAGGACAGTGAGGGGTGTTCAGCATCTAAGCTAAGGAAGGTTGACGGAACCTCTAGTAGACTGACAGGAAAAGTCAGACCCAGCTGTGCTGAGGAGATGCAGCTGGAGGTGAGAAGGAACCAGCACACATCCATGAGTGTAGAAGCAGTGGGGCAGGGATGCCACCCTGGCTGCGGACACTTACGGGAGATTGGAGGTCTTGGGTCTAGTTTCAGGCAAGAAAGGAGGATTGAAGGAGGATCTAAGGTCAGAGGCACCATCCCCCATACCCCAGGACTAGAGGTGATTATAAAAACTAAGCTACAAATAAAAAATACACAGACAAAAAAGAAAGAATCTAACCATAGATAATTACTATGGGAATAGAAAAGACGTAGATTTGTCTTCAGAGGAGGATACTGAAGTAAAGAAATCCTCTTCTACCCCAAAGAATAACATCAAATGGTCACTTGCTCAAAAAAGAATTCATAGAAGAATTTTTAAAAGACCAAAAATCAAATAAGACAGATTGAGAAAAAACTAAAAAAAAATTAAGAACAATCCAAGAAAAATAAGATTATGAAAAGAAAATCAACCAATTAGAAAAGGAGAGCCAGAACCTTAAGGAAGAAAACAATTCCTTGAAAATCAGAATTGGGCAAGTGGAAGCCAGCAAAGTTATAAGATATCAAGAAATAAAACAAAATATAAAGAATAAAAAAAAAGAAGAGGATGTGAAACATCTCATAAGAAAAACAAATGATCTGGAGAACAGATCAAGAAAAGAAAACACAAGAATAATTGGACTACCTGAAGGCTATGCTAAAAAAAAAAAAATCTTGATACAATAATACAAGAAATAATTAAAGAAAATTGTCCTGAAGCATTAGAACAAGTAGAGAAAGTAGAAATAGAAAAAATCCACAAATCACCACCTGAAAGAGATCCTATGAGGAAAACCCATAGGAATATCATAGTCAAATTCTGAAACCCCCAGTTCAAAGATAAAATATCACAAGCAACAAGAAAAAAAAAAGAATTTAAATATGGCAGTGCCACAGTTAGAATCACACAAGATCTGGCAGCTGCAACACTAAAAGACCAAAGGTCTTGGAACACTATATATTGAAGAGCAAAAGAACAGGGCTCTAACCAAAAATATCATACCCAGAAAAGCTAAGCATAATCCTGAATTTAAAAAAAAATGGACATTTAATGAACTGTCAGATTTTCAGGACTTTGTTTAAAAAAAAACAACTTGAACTTAATAGAAGATTCGACATACAAGACTGAATAGAAATATAACATACATACCAAAGACTAATTACAAGGGACTTTGTTTGCCTTTATGTACATAAAATGTAAAATGTATGTCTAAGATTGTTATTAGTAATTGGGTAGCTCATAAGAAAGATTGGGGTAGACCTGAGTATGGTATGACTTTAAAAAAGTAAAATCATTTAGAAACAGCTAAAAAGAGTAATTATCTTATACAAATGAGGAAGAACCAACACAGAGGAATTAGATGTGGGAGGAGAGCTGGTAGTTCTGGAAACCTACTTTCACTGGAAATGGGTTCAACAAGGAACAATACATATATCACTAGAAGAATATAAAAGTCTTCCAAGTTCAGAAAGAAATAGAATGCTAAGGGGTTAGAGAGTGGGGTGAGGATGAGGGAAGGATCTCTAGAAGGAAGGGGGAGGGAGTAGGTTAAAGGAGGGGTAGTAGAAGGGTGTTTAAATTAATAAAAATGGGAGCATAAGGGAGGGATCCTTGGTGAGGGGCATAGGTTAAGCAATAGGAGGGCTAGGTAGATGGTAGAAGTAAAATAAAGGAGTTTGGAGGAATAGGAAATAAGAGATACATACAAACATAAAAAACAAAGATCAGAAGTAGAATTTATTAGGAAAAGTATATGTCTATGTATGTATGTATATGTGTATATCTATATATAAATATATCTGTACTTAATTCTAGCTTTGGTGGGGTGAAGGGGAAAAAAGAACAAAGTAAAAAGTACACGGCAGAGAACAAAAGAAAACTAGGACGGAAGCAAAGAAAAGATGGACAGCTCTCAACAGAATACATAGTATTTATTATATAGGCTTTCTTGAAATGTAAATTTATTGCTATACATTTTGAATTGAATCCTCTCTTACATTCTGCTGTGCATGTGATACACTTTTTTACTTCTCTTATTTTGCATTTAAATTTCAACATTTGTTTATATTTCTTTTCTTATTGTGCATTTAAGTTTCAGTAATAAAAAAAAAGATGAAATTGCTCACCTTTTGCGGTTGCAAGTTCCTGACTGGGGGCCTGGCCTCTATCCACTGCACCATCTAGCTGCACCTTGTTTTTTTTTTAGAGAATTTTATAAATGCCCTTTATCTTTACAACCATGTCATTTTGTCTCCTCCCTTGAAATGAAACCTTGATTTTTAGCACAACAGCAACAAAAAAGAAAAATAAACAAAACTATCCTATACAGTGACAAGGGTGTTGTCCCAATAGACAGCCAACTATCTACTAGGAGGGAAGAGACATTTTATTATCTATTTTCTGGAACCTTCAGTGGTTGTTCAGTTATTCAGAATACAACTTATTTTTGATCTTCTTTAATTCTCTTTACATTGCTGTAGTCATTATGTAAATTGCTTCTAAAATCAACTAATTTTTCATTTTGTTTCAGTTTTTAAATATTTTTGAAGATTCATCTAAATCCACTATGTTTGTCATTTCTTACTATATAATACTATTGAATTATAATAATATATTGTACTTTTTTTTATTCATTCCACTATAAATGTCAGCTACTTTGTTTCCAGTTTTACAAAAAATGCAATTATGACTATTTTGGGGCATGTATGGCACCCTTGCTTCTTTACATTTATTCTTTTCCATTAACAAAAATCTATTTTCTCTGCCTTAAACCTCCTAATATCCATTGAAGAAGAAAATAAGAAAAACAAAACACTGGTAATAAATATGGATAGTCAGGGAAAACTGATTCCCACTTTTTCCATATTGAATATGAGTCCATGCACTCTCTGTCAAGAAGTGGGTAGAATGGGCTCAGTGGATAGAATGCTAGCCCTGGAGTCAGGAGGACCTGAGTTCAAATCCAGGCTCAGACACATAATACTCACTAGCTGTGTGACTCTGGGCAAGTCACTTAACCCCAATTGCAGAAGAAGAAGAAGAAGAAGATAGAATGTTTCATCATGGGTCTTCTAAAATAATGGTTCATAATTTCATTAGTCAAAGTTCTTAAGAATTACAAAATTGTTTACTTTTGCGCTGTTGTTGTTGTAGTAGAAATTGTTCTTTTGGCTCCTCTCACTTCTTTCTGCATCAGAACATGCAAGTCTTCCCAAAATTCTTTGAAACTATTCCCTTCATCATTTCCTATAGCACAGTAACACTCCATTATATTCATAAACCACAACTTGTTCAGCCATTCCCAACTGACAGCCACATTCTTACTTTCCGGCTTTTTGCTGCCACTGGCACCCCACTCTCAAACCCCCAATTCCAACCCCTACACATACCTGTTGCAAATATTATGTATTCCAATGATCCTTTTCCTCTTTCTTTGGTCACTTTGAGAGTAACGATCTAGAAGAGTTATTTCTAGGTCAAGAATATGCATAATTAAGTAAGTTTGGGGATATAATTCCAAATTGCTTCCCAGAATGGCTGGACCAATTCACAGTTCACCAGTATTGTATTAATAGACCTGTTTTCCCACAGCCCTTGAAACTTGTGATTTTCCTGGGTTCTTTCTTTCTTTCTTTCTTTCTTTCTTTCTTTCTTTCTTTCTTTCTTTCTTTCTTTCTTTCTTTCTTTCTTTCTTTCTTTCTTTTTTGGAGGGGTGCTAACTTTGCTATCTGATGAGCATAAAGTATAACTTCAAAGTTGCTTTAATTTACATTTCTCTAGTTATTGTTGATTCAGAACATTTTTTCATGTGACCATTGCTAGTTTAGAATTTTACCTTTGAAAACTGTTTATATCCTTTGACTACCTATCAGTTGGGTGATGAATTTTAATCTTACAAATTTGAATCTATTCCTTAAATATCTAAGAAATGAAACCTTTAGAGCAGAAGAATGGGGGAAATTATCTCAAATAATTGGGGGTACAAGTAGAAGTCTCTATAAACAAGAAAGAAGGGGTGGAGGGGAACAGTTGACTTGAACTACACTCATTTAAACATATCAAAGGAGGGAAGAATATATAAATACACACACACAATTGGAGTTTATAAAATCAGGGAGAGACATGGTTAGACAGCTTTAAGAATATTACTTTGGAAACTATGTGGAGGAAAATTTGAAGGAGGAAACTGGAGCCAGAAGACTAATTAAGAGGCTATTACAACAGTCTAGGAAAACAGTGATGAGACACTGAACTAAAGTAGTAGCTGTGTGACTAATAAGAGGAGAATGCATGGGACAGTTGTTGTCTAGGTAAAAATTATAAGATTTGAAAAATGAATGGATATGTGGTGTGAGGTATCAAGGATAACACTGAGATTTTTCAAAATGGGTCAATGAAAGGATGGTGGTATATCAATCACAAATAGGGAAACTGGGAACTGGAGAGAGTTTAGGGGGAGAGAAGATAATGAGTTCTTTCTTGTATATATTGAGTTTGAAATGTCTGTGGGCTAAATACGGATGCAAAAATCCTAAATAAAATACTAACTAAAAGATTACAACAATATAATACAAAGATTATACATTATGACCAAGTGGGATTTGTACCAGGAATTCAGGAATAGTTTAACATAAATAAAATTATTAACATAATTTATTGTATAAATAATAAAAGTTTTAAAAATCATAATTATATCAATAGATACAGAAAGGCTTGTGATAAAGTACAACACTCATTTTCATTAAAAACACTTGAAAATATAGGTATAAATGTGTTTGTTCTTAAATTGCTAAAAAAAAAAATTTATCTAAAACCATCAGCAAGCATTATTTCTAATGAAGATGAGCTAGAAGTCCTTCCAGTAATATCAAGTGTGAAACAAGAATGCCCATTGTCACCAATATTATTCAATATTGCATTGGAAATCCTTGCAATAGCAATAAGGAAGAAAAAGAAATAGAAGGAATCAGAATAGCAAATGAGGTAAAAAAAAAACTATCTCTTTTGCAGAGGACATGATGATTCACTTGGAAAATCCCAAAGACAACTAAAAAATTAGTTGAAACAATTAATAATTTTAGCAAAGTAGCAGGATATAAAGTTAATCCACATGAATCATCAGCATTCCTATATATTACAAACAAAATCCTGACAGAAGAGATAGAAAGAGATAACCCATTTAAAATAGTTCTAGACAGTATAAAATACTTGGGAGTACCCCTGCCAAAAACATGAAATAGAAAAACATGGATAGACTTGCACAAAATGATGAAGAGTAAAATGAGCAGAACCAAGAGAACACTGTATACAATAACAGCAATATTGTTTTAAGAACAACTTTCAGTGAATAAGTCATTTTGACTATTACAAATACCCAAATTAACTACAAAGGACATTTGAAGGAAGATGCTACCTGCATTGAGATAAAGAAATGATAAATAGAAATATGTAGAGAACAATTTAACATGTATGTGTGTGTCTAATAGTAGCCATCTCTATGGTTCAGGGGGAGAAAAAAGGAAAAAAGAAATTTACATGATAACTTTATTATGTATTTAAAAGGAATAGCAAATTGTAATTAAAGTTTTACAGTTTCATTATCTTTTTTTATTTTATTGCTTTGGAAATGCTTGTTTTATTCCGTGAATTAAAAATAAAATAAATTAAAAAAAAAGAAATATCTATGTGCCATCCAATTTGAAATATCCAATAAGCAGCAATATACCTGAAAAAAAAAAATGCCTCTGGAATACCACATGTGAAGGTATTGACAGAAACTAGTTTGTAAGGGAAGGTTTTAACAAAAACAAAACAAAACAAAAGAAAGTTACTACACATATGCTTTTTCTTTTTCAACTTGAGAAAAGTTAATTTAGTAATGTGATATCGAAATCCAGGAGAAAGACTGGGGCTGAAGGGCATGTGTGTGTGTGTGTGTGTGTGTGTGTGTGTGTGTGTG
>NW_020945437.1:4584801-4746648 GCF_900497805.2 Vombatus ursinus | reverse complement strand
GTGTGTGTGTGTGTGTGTGTGTGTGTGTGTGTGTGTGTGTGTGTAAGGCATGGGAACACTGAAGAGGGGTTGGCCAATGGAAATTAATTCAGCAAAAGAGAAAAAAGAAGTGAGCAGACAGGAATAAGAGTCAATAGAGAGAAATGTCAAAAAAAAAATGGGGTGGGCAGGGCATTTTCAGGAGGGGAAGTTGCTGAACCGTATAAAAAGTTGGTGTGAAGTTAAGAAGCATGATGGCAGAAAAGACCACTGGATTTGGCAATACAAAGAAAACTGGTAACTTTGGAGATAGCAATTTCAGTTGAGTTTTGAGGATAAAAATAAGTACCTTATTAGAGAAAAGGAAGACAAGATAGAAGACAAAGCTGAAAAAGGGAGATCCTTTAGACTTAAACACTGGACTTTGTACATGGGAGTCGATTTATAAATATTTGTTAAATTAATGAATTCCTTAAGCTTGGTATTCATCAGGGATTCATATATAAATCTTTAAAAAAATGCAATAAAAGGTTACCTTCATATGTTTTGCTTCATGGATCATTGCCTTTTTATCAGTAAATGAGCTCTTGTTCATTTGCTTGAGCTTTGAAAATATCAAGCATGTGAATGACAAGTACACAGGCGTCCAATTCTTAGCAGGCCCCACTTTCCATTAATATATTTACAGAATATTGTTCCAAGGAAAAGCACAGAATCTTATTAATAATAGCTTCACTGTTTAATTGAGCAAATAATTACTCAGTTAACGACTTTACTTTCTCTGTGTAGAACCTCTGAAAACCAGGTTGGCCAAAACTGGAGGCAGCAAAAAGTCTTCTTTTTCATGTTAATGTATAAGAGAAAAATTACAATAGGTGGTCAATGAATACTTGTTTCCTTCCTTCCTTACTTCTTTCCTTCTTTTCTGCCTTACTTCTTCCATTCTTCCTTCCTTGTGTGGCTGAATCTGTTTCATTCACTAGCTGCTGATTAAATCAGAAGTAGATTGACCTCATTGATACTAAAACCCTCTTATTCACAATAGGTATCATTAGTTGACTTAATGGTGTATCCTTCTTAAATCACATTTTCAAATTAATTTGGTTGGTGTTTTCAATCTTGATAGCATCCTTGGCCTTCTCGTTGTCATGGTGAGTCCTCCTACCCTTACATCCACCCTACTGCTTCGCAGAAGAGGTACCCTGATTGTACCAGGGGAATGGGAAGAGGAGCAGAGAGCAGCAGCTTGGTAAGGAAGGTTGATCTTAAGGTGTTGTCCTTTCTGCCCCTTTGCAGGCTTATTAAGATAGGAATCACATGTATTATGATGATCATGCAGATATATTATGATGGGAATAGATTATGAACATTTAAAGGGAAGAAATAATTACAAAATTACAGAATTTTAAGTTTGGAAGGGACTACAATAACCATTGGTCCAATTGTGTGAAACTATAATAAAAAAAATTTAAATAGAAATATCATTTCAAGATAGAGATTAGTGAGTCTTTTTTCCCCTTAATCTTTCCAGCTCCTTTCTCTTTCTTATTAGCTCTAATATGGTGGTTGTAGTATAGCAGAAATAATTGAAAAATTTGGAGTTGGAGGAGCTGGCTTCAAATACCCTGCCAAGCAAATTACCAACAACTATAGTAATATTCATACACGTTTCATTCTTGGCTTTTTCCAGAAGTCTCTTAGACTTCCAAAATGCTCCATTTCCCACAATTTCTACACAATGCATCTGCAGATTTCTCCTTTATTTAACCAGATCTCAACAGTCCTTTTTCACATCCATTAGATTAAAATTAGTAGTTTTTTACCAAGTTAATGTCTAAGAATTCCATGACCTAAAAGTTTTCACCAAGCTGTCTCCTAGTGGGGGAAGAATTTGTGTTGCTTATTTTCTTTTTTGTTTGTTTACTTGTTAAAACTTTCACTTAAAACCTAGGGGTTTTTTTTTTCAAGGTATTTAGGCCCACTAGTATTCCAACTGCATATTTTTTTTCCAGGTACAGTATAGTTATTTCCTCTGCCATGAAATAAATGGGTTAAAACACAAAAGATAAGAACACATTGATAAATATTTAAAACATAATACAGTAACTATAACTCCAATTTTACTCTCCTGGGAAGTTATTAAAAATATTAAAACATGAAAGATTTGATTTAACTGCTGAAAAGGCAGGCTCATATCTGCACTGCCTGAGCATTCAATTAATTTCTATAGATTTTAACAAGCCAAACATAGTTTGAGCTCATTCTCCAGTCACTATCATTTTCTCCTCTGAGAATACTGAAATATCTGCAAGAAGCACCTCCCATTGGGCAAACAGCACTCAACCCCAATAGCTCCAGTTGTCTTGAATCCACAAAGGTGCCAACAAAGATGGAAACACTCATCTTAGAATTTCTATTTAGTCACATATGCTCAGGAAAAGAAAAAAAAAAGGCATCCAGAGATTTGAGATCCAGTCTCAGTATTATCTAGGCCAATACCTGTACTCATTGTCATGTGTGAACAATCATCATCATTGCCTTGGGGGAGGAAAAGAGAAAAAAAATTCCTGCCCGGCATCTTGGGAAGTCCAGGGGAAAGATTTCCAGAGTGCTAAGTAACATATTCAGAAAGGCGGAGGGAGATTCAAGATTAATTTTCATTTCAGAGAGTCTAATGAACCAAAAACCGCATTTTCCTGAAGTGAGCACTTCCAAGTGAAATACAGATTTCAAGTATATAAGGTTCCTTATCTGTATATTGGTGAGATTAGGCTTTATAGAACATCTAATTCAACTTAGAAAGGTTAATCATCCCTTAGCCCTCACATACCTTCAATCTCCCTCACCAGTGACTTTTTCTTATCTCTTAGATGTGCCCAATCTTACATTACAATTATTAGCATTATAATTTTTAATATGTGGGCATTACTCAGTCATAAGCAATGAATATTCTTCAAACTATATATTTTTTATTTATTTAAAGAACACTTTGTAATTCTATCTTTATTGATATTGAGTGTGCTTTGGTAGATTTACTGGTAGATATTTTATCATTTCATGGTTATTTTGAATGGGACTTCCCTTTCTATCTACTGCCTCCTGGATTTTGTTATTACTATATAGACATGCTGTTAATATTTTGGAGAGGGGATATTTTGTAGTCTGCATTTTTACCGAAGCAACTAATGGTCTCAATTAGTTGTTTTACTTTTTCTGATTACCTAGGGCTTTCTAAACACATCATTATGTAATGAGCAATTTTCTCTACATAGTAAATGCTATATAAAATGTTAGTTGTTTTTTTCTTATGTTTAGCAATAAGGAAAGGGAAAGACAATAGCTTGATGAGATAAAAAGATGTCCGTGGACTGGGGAATACTAAACAAATCACGGTACCTTCACGTAATGACATATTATTGTGCTATGAAAAAAATAACATGATAAATACAGAGGAGCATAGAAAACTTCTATGAACTAATAAAAAATAAAATAACCAGAGACAAGAAAACAATATACATAATGATTTTGTCAACATAAAAAAGAAAACAACAAAAACAACAAAACACTCAAAAACTGAGTGCTGCAAAATTAGAATGAATAAGTTTGGCCCCAAAATGAGGTAGATGAAGACACCTCCCCCATTTCTCTTCAGAGATTCAGAAAAGGGAGTCCATAAGTTTGGAAAACTAACATGAGATTTTTTTTATATGCTGGGTATAATTTTTTTGCACAATTTCCACTCCTCCACATTTTCTGTCATCATCATTATTTATTATATGTAATTTATTATATACATATATACATATAATAAATATAATTTATTATAAAAGATGACTTTCTGGGACCAAGTAAAGTAGAAAACATAGCTGATCTAAAAACAAAATATATCAATAAAATATTTTAATAATAGCTAGTATTTAAATAGTGCCTACTATTTGCCAGGTACTGTGCTAAGAGCTTCACAATTATTATTTCATTTGATCCTCACAACAATCCTGGGAGGTTGGTGCTATTATTATTCTCATTTTACAGTTTAGGAAACTAAAACAAACAGAGCTTAAGTGACCTCCCCATGATTACACAGATAGTGTCTGAGGCCAGATTAGAACTCAGGTCTTCCTCACTCCAGACCCAGTATGGGCAAGGCGAGAATCGTTGTGAAGACACAATCTTTTTCTTTGTATTTTTTTTTAAGAAACTGGTCGATAATCTCAGTGAAGAATAGACAATGAATAGGTGAAGTATCCCCACCAACGCATTACTATTTCAGCTACAGAAATCTATCACTTTCACTATTGAAATAATGAGTAGGGACAGAATCACTTCCCAAGCTACTCGAATGAAAAAAGAATTGAGGGAATTAAATGATATTAATTTGGAATATGTGTGATGCAGCTTCTTTGTTACTTTACTTTCCATTTAAATTTTGATGAAATATTTTGTTTTAATGTTATTCGTTGCCCGAGTTTGTTAATGTGGTGGCAACTGAATTTCTATACATGAGTTTAATTTAGAAGTTATCCGTTTTAAACAGGGCAGGATCAAAATTAGTCAGATAAGAATAAACTTTTAAAGATCCTATAATGTGAACCCAAATTCATGTGGGTCCAGGATAGGTTAGTTCATATTAGGAAAATGAGTCCCAAAGAGGTATGTATAGTGAGCTGCCCACCATCCTCCTTCTCTGTAACTACTCCTTTTTCATTTTCTTCATTGTCTCCTCATCCTCTTACCAAATGCCCAATAGAATTCTTCCTCACAGCTGTCTTTAATTCTTTTCTACATTCTCCCTTGGCAATCTCATGATGACTATAGTTTCAATAATGACCTCCATGCAGATGACTCCCATATCTATTTTTCCAATCCTGAACTATCTTCTGTCCATATATGTCTTTTCAAATACCTACTGGATATCCTGCCTACTGTCAAACTTAAACTATGTCCAGAATTGAATTTATTATCCATCTCCAAAAGCTGCTCCTCTTTTTTATTTCAGTTTCTTCTTGTGGCACCACCAACATTTTAACCTAGAATTGTCCTTGATTATTCCTTCCCTCATCACTCATTAGTTACCAAATAATTTTCTATGGTATTTTTCACATCCGTCTCTTACTTTTTATTCCCTTAGACATCATCCTCCTATCTGTCCTCTTCATTAGCCTGATCAATTGCAATAGCTTCCCCAATGTAAAGGATCTTAGTCTCCACTTTCTACTTCCCTCCTTTCTCTGGTATAAGAACAAACTTTCTCTGGCCATGCTTCTGCTCAAAAATATTCAGAAGCTCTATAAGGTCTAATGAATAAAGTTCCAACTCAATATTTGATTCCTTGCTTATTCAGTAATATAGACAATATGTTGTATGTTCAGTAGAGAGAGACATTGTGAAATTAAAGGAAAAGTAACATATTTTTACAGAGTTATGGGTTCATCACAAATTTACCCAAGTCAATATAGGGAAGAATTAGATATTTGCAACCTATCTCCATCTATTACCCACTTTTCCTAACATTTGCAAAACGGTGCATTAGAACTACCTCTCCCTATCCTTTTTTTTTTTAAGACAGAGCCGCCAATGAGGAACTTCCGTTACCAGTGAAGATTGACATCTTTTCTGCAGTTTATAGTTTTACATAATTACCTTAGCTCAGGGAGTTTCATTATAATTTCTGACTGCTTTAGGAATCCCCCTGAATTTTATAAATGAATTGTGAAATGGTATATTTTGAGATTTGAAGAATATGAATATAGACAGAAATAGATCAAAATGTATAAGAAATTCAGGACTCATTTAATAGGCATTCAATGCATTTTTATTTAGCCTTCTATATACATGGCACTTTCCAGGCATAAGTACAGTGATGAGAAACAAAGATGAATAAAATGAGAACTTACTTCCAACTATCTACTTGGAATAGAAAGTTAAAAGGTAATGCTTCCTGGAAGTCTTATATACATTATCTCATTTGATCTTGCAACAGCTTTGAGAGGTATGCAATTGTGAATAAAATGGGTCTCTCAATTTTACAAGGAAGGAAAGTCAGATTCAATGAAACCAATTGCCTATGGTCAGATAGTACTTGAGCCCACCCCCAAAGGATGAGTAGAATTTGGGTAAGAAGTCTCTCCATATTGTAAGAAGTGTGAATGAAGGCATAGACATGGATGAACAAAGGAATTTCCATTTGATATACAAGGAAATAGAGTAGGAAGAATCTTTTTCAAGAACAAATTGAAATGTTATTTCTTTTTGAGGCAAGGTAGTTGAGTAAAGTGTTTCATATATGTAGGCTCTTTTGGCAAGTTCCAGTTTAGTAACTTTTAGAGTGACATGTATATTTTACCTTTTAAAACTTCTATCCAGATAGAATATTAACAATATGTTTTTGTTTTATCATGACAAACGTTAAGTTACTTAAACATTAAAATTATAACCCCTGGAAAAAGACTCCTCAAGTCCTGGTATTCCATGAACTGTGTACAATCTTGATGGCTGATGCCAGGAAGGTCACTACCTCTTTTTGGCTTATTGCTTCCACTTGCAATTTACTCTGGGAAAATTGCCAGTTTGACTCATGTCTAGGTTTCAACAAAGGTAGATGAATGGATGTGCCCAGCTTCTGCACAAGCATTCAAGATAACAAACATATGAATGATGTTCAGCATTTATTTCTTCCCACATAAGATGCAAAATACTCACAGGAGTCCATAAATAGACATTGAAAACATATAAGACATTCAATGGAATCACAGGAGTCCATACAAAATAGAGAAAACACATAAAGCACTCATATGGTACACAAACTCCCCTTGGAAAGGAAATCAATTTGGGGTTACAAGTGGGGCCACCCCTTAACCTTACCTAGTGATTCCTACTTCCCCACAGGCTCAATGTGTCCCTTATGGTTTTGAATTTTTTCAGAAGGTAAATACACTTTGGGATTGATGCACAGTTCCCATTTGATCTAGGGCATCTGAAACTCATTGTAATAATATGTTGAGATTGGGGGGAAGGGAAAAGAATTACTAAAATACTGATATCTTGCTGCCCTATTGTATGTCTTTAATTCTTAGTGTTTCTCTAGCAGGATGGACCTTGTGGGTATTCTTCTTTTTCCTCTTAGTAGAATACTTCTCATGGAATTCTTCTTTTCTTTAGAAGGTCTCTGAACTTTTGATCAATGGGGTTACTTGCAGGACATTCCCCAAAACGGTTACAGTCCAAGAAATCTCCCTTCTCTAATAAGAGAAATAGATTCCATGATTACACTGTGTAGGAGTACCCCACCCCTAAACATTGGAGGCTAGTGTTCTGAAAAATTATCCATGAATTTCTCTCTTGAGCCACATAAACAAGAATGTCAACTTTCTCCAATTACTTCTATCATAGCCCCAACTGCTTTCATTTCTGGCTTGGGGAAAGTCCATCAAAAAAAAAATCTCATGGGGCAAATGGACAAGGAACCTGTAGGCCAGTACCTGTAAGCTCCATTTGCTCCTATTCCAGTCATCATTACTAATTCCTGGGAGGACAATACTGTGCATATATAAGGGCCCCCAATTTCAATCTGTCCCCTCCAGAATACAAGTCTGCTTTGCTCTAGTCTCAGTTTTCTGAATAGGGAATAGTAAAAAAGAAAAAAAAATAGCAAAAGGGCCAAGCAGGTCATATTAAGCCAGTGAGAAAGGCAGCTTTTTACACGAGGGCCTTACCTCCTAAGTCCCAGTCAACCAATACACCACTTCAGTGTATAGTTTATTTATTGTCCATGAGCCTTGAGATTTTAAATGAAGATTGATATAAGAAAAAACTTTTCTTAGCAATCAAAATAGCCTAAAAGTGGGGGGATATAGTTTCTCCCTCATTGGAGTCTTCAATGCCTGTACATGTTGGATCAATAAGCTCAAGTGACTATTCAGGACACCTATTTGGTGTTTAAGACTGCCTTTCACAAACTGGCTCCAGCTTACTTTTCCAGTCTTACTATATATTATTCCCCTTCATTCACTCTGTAGTCCAACCAAACTGGCCTTCTTTCTATCCACACATGACATTCCATTTCAAGTCTCCATGCCGTTTTCCTCTGTTTCTCTGTCATGATAAAAATTGTTGCTATAAACATCTTTTTGTATTTGTAGATATCTCTCCTTGGTCTTGGATCTTTTGGGGGCATATACCCAGTAGTGATACTCCTGAGTCAAAGTGTACATATTGTTTAGTGGCTTTGGGGATTTATTTCCTAAATTGTTTTGCAAAATGGTTGGCTCAATTCACAGCTCCACCCACACTGGATTAATGTGCCTGACCACCCTTAATACTTCCAACAATTGTCATTTTTTCTTTTAGCCCTCTTTTTTTAAATTAAATTTATGTGAGGTAGAAAATCTGTGTTTTAATTAGAACTTGTTTGTGACTTGAATTTATTCACATACTTGTTTATAGCTTGAATTTCTTTTTTCAATAATTGCCGACTCATAAATTCTCTATATATCTTACATATCTGATCTTTATCAGAGAAATTTCAGCAAAAATGTTTTCCCAGTTCAGTTTCTCTTCTCATTTTGACTATGGACTAAGGGTAGGGATAAAGTAAAGTAAGGGTAAGGAGTATGTATATGTGTATGATGCCCATATATATGATACGTGTCCATATGGATCTGTCTGCATATGACTCATGAGGAATCTTTTCCACCCAGCCTTCTCCAAGAGAGAATTTGATTCCTGCCAGGAGAGGATAGTAGATTGGAATCAGAATCTGGCCACTGAAATAGTATTGGGATAGAAATATCTATTGTTGTTGTTATTATTGTTTAGTCATTTCAGTCACGTCTGACTCTTTGTGGGCCTGTTTGGGATTTTCTTAGCAAAGATACTGGAATGGTTTGCCATTTCCTTCTGCTCATTTTACAGATAAGGAAAGTGAGACAAACAGGGTTATGTGACTTGCCCCCAATACTATTAGTCTAAGGAAAACAATTGCTAAATTCAAGATAATTTCCTGATTACTTTCCGTTAATGAAGAAGATTGTCCCAGCTATATATCCAAGCCTTGACTCTCTTCCCACCAAATGCTAGTTCCACAGTGAATACACACACAGCAAATACCAATGTATAACAAACAGAAATCAGATAAATTACACTAATAAGAATATATAAGAAACAAAACAGAGTGAATAAGTCCTAAAAGTGAAAGAGAGAGAGAAAGAGAGAGAGAGAGTATCAGATCTCACTCAAGGGGAATTTCTTCTAAGATTCTAGTATGGTAAACCGGGGATAGGGGCAAGGTTGAAGTGCTCTACCTGTTGGCTTCTTCCCCCAGTCTTTCCTTTCCTTCAGGGATCAGATGAGAGTCTGGAACCATATGTCTTCTTTCTTGAATCTGGAAGCCAAAACACTAGAATCTCTCTTCTACTAAGCACTCAGAGGTTGGAAGAGACCTGGAAAGGCTTCCCGCAGGAAATGATATTTCCTTCCTTGAATTGGAAATTCTTAAATTGAATTGAGATTCTTCCACCAGTTTGTTTACTCTCCTAAAACATTTCACAAGATTTTTGACCTGGAATGGATCTTGAGAGAATTCAAGTTGGAGCTAATCTGAAAGTGGCTCAGGAAGCTGACCAGGAATGAGACCAATTATAGTCCAGGGGAAAGTAACAAAGTAGGTAATTGATTGAAGAAGTAGTGATTATTTAGCTTGGAAAAAAGGCTAAGCAGGAACATGGGCAGCTGTGTTAAAACATTTGGATAACTGTCATGTAAGAAGGAGTCTTTAGAGGCAAAGCAGACAACAGGGTGTTCAGTTAGGAGACCAAAGTTTGATTCCCAGGTCTGCCACTAAATGGCTATATGATCCTGGGCAAGTGCCTTCACTTTTTGGAGACTCAATTTACTTATATGTAAAATAGGGATAACAGATATTTACCATACAGAGTTGTTGTGGGATTAAAAAAAATGCTTCAAAAACCTTAAAGCACTATGTAAATTCCGGTAACCAGGATGGTTTCCTAGTCCATCCCCTACTTCAATACAGAAACATATCAACAACAATCAGCCATCCTTTATTAAGCATCTACACTACTATGTGCTAGGCTCTGGAGAACAAAACCAAAAATGAAACATTCCCTGCTCTCAAAGAGCTAAATTCTACGTGGGGAGGGAGACTGCATTTACATCCATATAAAATAAATACAAGATAGTTTAGGGAAGAAGGGCCCTAGAAGCTGGGAAATCAGGAAAAGCTTCAAGTAGAAGGTGATACTTAAGCTGAGTTTTGATGAAAACTAGGTATTCTAGTGGAGTGGGATCATTCCAGGCACTGCGTACAGTGCAATGCAAAGGCCAGGAGATGGGGAGAGCAAGGCTTGGGTGTAAAGAACAAGAAGCAAGCGGTTACAAGGGATCTCACCTTTATCAAGAGAGCGGAAATCAATATGACCTAAAACCATATGTATATTTTTTTTTAAAGAAGCTCTGGGCAATTTCATGGATTGGTTGCTTTTTTTTTTTTTTTTTTTTTATGTTACCACTTGTTAGAATGCTTGGATTCTTCCTTAAGCAGCAACAGTCGGATCACTCCGCCTTTTTCAGAGGCGGGTTGCTTCTAGTCCTCTTGTCGGTCTGTGATGGGCTAAAGGATGGAAAGACCAGGAAAGGTTGTGTCTTTTTTTTTTTAAGCACCGAGACTCCGCCCAGACTGACCCCCTGTAGCAAAAGGAGAGGCGGGCGCGCAGGCCAGCTGGCTCTGAAGCCCAGGCGCTCCTCCAAGGAATTTGGCCTCACTAAGAAGGGGGCAGGGTAGGCGAGGGGGAGGATCAGAGTGCAGGAAAGCGGCAGAAACGTGCGGGCAGGCCCTCAGCACCAGCAGCGGCTGCGGCTGCCCCACCCCCGGAGAACCTGGAGGAAGATTGGAGGAGAAGGAGAAGAAGGAGGAGGAGGAGGAGGACAATGTGGACCCCGCTCCAGAATTCCGTGGAGGTGGCGTTGCGCAGGAACCCTCACCGCCTGTGTGCGGGGACCCTGGGGGTGGCGGTCAGCCTCTTCCTGCTCGGCTTTCTTTTCGGTAGGCGCCCGCAGTCAGAACGCTTCCCGGGCTGGGTTGCAGGTCCTGTTTCCCCCATCATTCCCTGGGGCTGCCCGGTTAGCTCACCCTCTTCTTCAATCCCTGAGAAGCGGAGTAGGGGAAAGGGCTAGTTAGGGATGTGAAATGGAGAGTCAGCTCAAGGCTTACACTGGGGCAGTTGTAGGCTTAAATCTTTCCTCCCCTCCTTGCTTCCCAAAGGTAATTCTTGCATCCTTAAACTCTCCCGAGCTACTAGTTTCAAAGAATTAGTAATTACACCCGTCTGTACAGTGCTTCTTCTGGGAGGCGGGGTCGTAGTGGGAGAGAGTCAGAGTGCCTCAATTTCGATCCTAGCTCAGACCACCTGTGTGATTTGGGGCATGCCATTTCACCATCCTGGGCCTTGGCTACGGATCGTGAAGCCGGTCCATTCTATCTGCGTCCGTGATGCCTCTCACCCCTGCAATCCTGCGCGTGCGAGGCCCAGCCTGCTTTTCAGGAATACCTAGGATAGATGCCATACCTAGGGAGTACACACACGGAAAGGTCCTTTTTACATTAGCTGATAGACTTGTTAGCAGCAATATTCCGGGGTTATGAAAATGTGTGCTTGGCAGCTTGCTTGCTTGTATGCAATGTACTAGTAGCATGCCTCCGGGTCCTTGGAGATTCATGTCAAATCTCTTTAAACCACTTTTCCTCATTGGGAGTAAAGGGAGCTCATATGGAAGTGCTGGAATCTTCCTGCCCTTTAGGAGTCGTTAGTGCTCCTATACGTCTTTATTGAAGGTACTTACCATTAAGTAAAAATACCAAAATTCCAAAGTACCTCTCTTTTTCTCCTGGGATATCTTACAGGCTGTGACTCAAAATTGCAGACTTTCGGAGCCATAGAATGTTAACTCTGGAAGGGCCCTTGCAGATAAATGAAGTGGTGGACTTTAGTCACAGAAAGATCCAAGTTCATATTCCACTACCTACAGTTACTAGCTTTGTGGCCGTGGTCAAGTTGCTTGTCTTCTCTAAGCCTTAGCTTTTTCACCTGCAAAATAAGATTAATATTACCTGTAATACCCATTCCACAAGACTGTATGAAGCTTGGGTGGGCTGGCATATGCAAAGAGAAGTGCCATATAAATGTCACATTATCATTATCTAGTTCTGTACCCTCATATACATCTTAAATCTGGGATAGGCCAGTATGATGGTTTGATTAACACCTAATACAGTGCCTTGTACACAGAAGATGCCTAATTAATGGTTGTTGAATAGAATTGCACTGAATTGACTTCAATTTAGAGTGAACCAAGGTAGACATAGAGGAATACAGTCTGGGTCTGAAGCATGAGCTCCATTCCTTCAGCCCTCCACCTGCCTTACTGTAACAGTGAGGTCTGCAGTATTTTCCAATGTCATAATCTCTTGATTCCCCAACTACTGATAAGATTTTATTTTATTTTTTTCAGCCAAAAACAAGGTTTATTGAAGATTTGCCATATTAGCTAGACTCTTAAGGATTCTGAGCATCTGTGGGCTATTGGCTAGATTGTGAAAATCTGAGCAGTGGCTAGATTATAAGAATCCCAGTCTCTTAATGGTGACAAGATGGACCTTATATACAGAAATGATGTGGTTTTGGGGGTTCAGGGGTCCTGGGACCCCAAAATCACAACACGGGTCCTGCATGAAAGAATTTGATCCAAGCCTTCTTTCAGCCAAAGACAAGGTTTATTAGAACATCCATCTTATTGGGCAGACTCTTAAGGAGTCTGAACATGGGTAAACAGTGGCTAGATTATAAGAATCCCAGCAGTAACTAGATTTTAAGAATCTGAGCCATGGCTGGATTATAAGAGTCTAAGCATTGGCTGGAGTTAGGAATCCCAGCAGTGGCTAGATTTTAAGAATCTAAGCCCAGATAAGATTTTAAATACAAATTCTTGCCAGGATAACAAATGCAAATTCTTGCTAAGATATAAGAAATAGCTGCCCCCCCAAAAAATGATAATCAGATTGTTATTTGAAACAAAGTTTAGCTAAATTGGTTTAGGATAGAAACACAGTTCAGAAAATGAGAGGTTACTCATCCCTCTAGTAGAAATCAATCACAGTCAATAAGCGTACTATGTGCTGTAAGCACTGTGCTAAGCATTTGGGATGCAAATACAACACATAAAATAGAACATTAGATCTCCAATTTAGACCTTGCTTCATGTCCTAATTTTTCTACTAAATATCTGTGTGATTAATCTTTGGTAACTGTTGAGTCATCTATTTCTCCTTTGAGCCTCAGTTTCCCCATCTGTAAAATGAGAATGTTAGACAACATGATCTTTGAGTTCTAAATCCTTTCAGCCCTAAATATTAAGATTTAAAATTGGCCCAGTTCATGATGAATAAAATACCTGTTTGAGCCAGAAGAGATTTAGTTTAAGATTGGAGTTCTACTCCCATCCCCCTTTCTGTAATCCTTGTGTGCTATGAGTTTATCAGAATTCTTTTAGCTGTAAGGTTTGATTAGAGGTTAATTGACAGGTGGTACTATACAAATACATTATGTAGCTCCAGGCTAGAGTAGCAGCCTAGTCAGCATATCTATCTAAAAGTGCTTATTGACATTGAATAGAACTTTGAACAGTTCTATTGAACAGATCAGTTGTAGAATCTTAGCCAGATTTCCTAGCCAGTTGTTTACAGAATTCAAAGTTGTTTCTTTGAGGAGAATAACACTTATTAAAAGTTTCAATAAAGCAATTAAAATTCCCCAGATAATCTAATGATGAACTAATATGTGATTTCTTTTCATATATTTTAATTAAAAGTGAAAATAAATGTATTGCAAATATCATACAATGTTTGGGGAAAATTAGAGAACAGAATATAATAAAGTAAAATACTTCATTTTACTGAGTAAGTTAGCCAATGGCAAAATTGCAAAATTAAAAAAAAAAACTTTCATCTCTTCTTTCCTCCCCCTCCTCCATCTCTCCTTTTGGTGATTTTCTGTTTCTTTCCTCACTTTGGCATATGGTATTCTTATACTGCCCTGGGCATAACGCATGGGTACCCCAAAAAGACTGTTCTTGGGGATTTTACAGCCTAATAACCATACACAGGCAATCCCCTACCAGAGCGTATCTGATGCCTTTTATCCTATCCTTTCAAGAGCTCAATTTTTTGGTGTTGGCTAATCTGATAGTTTAATCTGTGCTAATTTTGCTTTTTTGAACATCACTTGAAAAATGAGGATACTAATGCTGCTACTTCACCTCCTAGTGTCATGAAGAAAGGACTTGCTAAGCTTTAAAGGGCTTAGCTAAGCAAGCTTATATCAAAGTATAAGTTAATTATAACTATTTTTTACCTCATGAACTGCCTTTGAGCTCAGCTCTTCTCAAGAAATAATATCTCCATAGGAGTTACTCTGAGTACCCTCACTCCATTGACATCAGCAGAATTCAGTAACTTCCCAGGGATGAGACTTCTTATGCAAATTACTGCCCCAAACTTATCCCATGGGAGATATCTAGTAAACACAATTGTGTGATAGTCAACATACCATTATTCTGTTTCACCAACATTCTAACTGGAACTTTGAAAGTAATAACTGAAAGAGCCTATTCTATTAGTTCTGCTTTGACTGAAAGGCATGGTGGCTGAGTGAATAGATAGACTTGGGATCAGGTCAACCTCTTACTCATAATAGATCTAAGTGATCCTGACCAAGTTGGTGCATTTCCATGTCTAGGGGTTCCCTACATTAATAAAACTACAGGTACAGTCCCTATCCCCTACTTTGCCTACCCAGCATGTTTCTCTTCTGGGGGAGAGAAGATAATAAATTACATTTTGAAAATGCTAAGTCTGAACTGCCCACAGAACATCAGGTTGGATCTGTCCAATAGCAACAGTGGAGATCAAGAGAGAGACTGAGGCTGAATATATAGCTCCGGGAATAATTTTCACAGAGAAAGTAATTAAACCTTTTGAGAAGAGATGAGATGATCAAGAGAGGATATATAAAGAAAAAAGGATCCAGGAAGAGCCATCCACTTCTTTCTTCTCAACCCTCCCTCCATTCTCCTCTCTCTCCTCTATCCTCCTATCCCTTACCTCCTTCCCTTCTGTCTCTTCCCTTCCCCTAAGGACTTTAGTGGGTAGAGCACTACATTCAGATCTGGTCTCCCTACATAAGCAGTGACCCAGGCAAGTCATTTAAATTCTATCTTCCTCAGTTTCCTCAGTTGTAAAATGGGCATAAGAACAGCACCTGCCTCCCAGGGTTGTGAGGATCATGCTTAGCACAGTGCCTAAAACATAGTAAGTGCTTAATAAAGCTTTGTTTCCTCCCTCCATGCTTCTTTGTATCGCTGTTTATTGTTTCTTATGCCATATTAATATTCTGTTTCATATTAATATAGTATAATGTATTTAGCCATTTCTCAGTTGTTGAGTATCTACTTTGTTTCCAGTTCTTTACTACGACTAAAAGTGCTGCTATAAATATTGGTGTATTTTAGTATGTATTGAAGCCTTTTTGTGAATTACCTCTTTAAGGCATATGCATAGAAGTAATATCTCTGCTGCAGTAGACATTTTTATCACTTTCTTTTTATAATTCCAGATTGCTTTCCAGAATGGTTGGACAAATTCTCAGCTCCAAAACCAGTGCATTAGTGTGTCTGTCTTTTTACACTGTCCCTCCAACATTGACCGTTGTTGAGTGTGAGGTGAAACCTCAGAGTTCATTTGATTTTTATTTCTCTTATTTTTGTGTGTCTCGGAGCATTCTTTCATATAGTTGTTAATAGTCTCTTTTAAGAACAGTTTGTTTATATCTTTTGAACCATTTTTCTTTAGGGTTGGCTTCTTAGTCTTTTATAATCCTATTAATTGTGTTCTGCATGTGATATGACTATGTGTGTATGTGTATACATTTGTGTATATGTATATACACACAAATGCTTAGTAAAACTTTTGGAGGTATTGATATAAAGATGTTTTTCTAAGTGGACCGCTTACTTTTTTTATCCTAAATGTATTAATTTTGTTTGTGCAAAAGCTTTTCCATTTTGTGAAACTGAAATCTTACATTTTTTCTTTTGTAATTGTGTCTCTCTCTTGTTTGGTGAAAAATTGATATATCCATAGCTGTGAAAGATATATCATCTGTTTCTCTTTGAATTTTTTTAAATGGTATAGTCTTTAATATTCAGGGCAGTTGGGTGACACAGTAGATAGAGTGCTGGGCCTGGAATCAGGAAGACTCTTTTTCCTGAATTCAAATCTGGCCTCTGACACTTACTAGCTAAGTGACCCAGGGCAAGTCATGTAATCCTGTTTGCCTTACTTTCCTTATATGTAAAATGAACTGGACAAGGAAATGGCAAACTGCTCTTACCATCTTTGCCAAAACCCCAAATGGGGTCACAAAGAGTTGGATGCAACTGAAAACAATTAAATAACAACTTTAATATTCAAGTCATATATTCATTTTTAATTTATTGTGGAATATGGTATAAGATGGTGGTCTATATTTAGTCTTTTCTGTCCATCTATTTTTCTTTATTTTTAACCAATACCAAATGATTTTGATGATTATTGTTTTTATATATAGTTTGAGGTCTAGAAGTTCTGTTTCCCCTTTATCCTTATTTTTTCCATTATGTCTCTTGATATCTTAGATCTTTTGTTTCTGCAAGTAAAATTTGCTATTATTTTATCTAGCTCTGTAAATTATCCTTTTAGTAATTTGATTGGCATAGCATTAAATCTATAAATTAACTTGGTAATGTATTTTTATTATATTATCAGAGCATAGCCATAAGCACTGAATATTCTTCCAGCTTATTTAAGTGAACATGTTGTATTTATTCTATACTAGTACTGTATGTGCTTTGATAGATTAGCTCCCAAATATTTTATGTTCTTTGTAATTATTTGGAATAGGACTTTCCTTTTTATTGTTGTCTCCTGGATTTTGTGGTTAACATGTAAAAATACTTTGAATTGTGTGGATTTATTTTGTAGTCTTAGCCCAGTGCCTGGTACATAGTAGGTGCTTAATAAATATTTATTGATTAAGTGATTGATTCAACTTTGCTGAAGCTATTATTTGCTCATTCCCTTGGATTTTCTAAGTAAATCATCATGTCATCAGCAAATAAGGATAGTTTTGTGTCATCTTTCCTATCTTTATTAATCAATAAATGTTTAGTAAGCACCTACTATCTGACAGACACTATGCCAAGTGCTGGGGATACAAAAAGAGGCAAAAGACAGTCACTACCTTCAAGGAGCTTGCCTTTAAAAAGTACTTTATTTATTTTAACATTCTTTTTTTAGAATTTTGATTTCCAAATTCTTTCCTTCCCTCTGGCCTTTCCCCCACTCATTGAGAAGGAAAGCAGTATGATGTCAATTATACAAATGAAGTCATGAAAAACATATTAAGGAGCTTACCTTTAATTTCATTGAGAAAGGAATTATTGTGTTCTTGTGGTTTAGTGTGTATGATAATGGAGAATTTATGGTGTAATGGAAAGGGCAACAGAATAAGTCAGAAAAAATGGAATTTCACTTCTAACTCACCTTTGTTTTACCTTGGGTAAGCCCCTTAACCTTTTCTCTCTCTTTTTCTCTCTGTATGTATCACTTTCCTCATTCCTAAAAGGCAGGTGTGCTATATTATTTCATTTGTTCATTCAATAAATATTTAGTACATACTTTCTCTGTGCCAGGTATCATTTTACCATTGACTTGTAGTGAAATAATGTATTTTAAAATGTTTGTAACTGTAAAATATCATATAAATTAAGGTGTAATGGTTGCACAATCTATCTTCACCAGTATGGGTACTGGGCCCTTTTGATAAATGACAATTAAAATATCTCTGCTCCCCACCCACCTGGCCATTGATCACTATCACTACCAGAAATATTATCACCAGCAGTTTGCTAAACTATTATAAAATTCCTTTTGAAAAGGCAGGGGTTGACATCTTGCCCAATTTCTACCCCAAACATTGCCTGGAGCACAGAGATCTTGTCTTTGTGGCCTCCTTCTTCAGCTCCACCCTCACAATACCTTTGTTTCCTCAGATTTTAAATAGTTGTACCTATAGATAATTTATACAGGCTTTGAAATGAGCTCTGAATGCTTACTGGAGAGTTGTATTGATCAGATAATGTACCTCCCTGGGGACTAGGTATTCAAAACCTGCTTCTTTTAAATCTTCTTTTCAAATATCTAAATAACTATATTTCTATAACTAATAAAAACTAGAGAAAGGCAAAAATCTTTCCAGTGTGAGCGTCTGAGGGTCTCTTTAGTAATAGCCTATTTTTCTTTTCTCTGTTTATTTTTTAAGAAAAGGAAGAATATGGTTGCTTATACTTAGTGAGCAAATACTTATGCTTTGTGAACAATCTAATATTTTGAGAAATATTTGAATTTTAAAAAAATTCTATCTATATTAGCTGTCACTTCTTATGGTGCCATTTAAATTTTTTTTAATTTATTTTATTCTGAACTTAAGAAATAAAACAAGCATTTCCATAACATAGTATAATAGAAAAAAAAATGATTGTACATGAAACTGCAAATCTATTATGTACAACTTGCTATGCCTTTTAGATATATTATAGTCATCATATAACTTTTTTCCCCCTTTTTTCTTCCCCCCCACCCTAGAGATGGCTACCATTAGACATAAATATGTATATGTAAAACCATTCTATACATCTATTTATCAGTTCTTTCTCTGGATGCAGGTAGCATTTTTCTTCCTATGTCCTTTGTAGTTAATTTGGGTATTTATAATAGTCAAAATGCCTTAGTCACTCAAAGTTTGTTGTTTTTTTTTGTTTGTTTGTTTTGATGAGGCAGTTGGGGCTAAGTGACATGCCCAGGGTCACACAGCTAGTAAATGTCAAGTGTCTGGTCTGAGACCCGATTTGGACTCAGGTCCTCCTGATTCCAGGGCTGGTGTTCTATCCACTGTGCCACCTAGCTGCCCCCAAAATTGTTCTTAAAACAGTATTAAAATAATACGCTTTGACCCAGAGGTACCACTACTAGGTCTGTTTCCCAAGATGATTAGGGAAAAAGCAAAAGAACCTACATTTTCTAAAATATTTGTAGCAGCTCTTTTTGTGGTGGTAAAGGACTGGAAATTGTGGGGATGCTTGTCAATTGGGGAATGGCTGAAGAAGTTGTGTTATATGATTGTGATGGAATACTGCTATGGTAGAAGAAATGATGAGCTCGATAATCTTAGAAAAACATAGATAGACTTGCATGAAATAATGAAGAGTGAAATTAGCAGAACTAAGAGAACAGTGTATATAGTAACAGCAGTATTGTTTCATGGTACCATTTTTTACTTGTTTTGTACAACATTGGATTTGGAGCCTGAAGACCTGGGTGTCAGTCCCCATTCATTCACTTATCATTGCACTGATGTTTAGCAAGTCACTCAACATCTCTGAGTCTGTTTCTTCCTCTGTACGTTATTAATGGTCATTGAAATCCTGATTTTTTTTTTTAATCTTTCATTGTTCTTAGCTCCCTCTACTGAACTTTAAGGGTTTTCTTTTTTTTTCCTTCAGATTATGCTTGAATTTTTAAAAAATGCATTTTTCTTGGCGGGGGTGGGGGGTGAGTTGGGGGGAAAGTCGATCATGATCATATTTAGCTTTAGAAATATTAACTGACATCCTCAAGACAATTCTTTGAGTTGTATCATTGTTTGTTGTATTAGTCAGAGGGCAGCTGATGTCATGACAATTGCCTAAGTACAAGTGACAAAATCATAACAAGAGGGAATGAGAATCTTTGTGGCATTCAGCCTAGTTGCTTTTCAGTTTGATGTGTTCAATTCCAGTATTTAGTGACACTTTATTACCAGGTAACTAATTCTGCTTGTTTCCCTGCTGACTGTAAAAGTAGAACTAGACTATCGCTTTCTGTCAAATGTATTATAAAGGGAGCTTATAGCCTAGTGATATATGGCAGTTTTTTGTTCAGTGGGTATTTTGAAGCTTAGATATTATTACATGATTTTCTTTTGAAATGTAGGAGTCTTTTTTACAAATAAGTTTCTCTTAACACCATAAGACAATTGAAATGTATTTTATTTTGGTAGAATAAAGAATCCAGTTTTCTTATCTTTCTAGTCTTGTTTTTAGCCATCTTAATCAATTTGTTATACACACTTTGTTCTCCATCCCCTTCCTCTGACACGTTAAATTCTGCTCGTCAGAATCCTCAAACACATTTCTTCATCCCTTAAGTTGTTATACACAGGAGATAAGAGACTGGACCTATAATTTCATTGTTGAGGAAACTCCCTTTTCCAATGGAGGATAACACCTTCTATACAACTTAGAAGATTAGACAGTTGCATTAGGACAAATAACTAGTTAACCCCTCATTTAGTAATGAAGTATATGTTTATGAAGCTTATTGGCCAAAGAATTTCAGATTTAGAAAATAGAAATAGACAATGACACTTCTTTCTTCACCATGCCCAGTGTCCCTCCCAAGGGCAATATCATCCCTTCTCTGGCTTTTTGTCTTACCCAACAATCTGAGGTCCCCTAGGAACTCACATATCTTTTCACTTTTCATGAGAAGGTGACCATACATGCACAACATTCTCCCAAGAGAGGCTTCCTTTCACTTAGCAAACTTCTCCTAAACCAGAGCAACCATGAATGTTCCATTGCCCACTGAAAAAACATACCTCATTCTCCATGTAAATTCATTTCAGAGGCATCCTTTCTCCCAATCTGAAGATACACTACCTTGAATTCTAGTGCTACAGTCTTAGACCCTCTCCTCTACTGCCCATATCACATTCTCTTGAAGATTTCTCCCTCTACTTCCAGTAGTCAATAAAAATTTATTAAATGTCGCTATGTGCTAAGTACTCTGCTAAGCACTGAATTAGATTATGGGAATCATCAAACCTTTACCATTCATTTTCAGACTTAGTAAATGGTACATCACTAAATTCTTTCTGTATCCTTTCCCTTCCCTTATGCTACCTCCTACTTAGCTATTCTTTCCTATAAAAGACATTGACTTATCTTCATGATTTATTCCCCCACTCATAACTGAAAAAGACCTTTCTGTTCTCCTCTAATTTTAATGGGCATTCCTTTTATCTTTCTTGGACTATGGGGTGCAAAGATAGAAATTACTTCAGAGGGCCTAGTGTCCAATCCCAAGGGAAGGCAAATTCGAATAAAAATACTTAGACTTACTTCTATTCTTCCCCTTTATACATTGTTTCCCACAAAACTAGAGTCTGAGCTGATCTTTGAACCCCAGCATCCATCTCTTCCCTCCATGCATTTACATAAGCTATATCTTTTGCCTACAATATATTCCCTCCTATCTCTACCTCTCAGAATCTTTGTCTTTCTCAAAGGCTCCACTCAGTGAACACCTCCTCTGTGAAGCCTTTTTTGAAACATCTACTTGTTATTTTTTTCTCCCTACTCAGTTTTTCTTATTCTGTACTTATTTGGGTACATGTTGTATTTCTCCTCTTCCCTCTCTCAACCATGTAAACTTTTTGTAGGTTGGGATTATTTTATCTAGCACATATACATTTAGTCAGTTATTTGTTTATTGAATTCAGATGAAATTCATCAGAGAAGGTGATATGTCATAATGAATAAATGGATTCACCATAAAATATCAAAGAACATGAGATGCACCTTGAAGAAATCATGTAATCTACCAATCTATTTTAGAACTGGGGAAAATGAATCCCATAAAGGTAGTATGATTTTTTTTCCCCAAGAATAGTTAGTAACAGAGCATATGTTCTTTTCAGTTCACCACTTTGAAGAGAATAGTATAAGTGGGAAGGTTACTGGATTTGAATTTTTTTTTATCTGATTTTAACTATGATTCTACTACTTATTACTTGTGTAACCAGGTAGCAATCACTTGCCTTTTTTGGGTCTCAGTTTTTTCATCTATAAAGTAAAGGGATTGAACTAGATAATCTCTGGAGTTCCTTATAAATCTATATATTCTTTGATCCTATTACTTTTTTTTTTTACATAGATTTCTAAAAATGGTAATTCAGAAGAGGTCAGTTAGCCAAAATATTTATTGAGTATATATTCTGTGTTCCTGGAACTGTATAGGTAGCCTAGTAGAGAAGAGTGCTGGACTTGAAGTAAAGAAGACATGAGTTCAAATCCCACCTCAGTTAGTTGCTAACTGTATAACATTAGGCAAATCGTTTACCTTCTCTCAGGCTCAATTTCCTTATCTATAAATTAGGGTAATAATAATACCTACCACTCAGGGTTGTTGAGGATCAAATAAGATAATGTAGTGCTTCACAAACCTTAAAGCTAGCTATTATTTATATTATCACTATTTTATGGGCAAAGTGAAGGGTTAGAGAGGATAGAAAGATATGTAAGACTTGGGCCCTGCCTTTGAAGAATCTACCATCTTGGAGAAAAGACAAAAAAGAAGCAATTCAGGAATTGTACAAGATAACATTGAATTGAATTGAGCATAAGGTTTTCTTTTTTCTTGGAAATTCTGCCTCAGTTTAATGTGTATTCAATAAATTAATCACTGAATTAATATAAATAGGGCTAAGCCATGGGTTTCCATTGTAAATGCAGGTAAGACTTGAGAGAATGGGAGAGACTAATGGAGCTCATATAGCACACAGTAAGTGACATAAGTTTTCTGAGAGATTTACTTGAACATGGCATCGTGTGTAGGTGCCATAAACATAAGAGGACTTAAGTGTTTTTTGCTAATGATGAAGTTGCTTATTTATTAACAAGTGAAACATTTTCATGTTCAGGCCCCATGATGACCCTTCAGTTGCTTTCAAGTGCTTTTGTATTCATAATATTCAAGGTTTCTTAAATTTTTTGGGGGGTGGGCTGTTGAGGCAATGGGTTGAAGTGACTTGCCTAGGGTTACACAACTAGTAATGTCAAGTGTCTGAGGTCGGATTTGAAGTCAGGTCTTCCTGAATCCAGGGCTGGTGGTTTATCCACTGTGCCACCTACCTACCCCTTAAACCTAATTTCTGTCAGACTCTTTTTTCTGGAATTCTACCATTAAGAAAAAATAAACTTGGAATATAATCAATACACATCTAATATATATATATATATATATATATATACACATATATACATATATACATATATACACACACACACACACACACATACATATAGGGTATGGAAGAAAAGACAAAAGTCCTGGTTTTACCAGTTATCTGACTTTTGGCAAACACGTATCTGCTCTATTTTCATCTTCTCTGTGTAATGCATGCTCTACTTCACCGGGTTGTTTTCAGGATCGAATCAGAAAATCATAGAGAGTTGGAAGAGGCCTCATAGACAAACCATTATTTATTGGATAAATCTCATCTAAAAACCCTCTCAACTAGTGGTCATCCAGTCTTGAAGACATATTATGGAGTACTCACTGTGTGTAGAGGCAATCTATAACATTTTTAGACAAGCGTATTGTTAGGAAATTCTCCTTATGTTGAGCTAATATCAGACCTCTGTGAGAAATGATTATTAGTAACCAATATCTTGGAGAGATTCTGAGGTTCTCCCCTTTTTCTAAATTCCTCTTTTTAAAAAGTTCCCTTTTCTTGAAGGATATCACTGATAATGAGATTGCATTGACTCTACCAGATCTTGGTCAGACCCCACCCAAACTTGCAAGGAATTTAATCTAAGGTGAGGAAGCCCTTTGTGTTCTACTCAAGGTTGGGTGGGGACAGGTCCTTTTGTCTAGATTGCCAAAAGAGGAGTGTGGAGACAGATCCTTTTGTCACCAAAGGAGGGGTGGTGGTTCTGAGTAGAGATAATTTCTCCATCCTAGGGTCACTCTCAGCCCCCCCCCACCCTGTTGAAAAGGATATACATTCTTTGAATTGATAGCCTAAAGCTATGGGAGGTCTGGTATTGAGATACTTTTCCTATCCCGAGAAACTCAGTCCTTCATTTAAATATAACCCACCCCCAAACACGTTAACCAATTAGATTTGATTGCTGTTTGATGGCCCACTTACTGTTTTGAAGGGTACATAAACTGTCTGCAGCCATAGTTGTCTTTCGTCTAAGAGAGATGGCCAAATGACCATCCTTTTATTAATAACCTGCTGGCCTTATTAATAAAATGATTAAATTACCCAGAAACTGTTTCTCGAACCTTTTTAAATGTTACACCTCCAATAATTTCTATATCACTTTATACCATCTGAAATTTTGATTACATATGTATACTCTTATCCAGGTCAATGATTGAAAAAAAAGTTGGGAAAAAAAAGATACTTGCAAGTATTCCAATTGAAGGCACATTGTAGGTTATTGTCTTTTACCATTAGTTTCAATTTTCATCCCTCTAATTTCTCATATGAAAAAAATCCCTTGAAAGTCAATAGGGATTTCATTTGGAAATGAGAGACTCTGGGTAAAATGGAAAAGGCAGAAGCACTGACAGGTCTTCAAGACAAGAAGCACTCTGTATTCTCTGACATTCCTTCCAACTCTAATGATAAAAGAAATTCCAAATCAGTGGAGTACAAATGTTCTGACTGAGGATTTCATTTTTCATTGGTAGCTTGCCCCCAAAGCACCAGAAGATGTTGAATTTTAAGTCAGTTTGTTCCTCCAATATCATCTATAAATGCTTTTGAGATGATCTCACTTCGTTGGTCATGTCAAGTTCTCCATGGGCTCATTTTTTCTTTCAATTCAATTCTCTAGCTTGTAAGGCAATACAGCATACCCTTCTGTCATTCTCTCTAAAGCTTTTCAAATTAGATAGTATTTTATTTCTTCCATATTTTAAGACAGCTGTGATGATGTCTATTGAAGAGGTGCAAGGTCACCAAAATGTTGAAGTGCAAGGTGTGTGTCATGGTGTCTCGAATTTGCTCGAGCTGTCTCTAAATCAAGTAAAGGCATTTATTCTTGATAACACATAGGGTTAAGTGATTTGCCCAGGATCACACAGATAATAAGTGTCAAGTGTCTGAGGCTGGATTTGAACTCTGGTTCTCCTTACTCCAAGGTTGGAGTTCTATCCACTGCCCACCTAGCTGCCCTGAAGCTAGCTATTCTTATAGAGGTATGCCCAATGCCTTGGGCAGAGAGATGAGGTAATCAGGGACAGAAAGGTGAGGTAACCAGGGGCACTGTAGGCTAGGGGGCTCAGAGTTTTACACCTATCTAGGCACATCATTCCATTGTTCAGCCCACTTGCCCAGGCAGATTTTTTTTTTTTAGTTTTGTATTTCATTGACCAGGCTATTTAAATTTCATTATCTCATTGACCAGTCTATTTGAATCTCATCATCTCCAGAAAGGCTTCAGCTAATCTCATCATTTATAATATGGATTGTACTAAAAAGCAAGCTCATTATAATTTAAATCAGTTATTGCCTGTCATAGATATAGACTCCCTTGAAAAAAATTAAAGACAAATGCCCTTTAAAATGTTTCAGTAATATATGAATAAAGTTATATTGTGAATATTTTATGAATTATTAAATAATGAGATATGGCAACTGGATAGTGAGTGAATTCTAATTTTTCATTTATTACAGCTTTCCAACACCAAAAGAATGATTTAATGAGGATTTCTGAAAATTTTGACTAGAGGACAGTCTAGCCAATATTGCCACCTTGGAGATCTGACTTACTGCTGCACCCTGCCCATCGCATTTTAGTCTGTAAAACCATCCGACAAACCAGTTATAGCTGAAATTCAGAAATCCCCTAAATCTAAATTGTAGAAGACAGAAACACAAGAGAAAAATTCACTGTCTCCAAAAGAAACAATCAGACATGAGAAATCTGTCCTGCTAATATACACATTCCATAAATGTTGCTTTTTAAATTTTATTCCCTTTAGCTGTTTTACTTTGTAAGATGCAAAGAGGTTGGATCACATTTAAATGGCTACGCTGCCCCCTTTAAAATCCAAAGAAAACCAAAGCATGACAAGGCATGTAGATCCTACTGTGCTGCCTCCCCATCTTCCTTTCTGGCTCGTTTTGGTCCTGAGGCATAAAAAAAAACTTGCATATTGGGGAAAGAAGAACCTGAGCAGAATTACAGTCAAGTTGTTTAGTAAAGTAAAATGCAGAACTGTACCAAGGTCCTGGAAAGCTGTAAAATGCAATTAATCACAGTACCTTTTCTTGTTCAAATAATTTTAATTATTGGAATGCACATTTTAAAATCTGCAAATTATAAAGGTTTGAAATCTGTTTTTAAAAAGAAAAAAGATATTTGAAAAGAGAAACTCCACTACAGAAGGGCTCTCTTGATAGAATTATTTGGAAATTCAAATAATGTAGATTCAGACCTTTTTCTGCAAGACCCAAAAAAGTATTTATTAATGACTCAATGATCATCAAGGATGTTAACTTGGAAGGAGGTTTCTACCTTGTTTCTGGGCCCTAAGGATCTTTGCTTTAGAATTTTATCAGTGACTTGGATATAGGCATAAATAACATGCTTATAGAATTTGCAGGTAACATAGTAGAAATATCTAATATGTTGGGTGATAGTTAAAGTTTAAAAATATCTCACCCGGTTCTCATATTGGACAGGACCTAATAAAAAGAATGAACTAAAATGGTATTTTCCATTTGGGTTCAGAAAATCAATTCATAAATACAAGTTAGGTGAGCTTTAGTATACAGTATATTCCTTGGAGTTTTGGTAGCTTGACCTTAATAGAAATCAGTTTTGATATATCATAGCAAACAAGCATAATGGGACCTTAGACTGTATTGCGAGACATAGTGATAGGCCTAGAAATTCTTGAGTGGAAAAATCCTGGTCAGCTAGAGAACAGCTAGAGAAAAGCAAGCAGAATGGAGAAAAACCTGAAGATCATGCTATGGAATAATGTTTTTAGAAATAGGATATGTCAGGTGCAGCTGAGAGAAAGAAAGAGAGTACGTGTACCTTGCATTAAAGCAGTTCAAGCTTGATGTAGCAAGAAGCTTACTCATACTTATTTACTTATTGCTATATGGAAGTGTAATGAGTTGTCTTGGGAGACAGTGGGTTCCATCTCACCAGAGGTCTTTGAGCAAAAACTAAATAAACAGTTGTCAGGTATGGTATAGGGAGGGGTCTTTTTTCAGTATAGGCTGGCACTGAGGTCTCAGAGATTTTATGATCTTTTGGTGATGCTAAGCAATGTTGGCAAATGTGGACAATGTAACATAATGAAGATTTTTCTTTCAAAAGCCAAATTATGTCAAAACCATGGCAATGATGAATCTTTTAAAAAAATTCATGAAATTATTTAATATCTTTTAAAGCACTAACAACATAAAGAAGGATTTACATATGTCTCAACAATTCATTCTGAAATTTGGGTGTGTGTTACAGGATGGATTGCAAAACCCACCAGTGAAGTTAGTACCATAATTCCCCACCGAAATATGAAGAAGGTATTTCTGGATGAACTGAAAGCTGAAAACATCAAATCATTTTTATAGTAAGCATATTTTTTAAAAATTAATATTCAGTATGTTATTGGTTGGAATAGTTGTTCTTTCTAGAAATGTCCCTATCTTGAATTACTGATTTAAGAAGAAACTTGGCATTTAAATGCTTGCATACATGTTGAATTATCTTGTAATGGTGTCATATTTTGCCTGTCTAAGAAATACTATGAGCTGTATTTCATGATTTTTACCTTTCTGTGCTTCTATTTGAGAACTCAATGGAGCAAAGTTTGATGATGGACTGAAACAAAGTGGCAGTAAGAGTAGGAGACAGAGATACTTTATCACAAAAAAATAGAGACTAATTCAATGTGATGAGGTGCAAAGAATGCTAGATTTGGAATTGGAGGACCTGAGTGTGAATCTCTACTCTTTCATTTACTATGTATTTGACTTTGGGCAAGTTGTTTAACCTTTTTGGGCCTTAGCTTCCTTCTCTATAACATACTAGTTACCCTCTAAATCATCCTCTGCTTGAAAATCACTGATGTCTTTGGTATTTTGAAAAATTAATGATATAACATTCTTGTTATAAATAAATAGCATTACCTTTTATAGATTAGCAAATGAGGAGGGTGTGTGTGTGTGTGTGTGTGTGTGTGTGTATGTATGTTACCTAAATGCTTAAAAATCACTTACAGACTAGCGATCTAATCTGTAAGATTCTTGACTCTATATAGGTAATCAGTTTATAACTCTCAATTATAATAGTAAGAATCTTAATATTAAAAAAAGTATTAAATATGGTAAGTAATACATTTTAAATGAATAAGAACAATAGCTAGCATTTATGTACTGTTTTGAGATTTACAAAACACTTTACTATGTAAAACAGAGCCAGGAGAACAATATGCAGGTCTACAGCCAAGCAAATGGAAAGAAAAAAGCAACAAAACAATTAAAATTGTAAAATAATGAAAAATAAGCTTGGTCTAAAAGAAGAAATACAAGAAGAAGCCTTCCTTCACCTCCTTTCAGAGGTTGGGATTAAAAGGTGTGACCTATTGCATATAACATCAGACTTTGTTGATGTGTTGATTGTTTTTGCTGAATGTTTTTCTCTTCTTTTTATAAAAAATTCTTTGTTTTTAGGAATAGATCTTTAGAAAGGGAGTGGGGGGAGGAGAGACAGAGGAAAGAATCAAGGTGATATCATCACATATATAAAGAAAGAATGTAGGGGCAGCTAGGTGGCACAGTGGATAAAGCACTAGCCCTGAAGTCAGGAGGACCTGAGTTGAAATCTGGCCTCAGACCAAACACTTGACACTTACTAGCTGCGTGACCCTGGGCAAGTCACTTAACCCCAAATGCCAAAAAAAAAAAAAAAAAAGAATGTAGTTAGAGGGTCAGCTGTCAAGAAGACTTTAGTTGCTGGACTGGGGTTGCTGATTTTTTCAGTCAACTCCTTGCTGATTGACTGGAGAAAGGCTGAAACTCATTGAAAGACAGCTGAATTTCCTGTATTGCTCCAGACTATTACTAGCTGTGTGACTCTGGGCAAGTCACTTAACTGTAATTGCTTCCCCACTCCCAAAAAAAATCATCTACTGGACTGGATTATAGCTTACTGACTTCTTCCAAATATATTAACAAAATGCTTTTTCTGCTCTAATGGTATCATTGATCCCACCAAGCAACCACCCAGTGTTCTAGGTTCAGAAACTTGGAATAATATTTGTTTCCTCCCTCTACTTCCCCTGTCATATCTACTAAGTCCTACTGATTTTACTTCTGCAGCATCTCTTGCGTCTGTTCACTATTCTCTAACTCTACTACCACCATCTGAATAGATGCACTTGTTTCCATTTACCATTTATAATAGCCTCCTGACTGGTCTTTCCACCTACTTTCTCTCCCCACTCCAATCCATCTTTCATAGCACCATCACATTTTCTTTCTTATGTATGGATCTAGTAATCACTTCTCTGATCAAAACACTTCTGTGAAACTCAATTGCAGACCAATTAAAGTGCAGCTTCTTTAGTCTGTCATTCAAAGCATTCTATATTAGCAATAGCGTACATATTATTAGCACATATTAGCATCAGCAGTATTTAATCTCAAGCTATTACCCTCAAGTTATTTTATGCTCCATACAAACTGGATTGTTTTATTGTCCCTCGTGTATATCTTGTACTTTTCCACTTCTATGCTTTTGCTTAATATATTACCTTATTTTGGATCCCAAGGAGCAGCAACACCACTCCATACTAATATTTGGTTTACTAATGGTCTATAAACTACCAATACTACATACACATGAGAAAGATAACATTGCTGCTTATAGAAGTCTTCTGCATTGGCTACCCAAACTATCAGATGTCTAAATAGCTATTAGAAATGAACCAGCAAATGTAGTTCCTAGAACCCAGACCAGACCAGAACTGAAGGCGGGATCTGAGTGGCCAGAGCAATTAAGGCCAGCACTGTATCATATTCAAAAAGGGAAAGGCATTTGGAGTTTTTTTTTTCTTCAAATTTGTCATTCTGTGGTTAGCAGCCACCAGGCACCTTCTGAATATACCTCTAGTGAGTAAGATAGGCAAGGATGCACATGAGTGTTGAGAGAATTCCTTTGGCATCGGGGGCTGTACTCACAGACTTACTAGTCTGTTTAATCTGTTTTTACCTACAAATTCTCCTCCTCTCTGTGGAGGAGGCTTACCCTAGTCAGATACCATCATTTATGTTGTTCCTCATATGGAGAAAATTAAAAAGAAAATTCATAGTCTTTACATATACGTGAGGTACTATAATTAAAGTATCAAAAAAAAGTATCATAGGTGGATAAGAGATATTAAGCAGTAGAAAATTCCCCAAAGGAGAGAGGTATCACTTCTGGCAGAGGAAAATCAAAGAAAACTTCATGATTATTTTTTTTTTCTTGGCCTTGGAGGATGGGGTGTTTTTCTAAACATGTAAAAGTAGTGTGAATCAAGACAAAGGCCAATCTGGCTAGAGCTTAAAGTATAGAATTTTTTGTTTATGAAAAGGAGATATATGAGAGAATGGGTAGGAAGATGAGTAAGCATAAGTTAGTAAATGACTATGGGTTTGGATTTTATTGAGTAGGTAATAAGGGTCATTGGAAGTTTATTTGAACAGTAAAGGGACATGATTAGCCTTGAACATTAAGAAAATTAATCTGAGGGAAGGGGGAAAAAGAAATTTACATGGTAACTTTATTATATATTTAAAAGGAATGGCAAGTTGTACATAATAGATTTGCAGTTTCATGTGTAATCATCTTTTTTTTTAATACCATGTTGTAGAAATGCTTGTTTTATTCCATAAAGTAAAAATAAAATAAATTTTTAAAAAAAAGATTAATCTGGGATGAGTTTAAAGGATGGATTGGTACAGGGAGATAATGAAGGCAAGAAGTATGTATATACATACATATATCACTTCCACAAAACAACTCTGCAAGGGCCGGGCCCATGAGCCCCATTTCACAAATAAAGAAGCTGATTCCCAGAGAATTTATGTGATTCACACAGTAAAATAGAACTAGGAAACCTAAGTCTCCTAACTCCTTATTTCAATTTAGATTCTGCCTCTCCCAGATTCTCTCTCTTCCTCACTTTTTTTCCAAGTTGCTATAGAAATCGAGAAGTATATCTAGAAATTGAGGAATTTGGTGGGAAAAATTCACATCTCTGCATGGCGATTGCATTTGACGACAATTATGGTATCTCACCCATATGTAAAGAATTACGTATTGTACAGTACTTTTACATTTCTTTGTATTCTGCTGAATTAAAAATAAATATTTCAAATCAAACATTGTTTTTAACCGTTATCCATTTTTCTCAACTAGTAATTTTACACGGATCCCACATCTGGCAGGCACGGAACAAAACTTGGACCTTGCAAAGCAAATCCAATCCCAGTGGAAGGAATTTGGCCTAGATTCGGTTGAACTTACTCACTATGATGTCCTCTTATCCTACCCCAATGAGACTAATCCCAACTATATCTCTATCATTGATGAAGATGGAAATGAGGTAAGGGAAATCGGTTGTTTTTGCGTACCACAGAAGAAATCCTACATAAAGATAGACAAAGCCTATCCATATTGACCCTTGTACATGACAACTTTAGTAAGCTATCAACCTTATCTATCAACCTTAGCTTTACCTTGATCTTGCCATCACCAAGAAATGTACTACTTCTATGTTTAAGAACTCTGAAATTCCTTTATCTGATCACAGTGTGTTGGCTTTTTGCCTCTACCTCTGCTTCTCATATCAGACCCTATTCTTCATCCAAACCATTGTTTCCCAGGTCATCACCCCTGCAACTAGCTACTTTCTCCTCTTTTCTTCATCTTGACCTCTTGGTGAGCTAGTTTAAATCTACACTGTCTTGTTGTCTTATGTCCATGACCCCTTGATAGTCATTTGCCAAGCCTCAGCCATGGATCACTCGTATAAATTCTGCTACCTTTGTTCCTACGCATATACTGCTGAATGAAGGTGGAAAAATTCATGCAAGTGTTCTGATGGGGTCCACCACTGAGTCTACTTTTTTTATTTTTTGGGTTTTTTTTCCTACTGGATGCTTATTTAGTACCTATAAATCTGCCAATTTTTCTTCCATCCTCATAAAACCTTCACTTGATCTTTCCATCCCTGCTATGATCTCATATCCCCTAGGGATGGACACACACACACACACACACACACACACACACACACCAGTATTAGATAACAGTCACTTAAGAAATGTTCTGTATGGACTCATAGGAGGTTAGGAGTAGAAGGTTAAATAAGAGAGTGGTACTAGGTGAGGAAACTGGGGTCCAGAATGGGTAGTGACTTGAATAAAGTCATTGGAAGCTAGATTCCAGTGTTTAAAAGTGAGTGAGAGAAGAGCAAGTGAAGATATTGAATATAGATTATTTTGTTTGGCCAAGAAGAGGAGGGAGATCATATCATAGCCAGTGGGAATAGCTAGATCAAGATGACTTTTTTTAAAGATGAGAAAGACATAAGTGTGTTTGTATGCAGCAGGGAAGCATCTAGTAGATATGGAGAAATTGAAGATTAGAGATTGAGAGAGAGAGAGAATAGAGATAAGAGGAGTTCATCAAATGGATAAGGTGGGAAAGGATGGGATCAAGATTACACATTTTGACATTTGGATTGTCATGGAAAAGGGCCGCCTCTTCATCTGACACTGGGGTAAAGTGATAGTGGAAGCCAGTTGTCTAAGTGGTGTGAGGTAAGGAGGAGGGGAGAAGAGGGAGTTTTCAGCAAATTTTTCATTAAGTACATGATGGGGTCTTAGAGATGTTGTGGGAAAGGTGCCTTGGGAGATTTAAGGAGAAATAAGAAAGTCTGGAATAGCTGCCATAAAGTGTGGGATAGCTAATCAATTAGAAGGCAAACAGAGCGTTTGCCTTGCTGCAGTGAGGGCTCAGTTAAGATTAGATAAAATATATTGGTAATGGACCCATTCAACTTAGTTCATGATTTTCTTCATATCTGTTTAATATTATATAAATATGAGGGGGAAAAAATGGATGTTGGGAATAATCCAGGGTTGGGGTTGTCAAGGACTGAACCACAACTATAGGACAAGGAGTCAAAGGGATTAGAGAATATAAGGTACTGTAGAATGGGTTCACCAGAGGGTTAAGATAAGAAAGGGAGGAGACTGTAGCTAATACAAGGAAGGGTGTTGGCCATTGGACTATTTGTGCGGGCCCACAAAAGACAGAAGGATGATGGAAATAGTGGTTATGGTTAAGGATGAAAATCAGGGTTAGACTTTGTAAGGCATAGGGAAGTATGAAATGATAAAGGATTATAATCGGATGAAGGAAGTTCAGAGTTCATAACTTGTGAAAGTAGAATACTTATCGGTGATAGCAAAATCAGGGATATGACCATATATGTGTGTAGCATACATGGGTAGAAGAATGGGTCATAGAATAGGTCATCAAGCAATTGGCATATTAAGGCACTGAAGGGAACATCAATATGTATTTTGAAGTCCATTAACATGAGGGGAAGAGAAAAAACTGAGCCAGGCACTGAACTCATTGAGGAAAGAAGAAGAATGTCTTAAGGGTTGGTAGATAATAGCTACTAGTATCTGGATTATTCTTTATGGTAAAATAATATCCCATTCCATTTATATACAAGAGTGTTCAGTCATTTCCTCCAATCATTGCGCACAATGGTAATGATACTATGAATATATGATTCTTTCCTGTTATTAACTTCTCAAGGATATAATCCCTGTAGTGAGATCTCTGGATTGAAGTATGACCAATTTCATAACTTCTCTTGCATAATTCCAAATTGTTTTCTAGAATGATTTGACCAATCCCCAAATCTACTGTCTGTTATTTGGCCCCATCCATTTAAATTTCCTATCCTCTACTATCTCTGCTAATTTGAAGATTATAAGGTAATAGGTGAAAGTTGTTTTAATTTGCCTTTCTCTGCTTAATAGTAACTTTGAATAATTTT
Organism: Vombatus ursinus; assembly: GCF_900497805.2. Lineage (NCBI taxonomy): Eukaryota > Metazoa > Chordata > Mammalia > Diprotodontia > Vombatidae > Vombatus > Vombatus ursinus. The sequence goes on along the minus strand of NW_020945437.1, from coordinate 4,712,579 downwards.
CACATGGGTATGTACAGTTTGCATTTCTTTTATTGAAAACTTTGTACATATCCTTTTGATTACTTTTTTCTTGGGGTATTACTCATCTTGTGTCAATTTCCTATGGATTTTGGATGTCAGACTTTTAACATATAAAATATAACATTTATTTTAATATATATCTATTCTCATTCTAACTTCTTTGATTTTAATTATGTAAAAGTTTTAAATTGTATGTAAATGAGATTGTCTTTTGACTTTTATAATCTGTATTTTCTAAGTTATATATTTTTCCTCTCTTAACAGCTTCAAAAGCTATAATTTCCCATTCTTCTCTAAGTGTGTCATACTATAACATTTTTATAATTGGATCATTTTTCCATTTGAAATTTATAATGGTGTGAAGGTAACATAGTAAAATTATTTAGGTGTTTTGTTTTTGTTTTTTGTTTTTTGTTTTTTTTTGGTATTTATGAATAATCTGCAAATGAAATTCAGCATTCAGAATGAAGACCAAATAGTTATAAAATTCATTAATTTGAATGTCATTTCATTGTTAAATCATGAAGCTAATAGTAGCTAACATTTCTATAGTATTTGGGGGTTATATCTCATTTGCATCTTGCAACAACCCTACAATAGAGATGCTGTAATTATCCCTCTCTTACAATGGGGGAGGGAAAGGAAGAAAAGGGAATAAGCATTTATGTAATACTTACTACGTGCCAGGGATTGTGCTGTTTTATATAAATATTAACTCATTTGGATCCTCACAAAACCCTGTGGGGTAGGAGTTATTATTATCCTCATTTTATATTTGAGGAAATTTAGACAAACATAGTTAAGCTAACTTGCCCAGGATCACACAGCTCATAAATGTCCAAAGTGAAATTTGAACTCAGGTCTTCCTAACTCCAGCCTCAACACTATCTTTTGTACCGCTTAGGTACCTCACACTGAGAAAGCAAGTTCAATGCTTAACATAGTAGCTGAGGTGAGAATTCAGGTCTCCTGTATTCTTGTCCCAGAGCTCTATCCACTATACCAAACTGCCTCCCTATCTGAATCTAATTTCTTCCAAACTGCTTTCCAAGTTTCCCAGATGTTCTTGACAAATAGGGATATCTTCCAGTAGCTTTTATTATGGGTTTATGGAATGTTGGGTTATTGATTTCAGTTGGTTATGCTTTTTCTAATTATGTTTCACTAGTCCGCTTTTCTGTTTTTTTAACTGAGGATTACAGTTTTATAATGTAATTTGTTTTCTGAAAATTCTATTCCTCCTTCATTCTTTTTTCTATTATTTCCCTTCAGATTCTAGAAGTTTTTCATCCTCTGAATTTTGTTATTATATTGGAGCTCAACAAAATATTGTTTGTTGTTGTTGTTCAGTCATGTCCAACTTTACATCCATGGGATTTTCTTGGCAAAGATACTGGAGTAGTTTGCTATTTCCTTCTTCAGTTTATCCCCATTTTACAAATGATGAACTGAGGCAGACAGGGGTTAAGTGACTTTTCCAGGTTCACACAGCTAGTAAGTGTCTGAGGCCAGATTTGAACTTGATGAATATTCCTGACTCCAGGCCCAGCACTGTATCCATTGAGCCACCTAGCTGCCCAACTGTGCCACCTACTGTTAGAGAAAACGGGAAGTGTTATTTGTCCTTCATTCTCAAAAAGGACCGACATCAGGAAGGTGATGCCAAGACTTGCAAGTGAATTGGATTTAAGTGAGGGAGGGCTGTGCAAAGTCACCAGCCTCATTTTCTCCTCTGGAGCCATCTGGGTCCAGTGGCAAGATATAGATCACAATAACTGGAATACTGTACATTTAAGAAAGATTTCCATTATGCTGGCAATTATAAATGTTGATGAAAAATTAAGCTATTCTAAATAAGTACAAAATTGTGTGTAGTTTTGACTTGACTATAAACTAAGAAGCTGAAAGGAATTAAAAAATATTTTTTGCACTTTGCCCTGTACAGTGAAGGTGAATTTCTGCCTCAGTCCTGTTCTTCATCTGAGAGTGACTTCTCTCCTCCTCCCCTTCTGCTCATCCCTCTCCTCCTCTTCCCGCAGCCAGCTTAGTGGATTGAAAAGAGCCATGGCTTAGGAATCAGGACACCTAGTTTCCTGGCGTATTCTGCCACTTACTAATTGGCTGAACTTGGGCTCAAGGACTCTTTTAAGTCCCAGTTTAGGGATAATAATACCTTCCCTGTCTATTTTGCAGTGTTCTTAATAATGAGATAATGAAAAATTCTTTGAAAATAGGAAGCACTTGTAAATGTAAGACATTATGGCCATTTAGGGCTCAACCAGAGCCACTCTCCTCATAAAGATTTCTGTGACTTGGACTACAGAGATAGTGAGAAAAATAAATTGTCATTCCTATTGTGAATAGTGCTTATTTTGGTACTTAAGAAGTTGAGTACTCCAGTAGTATCAATATAGAGTGCAATAATCAGGAAAAGTTGAGTTTTGATCCATCTTGCCTCACATTCTTACTACCGTGATTGTCACAACCTTCTGAGCCTTAGTTTTCTCTGTAAAATGGAGATAATAATAGCATCTGCCTCATAGGGTTGTTGTGAGGATCAAATGAGATTATATATTTAAAATGTTTTGCAAAGCTTAAAATACAATATAGATGCCAGCTATTATTATTAATTATTGTTGTTATTATCTCTTGTCTAGTACATTCTATTGATCTATTTTTCTTTCTTTTTTGGGGGGGAGGGGCTAGGCAGTGGGGTTAAGTGACTTGCCCAGGGTCACACAGCTAGTAAGTGTCAAGTGTTTGAGGCCAGATTTGAACTCAGGTCTTCCTGACTCCAGGGCCGATGCTCTATCCATTGTCCACCAAACTGCCCCTATTTTCCTCTTTTTAAAAGAGTACCAAGTTGGCATGATCATTACTGCTTTATGATACATTTTGAATTTGAAATGTTATTCTCCATTCCTACTTGTTTTCATTGTTTCTCTTGATAACACTATATGTTTCAATCAAGGATTCTAAAACTGGGGGTGAGGTAAAGGGAACGTGTGTCTCAAAAAGTGGTGACAGAAATTCTCCTTCCCCTGACATTGTTACAAAATACCTCCCCCCATATTAATAACTTTGGCAGTAAGAGAAAATCAGTACTAAGTTCAAATTGAGTGATGTGACGGTACATTCTAGTACAGTTCAACTTTGGTTCAGTTTTGCATTTTACCTAGTGTTATACATTGAGCCATTGTGAGCTGTGAAATAATACATTATTCCTCTTCCTAAACTCCTAAGGTAATTTAAGACACATTATTTCAAAATTTTCAAAACTTCCTGTCAATATTAAAAAAAAAAACACTTTTATTTCAGTCTTTTCGCTGGAATATTGACTCAAATATGTTTAGCAAAAAATCTATAGTTATTATCTCTTCTGTTTTTCTTAACCTTCTCTGAATTTTGATGAAACATATTTTTTTCTAGTTGCTATTATGTGTCTGCTTAACTATATCTGAAAGCTCCTAGAGGGTAAAGATGATGCCTTATACTATTTTTGTATTCTCCCACAGTATATAGCACAGTGCTGGACACATAGTAAATAGGTCAGTAGAAGCTTACTACATATTTTGATTCTTGACTCCTCCCACGCCTATGGAAGCACCACCAAGAGCTTGTGTTCCAGTTTTAATGGGAAGGCCATTAGATTGAACCAAAATAAGACTGCTATCAAAATGGGGGGGGGATCGGATTTTGACTGTGGGTTTTAATAACTTTGATTTCTTCTTAGATTTTCAACACATCATTATTTGAACCCCCTCCTCCAGGATATGAACATGTTCCAGATGTGGTTCCACCTTTTAGTGCTTTTTCACCACAGGGGATGCCAGAGGTAAAGAATACAAGAAATATTAAATAATAGAGGGTCTCTCTCATAGATTTATGGAGCCTTGAACATTCATCTGCTTTGTCTTCCAAAACAATCCACAGAAATACAACTGTTGACCGTTTCTTAAAAGAATAAAATATAAAGAGAAATACCAAAGTTTGATAACTACCTTGGGCAACATAGTTTTCCCAAATTTTTGTTGTTGTATCTCCTTAAACTATATGTCACATAGATGAAATGTTGAAACCTAACAGAAAAAAAAAAGGACAGGTTGGTGAATTTCTAAGAATGTTATTTAGGAAAGTGTTGGATTATAATGACAGTGCCAAAGGATGCTGGAGAGATGATATCATCTTTGTAGTCACTTGGTAATGTTGCTAAGGAGCCTAAAGTTGTGTCCTACAGCATTTCTCATGTCATTGAAGAGACAATAAGGTTAAAGTCACATTTCATCTAGTAGAATTTGATAGATCTGAGTGTGGTCATTTGAATAATACCCACAGAATACCTCAGTGAAGTAATTTAACTTCTATTATAAATATAGAAATGGGAAAGAATGGTAGAAATTTTTAAAAAATGGAGTAGTGTATATCTGAGAGCCTATGTATTATGGTAGAAAGAGCATCGTACTTGAAGTTGAAAGAACAGAATTCTAATCTTAATTTTGTCACAAAGTAGTCATGTGACATTGGACAAGTAAATTAATTTCTCTGGATTTCAATTTCTTCATTTTTTCTCCTTATCAGTTTGTATTAATATTCTCACATTTCTTTGAATTTCTCATATGTGTTATTTCTTTTTGTACAATAATATTCCACTGTATTCACAGACCACAATTGAAGACATTCCCTAGGTAGTAGATAGCCACTTTATTTCTATTTCTTTGCTACTACAAGAAGTGTTATTGATTAAAAAGTGTTTATGAAGTACATCATGTGTGGTATATATGGGACCTTTATGTTTTGATCTTTTTGGGTTGTTTGCACAATGGTGGAATCACTGGGTCAAAGGATATTAACAGTTTGGTCTCTTTTGCAAATACTTTAGTTGTTTCTGGAATGATTATACCAACAACTTCTCTAATGTCAGTTATTTATATTTTTTGTTACTTGTGAAAATTTCCAGGGAGTGAGGTAAATTTTTAACTTTTATTTTGCATTTTCTTGTTATTAGTGACTTGTGGTTAATTTTTCTATAATCATTGATTTTTTTGCACTGCTTTTGAAATAATTCAAATCCCTTGACCACAAAATTAACATTAGGTTCAGTAAATAATCAGGAAAATCAGTAGTGAAAAATATAAAAATATATGGTTCTTAGCTTATATCACAAAGACTGCTGAATTTGCCTATACAATCCTAAAATTACTATATGTAATACTTGCATACTTGTTTTTAAAAAAAGAAGTCCCTTTTAGAGAATATCATACTGATGGAGGGAAAAAGTTGATGAAGGTAATTAAGGTCAACCAACAAGCATTTATTAAGAACTTACTATGTACCAGGCACTGTGCTAAAGGTTGTTTCTTGACAGAAGTAAAACTTTGTAGATAGAGGAGTTTCTGGTCTTGTTCTCTCTTTTTTAAATGGTTGTTTGATTCTTCTCTGTAATCCTGTGGGATGTGAGAGTTATCCATTATAGTGTTTCTTTGAGACCACTCCTTAGAAGGGCAGTGTCAAAATGATTGGATTCCAGATTAGGAAGTAGGAAAGATACTCTTAATTTAACTTAGTTTTTATCTAATGACTTTTCCCATCTATACTAATATCCAGTCATTAAATTCTTTATAGTGGAAAAAAAAAGATGGGAGCACAGGACAATAGAAGGTTGACAGGAAAAAGAACAAACTCTCCTATAAACCACAATGCAAGAGTGTGTTTATTCCTAGGAGAACAATAGTTCACTGTAAATCACACAAAAGGGTCATTGTATGTAGTCATAGAACTAAAGTACTGTGAAAGGATGCCCATTATAGTTTTTCATCTTTAGTTTGTTTCAGCTAATTCTTTTTCATAGCCCCACTCTGCCATTGAATCGAGCAAAGTTGTTAACATCTCAGAAGAAGGGAATGGAATTTAAAATACATTTAATATATTAAAGAATTGGTGCAGCCAAAAGGTGATGTAAAGTGAGAAAAAAATAAGGTAAGGAAGTTAAAGATCTGAAACAACCTAGTCAGAAATAAAATAGGACATGATTATGATATTCCATAATTTCTAGGCATATGACTTGAAAAGAAACAATGAAGTTAAAAAATAGGGGGGTTGTTTGTTTGTTTGTTTGTTTTTCCCTAGAAAGAACCTTAGGTTCAGTGAAAATGCTGCATGGTTTTCCAAATAGAATGGATCCTGCTGTCATCTTCCTATTCGGTTCTGGGCTTAGTATATTGTCCATGTACAGTGTCTTTTCAAGGTTACATGTACTGATGAGCCAACTGATTGAACTGTTGCTCTAACTGTCCATCTATATCATAGTCTAAACAGAAGATATTCTTCAACAACTTGTTTATGCTTATGTGTATAGTTAGGCTAAACTGAGTAGTTGGGGAGCTCATTTAGAGGGTTTTGCATTTCTTCCAGATGATGAAGTAAATAGCTAAGTATGAAGAAGAGCAGCTGATAGACCTTACCATTTACATGGGATTACTCAAGTTTGAACTCTGCAGTAGTGCAAAACACCTTTTGGCATGCATATTGGTCTCCTTGTGTCATACCTTGCTTGATGTCAATAATCAGAGGATTGTGAAAGTTACATCTGTTGTTGGGTCATCAAAGAATCTTTTATGACCTTAATGTATGGTTAAGCATGAGGATTTCCACCTGTACTTCAATTAAGTCACAGAAGACCAAGGCTTCTAAATTTGGCCAATCAGTTTAAAAGGATCATCCTGGATTTAAGTCATTGGATTAAAGCAGATGATGCCATGTAGTAAATATCTAATGATTATTTGAAGAGAATCGACCCTGAACCTTGGGGTAATGGATAAAACAGCCAGCCAGCTGGTAATCCTGCCTTGCAGTAGCAGGCCATTCAAGTGATGGTCAAATCCAATGGTGTGGAACTTCTGAGAGGGAACTGCCCTTAGAGATGATAGGAGGACTAAGTTTATCTTTACATACACCCCACCATTAACTAAGTGATAGCTATGTGAACTTCAGAAGGTCAGAAGATCTGGAGTTCCTAATTGGTAGCAGTGTCTGCCAAAGCATCAGTGACCAACAGCAGTGTCTTCATCAGTAGTTGGGAGACTTATCAAGGGTAAACTAGATGGGCTGAGGATAAAATAGCTTCAGGACTCTACAAGGGCACCACGTTTGATTCTTAACAGAGAAACTAAGCAGACTTTCATATATCCTCTGTGAAAAGGGGGAAAAAATGATTTCTAGTAACCAAGCACCATAAATTTATGCTTTCACCACATTTGCTCCCCAAACTTGAACCCATTCTTCCCAAAGATCTTGTGGGGATGAGGGATGATTATACCCTTTTTTGAGAAGGTGTTTCTATCATAAATACCCTTGCTATAGATACTTATTAAATATAATTTTTAATAAGTAGTTATGTTGGGCTAATAATCAATGGGGAACATAGATAGTACTATGCAAATCTACCCCCTCAGGCTTACCCTAAGAATCATGAAGGAAATAATTAGTATTGGTCCTTTGGTAACTCTGTCTTCTAATGCAAATGAAAGTTGAGAAGGTAGATCTATAAGGAGGATTAGGCATATATGAGGTACATCACATTGAAGGAGAGCCTTTCAAGCAGAATTTTGTTATACCAAATGAAATTCTTTTTCAAAAGACAACAAATAAGTAAGGCTTTTGTTTTCCCTACACCTTTCTAAAAATTAACTCTAACTGTTTCAATCTGTCTTGGTTTGGGGAGTTTTGAGGGTAGCAAGTTTAACACTTCAGATGTAGGGGAACAGTGCCTGTGGAGAAGAGGCCTGTCATCTCAGCTATCCCAAACACTAACTGTTGACCATTTAACACCTATGGGCAGCCAAAAATCTAGATCATAGAAATATCCCCTAGAACATAGACACTGGCTCTAGCCTATTCCCTACAGTTTTTATCCATGGGGCCAATCCTTGAGGAGATGCAAACTGGCAATAGTCTCTATTCTATAGCTACTTAAGAACAAGATAACAAAGTTCTTGCTACCAAAGTCCTTGGTGCCATTAAATGTTTCAAAGGATGTAGTCTTTTCAATGAAACTTACCCTAAAGAAGATACATTACTATCTACTTTGCCTCTGCACTCTCAGCATTACTGGCTCCTTCCAGATGAAACCTCTTACATGTACTACCTCCCTACATTCACGTGTGAGTTTCTTGAGAGTAGAGTCTGTCTTGTTTTTGTTTGTGTGCTCAATGCTTAACACAGTGCTTTATATATTGAAGTACATAATACATGTTTTTTTAATTAATTTGTTCATAAATAATAGCTAACGTATCGTATTTTAAGGTGATAAAAGGAAAATTCTTTGTTCAGGCTTTCAACCTAATTAATGAGGCAAAGCTCAGGAAAAAGGGAATTAAAAGAGTTTATTAAAAATATGTCAAGCAGTTCATTGGTGGGCTGATCACTGGAGATAACCAAGGGTTTCAAGGTGGAGCCAGCTTTTATTGATAACTTTTGTAACGAAATAAAGACAATTTGGATAGGTCCATATCAATTAAAGGGACTGGGCCATTGCATCTCAGTACCTACCTGGTTTCTGCTATGTGAAGGCTGATAGGTATTACTATGTGATGTATAGTAGCTAATACAAAACTCAGGCCCTAGCATGAGAGAAAGGGTAGCAGGGGATCATCAGGACCATTTCGAGGGCAAGGCTCTAGTAAAGGAGAGAAAAGCTTAACCTCAACATAAAAGAGCAAAGGTTAGGGTCCAGTTTTGGTGAGTGAGGTTTGAGGCTGATAAGCCAGCAACATGACCAACACAAGGAAACTGATCAACTGGTGAATGTTTTGTTTTCTATAAATATCATTTCCTTCATGTGGATATCCTTCCCCCAGTATAGCTATGAAACCTTTTTGTTACATGTTAGATGGACTAATTGTGTCTCATTTTGTTCTAATTTTGAACTTGAGCTACCAAGCTGAGCTGATCAACACTCGCCTTCTACAAAAGGCAACATCACCAAATTGTCAGGAGATAGGAATTCTAACCCTGACTTCATAGTTAACTCCTAATGTATGTGACCTTGGTCAGGTTCCTTAACTTTTCTAAACTTCAGTTATCTAATTAGTCAAGTGGGTTGACAGTTTCTTCCTTGTCTACCTCTTCTGTTAGTAGTAAGAATGAAATAAGACAATGAATATAAAAGACCTTTGAAAAGGCCTGCTTTAAAGTGGGAAAGCCTTATATGTAATTTCTCTGGAGGAGCTTCAGAAAGTACATTCTAGTTTTAAATCACCTTTTTTCCCAACAGGGTGAACTAGTGTATGTGAATTATGCAAGAACCCAAGACTTCTTTAAATTGGAGCGGGATTTAGGAATCAATTGTTCTGGAAAAATTGCCATTGCTAGATATGGGAAAATTTTCAGAGGAAATAAGGTAAGTTCACCTTCCTTTCGCCCTCCCAACCCTCCTCCCACTTTTCTGCGCTCCATTCATTTTATTGAAATTATGGTACCTCCTTATTTCTGGCACCATTTTGCATTATTGTCCTGTAGCAAGTCTCTCCCAGGGTCAAAGACGGAGCTTCTAGATTATTATCTAAGAATGATAGAGTATTTGGAACTAGGCTGTTGTAGAAAATGAAGATGGATGTGACATATGCCACATTCCACAAATATTTCTGTAATTTCAAGAGTGTGCATTGCTAGTTTGCATCAAGGGTCTTCATTTATTGTCTTCTTGTAAACATTTTATTATTCTGAAACATATAAACTGAATTGATATTTAATGTTAGAGAGGCAGCATGATATAGTTGGGGGGGGGTGATAAAACCACTGAACTAGGAATCTGAAGACAGGTGTGGTCGTGGCTCTGATACTTATTGGCTATATGACCTTGAACAAATCACTTAATCCCTGAGCTTCAGTTTCCATATCTGCAAAATGAAGAAAATGTTACCTACCCTGTCTTCATCACAGGGGCATTATAAGGATGAAATGAAATAATGTATATATATGAAAATGCTTTGTAAAGTATAAAGTACTACTCAAATGTAAAATACTAGTATATTGCTACATTGTTATTATAAGATATAATTTAAAATTCAGTAACATTTTGTAAATAAAAGAGGATATGGGCAAAACTGATGGATGTTTAGCAGCCTTTTGAGTCCTGTTCTGTCACCTTACTTTGATTTACTCATGGATTTTTAGAGGAATCAGATTTCAAAGTTGCTCACCTACCACAATTAGAAAACCCCAGGGAAAAGTTGGGAAGTTAGAATGTGGGGTAACTAGATCTTAGGGTCTTTTATGGTAGTAGACGTGGAGTGTTACTATCTGGGGACCTAACACAATGAGAATTTGCCTGACCTCACGTGTGTATGTGTGTATTTGAGCACGATTCAACTCTTGATGCCTCTTTTAAAATGTACTTTTTTGGTAGACAGAGTAGATAGATCAATATATTCTTTTTTTTAATTAATTTATTTTGATTTATCAACCATCACTTCCATAAGCTTTTGAGTTTTAAATTTTTCCCCCTCCTTCCCCACCTCCCTCCCCAAGATGGCTCGCAATCTGATATAGGCTCTACATATACATTCCTGTTAAACATATCTTCATATTAGTGATGTTGTAAGTAAGAATTAGAACTAATAGGAGGAACCACCAAAAAGAGGAAACAAAACTCAACAGAAGAGAAAAAAAGATTGCAAATCAAAGCATACTATTTTCTTTCAAATTCCTTAGTTCTTTCTTTGGACATGGATAGCATTTTCCATCATGAAGCCTTTGAGGATGTCTTAGATGCTTGTATTGCTGAGAAGGGTTGAGTCTATCAATATTAGTTACCATGCAACGTGGCTGTTACTGTGTACAATGTTCTCCTGGTTCTGCTCACTTCACTCATCATCTGACCATACAAGTCTTTCCAGGTTTTTCTGAAGTCTGCCTGTTCATCTTTTGTTATAGCACAATAGTATTCCATTATAGTGATAGATCACTATATTCTCATTGGAGTAAGGGCCAAAATAAATTTGATTATGATATTGGCTAGCGTTCCATGTAAAATACTGATTAGTCATAGCTCTGGAATCTGTACAAGTAAATTGGCATATGTATATGTGTGTATATATATATATATTTTTTTTTTTTAAAGGTTAACTCATTTTACAGGTTAAAAATGCTCAACAGGCAGGAGTCAAAGGAATTATTCTGTATTCTGATCCTGCTGATTATTCATCCCCTGGGGTAGAACCTTATCCAAAAGGTTGGAACCTTCCAGGAGGTGGTGCCCAGCGTGGAAATGTGCTAAACCTCAATGGTGCAGGTGACCCTCTCACTCCAGGTTATCCAGCCAATGGTGAGTCATGAGTCTTCAGTCAACACTGGAGACAGAAGGGAAATAACAAAAACAAGTGCTTTGCCAAGTAAAGGAATAGATTATGGATGTCTTTGGGCAGGCAAGCACAGGGAACTGTAATGTACACTCATCTGCAGTATGGTTTTTCTTTTCCTGAAAAGTGGAACAGAGACCTCAGAATGCTGAAGTATGAGATCAGTTTATAATCAACTTCTTTACTATTTTAAGTCCTATGATGCCAGATTTAATCTCAAGAATTCAGAGAATGCTCACTGGACATAAATTAATACTGATTTAGAAAAACTGATCCTAAACTCTGTTCCTTATGACAAGGCCATTCTTAAAACAAGAAATACTTGTAGACAGGTATCTTTTGCTAATGGTATCACATAATTTGCTTATAATGCCTTTTTAAAACATCTGTGAACTAAGAGAATGCTATTTAGTTGAATTGGACTAGATGCCTGTTGAGGTACTCTCCAGCTCTCAAATTCTGTGATTCTGTGAAGAGCCAAAATGGTAGTAGAGTTTTTTAAAATAAATTCAGCAAATATTTACAAGGTTCCTTTAATGTCCACTGTGGTATGGTGAATAAAAGGCCAGCCTGGGAATCAGGAAATAAGAGCATAGCTCTTGCCCCTGATATATGCTCACTTTATGGCCATTAAATTCTCGGTGCCCCAGGTGTCTCTCTATCACTAAATAACATACGATTTCCCTTAAATCTGGTGCCTTCCCTCTATTTATTATCTTCAGTGTATCTTGTATATAATTTCAAGATTAGGGCACTACACTTCAACTGAACAGGAGGAAGAGATGTATGAAGTACAGAGATAAGTATAATACCACATAGAGAGTGAATGGGGATACAAAGGAGAGATCAGACAAAGAGTCCTAGTTATTTTTGAGAAGGGAGAGAAACCTTTTAGTTGAGGTGGAGGAAGGAGAGCAAACAGCAGTTGGCACCTAAGATAAGCCTCAATTAATAAGTATTTATTAAGTTCCTACTCTGTGCCAGGCACTAAGCCAGGTACTGGGATACATATACTTACATCAAGCTTATGTTCTGGAGGAGGAGACAAGTATATATAAAAATTTGAACAAATACAAATATATTCAAAGTAGTTAAATACAGTGTAGCTTGGGAGGGAGGACTCTAGTAGTTGAGGAAATCAGGCAAGGCTTCATGCAGAAGATGACATCTGAGCAACCTAAAGGAAGAGAGGGAATTTGTGAGTAAAGAAGGAGTGAATTCTTCATATGAGGGTCAGCTAGTACAAAATTTGGAAGAGGAAATGGTAGATGGATTGTCCTGTGTGAGGAATAAAGAGTGACATTTTGGATTGTATGAATCAAGGATTTGGAAAGTGTAAAGAAGGAAGTATATTCTAGGCCTGTGTGTCTATAAAGAGGTGGGAACTAGTCTGTCAAGTTCAGAAAAAGCTTATAGACCAATTGGTTGGAACATAGAGTCCATATATGGATATGAAAGTAGATTGGTGCCAGTTGTGGAGTGCTTTAAATGCCAGGCCAAGAAGTTTTTGTTTTATCCATAGTCCTGAGAGACCTCGGCTCTCTTCACATCTTGAACTCCCAAGGCAGCTACCAAGGCTAGGATTATTCAGCTCATGATCACTCATCTATGCTCAAGGAAAGAGACACAAAGCAAAAGAAGTAAAAACAGTCCTCACCCCACATAGAGGGAGAGAGGGAGAGGAAGAAGAAGAAGAAGAAGAGAGAGAGAGAGAATTTTTACTCCCTATTGTCAGAATGATAAAATTTTTAATAGTATAGTTCAGATCAGAGATATGGTATAAATTCAGTTTTTAAAAATGTTGTGTCACTATAATAGGCTTAGCTCTTTTCAGCAATACAATACTATCCACATTCAGAGAAAGAACTAAGGAGTCAGAACGCAAATTAAAGCATACTATTTTCACCTTTTTTTCCCCTTGTGGTTTTCCCCTTTTGTTCTAATTCTTCTTTCACAGCATGACTAATGTGGAAATATGGTTAACATGATTATATATGTATAACCTACATCAGATTGCTTGCTATTTTAGGGAGGGGGGTGTGGAGGGAGGGAAAAACATTCGGAACTCAAAATCTTATAAAAAGAAATGTTGAAAACTATCTTTTACATGTAATTAGAAAAAATAAAATACTATTAAGTGGGGGGGGATGTTGTGTCAATGCTAGGCCCCAGCACCCAGCACAGTGACACAGAATAGGTTCTTAATAAATGTTCATTGACTGCCTGTCTCACTTTTGTATTTTTATTTCCAGTGCCCAGCACTTAGTAGGCACCTGATAAATGCTCATCTATTGTTGAGGGTAACCAGAATTCTGAAGGGAATTGAGGATCCATTAAAGGAACTGAGGGCATTTACCTTGTAGAAAAGACATCCAGGGGACATGACATTCATCTTTTTTGTGGGCAAGAGATTAGGCTTATTCTGGTTGGCCACAGAGGACAGAACTAAGAACAATGGGTGGAAATTGCAAAAATGCAAGTTAAGTTTGATGTAAAGAAAATCTTCCTGATCATTAGAGCAATCCCAAAGTGGAATGGACTCTCTCAGTAGATATTGAATTTCCCCTCCTTTTAGATCGTCAAAAAAAAGACTGAATGATTACATGTCAGGTGTACAGTAGAGTGATTACTTCACAAGTATAGGGTGAAGTAAATGACTGCAAAGGTCCTTTCCAACTCTCAGATTCTGTGATACCTCAGAAGCAGAGAAAAGCAAATACTATCATTTTCTGCATTGCTGACTATGTGCTTCATTTTGTCCAGGACCAGGTACTGTTCTCACTACAAATTCTTATTTTCTTGTTACAGTATTTTCCCTTTCCTGAGATTTTTTTTCTTCCACAAGCACTAGATAGCCTGGGAGCAATCATCTGCCAGAATTTTTCTAGTTTTTTGGCCAAAGAATGAACCAACTATAGACAAACCATCTTTTAAATACATACGTTTAACTTCCCATGGTTATATGCTTTTTTTTGTGTTTTAAATATACTGATTTTGATTCTTTCTAAAATCAACTCAAAATTATCTCTCCAAGAAAAAAAATTGACCATAGAAAAGATTCTGCATTAAATAAGTTTTCTTACTTGGAGTATTGAGCTCTTTTGAAAGAGAAAAAGCAAGCAATTTCTCTTTTATTCAAAGTTATGGCTGTATAAAACAGAATCATTTGAAAAGGCTTGATTATCTTGATCATAACAAGTGAATTATCTTTTTTTCCCCAGAATATGCCTATAGATATGATATAACTGAGGCTATTGGTCTTCCAAAGATTCCTGTTCATCCAATTGGATACAATGATGCCCAGATCTTACTAGAGTAAGTACATTTGAAAAGAAATAAAATGTAAAAGCCAAAGGTTAATTGGACACCTTGGCACTAACAAAAGAAAAAGGCAGCATGGTGCAGTAGAATAAACATGGAGTCAGCAAATCTAGGTTCACATTTTAATTCAATTATAGTACTACCTTGGGAGAAGTTATTTAACTTCCTTGGTTCTCAATTTTCCTCATATGTAAAATTAGAGCATTGTATTAGATGATTTCTAAGGTCTTATCCAGCTCTTAATCTACAATCCTGTATCTCAAAACAGCAAAATACAAATACCTATTTAACCTACAGTATAGAGTTTCTAACTATAGTGAAATATTCTACATATAATGAAAGCTGGCAAAAAGTTGGACCGTAGAAATCAAGATTTTATAAAGCTACTAAAAGTATAATAATAATCCATTTATAAATCTTCCTATTATAATCCATACTTTTAAGAAGATCTCAAAGGAAGCAAAAAAATGATTGTTATGAACTGATACAGAATAAAATAAACAGAACATGGATAGATGGATGGATGGTTGGATGGAAAAACATTTATTATGTATTCATAATATGCAAAGCCCAGTGCTAAGCGCTGAGAATACAAATAGAAAATCATTATAGTCCCTGTCTTCAGAGAGCTTATATTCCAAAAGGGAAAGAACAGATATTAAAGGGCTCATCTACATAGATAATGATCTGAATGACAAATATACAGTTCATCTGGAAGGTAGAGGAAATAAACACATCTCCTTTAGAGTTATTTCAGCCTATAAAACTGTATCCATTTCTGACACTGAGCCATTTGGGAGCACCAAAAACTTTAGTAATTAGTATTAGTTCCCCGTGTTGGTTGCTTCTCTGAAAATGGCAGCAGAAACTGGGCTACAGGCAGGAATGGTGAATTGAGGGGTGCTGGTATTCTTAGAGCTCTTAGATGTGGGATTCTTAACACTAAGGATAAAAATATGCACAATAAGTTCAATAAAGTAAATGAAAATATTCCTAAAAGGCAGCTGAACTCTAAATTGGGGGGGGGGACAACAGCATACACACAAATGGATAAATGGCCCCAGAGAACAGATAATGAAGCATATCTCCCCCCCCCCACCACCTTTTTGGCACAGGAATGAGAGACAATAAGAACAGAATGTTGCATACATTGCTAGATACATTCATTGTATAAGTTATTTTTGTTTACCTATTTTTTTTGTTATAAAGAAAGAGTTTAATTCTTTTGAATAGGGTATTATCCAAAAATGACATTGATATATAAGCAAAAAACATTAATAAAAGTTACTGTTTTAAAAGAAACTAATGAATATTGATACAAACTTTTAATCACCCTAGCAGAAAGTCTATAGCTATATATGTGTATATGTATGTGCATAAAATCTACTAAACCTCAATTGGATTTGTGTCCAGAATGTAAGGATGGTTCACAATTAGAAATATAATTAGCATAACTAATCATACTAAATAATTATAATTATTTATTAACTGTTAGTTGTAATTATTATTGATTATATAATAATTAACATAACTAATCATACTAAAAGCAAAAAAACACTTGCAACATATTTTAACAATAAATACAGGGGAATAAAAACAATTACACATCATTGACAGAGAAGGGTTATATGCTGAAAATATTAAAAAGTACAGATCTAATGCCAGAAGTTAGCATTAACTCTTGTGGGGAAATGCCAGAACTACTCCTAATAAATACAAGAATAAAGTAGGATGCCTTCTCCATTGTTATCTGACATAGTTATACAAATGCTAACAGTAATAACAAAACAGACAAAAATTGAAGGCATAAACATTGGCTAAACAAAAGGAGAAAAAATATGTTTAATATGCACATGTGAAAGTGTTAATTCAGTCTGCAGAAAATGTGTTTGATTATTTATTATGCTTAGTCCTCCCATATACTTTGTTAGAGTTAAAATAATGCTTGATGTAAATATGAATTTGTATAGACTCTTTGTTAATAACTCGTTGGCCCTGACTGAGAACAGATATTATAGAGTACGTGGAACTATTAAAGGTTTTTTTTTCCTCAGTTGAGAAGTGATAAAAACAGAGCTGGGCTTTAGGAAGTTATTTTGAAGAAGTAGACTAGATGTAAGTACAGTAGAAGTACTGTAAGTCATGTAGGCAAGATTCCTCAGATCTACATGCTGGAATATATAGTCGTTTTTTTTAATTTGCTTTCTAATTGTATTTTTAATTTGTGAAATATAGCAAGCATTTCCATGACATAGTACAATAAAAAAGATGGTTGCACATGAAACTGCAAATCTACTCTGCACTACTTGCTATTCCTTTCAAATATACAACAAATTTATCATGTAAATTTTTTTTCTTTCTTCCCCTCACCCTGTTCTAAAGGTGACTACCATTAGACCCAAATAAATATGTGTGTATATTTATATATATAAATATATATAATGTATATGTATATGTATATATGTGTGTGTATGTATGTATATATGTAAAATTATTCTATACATGCTTCTACTTATCAGTTCTTTCTCTGGATACAGCAGATAGCATCTTTCTTCATATGTCCCTTTTAGTTAATTTGGGTATTTATAATAGACAAAATAACTTATCCACTCAAAGTCATTCTTAAAACAGTATTGCTGTTACTATATACAATGTTCTCTTAGTTCTGCTCATTTTGTTCTTTGTTATTTCATGCAAGTTTTTCTATCCATGTTTTTCTAAAATCACTGAGCTTATCATTTCTTGTAGCATAGTAGTATTCCATCACAGTCATATACAACTTGTTCAGCCATTCCCCAATTGATAGGCATCCCTGCAATTTCCAGTTCTTTGCTACCACAAAGAGAGCTGCTATAAACATTTTGGAACATATGGGTTATTTTCCTTTTTCCCTAACTATCTTTGGAAATAGGCCAAGTGGTGGTATTGCTGGGTCAAAGGGCATAGGCAGTTTAATAACTCTTTGGGCATATTGTTCTCCAGGATGGTTGGATCAGTTCCCAATTCCACCTACAGTGAATTAATGTCCCAGTTTTTTCACACCCCCTCCAACATTTGTCACTTTTCTCTTTTATTATTTTAGCAAATCTGGTAGGTGTAAAATGGTATCTCAAGTTTCTTTTTTTAATTTGCATTTCTGTAATCAATAATAATTTAGAGCGTTTTTTCATATGACTAGAAATGATTTTGATTTCTTCATTGGAAAACTGCCTGTTTATATCCTTTGACCATTTATCAATTGGGGAATGACTCATATGCTTATAGATTGACAAAGTTCTTTATATATTTTAGATATGAGACCTTTATCTGGTAAATTGTCTATAAAAATTTTTCCCCCAATTTTCTGCTTTCCTTCTGGTCCTGACTACATTTGTTTTTAAAGTAAAAAAAAAAAAGACTTTAATTTCCTGTAATCTACATTATCCATTTTATACCTAACTTTGCTCTTTCTCTTGTTTATTCATAAATTATTCACCTATCCATGTCTAATAAGTAATTTGTTTCGTGTTCTTCTTAATTTACTTGTAAAATCTCTCTTTATAGTTAGGTCATGTATCCTTTTTGACCTTATCTTGGTAAATGGTGTAAGATATTTGTCTATGCCCAGTTATTTTTACTCACTGTTTTCCTTCTCAGCCTCTTTTCACCCTATCCCTATAGTCAATGGTTTTTCTTATTACTATTTTTAACATATTGATCACTTCTCAATGATAACATTGTCCCCATTTACTCTCCCTTTTAGTGAAAAAATACAATTAAGCAAAATAAATCAATACACTGGCCTTGCGTGACAGTATCTGACTAATTCTGACCCAGTAGTCTCCTACCACTCTGGTGGGTGAAGAAAGGTATCCTCAAGCATCAGTCCTCTGAAGTCATAATTGTTACTGCATTGATCTAACTCAGCATGTCCAAAACCATTATCTTTTCCCCTAAACTTGTCGTCCTAAATTCCCTTTTAAGAATATCATAATTCTTTTAGTTGCCCAGGTTTATAACCTTGAAGTAAGTTCAATACTCTCATTTGCCCCCATATCCAATAATTTGACAAATCATTTCACTTCAGCCTCCACATCTCTTGAATCCTTCTCTTTCTCAACTCACATGACAACTATTCTAGTTCAGACCCTCATCACTTCTCAGCCCCCTAATTGATCTCCTGACTTTCAGTCACATCCCCTCGGCAGTCCATCCTCATCACTATTGCCAGATTGATATTTTCTAAAGCCTAGGTCTAACCATGGCACTTTGTTCCTTAAGAATCTTCAGTGGATTGTCCTCTTGACTTTATGATAAAATATAAACTCCCTATCTAGCATTTAAAAATCATTTACAATCTGACTGCATTCTATATTTCCAGACGAATTGCACATCATTACCCCCCACACACACACACACACTCTACTCCAGACAAACTGGCCTACTTATTTTTCTCCACATAAGAGATTCTATGCTTTGCCTCCAAGCTTTTGCATAGACTATCTCCCAAGTCCAGAATCCCCTCCATTCTCATCTCAGACTCTTGGAATCCCTAGCTTCCTTCAAGGCTCAGCTCAAGGGCCACATACTTCAAGAAAGCCTTTTGATTCCCCAAATTGTTAATTCAATTTCCCCCCCAAACCCCATTGTTTTTGTGTTTATTTTGTATTTATAGTAGACTGGAAGGTCCTTTGTCCTCCATTAGATTGTAAGTTTCTTGAGGTCAGGTATTGATTTTTGCACTGCCTGGTATATAGTAGGTGCTTCATAAATGTTTATTAATTGATTAAGGGCAGGGACTATATTTTTTTGTCTCTATATTCCTAACATCTAGCACAGTACCTGATACATAGTAGATATGAATAAAGGTTTGTTGATGGGTTGTTATTTTTTGATCAAATGTGTCCTTCATCTAATACTAATTTAATACTAATACTAATTTTTGTGTATTACAGAAATATGGGAGGACCAGCACCACCAGACAACAGCTGGAAAGGAAGGCTCAATGTGCCTTACAACATTGGGCCTGGCTTTACTGGAAACTATTCTACACGGTTATCTTGCTACATTTTTCTTATTTTTCCCATCTTCAGTAAATTATCATAATAGAAATCAAGTAGTCAAACTTAAATTTACATGTAACATGAATGTAAGGTCCTCAAGGCAAAATATCTATTGTTGTTGGTTTGTTTTGCTTCTGTACCTCTAATGCCTTATGCATAGTGGTACATAACATTTTTTATTGAACTGAATAGAATATGGTTCATATGCTGCTCAATGACGGGTTTTCCATTTCAGCTGATGTTAGTTAACTTGCTGATTTTAGTTAAAATGCTGTAGTATTGTTTTTTTCCTGCTTAATTTAGAATGTTCCTTGAGGGCAAGGAGTGTTTTGACTTTCTTCATATCCCTGACACTTAGCTCTGTGCCTAGCACATATAGTAAGCACTTAATAAATGTTTGTAGACTTACTAAGGAAGTGGCTTTCTTCAGAAAAAAAATATTTTTATAGCAAAACAGCAGGGAAACAGATTTTTCAGATTCTGAAATAGTTCATCATCAGTAAGTAAACTAATATATTATTCCGGCCTCTATAGCGTTATCTTAAAAAGAAGTTCAATCTGGATTCCCAAAGGCTATGCACGTGGACTGCAGATTTTGGCAGGTTTATATCAGTGTGAAAGAGCTTCGAATTTATCTTTGTAACAGTGTATGTGCTGTCTAGGGTCTAGTATAGCTGGCTCACCAAGGTGGCCATAGCAGTACTTGAAAACTACTAATTAAATTACAGAGGGCTTGTGATTTGCCTTATTGCATGGAATACCTTCCCCAATGAAATCAAAGCTTCCTAAAGCACTGAAGTATGGGATGTGATGTATCCATAAATGCAGAGAAGTTATAAAACAAAAATGATATATTGTGACAAATTATTAACAATAAAAAAAAGTTGTGGCTTTAAGTAAAGTCAAAAAGCACTTACTAATCATCTGTGCTTAATAGCTGCCAGGTACTTCATTAAGTGCTGGGTGTTCAAATAAATGCAAACCCCCCCCCCCCAAAAAAAACCAAAAAAATCCCAAAACAAAACCAACACAAAACAAAACAAAAAGTAATCCCTGCTCTCAAGGAACTCACAGTCCACTGGGGGAGAAGACATATAATCAACTATGTACAAAGAAGATACACACAGTACAAATTAGAGATGATCACAGAGGGAAGGTATTAGAATTAAGGGGGACTGGGAAAGGCTTCTTGTAGAAGATAAGATTTTAGCTGGGACTTGAAGGAAGCCAGGGGATGGAGATAAGGAGGACGAGAATTCCAGGCATAGGAAACAGCCAATGAAATTGCCTAAAGTCAGGAGATGGACTCTCTTATCAAGGAGGCCAGTTTCATAGTACAATACTCTGTAAAAACTCTCCTAAGTCTTGCTGTAGCCTTCAGCAATCCAATCCAATCTAACAAGCATTTATTAAGGTCCTACTATTTGCAAAGCAAGAGGCATCATAGTTTCAACAATATGGGGCTGGCTTTGGAAGAAGGAATGTCTGGATTCATGTTCTGGTGTCTGATATATACTTACTATGATCATAGGTCGGTTACTTATTTCCTCATCGGCACAGGCAATTCTAAAGCTGTATAGTTTACGGATGGGTTGCCAACTATCAGTGCAAGGAGTTTCGACACTGGGAGCTCTCTACACAAATGAAATCACAGGTCTAGAAAACATACACTCCCTCCTGCACCCCTAAATGTGAAAGGTATACTGTGTTAGCTTTGGGGAGAAAAAGATAAAGTATAAGGCCATACTTACCCTCCAGAAGTTTATATTCTACTGATGAGAGAATATAACATGTAAACAGATAATTATACCAATTCTTCCTGAGGAGGAAAACAGTGTAATTAGTTATGGAGGTTGAGAAAGACTTCATGGAAGAGGTGATGCATTGTGTGTGTGTGTATGTATATGTTATGTGGTTTGTCCTTCATTCTTTTATTTTTTTTTTTTTAGGCAATTGGGTGACTTGCCCAGGGTCATACAGCTAGTGTCTGGTGTTTGGTCTGAGGCCGGATTTGAACTCAGGTACTCCTGACTTCAGGGCCAGGGCTCTATCCACTGCGCCACCTAGCTGACCCAATGTATCTCTTTTTTTTTTTTTGTGAGGCAATCAGGGGTTAAGTAACTTGCCCAGGGTCACACAACTAGTAAGTGTCAAGAGTCTGAGGCCAGATTTGAACCCATGTCCTTCATTCTTGAAGAGGACCATGACATCAGGGAGATGATGACATGACTTGCAATTGATTTTGATTTGAGTGAGGGAGAGCTGTACAAAGTCACCAGCCTCACTTTCTCCTCCAGAGCCGTCTAGGTCCAGTGGCTTCATTCATTCATTAAGACGACTGGAGATGGCCCAGGATGCAGTGGGAGACCTTGGCCCTTTTAAGCTAAGGTCTTTTCAAGTTCTCCCTTTGAGTGAGACAATGCACCATTCAGTGAACAGGCCTCTTTAAGAAGTGAGTCAAGGTGGGGCAGCAAGGTGGTGCAGTGGATATAGCACCGGCCCTGGTTTCAGGAGGACCTGAGTTCAAATCTGGCCTCAGACACGTAACCCTTACTAGCTGTGTGACCCTGGGCAAGTCACTTAACCCCATTGCCTAACTAAAAAAAAAAAAAAAAAAGTGAGTCAAGGGATGGCACCTGTAATTAAAAAAAAATCAAACTGGGAGGGGAAGACCCTCAGAGTTGCTGCCCAAAAGAGAAATAGTTACTCTTTACATTCACTCTGAGCCTGGAGGGCCCAAATAATAACCATTAAGTGGTGATTAGGCAGGGACCTATTGTCGTGATTCTGGAGATCCAGAGTGAATTGTTTTTAAGGCTTGGTCTTTGAGAAAGAAATCTAGCCAGTAAACCCCAAGTTAACTAGGTAGCTTTTGGCCATCAAAATTTACCTTCCTTTGGGCAGAACACCCTCAGGTAAGAGAAGGAGAGAAGAGAGGAGAGGAGAGGGAGCCTTGAAGGAAGCTACTGTTTCTAAGAGATGGAGGTGAGTAAGGAATGTATCTATTAATGGGAGAAAGTCTCTGCCTTTTCACAGAGGTGGGAGAGAGAATGCTGACTTGAACCTAGAAAATGTAACATGTGAAATAAGCTTGCAAAGACAGTGGAGCCAGACTGTGAGAGCCTTTAAATGTTAAGCTGAAAAGTTTGTAATTTATCCTAGAGTTAACAGGGAGTTGCTGAAGATTCTTGAACATTACTGTGCCCTGGTCATTGGTGCTTTAAAAGGTTTGCTCTGGGAGATGAGTAAGGATGAATGGGAGAAAGGAGACTTGAAACCAAGAGACTAATTAGAAGGGAAGCTGTTGCAATAGGTGATGAGTTGCCAACTGACCTTAGGGGAGTAATGATGTGATTAGAGAAAAGGGTTGGCTGTCAGATGTTATTGTGGAGGTCGACTTGCTAGGTCTTGACAGCAGGATGCACATTTGGAATGAGGTGGAGGGAAGAGCCAAGCTTATGAACCTAGGTGAATAGAAAAGTAGTAGAATAGAGAATGGAAAGTTTGGAGTACAAATAGTGGAATAGTCCAGAAAAACTCTGATTTTTCTTGTCTACTCTTTCTTTGACCATAAGGCTATCTCCTTCCTAGTCATTTACCTTCCTCCTACCCAGTACTTCCTCCTATCTATTCTGCACCTTTCTCTGGAACCTTGTCTCTTCTGTATCTGGAAACTTCTCTCCTTGGAACATTCTCGGCCAGTAATTTCTAGTTTCCTAGCTAACTGGCACCTCCAGGGATGGGAAATCAATCAGACTCACATGAGCAAATTCCTTTCCCTTCCTATGAAAACACATGATGCATTCTAATCCTGAAGTGTCCCTAAACCTTGAATGCATATTTGCCTAATCTGAGAGCCACTCTGACCTCTGCAGGTACCATCACCCCAGAACTGCTTGATCTGCCCTCAAAAGTGTGGACCAGGAATCTGAGGCCATTATGGCCTGCCTTTTCCTGCCAGAGTCCCAAGATCATCATGCCCGATGCTCCCTGTTGATGTCTCTGATTCCATGCCTTCCATGTCCCCTCCTAGGGTATTAAACAGGCAGTTCTGTGGTGATGCAGGACTGGAATCATTCTAGAGATTAGGATCTGAAAACTGATAGGGTCACTAAGAGAGATGACAGATAGAAAAGAGAAGAGGGGAAAGGATCCCTAGGGGATAATTCTAAATGAGGGAAGAAGTGACTAGGATAACGATGTAGCATAGGAATCTGAGAAGAAATGATAAATCTGGTAGAAGAATGAGGAGAAAGCAATGCCACATCCTCCCCTCCCCCCCCAAAAAAAGAACCCAACAACCCAAGGAGAAGAGAGTCACCAGGAGGAGGGTAAACAATGTCAAACACTGCCGATAGGTCAAGAAGAATGAGAAATGAAAACAGGTCATAAAATTTAGAGATTAAGAGATCATTTTATAGCCTTAGAGAAAACAATTTCAGTTCCATCCCAAGGTGGTAAGGCATACTTCAAAGGGTTCATAAGCAAGTAGGGGGAGTTCAAGTCTAGACAATGGGTTTAGAAACTTCTAGACATTTCTAAATTGTGAAAGAGAGAAGAGGTATAAGATCATAACTTGACACTGTTCAGTCAGTGAGTCGTGTCTGACTTTTCATGTCCTCGTCTATAAATGAGCTGGATAACTTGACTTTAGACTGTTACAATGGTGTCCTAACTGACCTCCTTGCTTCCAATCTCTTCCCTCATAAATCTGTCATTTACTCAATTGCCAAATTAATATTTCTGAAATGTAGGACTGAACATGATTCTTCCTACTCAAAACGCTTCTTTAGTGGCTCCCTATGGTCTTTAGAACAAATTTAATTTTCACTTTTTGGAATTTAAAAACCCTTCACATTCTGCTGACAGTCTGTTGTTCTAGAATGATATCTCAGTCCTGCCCCTCATGTGCTCGGTTTCACACAAACTAGCCTATTTGCTATTTCTCTTGCCCAGCATCCTGTCTCCCCACCTCAGTGCTTTTGCGTGTTGGCTGTCCTCTCTGCCTAGAATGCTCTTCCTCCTCACCTATGTCTCTGAGAATCCTTTGCTCCATTTAAGATTCAACTCCAGGGCCACCTTCTTCATGAGGCCTTTCCTGATGATCCTCAGTGGTTGAGATTTTCTTCATCTCTCAATTACTCTGCATGTACTTGATATTCTGCTTCTGGAGAGGCAGGATTTGAACTCAGTTCTTTCTTAAACCAAGGCTAGCCAAATGACTAGTAAGCCTTGCTGCCTGTCACATATACATGCTCATATATATAAATATACATGTATATATATGTAGACATATACACATGTAGCAATATACCTATCTATATATATGCATATATACATGCATACACATGGATATTCATACACATACAAACATACTTATGCATATACATATATAGGAAATAAAGGGGGGAAGGGGATGAGAGGGAAGGGTGAGGAAGAAAAACTATATAACAAATCGGTGTGTTTTGGTGGCTATGAACTTACAATGCTAATGTTTTTTTTTAATTGTGTTAGAAAAGTCAAAATGAATATTCACAGCAACAATAAAGTAACAAGGATTTACAATGTGATTGGAACTCTAAGAGGAGCAGTGGAACCAGGTAAAGTATTTGTTTTCTAAATTACCAATGTGAGCAGGGACCAGCATGAGTATAGATAGAAGTTTAAGGAGTTACATACATAAATCTTATCTGCTTAATGGGATCATAAGATTTTCTACATGGAAGGGACCTTGCATACATCTAGTTCAGTTCCTTCCTTTATTTTACAGATGTGGAAACTGAGGGCAGAGTGGTTAAATTAACTTGATTAAGGACATACAAGTTTATAGTGTCAAAATTGTAATTGTAATCCAGATATTCTTTACATTATTTCTAGTCTTTTCCTCATACTCCTATATTTGAACCCTGTTTTATAATACACGATCCCAGTGTCTGACTCCAAAACTATTGCTTTTAGAATCATAAGATATAGAGATGTTGGAAATCATTTAGTCCAGCTGATGAGGAAGCTGAGTCCTGAGACACGATGAGACTTACCTAAGAAGACACAGATATCAAGTTGCATGGCTAGAATCTGGTTCCTTCAATTCCAAAGATACTACTACCCTTTCCAGAGAAGCTTTATGTTTTAGTAGTCTTTATAAATAATTTGATTTTTTTAAGTTCCCCATTAATACTCAGAAGCACTTTCAGAATTGACTTTAAGATTACATATACCTTTCCTGCACAGTTTTATTCTCTGTTAGTGAAATCACTATTTTGGAAACTGTGTATGTGGAAGCTGGCTAGTTTGAGTTCGTAGCTTCCTAAAATTAAGCTATGATTTTAACTTTTGATAATCTACTGTTATGCCCCTCTAAGTATTTCTATGTATACAAACATTCTTCAGGTTATTCTAAGACTTACCTAACATGAGAAATGGATTTTATAGGGGGATTTTCACTATTTCATAGATTTTCCATGTTGGGCATAGGATTTAAAGAAGGAAAGGAGTTAAGAGGATATTTTGTCCAACCTCTTCATTTGACAGATGAGGAAACTGACACAGGAGAGGTAAAGAGGTTTCCTCCATGTAGTAAGAAGCAGAGCAAGGCTTGAGTTTGGTGTTCAGACTTCCAAGGTTGTGTTCTTGCCAGCTGCCAGATGTTCAACACAGCTGCCTCTGTTGAAGCTGAAGTGAGATTGCCCCCATCTCAGTTTTATTAGATTGTGCCTCAGTTTCCAGGTTCAAAGTTTAAAAGGTTACTCCATGGAAAATATTTCGTTTCACTATTGTAACCATTCACTCATATAAACCATATGATTAAATTATATTCCTCTCTTACTAGCAGGCATTCTCTGGATATGGAGTTTTTCCTTGCCGTGTTCACATTTTAAATGAAATTTGAATTTTGTCCACCAAACACATAATACAGCTTCCTATGAGGGTTAATAATTGTTATTATCATTAGTCAACAATGATTGACTGCTATATATGAGAGTATTTCCTTTAGGAAATGATTATAGGGCTACAACTATAACAGCGCTTTACGAAGTAAGCCCTACCAACCTGTTGACAGAATGAACCCTCAGAATCTGATCAGATAGAGGGAATTACCAAGACCTGAGGAGTAAATGTAAGAAGCTTCTTCCTTACCCCTGCCCAGGAAGCAGGAACCAAGAAGCAAGAGGTTTAGTGACTTTCCCAGGGTCACATCACTAGTATACAGCAGCATGGTATAGCATGGTATTCTTTCTCATTCCAAGACCAGCTTTCTGTCAAGCTGCCTCTCATAATCTCAGTGGGAGTTTAGGGTAGTGGAAATAGCAGTGTATGTGGAGTAAAAAAATATGGTTTTCAATCCCAGAAAACTGCATATAAACTCTTTGACCTGAGCAAGTCACTTGCTTCTCTAATCCCAGTTGCTTCATTTGTAAAATGAGAACTAGAAGAACAGTTCTAAATCCTAAGAAAACCTTTGTTCCTCAATTCAAAATACCTGAGGAGTGATTGACCTAGAGGTATCTCATAAGTAAAATATAGGGAGGTACTGTATCTACTGTGGAGACCAAAAAAGTAGCCAATACTCAGCAGTACTACTCTCCCTCACACTCCTAACCCAAATATAATGGTTTGTTGGTGATTTGGAATTCGGAATGAATTCTTCTGCAATTCAATTAGCGTTTATTAACTGCTTGCTCTGCTAGTTTCTGGTGACTAAAAAAAAGATTCTCAAAGAAAACAAAACAAGGGGCAGCTAGGTGGCGCAGTGGATAGAGCACCGGCCCTGAAGTCAGGAGGACCTGAGTTCAAATCCGGCCTCAGACCAAACACTTGACACTTGCTAGCTGTGTGACCCTGGGCAAGTCACTTAACCCCAATTGCCTAAAAACAAAAACCAAAAGAAAAAAAAGAAAAAAGAAAACAAAACAAACAATTGTCTCTGTCCTTAAGGAACTTAGATCCCACAGAAACGATATTATGAATACTTATGAGGAGTAGTTGGAAATTGGTTTAGAAGCACCATTCTCTTCAGCAGACTTTTGTACATTAAACTGGCAAAATTGTAATATTTTCTGGATGGGAAAGAGCTTTCTGATTTCTGAACAGCCAACCAAAAAACCATCTCATAAGCTGGAAACTATCCTATATTATGATTAAATTCAATTCAACATATATCAAATACCTACTGTATGTTTGTTTAATAGAACACTAGGCTTTATGCTAAAGGGATACAAAGTTTAGATACATATTTTCCTTGCCCTTATGTAGCTTACAATCTAAGGGGATGGGCCTCCTCTGTTTTTAGGTGTAATTGAACTTCTTAAATTTTGCATAGATACTTTTGAAATGCAACAGCTCTTCAGTCTCCTTTTCCTGGAATAGATTTCTCATGGGATAGCTACCTCAGGTGGGTCTGTTATTGTAAAATTATAGCTGAAGAGTCCCCACCAGTGTGCATACTTTTTATAGGCAGTCAGTAGACATAGTTAACTCAGACCTAAGCCATTTATTGTAATGGCATAGTAAGGATAGTGGCTATAAACCTTTCTCCCATAAACTGAGGTACACTCTTCCACAACTACACAATATATCAGTGAAAAAAGTGGACATACACATAGAGTTCACTAATAGAGGGGTACACATGAAGAAAATGCACATGTGACTAAGGAACTTCATGCCTACAAAGTAAGAATGAGGCCTATTTTTAGAAGGTCTCAATGTCTAGACACATTAATTCTATCAAGTTTGACTGAGGAACTTCATATCTTATAAAGGACTAACAGTATAAACCCTTCCTTCTATTTTGATTAAGACTTTATTACTTCATCATTTCTATTACCTTACCCTTAGATTTGATGATTATTGAAGAGTAATTTTGTTATTGCTGTGTATTAACAGTGTTGGGGAGAAATCAGTTGATTAGGCGTCTCCTAATCATCTCTGAGCCCTCATAATTTTTGTGATGATTTTTGTAGACAGGTATGTAATTCTGGGAGGTCATCGTGACTCATGGGTGTTTGGTGGCATTGATCCTCAGAGTGGAGCTGCTGTAGTACATGAGATTGTGAGGAGTTATGGAAAACTGAAAAGGGAAGGTAATGTAACTCAAGAACTGAAGAGGTAAAGATTCAATTAAATTCAAATCAGTCAATTAGCACACTTACTGAACTTAAACTATGAGTAAGATATGTTTAAAGTTGCTATAGGGGTTACCATAGATGCTCAAAAAAATGTTTACTTTTAAGGTTGCATGTTTTTGACCATTTACTCATAGAAGCTGAAAGTTGAAAGGGACCAAAAAGGTCATCTACTGAAATACATACTTGACTTATTCTATATCATCCCCTACAAGTGAATATCTGTACTAAGAATGCTAGTGATGGAACACACACTTCCTACAGAAATAGAAGCACCCTATTCCTCTTTAGGATGACTCCAGTTGTTAGAAAGTTTTTCCTTATGTTGACCTGAACTATCCCTCACTGTAACTGCCACCCATTGTTTGTAGTCCCACATTTGAACCCTTCAAATACTTGAAAACAACTCACATGTTGTCTTCTCTCCTCTGGGCTAAATATCTCCATTTTTTTTTTTCAGTCTGTTTTCATATGGCATATTTTTCAGTTTTTTTCCCTAATTCTGCTCTCCTCTTCTTTACATAATTCATCCTGTCAATGTCCTTCCAAAATATGGCACCTGGAACTGAATGCAACATTTGAGATACAGAATGACCCAAATTGACAGCAATGGCAATATTGCCTCCTTCTTTCTGGACACTCATGCATAAATGTACTCTTGGTTCATGTTAATATCTTTGGCTGCCATTTCATAATACTGATTTATTAAGTTTGTAGTCCACTAAAAGTTCTCTAAATATTTTTCACGTGTACTGTTGTCCAGTCTGTGACTCTTCCATCCTGCTAGAATAATGTAGAACTCTTTCCCCACCAGGATCATAAAGGCTGCCTTTACAAATTATATAATGAGCTGTGTGAAATTTCAAAAATATTCCTAAGTAAATTAGCATAGATATAATGTCAAGCTTTTTATTTCAGACTGTAAAAAAAAAAGTTAGTCTGTCTTTACTACAATATTATGGGTTTATTCAATTCCAGTCAATTTATCCAACATTTGTTAAGCATTTACTATGCACAAAGCATTGCTCTAAGAGCTGAGGATACAAGGACAAAAATAAAAAGACCCTGTGCCTTCAAGGAATGCATATGTTCCTGGAGCCATATAATATGTACATGGACAAATAAATACAAGGTAGTTTAAGGAGAAGAGCACTAGGAATTTGAGGACATCAGGGAAGTTTTCACCTGCTGAACCTTTAAAGAAAATAAAGATTCTGATAAGTAGGGATGGGGAGGGAGTATACTTCGGGTAGGGAACAACTTATTCTAAAGCGGAGGATAGAATATTGAATTTAGTCCTGGGTGGTTGGAATATAGTACAGTGGCAGCAAGCATACTCTGGTAGCAACACTTCTGAGTGCACCCAAACTGGATTAATATGTAATTGAGAAATCTTTTAACAAAATAAAATTACAGTGGAATTGAGATAATGTGAACATTTGGTTTTCCAAGTCAATATGCTGCCTACATGATCTGTTTGTATGATTTTGTTGTCTCTATTTGAGTTTCACACCACTGCTGTAGATTATTTAAAGGGAAGCAATGTAAAATAAAAATGGAAAGGTAGGCTGGAGCCCAAAAGTGGAGATGAACGGAGAAATGTATAATTTATCTTAGAGGTAATGAAGAGCCACCAAAGATGATCGTTGTTATAGTAGAGTTTTACAGTTTTATGTGGGCTCTCCCTAGAGTCAGTTTTGGCAGGAGCATAGGGTAACTGTGCAGAGTACTGGGAGAGGTAAAGGTAGTATTAAGAGGAAGTGCCTCATGCTACATGAGCATTTGCTCTCTACCTTTAGAGTAAAAGGATTAGAGTAGATCCTTAGGATGCTATATCTATGTTAGCCACCAGATGGAGCCCAAACACTGATCTGCCAGCAAGCTCAGGCAACTAATTACACATACACTAGGTCCCTGTTCCTGTTTAGTCAGTCCCCTCCTTTATTTTCCCTCTCAATCCCTGTTTCAGCTAAGGGTGTAAGTAGTCAAACCCTTAATAATTTATGAAATAACTCCTCTAATGCCACTGAGATTCTTATCTCTTTCCCATCTTCTGGTGACTGGCAAGATCACTCTGTCACATGTAGATTAGCTTTAGAATCTAGATTTTGATACATACCAAATGTGTGGTGCTGCCTCAATTTCTTCATTTGCAAAATGAATATAATACTTGCCTTATCTATCTTATAAGGTCATTATGAAGACAGTGCTTTACGAACTTAAGGTATGAGAGGATTGTGGAAATATGGCAACATGTGGGACCCAGAAAAATCCAGATCATCTACATAGCTCTAAAACTCTACCTACCACTAATACCAATGAAGTATCAAGTCAGAAGACTTGAATAGAAGTATGATTTCACAATTCAAAGTCTGGCCCTCTTTCTACTAACACTCACCTTGCACACAGTAGGCATTTAATAAAAGCTTGTTAA
This sequence comes from Vombatus ursinus, assembly GCF_900497805.2. Lineage (NCBI taxonomy): Eukaryota > Metazoa > Chordata > Mammalia > Diprotodontia > Vombatidae > Vombatus > Vombatus ursinus. Next base: position 4,681,282 of record NW_020945437.1, on the reverse strand, counting down.
GGGGAATTATCACGAAAAGTTATTAAATGTGGTTGTTGAGGCCCACAATAACTAAATTAAAATTTTATTCATCTGAATTTGGATTACATTTTTGTGTTCCAGTTGATTGTTTGACACAGCCTATCTATCTAACCTATCAAATCAGCTCAGCAATATGCCCCTGGAATCTGTCTGCTGGTGTTATATGTATTTTAATGTATATTTAGCCCAATATAGTACTTAGAAAGCAGATACATATTTCCATATCAGGTCATTTGACGCTTGGAAATGACAACAGTATGTAAAGTCAAATATTATTGTTCAAATACTTTATTTATTTAGACTAACCTGTAGTCCCAGGAATTATTTGATAGTTATAATATTGTGTTAAAGTTACATTTTAGTGGTTTTTTTCTGTCATTCGGTATTTTAAATCCATTAGGGTAAGGTCTCTAAACAGAACCAACAATAGAGACTTATTAACACCATACCCATCTTCCTTCAGGGTTGTGGGCTTTGTTTTTTTTTTTTTTTTTTAATGAAAATAGGATGGTCCATTTCCTTTTCTTTTCTCTGGTGGCAAGGTTGATAACTAAAATCATATGGAGTTTGGCTTTTAGTGTTTTAAGCCCACATCTTGCAATTTCTTGTGTTGCTCTGTCTTGAATACTAAAACTGTGGAGACTTTGTGGTTTGGGTTCCTAAGGAGAGTAGAAAAAATGCGTCTGGGTTGCTTTTTGAAAGATATAAATACGTTACCCTTGAGTTGTAGGTCAAATTTTCAAGATTGAGTATATGCCACAATAACAAACTCAAATACTAAAAGAAAAATATTCAACCAAAGTCTCTAATATTTTCTTGATTATAGGTAAAAATTAGAAGACATTGATTCTCTTCATTTCTTGAATTTGCATAAATATTGAGAACTCATAAAACTCATAGAATGCTCTGAATTTAAAGGATCTGCTGTACAATTGTGATATGCATTGCAGTCTCCTGGAATTGGGACCCAAGATAAAGATCCAACAATAGAACATTATGGTACTGCTAACACTGCGGAAAGCTTTTGGCATGAGGGTACACTCGGAATGAAGGTACACTTCAGAACTGATATGAAACAATCCTTCATCTGTCCCAGGAGCCACAGGCTGACGTTGTAAAGGAATCCTAATCTGCTTCCCATATGTGACTAACAAATTGATCTGTCCCAGCAGGCTACAGGATCTCTAAGCTGCCTCTGGTCCCTATATTTTTTGCTTTAGAACTTAATCACCTCAAGAGTGGAGGATGGTAATGATAGTAACAATTCATTCCCCCTCCCATTAAGATTTTGTTTATTTTCTTTTTTAATTCATTTTTGTTTTAAATCCATAGTCCTTTCCCCTTGAATACCCCACTTCCTTTAACATATGCTTAGAAGCAAAATCAATAGATACAATGACCTTGTTTGACAATGTATACTCTATTCCATTTCAGAAGAGAACAGCCTCTCTATAGACAAAGAGGGATGGTTACTTCTTCCATTCTCTTAATCAGGATTTGTTATTTCAGTTAATTAGAGTTAAACTGATTTTAGTGCCATTATTATTTAGACTAAACAATTCTTATTCTATAATGCTTTAAAGTTTGCAAAGATCTTTCCTCATAATAGCCATCTGACATAAGCAGACAAAAAGGATCAAGGTTAAATAACTTGCCTAGGTTCACCAAACTGATACATGTCAAAGGTGGGACCAAATCCAAGTTTCCCTGTATCCAAGTTTAGTACTTTGAACTTGTTAGTTGTTGCTGTATGAGTTATTATTATTATATCCACTTTTCAAATGGGAAAACTGAGGCTCTGAGAGGTTATTATTAATTTTCCTCAATAAGAATAGGAGAGGGGTTATTTAGTACCTTTCCATAAAATTAGAAGTGTTCCTTCTTGCTTCTGGAGAAAGGGGATAGAGCCATGGAGAAAATTTTAGGATCATACTTCACTACACTTATGTACTAACTTACCACACTTGACTTGAGTGTCTTCCTGCCTACTAGTAGGCTTGCATGGGTACATATTTATGCTATAGGGTACAAACCCTTTAACTCTGCTATTGATTCTAAGGAGACTTCAAACAATAGATATGTTTCTTAAAACCATAAATTGAATTGCACTCAACTTTTGCTGTCTCTGCTATGCTGACCTTTGCCTGAAAGAAGGATCCCATAACCCTGTAGTTATATAGGAATCCTAAGGCCAGAAATCTCAAGATAATCTTCAGGACCCCAACAATGCCCTGTGCATATTGGGTGCTTAATAAATATCTGTTAATTAAATTTGTGCACATGCCATGGGATAGATTGTAATCTCCTTGAGGACAGGGACTAGGTTACTATTTGTCTTTGTATCCTCACTTCTATGCATAGTGCCATAAATGTATTAGATGTTTAATAACTATTTGTTTAATATAATTGAAATGAAAATTTGAATTAAAAAATTAGGAATGACATATTAGTTTATCTGTCAAATTGGTTGGTGTTCTTGATAAACTTAATAAACATATAAGTTATTGTGATCCTGACTCTCACTTATATGGAGTGTTTTCTAAGGCTCTATATATTTTGCTATTGTTTCCAGGATGGAGGCCAAGAAGAACAATGATATTTGCTAGCTGGGATGCTGAAGAATTTGGTCTATTGGGGTCTACTGAGTGGGCTGAGGTTAGTCAATACTGTGTTGTAATGAAATCTTCATTCTAAAAAAGTAGGCAGACTTTTACTTTCTCATAGTCACTTGGAATTTAGAATATGCCAAGTTGACTGTGCCAAAATACAAAAGCAAAAAAACAAAAACAGCCCCTTACATTAAGGAGCTTACATTCTATTTGGGAGACAGCATGCTTTGAATATGAAGAGAACTGTGGTAACTATAGAACAGGGTTCCGGAAGGTAGGAGAGAAAAGTAGGATAGAGTGGAATAGAGACCCCAGAGGGATGGCAACCACATAGATTGATATGAGGGATCAAGGAATATCGACTAGGGAAGAGTATTTTGGCCTAGGCAGCTTAGGATTCATATTCATATCAATTTCAGTGGAATCATAGGGCAATAGATTTTTACACACTTCACAGTAGCAATGATAATGTTGATTTGATCACTGAAGAAAGCTGTAGAGGTGGTAGGGTATGGACATATACGGTGGCAAGGACAATTAGAAGTTTCTGGCCTTGTTTGTTGTTTAAAGGAGGGATTGGAAGAGTCCCGGGTTTTGATTGGTTATTGAAAGGTTAGACATGTTTAAGGCTGCTAACCATCCAATCCTTGGTCAGATGAACTCTATTCCAGGACTCACTGAAATGGTGACTAGATAATATTGTTCAGGGTAATGGAGTTAAAAAGGATTATCAGGGAGGGAATGGGGTAGAAGGTGGTATAGGAAGGGGAGAGGCAGAAGACATGAAGCATGTGCAAGATCTGAACTGTGGATCCAAAATTAAGGAGGTTTGGGATCCAGAGGACCAAATGTGTCAGACAGTTTTCCAAGAGAATGGGTATACAAAATAGGGCTGAGTTTGTCTAAAAGATATATGCTCCAAATTGATTCACTTGGTTCGATGTAAACCATTACTCCTTTAAACATCAGTGTTTGAGGTAGCTTTGATATCTTTGATTTCTTTACAGTACTCCATGATTTTTATTGCTTTCTAAAAATAGAAGTGATTGCGTTCTCAAGCAAGATAGAATATTGTTATTCAGTTTAAACCTAAAGCTCTATTACATTTTTTTTTTTTGAGGAGAGGGAGATAGAGAAAGAGAGGAGAGATAAGATGTTTATGCATACTTCTTCTTTTTTTCTAGGAAAATTCCAAAGTACTTCTAGAACGTGGAGTGGCTTATATTAATGCAGATTCTTCTGTAGAAGGTAAGTATTATTTGATATTAAGAAAGGGATTTAATTATTTATAATTTTGTAGTTTTTTTTTTAAACAATTCTATTCAGTAGCAATTCAGATATTTATGTGCAGAAATAGCTCAAAAGGGACAGGCTGCCATTCTCTAAGCATACATTTATTGTTTCTGAGGTAGGGAAGTCAATAGCTATCCATTCAGGACATTTTTATCTGACATTTATGTTGTAGTCCTTAGAGGTAATAGAGGTATCAATCATGAGATTAAACCTAGATAGAGAAGACTTGACTCTGTAGCCCATGTGTCTAACATGAGAGAAGACCTGACCTTGAACCCAACTCTCCTTTGCCTAGGAAAATTTCACAGATGTTCAGAAGGATATGGAAATTTTAAAATTCTTGGTTATATTTTTAAAAGCCTCTCAAACACTTTTACAGTGCTGTGCAAACATTAAGCCATTTTGAAAGATGAGTCGGAGCACAAATGTTCTCTCATTGATGCTTTATAGCTGTTAATTTTTGAGAACCTCATAGCTTCTAAAGAATTAAAGCTGTAAATGATTCAAGGGGAAAGGGAGAGGGGCAGGATACAAGTAGTAGTAGCCTATTTCCAAAGATGATTTGTATACAGGGGATATCATTGAGCAAATGTATAATTGGAAAAGGAGGGGACTGATCATGTAGAAAGAGTAAGGCATAATGGATGGACAGGCTAACTCCTGCACTGGTGGTTCCAAAATGTGATAAATCCTACAGAAAAGCCCCCAGCCCATTAGGCAGATAGACTCTCTGTTTAAGGATCTGAGGGAGAAGATGAATAAGAATTAATACAGAATGAGAAGGAATGGGTAGGTCGCAATGTGGGGAACACCCACATCAGTGAAATCGAAGATCCATTGAAGAAATACTCAAGGAAAGAATTTTAAAACTAAAAAAGAGGGCTCACTTCCTATAGGTATGGAAGTAAATACTATAGAAATTTTAAATACTTTCATATTAAGCTTAATATTTGTTGGAGTGATGATGACAACATCTGATACTTATATAGGGCTTTAAAATGATTTGCAATTTTAATTGCATTTGCAATTTGAACTGATCCTCACCTATGAAGGAGGAACTAAAGTTATCCTTATTTTGTGGATGAGGGAAGGGATGCCATGAGAGAGTGACTTTTTTTCCCCCAAATTCACAACTAGATTTAGAACCCTGATCTCCTGATTTCTAGTTCTATGTTCATAGGTTGCTACTGATGAGTACTCTTATACCAACTCTTTTCTTTTACTCGATTTCTTTGTATGTTTTCCCTTGGTTTTACATGAGAACTGAAAGATCCATTCAAAGCTAGTTCTATTCTAGTTCTAACACGTAGTAGCTTTATAATGACAGGCAGTTCAACTCATCTCTCTGAACCTGCTTTGTTACCTATAAATTGGGAGTAGTCATGCATGGACTCACTCCCTGATAAGATTGTTGTGAGGAAAGCACTTTGTAAACGTGAAGACTAAGACTGATGGATAGCTGGACATTCACATCGATAAACAAGTTGATAAGTGGAGAGATAGTCATTCTGGTAGAGAAGTGGATTGATAGACACTCAGACAGACAGACACTCTATTAGGTAGATGTACAGAAGGGGAAGTAGGAAGGGAATAAGTATGTAGCACTTTCTATGTGCCAGGCACTGTGCTAACTGCTTCACAAATAGTAACTCATTTGAAGCTCATAACCCTATGAGGTAGGTACTGTTATCCCCATTTTACAGTTGAGGAAACTGAGGTAAACAAAGGTTAAATAACCTGCCCAGGATCACATAACTAGTAAGCATCTGAAGCCAGATTTGACCTCAAGTTTTCCTGACTTCAGGCACAGTGCTCTATTCACTAAACAACCTCGCTACAAGACATAGAGATAGACCAGGGGTGGGGAACCTGTGGCCTTGATGTGGCCCTCTAGGGGCTCAAGTGCAGCCCTTTGACTGAATGCAGACTTCACAGAACAAATCCTTTTATTAAGGGGATGAGATAGACACTCATAGAACAATGGATGTAGGGATACATATATAGACACTCATAGATGAAGAGATAAATAGATATATAGATGCTCCTAGATGAATGAAATACATAGACAGTCATAGATTGATATATAGACAGGTAGAAAGATGGATATCATAGATAAATAGACATTTTACATAAAAGTGGGTTATAGGTAGTTAATCCCTCCATTACATACTCTTTTGATTTATGTCAGTGATTATTCTCTTTTTTTTTTTTCTTTAGTTTAGAATTAGATGTTCCCACTTGGGAGAATGGAATTTGATTCCTAGATGGGGACACTTTTACACTTTTGAGGTGTCTTCTATGTGATCCTTAAGTAAGTTTACAAAGCATGTAATTGATTAGTTTTTAGACTATAGGCAAATGCCCATATTTGCTGTCCTATTTTCCTTATTTGGAGTTACATATTAAGTTGATAAACTAATGTAACACTTATCCCAGGGCCTTCTATGATATGAAGTGCCTTGTTTATGGATAAACTGGGGGCTATTTCTCTGCTTTTTAGTGAGAGCTTCACCAAGAATCCTAGGAAAATCAATGCATTTTCACTTTCATCCTTGCAAGCATAGTGGCTCAAAATAGTAAGGAAGGCAGATTCATTACAACAAATCACATATAAAGGAGGATAAAGAAAAAAAGACACATATTGTTTACTTGAATGAGGCTGGGGTCACAGTAAACAAAGTATTTTTTTTCTTCATCTTTCTTTATGTGTTATTTGTTGTAATAAAACTGCCTTTTCTATTTCCTCCCTCCCCCTCCCCCCACCACACACATACACACACACACACACACACACACGCGCGCGCGCGCGCGCGCGCGCCATACTTTAAAATAAGTGCCTCAGGGAGTCACAATTTGAACATTCTTGCTAAGGACCTCTATAGGGTTATAGCTATTCTAATTCTCCTGGGTCAAGCAGCGCTTTGCATGAGCTTCTTCTTTCCAGGCCCTTGGATGTCAACTGTTCTCCCCAGCTTTTGCGGGTCAGCATTTTGACATTAGCTAGTTTACCACAGATTTCCTCCATGAGTGCTGCTCTTTTTTTGCCCAATCTAGCTTAAACCAGCAGCATTTATTAGTCACTTACCATGTACAAAGCACTGTGCTGGGTGCTGAAAATAGAAAGAACAAAGAACAAGAAACAAACAAAAAAAAAATCCCTTGCCCTCTAAAAGATTATTTCTGCTTAGGGGGATACAAACATCTTCTCTTTTTATCGGACTGCCTTTCTAAATGAGAAGAATCAGAAGTTTCCAGAAAGAATTATTTCAAAATAATGTTCATCTTGATGTTAATCTCTGTTCTTAGAGTCTCTAATGCTTAGATATTGGAAAAGGAAAGACAAACATTCTTATTATTTGTTTTGAGATGTTGTATGCTTCTATTCTCATGTTGCAGGAAACTACACTTTGAGAATTGATTGTACACCGCTTATGTACAAACTGGTATACAGCCTAACAAAAGAGGTAATTTAAAAAGCCCTCTCCTATTTGCACCTAGATAATTTTGAAATGACTTTTTAGTTACAAAGTTGGTGTTTTCTTAATGTATTACATTACCATGTATAGCCAGTTTTGTCCATTGTTTCAGAACATGTAATTGATCATATTAAGATACCAAGTTTATCACGAGGGTTACAAGCTGATACAAGCCTAGGGATTATTGAAGTCAGAAAAACAATTTCAATATAAAAAAATAAAAGTCTGGTTAACTCAGGTATCTGTTTAGGGAACAAGGTAGCATGGGGTGTGTAGTTAGCATCTCCACTTCCAGATTCCCTCTTAGAACTATTTTACCTTGAAATGAGTCCCTTCCCCTTGACCCGGAACAACTTTTTATGTATGTATGTTATCTCCTAAATCAGAGAGTTCAGGGAAGATAAAGTTTTGATTGATGCTCAGGACTCCCAAGTCAAGCAGTCTTACATTCTCTTCATTTTAGACTAAACTGAAGCGTACCAATATCATATAGTATTTTTTAAGGTTTACAGAGTACTTTATATATGTTATCTCATATAACATCACATAGTCTTACGAGCGTAAGTACAACTATTATTATACCCATTTCACAAATCAAGAAATTGAAGTTCAGAGAAATTAACTGATTTTTTGGTGGTCAATAGAGCTACTAATTGTCAGGCATCATTTGAACTTGGGTCTTTCCTGAAATTGGAGTCTAGCTTGTCCTTCCATTATACTTACACTTTCCATTATACAATATGGAATGACACTCTAACCTAATTGATCACTAGAGTCAAAGTCAATAATATTAAGTGCCTGCTATATGCCAGGCACTATACTAAGTGCTAGAGATGCAAACAAAAGTAAGACGGGCAGATAGGTGGCACGGTGGACACCGGCCTTGAAGTCAGGAGGACCTGAGTTCAAATCTGACCTCAGACACTTGACAATTACTACCTGTGTGACCCTGGGTAAGTCACTGAACTCCCGACTGCCTCACCAAAAAGCAAAAAAAAAAAAAGTGCAAGACAGTCCTTGCCCTTAAGGAGCTTATAATCAAATCAAGAAAAACAACACATAAAAAGAAGCTGAAAAATGGAGAAGAGGGAGAGAACTGGAGTAGGGTTATGTTGCAGTCCTGAAATGGGGGTAGGAAATTACCTGAGCGGGTATGAGTTACAGAGTTGAATTCATTTTGCAGAATAGTGAGTTACTGGGGATTATGAAATCCAGTACTTCAGCTGGGAAGGAAATAATAAAGTGAATTCCCTGGGCACCCTCCTCAGACAGAGGGTCTGGAAGAGCTCCTGAATATTTACCCCCTACCTCTACAATCAAAGGGAGGGAATAGTCCCAGGGGGAGGAGGAATGAGTTTCAGAGTAGACTTCATCTTGTAGAATAATGAGTTTCTGGAGATCATGAAATACCGGAGACCAGCTATATCAAATTGAAATTACAAATGATCATGACTTGAATGTACAGGCTTTCTATTCAGGATATTTCATTCAACATATTTTTATAAAGTATCTTTTTTGTCCTAGATTTTAAGGAAGATATAAAGTTGAGATGATCTAGGCGAGAAATAACCCATGTGGACCTTACAATCAATGGATTGTAAGGTGGAAAAACACAAATAAAATTAACTAAGCATAAAAATTACCTGGTAAAGGAATCAGAGTTGCAAAACAGAGTGCTCTCAGAAGATTGCATTCATCCATTTCAGAGGGAGCCATGTTAGGGGCTTCTTTCTTTCTAGTGTCTTTCATGCTCTGGCAAATGACACAAAGAATACTAAATTCCATAATCCTTGTTGTTTTAGTTCCCAAGTAACTTGTGATTAATACTGAAGCTAATTAATATAGGATTTTTTTTTATGGGAACATTATACAAGTTGATTTTTAAATTTTGATTGCTATTTCATCAGGCTGATATGATCTGAACTTTCAAGATTTTCCCTCTAATGAGGGATTATATGAAATAAATTTATTATTAAACTTAAGGTTTGCACATGTTGCTAATTCATTAGAATTTTAGTTGCCAAACACAGCTGGAAAAACCTTAATTTTTAAACAGGCTGAAGTAGGCTAATGAGGGCTCAGTACCTATTTGGAGTCTAGTGAATGCTGGATACTCTAAAGTGGCATGGTCTTTAGAGAATTCCCAACATTATAACAAGAATCACTGTTATTCTCTGAGTTTCTTCATCTCCAACATGAGATGATTTTTTTTAATTGTTTCTAGCTCATTAGATCACTGTTATTGCAAACAAAAAAAAATTACATAGTTTTCAGGGAAATGAAATATTGACTTTAATTTAGAAAATAAATTATAAGCATTTATTAAAAATAATTTTTAAAAAACTTTCCTGCCAAATATATTACCATCCCATTATGTTACAATATTTTATTCCTGGAATATGGTGCATTAATTCATTCAGAGTTATTTTGGTTCCAAGATGCTTTTGGTAAAATTCCTACTATACTATGCTTCAATTATTTGTCATATGTTACACCCTAATTTGTTTATTATTATTTAATGAGTTTGTTTTTTACAAGTAAATGTCAATTTTAGAGTAAAGTATTCCCTTAATAATTAGTGTCTCCCCAGTGCTTTTATTTTTCTTCTTTTTTTCTTCCTTCTTTCTTTTCATTATATCTCTTTTTTTTTTTCATTTCTGAATATTTACCATCCCTTCGCCTTCCCAGGAGACTGTCCTTCATAATAAAAGAATGAAAAGGTTATGGGGAGTGAACAGTTTAGCAAAACTAACCATATCAACCAAGTCTGACAGTTTATGCAACATTAGCCCCCTTCCATCTTCATAATAAGGAAAGAAGGTATGCCAGATCCACAAAGAAATTTCAGAATATCTTTCTTTCGAGGATAATTTATCTCATTTTCTAGGATTAGTGCTGAATTTGTAATGCATTTTTTTTTGAAAACCCAAATCATGTTACTCTAATTGTCTCATCTGTACAAATAAATACTACATTAGTATTGAGGTATGTTGATTGATTACACTGAAATGGATTATGAGGTTCTTTTTAAACCCTTAGCTGGATAAGCCATTATTCTATGTCTTGAATTGGCTGGCCTATAAAGCTTATGAAACTAGACATTCCCACCAAGCTTCAACTGCTTAGGAAATAGACTAAAGTTCTTGAAGAGTAGACAAGCCAGATTTGATAAAAGGGGAAAGGGCAATACTACTGTCAGGAATTTTGTAGGTTCAGGGATGAATGATGAGTTAAGATATGTTACTCCACATTTGAGCCTGCCCTTGATTCTAGTTTCACCACCTAGTTATGGCAAGTTCTGATAAGGTCCATCAGAACTCAGTATAGCCCAGTAAATGAGTCATTAACCTCAGGAATCAGTTTAAAAAAGCAAGATTGGAGGTCCCAGCCAGTAACAGAGTGATGACATGAAAGATCAACCTGGAGTTACTAACACTTAGCAATAGCACCTAGATAGATAGGACTCTCTAAGTGATTACTGTTTCTTCGCTTCAGTAATAGAAGGAGGTCAGAGCCTAAGTACCAGAACAGTATTCTTAGAATTCCTTGATTTAGGGCACAACAACAGACTTCACTTGGGTGACTTCGATGAGCCAAACTTATGGAATGGTTGTCTTAATATATTTATCTTTTGCTTCACTGGCTTATGAGTAAAGAACAGTTGACAGTTAAACTGTATCTCTTTCAACTCCATTAGATATGTGATTAAATTTCTTTTCAACATGGCAAGATGGAAGAAGCTAGAGTTTTCCCAGTGGGTGGAGGCTGAGCCAGAAGTCTGATTGGTTAAATCTTTACTGACCATAGGCCTAGATTAATAATATTAATAAACACCAAAGGGAAGGTCAAGGCACTGTTAAGGGCTCGAAGTAGCCAACTCTCAGATAACTCACCAGAAGTTTGTTTCCAGCATGATTATTCCACAAAAGCTGCTCTCTACAAAGCTACCGACTATCTCCTAATTCACAAGTTAAATGGCCTTTTCTCAATCCTTATTCTCTCTGATCTCTCTTCAGTCTTTGCATTGTCAATCACTGTCTTCTTCTTGATACTCTCATTTCTAGATTTCCAGGCTAACATTCCCTCCTGGTTTTCCCTCTACCTATTTGACTGCTCCTTGCACTCTTCTTTGCTAGATTCTCATCTAAATCAAGGCCACTAACGTGTCCCATAGAACTCTGTCCTTGTCCCTCTTCTCTTTTTCAAACATACTACTTCACTTGGTAATCTCATCACTTCTTATGAATTTAATTTTTTTTATGTTGATGATTATCAAATCTAATTTTCCAGCCCTAACCTCTCTGCTGACCTCCAGTGGCACATCTCCTACTACCTTTCAGACATCTCAAACTGGATGTTCAGTAGACACCTTAAACTCAACATGTTCAAAACTGAACTCATGTCTACCTGAAGCCTTCCCCCTTTCCAAACTTCCCTATTACCACTGAGGACACCATCATCCTCCCAGATTTGGAACCTAGGTATGTCAACAAAGGCTTTTCGCTGTCTCTCATCTTCCATATCCATTCTGTTGTCAAGGCCTGTTGATTTCTCCTTTGCAACATCTCTTGAAAAATCCCCCTTCTCTCCTCTGATATTGCCACCAGTACTGTCCTGGTGCAGGCCCTCATCACCGTATTCCTGGACTATTCCAAAACCTGCTAATTTGGCTTCCTGCCAAAAGTTTCTCCCCACTCCAGTCCATCTTCCATTCAGCCACCAAAGTGAGTTTCCTTAAGCATAAGTCATACTTACAAACTATGTCATACTATGTTATACACATCCCCATTCAATAAATTCTTATAACTCCCTATCACCTCCAGGATCAAATACAAAATTCCCTATTTATTGTTCAAAGCCATAGTTCAGTCTACCCACTCTCACCTTTCTAACCTTCTTATACCTTAAATCCTGACATATGCTCTTCAATCCAGTGAAACTAACCTCCTTGCTGTTCTACAAACAAGATATTCCCTATCTTCATTCTGGACCTTTTTACTAACCCCCCCCCCCCCCCCATGCCTGGAATGTTCTCCCTCCTCATCCCTGCCCCTTGGTTTCCCTGGATTACTTCAAGTTCCAATTAAAGTTCCACTTTCTAGAAGAAGCTTTTCCCAATCCCTCTTAATTCTAGTGATTTCCTTCTATTAATTATTTCCTGTTTATCCAGTATATAGCTTGTTTGTACATATTTGCTTGCTGTCTCCCCCATTAAACTGTGAGTTCCTTAAGGGCAGGGACTGGTTGCGGGGTGGGGTAGAAATTGACTGCTTTTTGTATCCCCAGCACTTAGACCACCTTGTCTGACACATAGTAGGTATTATTTATAATATTTATTTACTTACTGAATGACAGAACTTATCATTTCCCCTGGGGACATAGTTGATGGAATGAATATATTCTCTTTTGTGACTTTCCTCACCAAATTGGGTGGAGCACTTAGCCAGCGGGTCTTTCTGGTCTTCTATGGCACTTGAGGAGGCCTCTACTTAGTAGTTTTCATTCTGGCTGCTTCAGAGGGTACTTAAGCTGCACTTCTGTCAACTGTGAGAAAATCTTATCTTATTTTCTCTGTGCTTCACAGTCATATTCTGTCTAGGAGACAATTTTATTGGATTGTCTTTAAAATGTATTTTCCATTCGTCTTCTTTGCTCTCATAGTCTTCTGGCTCATTTAACTGTTACTGAGTTAAATCATGATCCGTTTTCACCATGCTTTACAGGAATGTTCTTGCTTAAAACTGAAAAGTAATATAGGAAGACAGATGACCTAAGAACACTCACTTTAACTCTGAATTTAAGCCTGAAAATGAGGCACATGAATAGGCAATCAGAAATAAGGTTGTTTTCTTAAAAAGGAAAAATAAATAAATCAAGGCAAATCACCTGGGTTTAAATATCAATTCTGCTGCTTGCGTTCTTTTTGTAACCTTTAGCAAATCACCACATAGTGTCTGGCATATAATAAATGCTTAATAAATGTTCATTGACTGCCTTACCAACCTTCCAGGATTTTAGTTTTCTTATCTGTGAAATCAGAGCATTGGATGAATCTCTCTCTTTTCAATCCAGGTCTAACTAATATGATCCTTAGCTGGCATAGATAATTCCTAAGGTCTCTCTCATCTAAGAAATTCTGTTATCTAAGCAGGACCTTAAGTTCCTATAACCACCATCCTTTAGGAGTAACCCAAACTCAAAAGTGAGTTGTTGGGTGGCCTTCTGAAGACACAGTCTCCCATTCTCACTTGTTAACCATGCACAAAGCTGCCAGTTATCAGCAAAAGGAAGGTTAGCCTTAAAAGTGGGTGGGGTGAGTGATCATTCAGTGTAGATGGATAAAATCACCCTAAAAGTTGGCATTATTTCAGGAGGTTGAGTCAGGCTTCCTCTGCCTAAAAATATTGGAACTCTCACATGTTATGTGCCAAAAATTATACCATTAGAGATTTGTTTCTTTGGACCCAGAAGGATATTTAGTCTTTGAGAATTCCTCATTAATATGTAAATTATTCTGATGAGTTAACAGTTCAAGTCTTGGCTAAGTCATTTTGTAAATTTTTGAGCCTCTCCTCATTTATGAAATAATGATACCTTACTCTCACGGTTGATGTAAGAAAGGAAGATAATCTGTGAAAAAATGCTCTGGAAAGTCCAAAGTACTTTATAAGTTTAAGCACTATAACTTTTTAAAATTGGGCAAGTTTCTAATACTTTTTTTTTTGTAGCTTCGAAGTCCTGATGAGGGTTTTGAAGACAAATCTCTATATGAGAGCTGGAAGGAGAAAAATCCTTCAACAGAATTCAATGACCTACCCAGGTAAATGAATGAATAATTCAATTTAATCCAAAAAACATTTATTAAGTGTCTACTATAAGGCATTATACTAGGTACTGAGAATGCAAAGAAAAAAAAAAACAAGACTCAGACACCTCCAACAGATTATATTCAATTGAGTAATTAACAGTAAATAACATAGAGGAGAAAATACAAAGTACATATCAACTTCAGCCTCCCATAGTAAGTTTTTATGTTGATTAGGAAGTGAGATGACACAGGGCATTAGAGAACCTTGAGTGAAGTCAAGTAGTCTTGATTTGAAATCTGACCTCAGATACTTAATAACTGAGTAACCTTGAGCAAGTCACAAAAGCTGTTTGCCTCAGTTTCCTTATCTGCAAAATGGAGGTGATAATTAGAACACTTCCCTCCCAGAGTTATTGTGAAGATCAAATGAGATCCTATTTGTAAAGCTTTCAGCACTTGACACATAGTAGGGACTATATAAATGCTAGCTATATTATTATTATCATTTGCTGTAACTCAGTTTCTTTTTTACTTTTTGTGGTTAACATTGTTCAGATTGTTTTCTTTTGCATTTTGATTTTTGAAAAAAAAAATAGAAAGGGGCTTAGTAGAACATAACCCCAAAGCACAATATCTGGGTATTTAAATACAATTACTTGTTAATAAATATCATATAATAAATATCAAATATTCAAGCTAATTCAACTGTTTATCTTTGATGTTTGGTGACTTCAATTTCCATTAGTGAGCACAAAAAAGAATAGCAAAAACTATGTTGAAAAACATGAGGAGCAAGAATGAGAGAAGCCAAATGTAGATTACTCATGTGGGGGCACCATATTCAGCTGGCATGCCAGGTAAACACTTGGAAATTTAATGTGGCCCCGCTAGGCATGCATGATGGAGGGGTTCCCCCGCACCCCAGTCCCATCCCCTACTTCAGGGCATGCATGCACTAAAGTTGGCCATGATGGTGCAGGGGTTCCAACTGGATGATTTTGAAGAGTCTTTTAGTTGGCTGCTGAGCTGGAACTCTGGATGTACTAAAAGGATAATCCCTGCCCCTCAAGTCTCCTCTTCTTGCCAGCTTTGAAACATGAGGACCAGGTCTCTATGTTTGGAGAATCAAGTAGAAGAGAGAGACCTTCTTGTGTCTTCTTTTCCTTTGCAGAGGACTCTATGAAATCTTGAAAGGCAGCTAGTGTCTTCCCTGTATCATGTATCCAAGTAGCGGGGTAGCAGTGTAGCAGCCACCAAGGCAGTTGCATTGGTAACAGCAACAGAAGAAAACTGTCAAAAAGACCATAGAGAGAGGGGTCAACGGAAATAAAGAGTGTGTTTGGTGTTGTTTGGACTATACTGAAGGGAGAAGAAATGCACGCTGGATAATAAGTAGTCGTACAAAGAAACTATCCGAGTGATACTTTAATATTGTCCACTGATTATATTAGTCATAAATTACCAACTCCTAATCATTCTGCAATTCTTTATTGACTACTTTTTATTTTCTGTTTTACCCTGTAAATCATGTTACATACCTAATTCATGCTTGTATTTTGGGCACCATTTTTTTCTCTCCCTTTTCCTGGGAGAACCCGTTAGACTTCAAGTGTATAACTATTTCTATAGTTAAGAACCAAATTAAGTAACAACTTTCTGGTGGTAGCATGGTTGGGGACATGAGTCCATGAATATGAGAACTAGAGAGCCTACTTCTCCTGTTGAGGAGTTAAGCAACCTCAGCAGCAATGAACTACAAGGAATGCAGGGCAATCCTGGAAGACAGATTAAGGATGGGAACTGGAACAGGTTATCAGCTTCTGGAGCCCCAACTTAGTTGTATCTCTCTAGTCACCATGTTTAGACTCAGAAGTCCTTTATTTAGGAAGAGAATTGAAAGCTCGGGATTTAGTGGCCACCAAGTGACAGAATAAAAATTTTTGAATTGACTGAATCTTAATAGATATGGACTGAGCAGCTCCAGACATAGAATGTAGTTCAGAATCAACTCTCTGCATAGTAAGACTATTCATTAGTTAGAGCAAAGGTAAAAATAACCACACCAAAAGCAAAAATAAATAGATGCTGTTTATAATTTTAGCAGCTTTTACCTGACCTGTTTAAATGAATTCATAACTCAGAAGAATCAGAAATCGGCAAAAATAAAAACATTAGCTATCACCATTTCTTTGAGGCCTGTGAATGGTGCAAAGTAGCACAACAAGAAAGCTAAACAGCCCAAGAATTGCTTCGGGTAGCGAACAATCCCCTTGCTAAATGAAGAGCTACAGCAGCCAGGGGTAACACAGGTTACCCTGTGCAAGCTCTTTTTTTACAGAGGAAGATGACAGAAGATTATGTGCCATATCATCTCCCAAAGCATCAAAAAGCACACAAGGAGAAAACAAGCCTTCAGGGACCCTGGCATTCGAACAAAAATTAAAAGCATTTATGGATGAAACTAGAAGACAGCGAAATGGATGGAAAAGGAAGAGATCTGGGAAATCTACATTAAAATTAAACGATACTATCACAGATGTGACTGCAAGTGGTAACAGCTCAGTGATCCAATGTGTTGACAGTAAAGGAAGTGTAAAATGGGAAAGTAATATGCAACTGTCTCAAGTGTTCGGCTGTCTCCTAGAAGATGCCCTGGCCAAACAAAAAAACGATTATTGGTGTAGTTCTCCAAATACTCTTAGTAGCAGATAACACTGAATTGATTGCAACAAGTACTGGATTGTTACAAACACTCATCAATGAAACCCACAAGAATGTAAAAGAAGTTGGTCTTAGTCCACACTAGAAAAGCAAAGTAAATGAAAAATTCTTATTGCATTACTTTTTTTTATTTAACAAATATTTGTTTATTAAGTGCTTACTGTGTGAATAGTACTGTCCTGGAAATACCAAAGTACAAAACAATACAGTCTGTAAGTCTCAAGGAGCTTACTGAGGGCTGCACTCTGGTAGGTAAGAATAGTACAGAACAGAGTGATGAGACAGTGAGGTGGATGGACACAAGGTGCTCTTAGAAAATATGGGGGGGAAAAAGACTTCCTGTTGTGGAAATCTGATAAAGCTATACTGTGGTTAAATGAATCTTTTCAAAATCACATAGTTTGTTAGTGGTCAAGTGAGGACCAGAAACTTGGTTTGCTGACACCTAGTCTAATAATTTTTTACATGGTGTTTCACTGAAGCCCGCTAAGCCTAAGTGTGGCACAGAATTCTATTTTGGTCCCTCTTCTCTTCTCCCTTTCTCTATTATTTCCCTTAGTGATCTCATTTGCTCTCATAGATGTGATTACCATATTTATGCCGAGAATTCTCAAATCTACCTATCCTGCCCCAAACTCTCTTCTGACCTCCAGTCTAATGTCTCCAATAGCCTTTTAGACATCACAAACAGAATTCCAAGAGACAGCTTAAACTCAACATGTCCAAAATCTAACTCATTAACTTTCCCCCTAAACCTTCCCACTGTCCTACCTTCCTTATGACTCTATAGTGCAACACCATCCTCCCAGTCCCCCAGATCACAACCTAGGTGTCATCCTTGACTTCTCATTATCAACCTCTCCAGCCCCTCATCCATTCTGTGGCCAAAGTCTATCAATTTCACCTTTTAAACGTCTCTCCAATATACTCTCTTCTCTCCTCTGACACTGCGCACTCTAGTAAAGGCTTTTATCACCTCATATCTAGACTTATTACAACTGTCTTCTGGTAGGTCTGCCTGCTTTAACTCTCTCCTCATTCTAGTCCATCCTCCATTCTTTCCTAAAGTGCAGGTCTGACCAAGTCACCCCACCCCTTCTCAATAAATTTCAGCGGCTCCCCATAACCTTCAGTATAAAATACAAAATCCTCTGTGTTCAAAGCCCTTCATAACCTAGCTCCCTCCTCCAGTTCCAGTCCTCTTACACCTTATTTCAGACCAATGACACTGGCTTCCTTGTTATTCCATGAATAGGACACTCCATCTGTCATCTCTTATCATTTTCTCTGGCTGTCCCCCATTCCTGGAATGCTCTCCCTCCTTATTTCTACTTATTTTGACTTCCTTTTAAATCACATAAAATCCCATCTCATACAGGAAACCTTTACCAATCCTTCTTAATTCTAGTAACTTCCTTTAGATGATTAATTCCTATTAATCCTGTATATTGCTTGTTTGTACATATTTGTTTGCATGTAGTCTCCTCCCTTAGACTGTGAGCTCCTTGAGGGCAGGGACTATCTTTTGTCTCTTTTTGTGTCCCTAGTGCTTAGCACAACACTTGGCACAAAGTAGGTGCTTAATAAGTGTTTATTGATTGACTGACTAATGACATTCAAGTTGATTTGCTGCAGGCCATTGAATTGGCACGTTAGTATTAGTTTACACACACACACACACACACACACACACACATACCACGAACAGTTATTAAAAAAGCAATTTTTAATTAGAAAGGAAGTCATTGTAACTTGAAGGGCTAAAAATTTCCCCATATAGAGATAATTGTTCTACAGCACTTTCACAGTTCTTGAAACTGTTAAAAAAAAATTTTAATGTTGTTCTTCTTACCTTTTCAAGGATTAACAAACTGGGATCTGGCAATGACTTTGAAGTCTTTTTTCATAGACTTGGCATTCCTTCAGGCAGAGCTCGTTACACTAAAAACTGGGTAAGTTTGAATCCACCAATGACTTTTGATTGCCTATTGGTAGTGTCTACCAAGCATGACCATTACACTAAAAACTGGGTAAGTTTGAATCCACCAATGACTTTTGATTGCCTATTGGTAATGTCTACCAAGCATGACCATTCCAAACAGCTGTGGCTATGGGGGATTAAGAGTTTGGAAAGAGGCAGCTATAGGTTGACTATGTATAGCATATATATATATATATATATATATATATAGCCATGTGTGATGGGTGCCATGGTAGGTAAACTGTAGGTGCTAAATCTTTTCCATAGATTACTTCTGCTAGTCCATGTTCCAGGTTGACCTACCTAAAATGTGCTATGTTGATATCAGTGACCTATCTAAAATTTGTTATGTTAATCTGACACCTTACAAAATATTCCTTTTAGAATGCTTTTCTTTTAGAGTAAAATTCCTGTAAACTCACTTGATGATTTTTTTATCTTGCACTTATGATCAAAACTCAAACTGAGAATGGTAGGATGTAAGCTTTTTGAGGGGAGGAACTGTTTTGATTTTCTCTTTATATCCCCTTAGCCTGCAAAAGTACCTCCCATACAACAGATTCTTAATATGTATTTGATGAATTGAATTTCTAGTTTGAGCTTTAAGGGGCACCACTGCCATGCCCAGCTGCTAGGCTAGATTATTACTCAGAAATAGAGAACAAGGTTAAAATGGGAAGATATTTTATTTCTGTGACATGATATTGGTGTTTTGGTGGAATCACAAATACCATTCAGAGTCTACATTTAATAATTTTTTAGCTATTTTACCTATAACCATTGAATATGTGAAACAAATCAAAAAATACTACCTTGCAGAAGAATGATAGATGACCAATAATTGAAAATGTCGTATAGGATATCCGCTCCAGTATGGGTTAGTAGATGATCTTGAAGGACTTTTATAATTTTGATAATCTGTGATTCTAAGGAGAAAATCACATGAGAGGTAGTGACAGCACAATATTAGTACAGAGGGAACATACCATGGGAAAAGTGCTGGATGTGGAGTCACGAGAGTTTTGTTGCTGAGTTGTTTTCAGTTGTGACCAATTCTTTGTGACCCCATTTGGAGTTTTCTTGGCAAAGATACTAGAATGGTTTGCCATTTCCTTCCCCAGCTCATTTTACAGATGAAACACGGTTAAATGACTTGCCCAGGGTCACACAGCTAGTAAGTATCTGAGGCTGGATTTGAACTCAGGAAGATGAATCTTCCTGACTCCAAGCCAATCACTCTATCCCACTGTGCCACCTAGCTACCCTGGAGTCATGAGAGACTTTGATTCAAATCCCTTCCTCTGACACTAGTAAATCCCTCAACCTCTCTGACCCTGTTTCCTCATCTTTAACATAAGGATAGTAATACCTGTAATATAAATTTTATTGGGATGTTGTGAGGCTCGGATGAAATAAATAAATTTTAAAGTGCTATAAAAATTGCCATTGTCTATTATCATTGTCACCAACAGTTATTTCAAGTGTGACTCATTAGCAGTAATGTAATAATTTTCTCAGTCATAAGGATCTTAAAGGAGAAAGGTATCTGGGACAGTTTAATTTAAACTGAAGAAATTAAGGACCAAAGAGGTTGTCATTTCTCTAAGATTATACATTACAAAAGAACAAACCCAGTTTTGCCGACTGCTTGCCCAGTGTTTTTCATTAATAACAGGTTAATGAAGTTTCAAGGATTAATGTTTTGGGGTTTTAGTTTAGAATTGTTTGCTGTTTATAAAAACAAAGCCTAATTATTTGTTGGAGCCTCCTTTTAGTTCTTAGTCAGTCTGGTATTGTTGCTATTTACATCAATGAAAAATGTTGCATTAGGTGATATATTCATGTTTTGGTTTCAGATCATTATTACATTTTTTCAGTACTTTTATTATGTTCATCTCAATTTAAATTCAACAAGAATTTGTTAAGCACCAACTGCGTGTGAAGCATTGTAGATACAAGGACAAAAGTGAAACACTCCCAGCCTACAAAAAAGCCTTCATTCAACTGGTAATTTTAGCTAGGTATGAGGAGAGCACTGAGAAGAGGTGGGAGTTGGGGGGAGAAGGAGAGGGATAAGCAAAGATAACCTGTTTGAGGGAAGACTGGAGATGAAACTTAAGAAAACAAAGGATTGAAAGAGGCAGATGAGGGGCAGCTAGGTTGGCACAGTGGATAGAGTTCTGGCCTTGGAGTGAGGAGAACCTGAGTTCAAATCCGACCTCAGACGCTTGACACTTACTAGATGTATGACCCTGGGAAAATCGCTTAACCTCGATTGCCTCACCGAAAAAAGGGAAGAAAGAGGCAGAGGAGAGGAGGTTTTTTCAGTAACTGGCCAAGACATTTCTTTAGACATTAGTGATAAATTTCTTTTGCTTTTCAGCTCCATATTAATGTACTATTGTTGTATTTCAAAGACAATGAGAATTGCATTTTGTTCTTACATTTGTAGAAAACAGACAACTACAGCAGCTATCCAGTATATCACAGTGTCTATGAAACTTACGAAATAGTGGAAAATTTTTATGACCCCACTTTTAAGAATCACCTCACAGTGGCTCAGGTCCGAGGAGGCGTCCTTTTTGAATTGGCCGACTCCATTGTTCTCCCTTTGGACTGTCAAGACTATGCCAGAGTTTTACAGAAATATGTCAACAGCATTTATGAACTGGCCCAGAAGCATCCGGAAAAGCTGCAAGCATACAACATATCCTTTGGTACGTGATGCGGCCAAAACACTTTCTTCTGGAATTTGTGTTTGATGTATCCTCTTATTCTAGGACCCTGGAGCTCTAGCTCCAGGGTGCCCATCAGCAGTAATATTCATTGTACTCAGTAGGAGGTACTAAGCTTATAGTATATAATTGTATCATTTCTTATGTAGTAGTCCCTTTTTATTTATTATACTAATCAACAGAAATGTATCCTCCTTTTTTCATTCAGGGCTTTGTACTGTAGCCTATAAACCCCCAGAAGATAGAGACTATATTTTTGTGCTTCTATCTGTGCAGCACTTGCCAGAGTGTCATGGATAATTCGACTTTAAATAATTAGATAATCTTTATTCCAGACCCACTTTTCTCAGCGGTGAAGAATTTTACAGAAACAACTACTAACTTCAGCAAGAGACTACACGACCTAGACACAAATGAGTGAGTAGGGTGTGAACATGTTCTAAGTATAGGTAATTGTGCAAGTAGGATGTGAACTATCCTAATAATGGGTAGACACTGGCCTTAGTCAAGTCAAGGAGACCTTGGGTGCAAATCACTTAACCTCTCAGTGCCCCATGCAACTAAGACTATAGAAAATCGCGACTCTGAATTATATGATGAATATTAGTGCGAGTTTGCGTACAGAGAATTCTCAACATCACGTAAATCACAAAGCCAATAAGCAGGTGCTCAAATGAATCTGGGATCTCATCAATTCAGGATGTCTCTCCAACAATGTAAGGGTGGTGCTGGTAAACATCTACAGAAAAAAAATGTTCACACATCACACTTTAATCTTAATCTGAATTGTTAACATTTTCTTAAAGTCTAGACAATCAAACAAACAATAATTCAAGCTCTGTGGTTTTTTTTTTGTTTCATTTTTTATTTGTTTTAGCATTTGCCAATTTCCAAGGTGTAAATGCTCACACTGAAAATTTAAGGAGCTGGTCCAAGCTGGTTCTAGCAAACTTCTGGATCCTTGCCTGTACCACCCCTTCTGACTCTTGCCCTACTTCTTCCAAAAGTTTGCAACAGGGGATCTCCTCCCACAACATGCTAAAGACCTTCTTTCTCTCAACATCTAGAGGATCCCAATGGAGTACTCTGGCTGTCTACTTGTCTTCCTTTCCTCTTAGCCATTTAACACACTTATGTTATCAGTGTTAAAACAGCCTTTGGGAATCAGCGCCCATTTATCAAACAATTAAACTTAGTAAGCATCTACTGTGTGCCAGTCTCTGTACTGGGAATACAAAAACAAAAGCAAAATAGTCCCAGCCCTGAAGAAGCTCACTTACAAAGGACTTTCACTTCCTATCTTTCCCTTACGGTAAATATTCAATGGTATGACTTTTCTGGTCCGCAGTTTTATCATCTGTAAAATAAGGACATTCAGACTTCATGACCTTTAAGGCCCTTTCTATCTCTTAGCTCTGACTCTATGGTTCTAACTTTCTATTTTCATTGGCCCATGACCACCAAACTTAACTACCTTCTCCCCCAGCCAACTACCTCCTCGTTCCCTTCTGTCTTGTCCAACTGTTATCATTTTAGAGATGAGAAACTTTGGCCAACAGAAATTACATGATATGCCCAAGGATGACAGAACTAGAATTTGAATTTAGGACTTCTGGCTCCAAACGCAGCATTCTTTTTTGCTGTACCACAGGAGACATATTTCCTTTCCTCAATGTGGAAACAGTTGGTCCAAAGAAAACTCCATTTAGATAGCAAAGTAAGAGCATTAATAAGTGCCCCTTGAGGCTTTGGACTCTATATGGCTCTTATGTTGAGTTATGTTACTCACACTATAATACTCTTCTTGCCTCCCTACCTCCTACTCCCAGACTCCAAGAGAGATTTGTGGGCCAGGTTTCAACTCCCAAAGTGGAATTTAACCATGTACTTGACTTAGCTGGGATTTTCATTTGAATTAGCCAAATATTTACCATAGTTCTCCACTTCATAATACTCATGGTGACTTTACTTCAAGGCGTGTAGCTAAAGAACACAGGATTTGGAGTCAGAAGACCTGACTTTGAATCCCTTATCTTCTATTTGTGATATCTCATAAACAAAGAACAAAATCTAGGACAGGTCCACTGGGCTTTGCCTATAAGGCTGATATCCAAAGGAATACAATTCCTCCCCCAATACACAGAAACATGCTCTCTCTGCACTTTTTAGAGATAGCCATCCTGGCACTTTATCATTTTCCACTGGCTTCTCTTACTTGATCACACTGCCAGCGTCCCCTTACAAAAGAGTCCCTTTGCTGGGGACCCACTTTCCTAACTCTAACCCGTGGGGAAAACAGACCTGTTCCCCTTCCTTAGGCCACTCCCTTTCCTTGTGCCAGTCACCTGCAATTTGACTGGCCCCTACTCTCTCACTGCTGCTGTTCCATCTCACTCTCCAACGTTCTTCCCCATTAATATCCTTCATCTCCTGGAAAACTTGGGGCTATCCTTTGAGTGATACATACTCCCTCACTCTGTGGCTCTAACCTTGCCCACATCATTAAACCTGTCTCTGCCTCAATTTCCTCTGTAAAATGAAGGGATTTGACTTGATGATCTCCAGAATCCCTTCCTGTTCTAAACTCTTATGATCCTGTTCTTTAAATTCATGAATCTGTGGTTTATTTGTTTATATAAATATTTTTTTTTATATTTTTATATAAAGTTTTATATTTTTATATAAAGTTTTCATGGGTCGCTAGCCTAACTGATGAACCTTTTCACACAGCTACAGCATCAGATGACAAAATATCTGTATCTGTGTTTGTCCTCAGACTCTTCTGGCTTTGTAAGATATGCTAGAACTTAAGTTCTTCTGACCTTAGCCTTTAGGAACTGAGTTATCTCTGTGCCATGACAAGGCAAAGCAGAAGAACTTTTTTTGGAAACTGTATTTGCTTTGCTTCTATTATGAATGTGCAACCACCTGGCTTAAAGTGTCCATTTTCAAATATGCTAAAGTATGTTTCCTTATCTTTTTTAGTCCGGTCTCAGTGAGAATTATCAATGATCAGCTAATGTTTTTAGAAAGAGCTTTTATTGATCCTCTTGGATTGCCTGGAAGCCCATTCTATAGGTAAGGAGAAAAAAATATATATATACTGCGGCTTATATGTTAATTTTTTTTTCAAATGTCAGTCTTTGGAAAAAGTTTTAGAGAATAGTACTTGAGAATGAAATGAAATCCAACTTCTTTTTAATGACTACTCACAGATTTTTCTGGTGAATATTCTCAGGGAAAAGACATTTCTTAAAGCTAATATGAGTTTGTAGTTTAATTTTTAATGCTTTCAAAGCAGCATGGTTTCTTGGAATGTAACTATAGAGACAGTTGTACCAAGTTGTACCAAGGCTTTCCCAAAGTCAAAGGTCTAGGATTAGATCAGGGTATTCCCATTTCTCCTTTTGGAATTGGATGTTTGTGCCTTCTTAGGAATACATAGAATACCACACGAATAATTGTTGAGACTCGTCAGTGAACAAAAGAATAATAACTTTTGGTTTTGGAGTGTGGGAATTATGAGGTTTTGGGGGGTTTGCATCTTTTTGGGGGTTGGGAGTTATTTTAATGCTCATGTAAGTATAGGTTAAAGGAACTGAGGATTTTTAGTTTAGAGAGATAAGAACTTGAGGACATAATGCAACAACAAAATAAAATATCATAAACATGTATTAAATGTTTACTGTATACAGAACATTGTGCTAGTCTTCGGGGGAAGCATGAACTTTAGATATGATAGTCTAATAAGGGAAAATTACAGAAACACAGAAAATATAATATGTAAAAGAATTAAGAGAAGTGGCAAATACAGTCCTATATCAGGTCTGAAGGGGGAGATTGTTACCACCTGGGAGAAATCAGGGAAGGCTTCATGGAGGATTTGCTATGATGCTGGCTTCAAATATTTTAAGGTCTGCTATGGGAAAAAGAGATGAGACTTTTTTTTTGAAGCAGAAGGGCAGAACTGTGACCCAACTGCTACCAGCTGTAACCAATGGGGTTGAGGTGTCCAAAAGAGGAATGGACCATTTAAGAAAAAGTGAGTTTCCTATCACTACAGGTCTTTAAGCAAAGGCTGAATAGACACTTATGGGGATGTTGTACAACTGAAGGAAAGAATTGGAATAGATAGCCTCTGAGGTCCCTTCTCATTTCTGAGATTGAAAGATCCTATAATGTGTCATTTGCTTTCTAGTGATTTGGGGATCAATGAGCTCACTACTGTCACACCATTCAAAGCCTAAGTTATAAGTTTAATCAGTCCGTCAACTAGCATTGACTGAATATCTACTAGGTGCCCAAATTGTGCAAGTGTGAGAGATACAAAGAAAGGAAAAAACAGAACAAACCAAGAGATCCTGTGATCCTGTTCTCAGGAAGCTCAGAATCTAATGTGGGAGACAAAATGCAAACAGCTATGTACAAACAAGAACTATAGATATCAAGGTAGAGATGTGTATGAGGGAGAGAGAAGAGGGGAGATGGAGGAAGGAGGAAGGGGGAGAGAGAGAGAGGGAGGGAGAGAGAGAGAGAGGAAGGGAGAGGGAGAGAGAGAAGGAGGGACAAAGAGAAAGAGAGAGAGACACTGGATGACAATATATCTATAAAATCACAAACAGGATAAATTGATGGAAAAGAAAAATTGTGTCTAGGCCACAAACTGCAAACCTTAGCCTGTACAACTCTCTCATCTATACAAGCTGTTGGTCACAAACAGGATTTACTCACAAAGTATGAATGAGTGGTTTAGCCAAATCACTCTCCACTACTACATCATGGGATTTAGATCTGTAGTGGACATTTGGGATCAATTAATCCAACCTCTTCATTTTTCAGGTGATGGAACAGATTCAGAAAGATAAGGCACTTAGAATAATACAAGGAGCAGGAAGTAGAACTAGAATTCAAATACATGTTCTGTGAGATGCAGCAGCGAATAGAGAGCTAGCATTAGAATCAGCAAGACCTGAGTTCAAGTCCTGATTCAGACACCTGGGCAAATCATTTAGTGTCTATCAGCCTCAGTTTCCTCCTCTATACAATGAAAGGATTGGACTTGGTCTCTGAGATCCTTTCTAGCTCTCACTCTACCCTATGCTGTATCCACCTAGCACACTACTTAAATAGACTATATAGTTTGAAAGAGACTTTCTAAGTACCCTAGAGTTCAACCCTCTCAAATGTGTAGCTCAAAGTCCATAGTCTCCTAGCATGATAATGCAGTACAGTCATCTTCTAAAAGAACTATAATTTCCCTCTCCTCTCAACCAAAAAATAGTGAGCACTGTTGCTAGAGTGTTCATTTGTAATAGAAGTTTGTAACCGTTTCTTGAACAGATACTCATAGAACTGTTTTGTACCAACAGGCACATCATCTTTGCTCCAAGTAGTCATAACAAGTATGCTGGAGAGGCATTCCCGGGAATTTATGATGCTCTCTTTGATATTGAAAACAAAGAAGATTCTTCAAAGGCCTGGGCGGAAGTCAAGAGGCAGGTTTCTATTGCAGCCTTCACAGTGCAAGCTGCAGCAGGCTCTCTGAAGGAAGTCGCATGATAGCTGGAGCAAGGGATAGCATGTGAAAACAGAGCATCTTTCAGAAAATGCCCAAAAGCAAAATGGATACCCAGCCATTGGGAATACCTCAACAAACTGGTATAGGCATGTAAAGGAATATTATTGTGCCATAAGAAGCGATGACTATGAATAACTTGGTGAATGATGGGAAGATTTGTATGAACTGATGCAGAGTGGAACAGAAAAGACCAGAAGAACAGTATCTACAATGGTTGTAATAATTTAAATGAAAAGAATACTAAATGGAAACCAAACTGAGTAATTGTAATGAGCATTCTTGGTTCCAAAGAATAGGTAATGAAATATACCTTTCTCCTGGCAGGTAGGAACAGAAGAGGAAACTATAGGAGCAGAACACGCTGAATACACCCCCAAATGCAAACTGGTTGATTTTACTTAACTGTTTTAAGAGGAAGGTTCAGGAACAGGTGACACAGGAGAAGCAGGAGAGCTTATATCGGGAATGGTGGTCATGTAAAAATACAAAAGGTATCAATAACTTTTTTTTTTAAGAGGAGGATTCAGTAATAGGTGGCCGAAGGCAGGCAAGGGAACTAATATCGGGAAATGATAGTCATGCAAAAATACAAACAGTATCAATAAAACTTTTTAAAAAGGTGCTATAGTTTATCATAAAGTGGTTAGAGTGAACTCATTTCTGTGAGAACTCAGTCAAATCATTTATTGATGGTCTCCCATTTTAAGGGTATCAGAACATGTATGTGATATATACTTATTCCATTATTGTTAAGAGCATTTGGAAATTGATCTCCATTTTAAGATACAATTTGAGGAATATCCAGAGACAGAAAACTTTTACCTGGCACAGAATGTTGTGGTAAATCACATTTTCTGATTAATAAAAAATAATTAGGGGGCAGCTAGGTGGCACAGTGAATAGAGCACCAGCTCTGAAGTCAGGAGGACCTCAGTTCAAATCCGGACTCAGACCAAACACTTGACACATCGTATTAGCTGTGTGGCCCTGGGCAAGTCACTTAACCCCAATTGCCTAAAAAGAAAAAAATATAATAATTAGAATACAAAGATACATATAAAGAGTTTGGCATAATGGATGAAGGGCTAGCCTTGGAATTAGAAAACCTTCTGACATATAACCTCTTAATGCCCTGGGTAACTTTCTGAGATTATAAATTACAGAAAGTTACTCATCTGCATCTATGGAGGGAACATAGATACCAGGAGTTCCCTATGATGATAAAATCACAAGTCCAGACTTCCCTTCCCTTCCTTTCCCCTCCCTTCTGTCCAAGATACACCTAATATTATGCTGTTGTGGTAGAGAGTGTACTGAATTGGGAGCAAGGAGACCTAGGCCTTAGTCTTAAGCTCTGCCAATAACTAACTGTGACCTTGGGCAACTGATTTATCCTCCTTAGGCCTCAGTTTCCTCTTCTATAAAATGATCTGTAAGGTCCCCGTGAGCTTGTAGTCCACTAAAGCCACCTGTTATTTTAGAGGAAATGTTGTCTGGCTCTGTTTCCTCCATCTTGTAATTGTGAACTTTATTTCTCTAGCTAGGCTGGTCCTCATAAGACATACATACAGCTCATCAGTCAACCTGTCCACAATTCCTTTCCTTCATGGAAGGACTTGCTCTTGCAAGTCAGACAGTATAACTTTCAAGAACCCAGTCACCTGTGTCAAAAAGCTGGCTTAGTGAGCAGTAGTTCAACGCATTCAAAAGAATTCTGGACTTGAAGTCATGAAAGACTCCTGCCCCTGCCATTTACTAGCTGTGTGACCATTGGCAAGTTACTTAACCTCTCTAAGCCTCAGTTTCCTCATATTTAAATGGACATAATACCTGCAGTGCCTATCTCAACAGGGTTGTCTTAAGGCTAAAATTTGATAATGTAGGTAAAGCACTTTACACCCTTTAAAGTGCTTATATAAATGTCAGTACCCTCATCATCTTTGTTCTTGTTATGTTTCCCAGAAGATAATTTCTCTTCAGTCAATACTTCAAATGTAGAAAGTTTCCTTCCTATATCCACAGCTCTTATAATGATATACTATCTTAATCCAATATGCATCCTTACTAATCCCCTTCAGTCCCCATTCATTCACCCCAATTTAAATTCATCCTACATAACTGGTAACAATAATTCTTCTCTGTCACCATTCTCATCTTAGTGTTCTGGAACAATCCAATAATAGTTTTTTTTAATTAGGTATCAAATCCAAACTGTCATTATTGAGATTGAGCAGCATCTGCTCAACACTACCAGTGGAATTCTTTGGTTAGATTGTGAAACTACTGGCTGAACTGCTACTGAGCCTTATAGATGACTACTGAGATGCAGTAATAGGGCCTTGCTCAGGGTAGTCCTTTGGTGCTATCGTTAGAATGTTGTGCTAAAAGGACCTTGACTTAGACCTCTCGCTGCAGTTCTTACGCCTTTTAAGTCCCATTACCAAATGGCCACCACTCTCTAGGTAGTATAGTGGACAGAATGCTAGACTTGGAATTAGGAAGACCTAAGTTCAAATCTTGACACATACTTACTAGTGGTGTGATACTAGTCAAGTCACTTACCCTATCAGTGTTCCAGTTTCCTCATCTGTACAATAGGGATAATAATAGCACCTTCCTCATAGAGTTGTTGTGAGGATGAAGTCAGATAATATATGTAAAGTATTTAAAGTGCTATATAAATGTTAGCTATTGTCACTACATTTTTTGCTATGCTGTGTAATAAATTCAGATTAAAATCTTGTTCAAAACTTATTTTAAAAGTGCTGTTCTATATAAGGGATAAAATACTTCAAGAAAACAGTGCCAGAAAATCTATATCCAAAATAATTTTCTAACTGAAGACCAGTATCAGCAACACCAGACAGGGAAAAAAAAAAGATATCAGAAGGGTAATCCCCTTCATTCTTAGCTGAACTTGGAGTTCCCCCTTAGATTCACTTCAAGGAGTTACTGGGTTGTACACTTTGGTTGTACACTACAGTGTGTGTGAATGTGTAAGTGGGTATAGGTGAGTGTGTTGAGGGGAGAACCCACAGGTTCAGCACAGGTGCTCTGAATAACCTCATCAAAGTGTTTAAAGAAAGAATTAGGAAACAATTAGAATACCTTAGCCCCTGGACCAGTGGCAAGTGATGTCTTGGGGAAAGGGCAGCCTGCTGAGGTCAGAAGATAGGAAGGACAATAGGGAGTGTTCCAGTCCTTAACATCAGTAATGGGATAGCCTTCCAAAAAAAAAAAAAGAATCAGACAGACCAGCAGTGCATAAAATGGTGGTTCTTTACCTTATAACTCGAAAAAGGGAAGGCTCAAAACCTAAAGTGAATGCCCAGGAGCAGCAGCATTGGAGAGAACAGGCAGAGAAAGGATATAAAATTCATTGCTAGAAGTTGAAGATGATGATGTTCAGGTAGCTGGCAAGAGCAGAAAGATGCTTCCCAGCAGCTCCAATTTCCCGCTCATTCCTATTAGTAAACTGCAAGATGCTTGGGAGCCTCCAGCTACATATTATAAAGAGTAACCACATGAAATTTTCCCTATCATTTTTCTTTCTGTGCAATCAGAAAATTTCCTACTATATTCACTCCATTGAATATTTAGAATTTCAGCACATATTGTTAAACCCAATGACTTACTAAAACCTTACTTTCCCAAGCTGAATAGTTGATTTCAATTTTGGTGATTTTTAAAAAAATAATTTACCTACAATAATTAAACCCTGTTGCTTGATTAGTTAACAATTCAGATGTTCTCTGGGAGATTAAAGCACCTCAAATCTCCCATTTTCCCAGAAGGAGATAGAAATATGCACTGCTCATTCCTAATCCCAATATATGAAAAAGTCTGTGGAACAAACACTTTTAAAAATCCATTAAGATGTTTTTAGTAATACAAAAACTTTTAGGAGGCCTGCAGTTGCTTCTGCTCCTGTTGAAGCACAGGAGTCAGGTTCTGAGCCCCCTTAGCCCTAGTTAACAGCTTGCAGAAGGCTTGACTTAATAATCAAGGTCTGTTATCTTGTCTACAAAGATCAACTCAAAGCATTTTTTCAAAGTATATCATACTCTTCTCGTTTGCTTCGTCTTCACTTCTCAGAATCTGGAGACAGCTAACATTTTATTCCAAATCAAGAGTTGTGTTTTTTTATTACCATTTTTTTTATACAAACAGGTTTATATTAGTATCCTACGTTTTAAACATTAATGGCTAACATTCTAAATTGATGGCTTTTAAGTCTACTATGGAGAAACTTTCATCAAAGAGAACCTTAAAAGTACAAAAAACTCATTTTGCAGTTTTAAACACGTTGCCCTGATGTCAGATATTGTGTGAGCAATCACCGGGAACAGAATATTATCAGAGAGCAGGGAGTAGTACCCCTAAGTCTGTCCAGAACATCTTGTCCCCAATAGTTCACAGGGGTATTTAGGCATAAGGAGAAAGGAGTGTTCTTCAAGCAGGAAAGGCACTTACTTTCTAGCTACTGTTTCTCTGAGTATAAATAAAAATGTCTTTTCCACACTCAGCTTCAGTTACTCAGCATATGTTAAGTTTTTACTGGATACCTTATCAATAAAAAGAGTAATTATTCAATTTCTAAAATTGGTGGGAAAGGGGGTGAGGTGGGGTGAAGGGAACACCTGCAGAAAATCCAGGGCTAGGACCTTGGGGTCTGGGAAAAATGAAACCTTTGAGATTGTCAACAGGAAATCACACCTTCATGAAACTTGTGTGAAAACTAGGTTTGTGACAAGAGGAATGAACATGCACATGGAAATCAAAGCAGAGCAAAGAGTTCACAATCTTTGCAGAAGTTTTCGTTTTTATAATAACAGAACAAAGGGAGGAGGGGATACTAGGAAGGGGTGTGATGTGGAAGGGGGAATGGAGCAGCAAAAGTAAGAAAAAAGATAAGACAACCCACGGCAGGGAGCAAGGTAAGGACAAAAGCTGCATTCTTTCCCCTTGGGAACTGCTATCAGGAGTGGGGGACCTGAGGCCTTGAGGCCACATGTGACCTTCTAGGTCCTTGGATGTAGCCTTTTGACTGAGTTCAAGTTTGACAAAACAAATCCTTTTTTTAAAGGGATTTGTTCTGTGAAGTTTGGATTCAGTTAAAGGGCCACACTTGAGGACCTAATGGGCCACGTGTGACCTTGAAGCTGCAGGTTCCCCACTCCTGTGCACAGCTAGACTATGAAGATAGGATGGTCTCCTTATCTGCAAAGGACCCCAGCTGCACAAGTTTCACCCCAGCCTGCCACAGACTGGCTGGTGCCTCTCTTGCCTCCCAAGCACACACAGGGAATCCACTTTGGGGTACAACAACAAATTATGTCAGCTCAGGGAAAGCTTCATCGTTACCACATTCAGAGCTTCCCACATGCTTTGAGTCCAGTGTTTCCAGAAACTGTCAACTCAAAAAGACAAGTTCAGGGAACCCTTTAACAGCCCTTAACAAGATCGACAGCCCTTACCCCTTCCCTTTCATGCACTAAGGCTGCTTAAGGAATCTCCTGTTGTTATTTTCTTTCTCATTTTGGGGGCCCCATTTTTTCTTTCTACAAGTCTGGGCAATAAGGCCCTTTTCCCTTATTTGGTTAGACAGCTTTAGATAGTCTAATTGCCTTTTTAACTTTCTGTTTTCCCTGATTCGGATAGGTGTTCTTCTAAGGGAATCTCTTTTTCTATACTATTTTTTGCTATTCTTAGTGCCCAATACATTAAAAAAAAATTCTTAAATGTGGCCCAGGTTCAAATCTTTCAGTTTAATTTCTAGTTCAGTCTTTTGAGTGGCCAATAATCCCTCCTGATTTAGCAAGGGTGGGAGACCATTAATTAATTCTAATTGAGATTTGAGTAGTAAATCTTTTAAAAATTAAAGGTACAAAATACATAATAAACCTCTAGGGGAAGAGAATTTCTTTCATCAACCTTTGCTTTCTATGTCTGGGGTCACAGTGCCACGCTTGCCAACGCAGGTACAGCTGTCATTGAGTTCCGTTCCTGGTCTGGGACCCCAGTCTATAAGCTATTGGGAAGCAAGAATGAAAGCTAACGCTGGAGACTATTTGCCTTTCCCTAAACAAATTAAAGGCATTGAAACTTCCTAACATCACTCTAAGCTAGGACTAAAGTCAAGTTCACTGTTTTTACAACATCCTCTACTTCCCCCTTCCTTGGACCACAAAAAGAGGCGAAAAAAAAAAATGTGGCTTGCTTTTGTGCTCCTGGATATACACACATGAAAGGGAAAGGAAAAAAAATCCCTTGAAACTGCACAGATACTACTTTCAAATATGCTTTTCTCTCTCTCTTATCTGTAAAATAATAAATCTATTTGTAACATTCAAAGTTATGTTATTAACTTTCTTAAAATGAATTTCAAAGAATGTTAATTTGAGAATCACTAGAATACTTTCAGCATTTATAAAAACATACAAACCACAATTTAGATTAGCCACACTAGTTTCCAATTAGTTTACAATGCAACTGTACAATTCCTATCTATCTATAAACATTATTAGGAATCATCATTCCAAAAAACAAACAAACAAAAACCCTGAACCAAACCAAAAAACAAAACCAAAAAAAAAACCCTTTCCTTGAACCTCCTAGGAAATTCTCCACCTGTGAACACATCCCTAAGTAAATCCTGTCTGAAGCATATCTTCCCGGTATAGCTATATCTCAGCACTATTTGGGAGAACACACTATCTGTTCTTCCACACACAGGTTTTTCTAGACTCCTAACACTCTCTCATCAAATTCTCTTGTAGACCAATTCTCTTGAAGACCCTCTATGTGTCTGAATTAAATCCCAGTGTGAGTTCATTTCTCTCAAACTCAAGACTAACCCTCCTTTCAAAAATGATTTATCTCACATCACTTAGCACTAGAATCAGTGATACTTCTCTAAATCCTCTGAATAAGCCCACAAAATTACAGATAGCTAGCCCAACACTGAGGCCCAGCATTTTTACCTTTAAACTTTGGTACTCCTGAGCACTGATGTGAAGTACCTTGTAATTCCAAAGGAATTCTTTCTTAGCCTCTTGATCTTTTTAGTATCTGGATTAGAAAAGTTTAGGGGTTTGTTTGTTTTCTGAACCTGTGGTTTCAATCATGTAAAGCACTCCCAGTGAATAACTTTTTGTTTTTAGTCCTCAATTAAATCTTTCACAATGTCCCAAAATTAAGGAATTCAGTGTGTTATATTTAGTTATCTCATTGTCCAGGTCACAGGGATGATGAACCTTCGGCCTTGAGGCCACAAGTGGCCCTCTAGGTGCTCAAATATAGCCCTTGGACTGAATCCATACTTCACAGAACAAATCCCCCTTAATAAAAGGATTTATTTTGTAAAACTTGGACTCAGTCAAAAGGACATAGAAGGCCTCGAGGCCGCAGGTTCCCCACCCCCAGAACAAAAAGATCATCTTAGATATTTTTTTCAATTATAGATTTTCAGTTTAATAACCAGACCAAATACCATATTATCAAAGTATTTTGAAATAAACCACATAAAAAATAAAATTTAATTTATATTTGATCACATTTTCTAAAAAGAACAAATTTATAATAATGATTCTTTAATGAAAACTACCCACCAGTACAAATTTAAGTGATACTGGATGTTTTGAAAATAAATATGATTTTAGCAATCAATTGGAAAAAAATGAGGTAGTTAGAAAGAAATTTGTAAATGATTAGTTTTAAAGAAATAATGAAAAAATGGAAATCTCAAAATGATTTCTGCATCTCTTAGCTAAAGTGAAAAACCTGTTTTGAAGCTAGAGTAATCCAGTTTTCACCTTGGATTTTTTTTATCATCATATTAAACATGGTTCCACATTAGTCATGTTGAGAAAGAAGAATCAGAACAAAAGGGAAAAGCCACGAGAAAGAAAAAAAAGAGAGAAAATAGTATGCTTTGATCTGCATTCAGACTCCATAGTCCTTTCTCTGGATGTGGATAGCATTTTCCACCATGAATCTTTTGGAATTTTCTTAGATCCTTGCATTGCTGAGAAGAGCTAAGTCTATCAAAGTTGATCATCTCACAATGTTGCTGTTACTGTGTACAAAATGTTCTCCTGGCTCTGCTCACTTCACTCAGCATCAGTTCATGTAAGTCTTTCCAAGTTTTTTCTGAAATCTATCTGCTCATTGTTTCTTATATCACAATAGTATTCCATTACTCTCACAAACCACGACTTCTTCAGCCATTCCCCAATTGATGGGCATCCTCTCAATTTCCAATTTTTTGCCATCACAAAAAGAGCTCCTATAAATATTTTTGTACATATGGGTCCTTTTCCTGTTTTTATGGTCTCTTTGGGATACATACCTAGTAGTAGCTGGATCAAATAGTATGCATACTCTTATATCCCTTTGAGTATAGTTCCAAATTGCTCCCTGGATATTTTTCAGGACTATTTGCTAATATCCTCAGTCTCAAATATCATGAATGAAAGTCCACTTATTTTTTCCCCAAATTCACAACAACCTTCCTAAAATTATCAATATTAAATGACCCTAAATATCTTCCAGTTTATTCTGTACCCTAAAAGAAACAAAAACAAAAGCAAAACTCCTCCATTTGAATGTGGAAAGTTGGTGAAATGGATAGAGGACTGGCCTGGGAGTCAAAAAGACCCTAGTGTTGCCTCTACTACTTACTAGCTGGTATGACTTGATAAATCACTTAACCTATCACCTTAACCAAATAACATTCAAAGTCTCTAAATTAAAAAAAAAAAATGTTGCCTATCTGCATCATTAGGGTAGAAAGAGCATCTATAGCAGCGTTTCCCAGCAATGATGAAATCAGAAATCTAGATCCAAACTGGAATATAATAAATAGTTTCTGAGCTATTTTATTGAAAAAACTACAAGATAACATGTATACAAAACCACGATGTTGGTTTCCTTATCATCAATTAAGAAAATAGAGTTTATTCACTGAGGTGGTTGAGTCTGAACTCTTTCATCAAACAGCTACTGGAAACCTGAATTTTTGAAAGCTTTTTGTGCTTTATTGATATTAAATTACCTGGATACTGGATCTTGGTCCGTTAGGTGAATTTGATATGAAATATCCATTAATCATCATCTATTACAAGGAACTCCATGAGCTTGGATTCCAGATTTGTTCTTTATATTTATTTTTGTAACACCATTTTCAATTATGTATCTGCATAGGTTTTATTTGCATATTTCAACTAAAACAACTCATTGAAACAGATTAAATGAAGAAGCAGATATAAGAATCCATCTGAATTCTATGAAAGCAGACATTTAAGAGATTTGCAAAAATATGTAAAATAATACTACTTTCATGCCATAAACATAGCCATCTCCCTCTTAGCAAGTGTGATTATTCCAGTCATTAATCATCAATCATCAGTTCTATTCCTGGTACATCAGTTTTCCTGATAAGGAAGCTTTCAAAGGGAAAAGAAAATAGTACTTTAAATTTTCTGAGGACAAGGGAGGTGAACAGGCTAGGTGAGCAGTGTGAATGAATACTCCTTGGTCTCTGAATGCCTTGGTTCTCAGCTATACTAAGGAGCAGTTACTAAGGTGTGAATCAAAAGCCTCAGGTCAAGACAATAACCAGGAATTCACATCTTGAAGGAAAAGGAGGCTTCAAGTTTCCAGAGATATATAAAAGGAGGGGATAGGGCAGACTCAGTGATTCCCTGCTTGTGTTGTAAGCAGAGGAAAAGGCAGAGCTCTGAGGTTGAAGAAAACAACTCAGAAGAAATAAAGGTAAGTTTCCCAATGAGATATATTATTTGATTATCAGGGATGTAAGCACTGGGCCCTGAGCCATGAAGTGAATAGAGGTGAAGGGGCATACTCCCTTGTGATGAATTAAAAAAAAAACTTGGGAATTAGTAATTTGAAGTCAGCAAAGGAAGAGAAGGGATAGAATGCATGTTGATGGGTTAGGCAGTAACAACACAGGCCAAGTGGAAAAATAAATTTGGCTAAGCCAAAAAGAAGGGTAGGAGGCAGGGAGGATTAATAACTTCCCTCATCCATCTAATTATTCCAAATTCCTCCCTTTATGAATTTCGCAAATGCTTCTAAAGGCACCAACTCCTATATGATAGAAGTCACTAATGGTAAAAAAAAATTTTTCAAAGGTTTCACCTCACACCCAAATATCAGCAAAGATGAGAAGAGATGGAAATAGATAGTGCTGAATGGCCTGGGAAGAGACAGATACACTAAGGCATTACTGGTGGAGATGTGAGTTGGGTCATTCATGGTAGACAGCAATTTGTAATTATCCTCAAAAATGGGTCTTAAGTGTCCAGACTCCATACATTTTGACCCAGAGATCTCACATATCCTAAGGAGGTTAAAGAAAGAAAAAGTAGTGCCACATATGCCAAAAAAAATCATCACAACTATTTTTCTTGGTAGCAAAAAATTTCTAACATAGTGGGTATCTGTAGATTGGAGATTGCATAATAAACTGTGGTAATTGAATAATATGGAACAGTGTTGTTACATCAGGGAAACAAGGAAAGCATAAACTCTAATGCAGACTAAAATGAACAGAACCAGGAAAATCAGTATAAACAGACTATAACCATATAAACGCAAAGGTTGAAACAAAGCTGTAATTATAATTACTAATCTGAGCCCCAAAGAAAAGTTAAGAAAATGGATCTCCAACACATGATTTATGTGTTGTTTGGCTTAGGAGAACCATTGTTTTGGTTGTTCATTCATTTTTATAAGTGAAGATCTGCTGGGGAAGGAGTAGAGAATTTCCCCAAATGACTGAGGTGTGAAAGTGAAATGCATTAAAAAAAAAAAAAGGTTAAAGATATTGCAGTGAGGGGAGGAAGAGTGAAGAAAGATGGCAGGAGGGAGAAAAAGTTATTTATATCATAACTGAAATTATCAACAAGTGTCAGGGTGAGAGAATAGCAAATTTCATCTAAATAAAATTTTGAGTCTCATTGAGAATAGTGTTTCACTGGAGTTCTCTTAGCTGGTCGAGAGGTTTAAGAGATCAGAAAGGAATCAAAATGCTGGCCTATTTCTCACCTCAGTTTCCCCAACTGCATAAAGTGAAAATTTTGTTTTCTTTTTACACACTCTCTGTACTGGGTGGGGGGGGGGGGAACTAAATGAAATGATAAAGTTGATGTATCAGAAGTGGTCAAGTAAGAAGGGCACTTCTGTCTCAAGACCAAGTCACTGAATTTTCCCCTTCATTTTCCTCAGAAACATGGCATCTTGCCCAAACCTGATTCAAGACCTCCAGGAAGAACTCATCTGCTCCATCTGCAGGGAGTACTTCAAAGACCCAGTTTCAATAGAGTGTGGCCACAGTTTTTGCCACAGTTGCCTCCTCAGGAGATGGCAGGAAGCCACGACACCTCTTTCCTGTCCAGAGTGCAAGAATGTCTCTCAGCTGAAGGATTTCCAAACTAATGTTCATCTTGGGAGACTGGCAACCATTGCAAAACAACTAAGACCTCATCGTTTGCAGTACCCCGAAGGATATGGCAAGTGTCAGAAACATCAGAAAATGCAGAAGCTATTCTGTGAGGATGATCAGAGTCTCATCTGTGTGTCCTGTTCTCAATCCCAGGAGCATGAAGCTCACAAGCTCTATTGCATAGATGAGGCTGCTGAGAACTTTAGGGTGAGTAATGGATCCATTACTCAATCCACATGTTCATTTTGAATTTTTGCTATAGACTGCAAATGTAATCCTAGAAAAAGATGTGGTGTTTTCATGTGCCGATAAATTTACATATTTACATATTATTGGGTACTCTAAATACTCAAAATGCTTTTGGTGAATTTAAGTATGCTGTGTTCTTTGGCCTCAGCCTGAGCCTTTCCTTATGGACTGAGATCAACAGAAATTTTCCCTTAATGTTCAAGAACTTACTCTAGTTTTGATTGAAATGTCTCATGGTTATATGTTCTGGAAGAACCTCTGTTCTTTTTAGATAATTGATTGCAGGAATTTGAGATTTTCAAGGCCATTTCCACCTGATGCAACAATTAGTATCACATTCATGTCCTCATCTACTCTGGAGAGGGCCAAGAAAGTTCAGCAACATTTGTTCTCTGTGTTTGACACTGGAAAGTTACCTCCTTCTGCAGGAGGATAGGAAAAAAGAGACTACTGTTATATCTCAAAATTTTGCTTTCTGAAAGACAGGAACATTGAAATCACTTGCCCACATAGACCATGGTCTTCCAGTTTTAATTCGTACCTGTAGCTTCAAAACTAAGAGCATTACTGTCTCATTATTAATTGATCTCAGCCATTCACATGTGTATAGGTTTGGATACTTAGAATTGAAATCTCTCAGGGATACAAGAATTAATGTTTTTTTTTCTTTTTTAATTTATTATTATTATAGAGGAGGCTCCAAGAAACCATAATTCATTTGTGGAGGAAAATTGAGAAAGTTGTTAAGCAGAAGGCTAATGAGAAAATTAAATTTGCACGGGTAGAGGTAAGTATGTGTATTTTGATCCTTTTGAATTGCATTGTCTGTTGTCATCCCCCAAAGCATCCTTTTGAGAGAGGTAGTGAATATATTGGTCCCCACAAATTAAGACACTGAGGGTCAGAGTGGCTAACTGTTTTTCCAAAAAGGCACATAGCTGGTAAGTGGCACAAGGTGCATTCATAGCCAGATCCTCAGGTTTCAAATCAATTGTGTTTTGCATTATAGAAGGCAGAGAACACCATGGAAAGAAATGTGGTGGTTTCAAATGGGAGAAGGCAAGAATGTGCTTGGAGCACTAAGTGTAGCGCAGTGGGGACAGTACAGAGAGGGCACCTCCTGACCATGGCTAACCTCAGCCACAGAATGAACAAGATCAGAATCCAATTGGAAACTAAAAAGGCTATCATTCACCTATTCCCACTTAGTGTCATGTCAATTCCTGTATTCATCAGCCCCATCTCTTTCTTTTTTAGGAGGAAATAGAAATTCAAAAGAAGAATATTTTGTCTGAATTCCAGAAAATAGACCTACTCCTAACTGAAGAAAAGGATAAGTATCTCTCATATGTGGAAACACAGGGGAGGGCCAATTTGGATGGCCTACAGAAGAGAATAAGTGGACTTTCCAACCAGAGTCAAGAATTAAGGAAGAGGATCACAGAGTTAGAGGAGGAAGACAAGAAACCAGATGTGGATTTGCTCCAGGTAAAGCCACAGAAAATAAGATGAAGAAACATATAAGCTAAAATCAAGAGATGATAAGATGAACAATATATTTCTTAAACAGAAAGTAAAGTGGTTTATTCCATTACTGCTCTGGACTTTTCCCAGTCCTTCACAATATATAGGCTAAGCTAGTCTCTTCTCTTTTCCCTCTTTAACCTCTTAGGGTAATAAGTTCAACTCTATAGCCATATGAAAAAATACTCTAACTCTTTATTGATTGGAGAAATGCCAATTAAAACAATTCTGAGATGCTACCTCATGCCTATTAGACTTGCTAATAGGATAGGAAAGGTGAATGACAAATGTTGGAGGAGATGTGGGAAAAATGAGACATTAAGGCACTGTTGGTAGAGTTATGAACTGATTCAACCATTCTGTACAGCAATTTGGAACTATGCCCAAAGGGCATACTTTTTGACCTAGCAAAACCACTACTAGGTCTGTATCCCAAAAGAGATAAAAACAAAAAAGGAAAGGATCTTATATGTACAAAAACATTTGTAGCAGCTCTTTTCTGGGGGCAAAGAATTAGAAATTGAGGGGATGCCCATCAATTGGGGAATGGCTGAACAAATTGTGGTATGTGATTATGATGGAATATTATTGCACTATAAGAAATGATGAGCAGGATGCTCTCAGAAAAACCTGGAAAGACTTACATGGGCTGATGCAAAGTGAAATGTACTGTTACACAGTAACAGCAATATTGTAAGATGATCAGTTGTGAATGACTTAGCTATCCTCAGCAAAACAACAATCCAAGACAACTCTGAAGAACTTGAGATGAAAAATTCTATCTGTCCCCAGAGAAAGAACTGATGGTGTCTGAAAACAGATTGAAGCTTACTTTTAAAAAATTTATTCTCTTGATTTTTTGGTCTATGTTTTCTTTCACAACATAACTATTATGGAAGTGTTTTGCATGACTACACATGTATAACCTATATCAAATTGCTTGCCTTCTCAATGGGGGTGGGGTGGGGTAGGGAGGGAGGAAGGGAGAGAACTTGGAACTCAAAGTTTTAAAAACACATGTTTAAAATTGTTTTTATATGCAACTAGGAAAAAATAAAATAATAATAATAAGTTCAGCTCTATCTTATATTCTATCCATAAGCCAGGAAACAGAGAGAATAGTTAGGCTAGAATGTAGAGAGAAAGAAACAGAGTAATATAAAATGAGGCTGGAACACAGTGGGAAAGAAGGATAGTAATGTAAAAGGAGCCTGCAAAGATTGATTGCAGCCATGTTGTGAAGAGTTTTAATGACCAAAGAGAAGGTCATTAAGTGCCAATATTTTATTATTGAGATAGTAGAGAGACACTGGGATTTAACTGAGATGATCTGCAACCCTAGGCAGACTACAGGCCATATATTGAGACAAATTAGGAGGTTACACTAATAGTCTAGGTAGGAGGTGAGGGCCTAAAGTAAGATAGTGGTTGGGTGAGAGGAGATAAAGGATATATGTGTGACATGTTGAAAACTAGAAACTGTATGATTCTTTCTACTCTCTAGGTCTCTTCAAGGCAATGAATAGGGGATCAGTTCCAAAGTCTCATTTTCCTAAATCATATCTATTATTGTCCTAACCATAAATTTTTTTTCTCTCCTCAGAATATGAAAGAAGTGTTAACCAGGTAAGGTTACGTCTTACTTCATTATGAAATAAAATAGCAAGAAAAAAAATTGATCCAAAGGACCTTGACTGACTAGAACAGTGTGTCATGTGGCATTGATCCTCTGACAACTGGTGACCTAAACGACCTTTTTTTTCTCTAGGAATGAATCTGTGCTACAGAAAGAAATAGAAAACTTCCATATAAACATGATGCTCCATTCCATCCCTGGAATTATAGAAAGGATTTTCAGTTTCAAAGGTGAGAAAATCAGTAATGAAAAGGAAGCATATCTCTATGTCTTGTCCAATTTTCCTTTAGGTCAGAACCCATTTTGCCAAAATGTCAGAGTTGGAAAGAACCTCAGGGATCATCAGATAGTCTTCCTTTACCTGAACAATGATTCTTTCTGCAAAATGTTTAAGTGTTTATTCAGCCCTCCCTGCTTGAATACATAGTGAAGAGAAGCCTGATAATTCCAAACACAGGCCATTCTTTTTCATAATTGTTTCATTACCAGGAAAGTTTCCTCACATCAAGGCTAGATTTGCCTCTTTGCAACTTCTAACCATTTCTCCTTGATCTAGCATCAGAGGCCAAGCAGAGAAAATTTTATCTTCCTTTCTTATGAAAACCATTTGTGTACTTGAAGATAGCTACCATGTGGCCCCTAAGTCTTCCATTCCCCAAAAT
The DNA here is from genome assembly GCF_900497805.2 of Vombatus ursinus. Taxonomy (NCBI): domain Eukaryota; kingdom Metazoa; phylum Chordata; class Mammalia; order Diprotodontia; family Vombatidae; genus Vombatus; species Vombatus ursinus. The sequence continues at coordinate 4,638,522 of NW_020945437.1, read as the reverse complement.
AAACATTCCCCGTCCTTACAACTCATGTTTAAATGACTTATCTCAAGGTTATCAAAGATAAGGGTAAAGATGATGAAACCTGGTTTAGGCATGTTGAGGTTCACATACCAGTGGAATCCTAAGGCAGAGTTTTCCTGCAAGCAGATGAATATGCATATCTGGATCTCAGAACAGAGATTGCATTAGATAAATTTTGGGGTGGACCATCTGCATGAAAGTTGAATTCCTAAGAATGAATGGGGTTGTAGAGAATCACAAGAGCATCCTTATTCTCCAGACTCTTCTAGTTTTCCCTGTCTGAACCAATCTAAACATTGCCACCATGTTTTGATTCCATTGCCAACTGGGAATGATCCATAGGTGAGTCTAATGAATGCCCAAAGTCTCCTTCCATTACACAGTGACAGGGACACTCGCATTTAGGGCAATAGGTCATCAAGCTTTTTAGAAGTGATAGACACTGGAAGGCTTAGAGAATACAAAGTATGATGTAGTTGGAGAAGAGAAAGGTGGTGGGGATTCCTGGAGCATACCATCCCCACCAAGAAGAGGGAGAGAGAGGAGAGAGAGGGGAGCTGGGGAAGGGAGGGAGGGGGGGATAGAAGAAAAAAGAAAAGAAAAATGTAGAGAATATCCTCATCAATTTTCCAAGGTCCTGCTCAAAGGGAGCAGTCCTTACCTCCCTCCTGTGTAGCCTTCAAAGAATCCTCAAATGAGCCAGCATATGATGATGACTCCAATTTCACATTGAAAATCACAAATATGATCTGTGATAGCTCTGGCATTGGTTATGTTTTGTGAGTCTCAGCAAGATGTGAGCAGAATTTAAAAAAACAGATTTTGCAAAGAAGCATCTAACACAATCTTTCAGCTACCAAACAGACCAAAGACCATTCTGTTCCTCATACTATGAAGCTGTCCTGCCTCTTCCAAGTTACTTCTTTGAATGTCACTGTAACACACAGTTGGTAACTCTCTGGTGTAAACACCTGTCCTCCGTCCCCAGTAAAAATACAGCTTTGATGTTACCGTTGATTGAATCAAATCTTTCTCTTTTTCACAGTGGACATCACTCTGGATTGCAACACAGCTGATCCAGGTCTCATCATATCTGAGGATTTGAAGAGTATGAGATACGGAGGTGTCCAGGCAGAAGTGTCCAACAACACCGGGAGATTTGCAGATTTTGCCAAAGTTCTTGCTAATCAGTCCTTCATTTCAACAAGATGTTACTGGGAGGTGGAGGTGCCAAATAACACTGGCTGGTGTGTTGGTATCTGTAAAAATTCTCAAGATTTCTTTATGCTTATTACTGTACAGAAGCATGATCGCTACCTTCTTTATGCCATAGCCCAGCACAATCTTTATTCCCAAGTCCATAAAAAATACCGCCAGATTAGTGTGCCCAACTTAAAGATTGGCATTTTCCTTGACTATAAACGTGGAGAGATATCATTTTATCATGTGAAAAATAGATATCTAATTTACACTTTCCCTAGCACTTCCTTCTCAGGACGACTCACACCCTTCTTCTGTGTTTCCAAGAAAGTCCTGGCAAATGATTGCTCTCTCATGATCTGTCCCTAATTGAGAGAGATCAAGGAATATGTATTCAATGGCTACATGGATTTCAGTCCAATCCTTGTGCACTCTTATATGAAAATAATTGTATCTACTTGCCTTGCTACAGATAACTTTTTGTATTTCATTTTTGTGTGTTTTCCTTTGATCCCAGTAAATGTAAGCTATGTTACGGTAGTGATTGTTTCATTTTGTTCTCTGTATCCCCAGTACTTAGCACATTGCTGGGGCTCAAAAAATGCTTGTTGAATTGGATTGTATGTTGTCAATTACTCATAGAATCATAGGATGACAGATATTGAGCTGGGAGGGAATTTGAACCTGGGAGAACTCAATATGTCCCATTCAGACTTAGACAAGTTTAACAGAATGATAAACAGTTAAAAATTAAGGACTTGAAAAGAATTTTATGGGAAAATATATACATATTTGTGTGTGTGTGTATGTGTGTGTGTGCGGGTATATGTGTGTGTGGAGAGAGAGAGAGAGAAAGTGAGGGAGAGGAAGGGGGAGGGAGGGAGAGAGAGGAAGAGAGAGAGAGATCTAATTGACATCTACTAATTCCCAAGTGGTAGTCACAAGAGGTATACATGTTTTTCAAATCTGAATGCAGTAAAAAAACAACACAACTGCATACTAAGCTTTAAAGGGCTCCTACACAAAAGAAAAAAACATTAATTTAAAATTCAATCTTTATTAACTATGAAACAGTAATAATTATAATACACAAGGAGAGCTTGAAGTCAAGATTCAACCTCAAATAGACACTAATATAAACCTCCATATAGGCTGGTTATATTTGGGCTTCAGAGTGAAGCCCAGAGGGAAGTTGCATCTTGGAGTCCCACTTGGTGATTCATGCTGATATTGTACCCTAATAATTATTTTAGATCTTTATCATAAGAGGCATGTGAGCATAGATCTCAGCTACTTGTTTTTCTTTCTGTGCCAATGTAAAGGGCAGGTACATAAATATAGAGGACATGGCTTTATTCATATCAAGTCATGCAAGATAAATTTGAATTCTATTTTTGATTGTTTACTGGACTTATTTTCAAAAGGATTTGGCATTTACTTAGTATTCCTCGACTTGAAGTGAAAATTTTTTGGGTTGTTCCAATGGAGATATGCTATCTCCATGGAGATATATGAGCTAGATGGTATAGCAGCCTATATTTTCAAAGCTGATTGAATGCTTGGATTCAAAGAATGGCAATCAATAAGTTTATTTCCATTTAAAGGTATATTGCTGATGAATTGCCACAGGAGTTTCTTCTCCATTCTTTTTTTTCCCCAACATTTTATCAAGGATTTAGTGTTGTCAAATCTGTAGATAAAATAAATACTTGAGCTTTAGATAGCAATAATTTTGGATGATTGGGTCTACTGACTGACACTCTCAGTGAAAGGTTTCAACAGACTGGAATGATGGACTAAATTGAAAAAGGTAAGATTTAAAAGGGATTAATGTTAAGACCAACACTCTAAGATGCTAGCACTTTTGTCTTCTCTAGGATATGGGCATTCTCTTTAACAATGTAGATTATATAAATGGTCAAAGGATATTGTTGCAGTCTGAGAGGTTGAGACCTCCTCAAAGACTGGAGTACAGGATGGGGTCATCTGGAATGAATTCACAGACTCAAGTATTCTTTAAGTCAAGGGGGCAAAGATTTATTGTTACACTTTTCAGCGGGCAAGGATTCTTAAGGAACCTGCAAAAGACTGAGGATGGAGCTAGGGTTTATATGGAAAAGGGCAAGGGAAAGGAATGCCAGGGATACCAATTAGGTAATCCAAAGGTCCTAAGGCTGGGCAAGGCACCCCCCTCTCTCTGTCTTGATGAGAGAATGTTCTGCAACAAGGGAAAGCTTTCTCACAAGACAGGAACTTACTAAGAAATTGGGAGGCTTCCAGAGACATGATCTGAGGGCTGGGGCCTGAGCATCCCAGCACTCTCTCACCCAGCTTTGTGTAGCCTCACCAGGAAGAAAGATAAGGGTCTTGCTGGGGCCCATGCATGAGTAATTGCTAGGCAAAGTGTCCTTGGGCTGGGGAGTGATTATCAGAGACAGTGTTTCTGAGACTAGGGAGAAATTGGAGTCCAAGTACAAGCACAAGCACCCAAGTACCCCATCAATATGAACAGGCAGTTTTCAGATGAAAAAATTAAAGCTATCTATAGTCATATTAAAAAATGCTCAAAATAACTATTGATAGAGAAATACAAATTAAAACAACTCTGCAGCACCATCTCACACCTATCAGATTGGCTAATACAGCAAAAAAAAGAAAAAAATGTTGGAGAAGATGTGGGAAAACTGGAATACTAATGCATTGTTGGTGGAGTTGTGAACTAATTCAACCTTTCTGGAGAGCAATTTGGAACTATGCCCAAAGAGCAACCACACTGTGATCCAGCAGTCTACTAGATCTGTATCCCAAAGAGATCATAAAAAATAGGAAAGGGACCTACATGTACAGAAATACTTATAGCAGCTTTTTTTGTTGTGGCAAAAAAAATTTGGAAATTTAGGGGATGCCCATCAATTGGGGAATGGCTAAACAACTTGTGGTATAGGTATATGAATGTAATGGAATACTATTGTGCTATAAGAAATGATGAGCAGACAGATTTCAGAAAAGCCTGGAAAGACTTACATGAACTGATACCAAGTGAAGTGAGCAGAACCAGCAGAACATTGTAGATAGTAACAGCAATATTGTGCAATGATCAGCTATGATAGACTTAGCTCTCCTCAGCAATACAATGATCTAAGACAATTCCAAAACACTCATGGTGGAAAACGCTATCCACATTCAGAAAAAGAACTGTGGAGTCTGGATGCAGATCAAAGCATACTATTTTCACTTTTTTAAAATTTTTTTTCTTTCTCGTAGTTTTTCCCTGTTGTTCTGATTCTTCTTTCACAACATAACTAATGTGGAAATATGCTTAACTTGATTGTACATATATATATAACTTACATCAGATTGCTTGCTGTCTTGGGAAGGGGGGAGGGATGGGAGGGAGAGAGAAAAAGTTGGATCTCAAAATCTTACAAAAATGAATGTTGAAAACTACCTTTACATGTATTTGGGGAAAAATATTATTAAATGCAAAAAAGAAGAGAAATAAACAAGTTAGTTAAACAGACTGTCATTAAACTATGGTTACAAATTAAATTACATTTAATCAATTTATTTCATCTTAGGTCTTAGCTGTCACACATAGCTGTCTGATACTTGGAAACATTTTTCCTTGGAAATTGTGGAATAGGCTTAATTTTCAGGGTAGTTCTGGAAAGGATATTCCTCTTAAATTTGATCCCATAATAACCAGAACATGTGGTGAAAACCAGTTCAAACTTTATGGATATATCCTTATATTTTTCCTTTCATCAATGTCCTTATTACAAATATTCAAAAGACAGATTTTATATATATATATGTGTGTGTGTGTGTGTATACACACACATAAGCACATGTATTTACATATGTATTGTATATGTGTGTATTCTATACATACATATATACATATGTATATATATACATGTATGTATATATGTGTGTATTAGTTCTTAGAGAAAACAATCTAATCTTATTGCTTCTTCTCAAAGTAGTTTACTATTCCATTAATTTTAAAGCTTTTACATTTTTATCACATCACATATTTGTCCTAATTGTTCTATCCTCCCTCCCCTTTGAGAATATATTATCCTCCAATCCTCCAGAAAGAATGAGATATTTTAAGGGTCCAATCTTATACATGAATGTATATCCATTAATAGCCACAAATTCAGAATAGTAAAATTAAAAACAGTAAGATCTTTCATACTTTCATCCTATCTCAGTAACTTAGAGATATTTAGTATTGCAACAACAGGAGATTCATCGTAAATATAAACTTTTATAGTTTACTTGCCCTTGTTATAAATATTTGCTGTAAAAGGAGGAAGGAGGGACATTGTCATAATAATATAAAGACTGTCCCTTCAGAATGACCTGACATAAGCATGAAGTTTCCTTAGCTTTGTTTGAATCTAGGTAAGAGACTTTATTTTGGAATATCCAACCATACCTCAAAGTTCCAGATTATTCAAAGGGCCTGACTCTGAATTATCCAGGAAGAAAAATTTCCTGTTCAGAATGGAAATAGCACAATGAGGAAACTGATTCAAGCAGCTCTTATTATATTTGCAAGGTTGTCCTCTCAACCTTCCCAGAAACAAACATCTTCCTCTATCAGTTCTCAGATCACACTCACTTTGAGCAACACTTGTATTTCCCTTAAATTATTGGTAATTGGCTTAATGATAATTCAGACAATCACACCTGAAATCAAAACTCAGAACAATATCAAATTACTGTCAGGAGACTTTACTTCAAATCACTAATCCAGGATTAGAAAAACAGCCATTACTGTTTTTCTCATGTTGTAATAATAGTTCACATACCACAAAACACACACAAGCTTTATTCATCATTTCTTGTTTAAATCCAAGCTGGAACAGACATAATCATAAGAAATTATGGAAAAATCACATTCTATGATTACACACATGCAGTAAATACATTCTAGTTCACCCCAAACCCAGAAAAATACTGACTATTTTAAGCCTTGACGCTGACAGATAGTCATATCTGAAAGTATTGCATATCAACTACTAAAGCAAACTAAAATCTTTAAATCTAGGATCTCTTGATATTAAGTTTGCTCAAAGATGTAACTTCAATACAAACTATCCCAAGTGTACTTCCACAATTTCCCTAAGTGATAACCAAGCAACCTATCAGATAAAAATCACTCTTTATAAAATAACTTTGTAAGCTCCCTTACTCCAAATCTGAGAGATATGCATTTCTCATTAAACCACTTCATTATTTTAGAAATTCACGACATTATTTCAGAAACATTTCTCATAGAGCTAATGAGATTTATGACCTCAGTAAGGCAATGGATGGAGTGAAGGCCCTGGAGTGAGGAGGACTTGAGTTCAAATTTGGCCTCAGATACAGAGTAGCTGTGTGACCGTGCGCAACTCACTTAATCCTGTCTGCCTCATTTCCTAATCTGCAAAATGAGCCAGGGAAGGAAATGGCAAACCACTTTAATATCTTTGCAAAAACACAGAAACAAACAAACAAACAAACAAAAAAAAACAAAAAAACCCAAATGGGGTCATGAAAAGTCAGACACTACTGAAATGACAACAACAACAATCACAAAAGCTGAAGATTCGGGGTACTGAAAATCTGGCAAGTCTCTAAAGACCTTCTCAGATATTTACAAGGTACTTTCTGAAACTCAAAATAATTATATTATTATTATCCATTTTAAGCAAAATATACCCAATTAAATACTTGACATTTTTTAAAACCATAAAGACAGTATTCTCTAGCAAAAGAGGAGTTAATTTCACCCTCTGTGCATCATTTTTCAAACTAACAGTATTTTTTATACAATTTTTTTTTAAAAATCACAATACAAGAAAAATTAAAAACCTAAAAATAGTAAAAACAATATTATGGATCTTTAAATCATAGTCAAAAAAAATTTGCCATTCAAATAACACCAACTTAGTTGAATGTATGCTCACATTATTTTTCATAGTAAACTATTTCATCTATCTATCAATTTGGCATTCCATACTAAAATAGAATAATTACACTTTTAATTGTTATTCATGCAAGTTCTAAGCATATTGCTTTAATGCCATTTCCTTTTGCAGCTCATTTTGCAAATGAAGAACTAAGGAAAACAGGGTTAAGTGACTTGCCTGGGGTCACATAGCTAGTAAGTATCTGAGGCCAGATTTGAACTCAGGAAGATGAGTTCTCCTGACTCCAGACTTGGCACTCTATCCACTGCCCGTTCTAGCTGCCCTACAGTCAGAAAAGATATCATTCAAATATCAATTTTCCCAACAATCATTAGCTGCCTGCACATTAAATTATAAAGCCTACTACTTTCAGTTCAATTCTGTTCCAGTGATTTCTAGTGGCAGTCACATAGTCTTCTCTCCTCATACAATATTTCAGCATTTGCAAAAATCTTCAAACCATAATTTGGAAATTTACAGTAAAGGTACTATATTTCAATTGCAATTTTGTTTCTAATTAGTTTATAATACCATAAATTTCTACAAACCAGCAAAAACTTTTCCTTTCTTTACTTGTCTGACTTTATCTCTGTAACCCTAACCTAGCCAAGGCTGAAATGGCAGAACAATAATCTTACAGGCTTGTTTTTCTTTCTTCTTCCTCAAATCTTATCTCCTGCTGAAAATCTGAAGCTACAGTATGTCCCTGCTCACTGGCACAGATAATTTAGCATCGGATTACAGAAAGCTAGGAGAACTGTTTCAAGTATTGAATTTCATTAATCTTCCCCAGCACTCTAAACTCTCTAGCTGCAGTTTTTGTTTTTGTTTTTGTTTTTGTTTTTGTTTTTGTTTTACAGCAGTCTTTATGGCTGTTAGCAGTTTCTCTTTAGAAGTCTCCAAGGCAGAGAAACTACAGACAACACTATGCATGACAAAAGACAAAGATTTTTCTAAGGAGCTCCTAGGGAGGGTAGAGAGAGACAAAAAAGAGGAGTTCTCTGTTGTTGAGGTACTAATTTTTGTCCATGAATAGCTTAATAGTGATCAATAGCTTATTACAGACTATTACACTTACCCACAATAATCTAGACTAATTGGGGAGGGGAGGGGAGGTGGGCCGGGCAGATTTGCTGAAGGACTGGCTGAATTAATAGATGACATATCTGCCCCCCCAAAAACTCTTGATTGCTAAGTCCAAGAAGACAGCGCATTTTCCCACAAGGATGATTAGACTAGTTCTAACCCTCCCCCTGAGTAATTCCTCAGATCAAGATAGTCCACAGCTCCCTAGCTCTCTGGACACCCAGAGTTCTCAGTCCTAAGACCTAGTCTTGAATCAGCAGTGACTTGACTGTTTTCCACCTGAACCACAGGTGCACTCACTTGTTTCTAACTGTGCAGAATGATCCCATTTAGGTTGAATACTAAATGGTAGAGGTAGGTTGAATACTACCTCTCAGATTGACCATCAGACACCTCATTTCTGGAACCAAACAAAATCCAAAACTTACAGATTTTATTAAGTGGTCTAGCAGAAGGGAGAACTGAAAAATGAGTGGTCCACTCTCCCCGAGGGTTTGGAAATTACACATTACAGAGAATTTTAAAAAAGGAATAAGGAAGCAGTAGTTGATTGGCCAGTATGAAAGCAATTTCCAGAAAAGACATTGGGTTTTCAGAGATGTGTAGCAGGATAAAACTCTTCACATTCCTTGCATCAGTCTTCTGATCTGAATGGGTTCCTGGTCAGCATAACCTAGGTCCTGAGTTAAGCATTAAACAAATCTGATCTCTAAGCAACAGGTCTTTATTCTAAGCCCCACAATCCTAGGTAAAAACAATGTAATAAAATTTTCCCACATTTTTCTTGTTAGGAATCTCTCTTTGAAAATCCTTTATGTCAGATCATTGGATGATAAGTCAAGTATTTCCTCTTTTCCTTCAATCTAAACTAAAGTACAACTTTCTTCAAGAAGCCTTTCCTGAACCTCTTGGCATTGAACTAGTGCTATCCTTCTCTAGATTATCTCCAGTGTATTCTCTCTCCTGTGCAGTTGTTCATTGGTAATGTATTTTATCCTCCTCATGTGCACCAGGATTTTTCCCACTGCCTGTTAAGTTATGAGACTCATAGGAGACCTGTAATTCCATAGGTGAAGGGAAGTGCTGTTAATAAACTGTGAGAGTTAAGTGACTTACCATGATGACTCAGATAGTATATTTCAGAAGCAGGTCTTAAAAGCAGGCCTTCTTGACTCCAAGACCAGCTCTTTCTCTTCTATGTCATATTGGTTCTCTCACTGGAAGAATTCTGATGATAATATCATGAATGGGCTTCTGTTTCAGGGGAAAAAATTGTGGTTATTAAATTGCAGGCCCAATTCCCAAATACAATACTACCTGCACTGCTCAAATTGAAGTATTGCCTTATTTCACTATCCACATGAGGCATCTCTTCCAAGTTCGTTCATTGTTGTCCTTTGTATTTGAAGAGGACAAAAATGATATCACAATGTCAGGATCAATGTACGGTGTATCTGACTATAGCTGATCAGAACAATATGATCTCAGAAGGCTCTACCACAGGTCAGGCACAAATAGTCCCCATGAATATTTGGGTTGGACATATCTCCAGATTCTCACATCTCCCATTTCTTTTGAGCTATTACAATTCTGCTTTGCTCATAGAGCGCAGCACCTACTTTGATGTGAGCATGTCATGCTGCGGGTTCCTATGTCAATGTCTCCTATGTCTCACAATCAATACCAAAATTCTTCGGAGAGATCTTGAGTATGTCCTGGTATCACTTCTTCTAACCTCTGTGTGAGCACTTGCCTTGTGTGAGTTCTCCATAAAATAATCTTTTAGGCAAACATGTTTGTGGCATTTGAATGACATGGTTAGCCTGTCAGAGTTGTGCTCTCTGAAATAGCCTTCGAATGCTTGGAAGTTCAGCTCAAGAAAAGCCTTCCGGTACTTCATCCTACCATGTGGTCTTCAGAACCTTTTTAAGGCAATTTAAATGGAATCAATTCACTTTTCTGGCATGGTGTTGATATACTGTTCAGGTTTCACAGGCATACAACAATGCAGTCAACGCAATGGTTCTGCAGAACCAAACGTTCAGTTTGGTAGGTAGCCTAATACCTCTCCTCTTCCACACTTTCTTTTGGAACCTCTCAAACACTGAGCTAACTCTGGTAATGTGTGTGTTAACCTTATCATCTATGTGTACATCCCTGGAAAGTATAATGCCAAGGGAACTTATCCACAGCATTCAAAATTTCTCCATTTTCTTTAACCAATGGTTCCGCATATCGATGGTGTGTTTTGGCTGGTGGAAAACTGCTGTTTTCTTGGTGTTGTCAGGCCAAAATTAGCACAAGTGACAGGAAATCAATCGATACTAAGTTGCATCTCAGCCTCAGAGGCTACATTTACTGCACAAATCATTTGTGGGCAAAATCATTTGTGAACAAATCATTTGTGAACAAAAAGTATGCACCAATTCTCCCTGAATTTTAGTCTTGACTTGTAGTCTTTTCAAGTTAAACAACTGTATTTGCAGTAGCTGACCTTGATGCCATTTTTGTCCTCATCGAAGGTATCTGACAATTATCGCTGAAAACATCATACTAAACAAACATGGATGTAAGCACACCACCCTGCTTAAATTTATTGGGAACTGGGAGAGTGGAAGAGCATTGTCCATTATCCAGAATCTATGTAAACGTGCCTTCGTGAAACTGGTGTACAATGCTGATAAACTTCTCCAGGAAACTAAATTTTCATCATGATTTTCCATAAGCCTTTGTGACTGACAGTATCAAAGGCTTTGGTCAGATCAGTGAACACTATGTACAGACCTCTGTTCTGTTCCTGGTATCTCTCCTGGAGTTGTGGGTAGCAAACAGCATGTCAACAATTCCTTGGCCCTTCCTGAAGCCACACTGGCTCTTGGGTGGTAGACCATCTTCCAGATGAAGGATCAGCTGATTAAGGAGGACTCTGGCAAGAATCTTTCTGATAATGACTACAGGATAGCATATTTCCTTTTCCTTTATAGAGATGGACAATGGAGGCATCCTTGATCTCTTGAAGGATGCCCTTCTTTTGCCATATAACCTGGAAGATTTCAGTCAACTTTTGTATGAGCAGTGGACCTCCTGCCTTATAAATCTCTGCTGGAGTGGAATTAGCACTAGGTATTTTGCCACAGGAGAGGAGCTTAATGACATTCAAAACCTCTCCTTCAGTTGGGAAGTTTGACTAGGCAGGGATTGACTTCAACCTGAAGGACACAGCCACTTGCTTTGATTGATGATGGTCTGTTTAGAACATCATGAAAGTGTTCAGCCTATCTCTCCAGGATCATGTCCTTATCACTAATCAGTGTGGTTCCATCAGCCTTGAGTAATCAAAATGTATCATAGGTCTTTGGCCCATAAAAAGCCTTCATGGAATCATAGAAGCACTTTAAATTGTTACTATCAATGTAAAACTGAATTTCATCTGCCTTCTTACTGAGCCAAGAATCCTGAATCTCTCTAAGTTTCACTTGCACTTTACTTTTGGTAGAGTTAAATGCTGCCTTCTTAGAGATGGATGAACTATCCTGCTGGTAAACCCTATAGAGTTCTCACTTTCATTTAGCAGCTTCTGTATTTCCCCATCATTTTCATCAGACTAATCCTGATGTTTGTGAGTGTTCTGGCCCAGATCACTAAATGTAATGCTTTACACCAAACCTCTGAAAGCTACCTACTCCTTTTATGCTCACACTGTGTATTGGCTCACCTTTCCCTCCATGTCAGCAACAAACCATTCACACATGGAAAAACACTCTAGCCTGTTGACAGTTGAGTCTTTTGATAGTCACCTTGCATTAGGGCCTTCAGTTTTGTTGAATGCAAATGGTTAACTAGGAAAAGATATGTCTATGATTGGTCCAGCATGGTGCACCACATATCAGCTTTATCACTTTCACATCTTGTCTGTCTCTTCTCCTTACTGTGACACAGTCTATTAAATGCCAATGTTTGCTGGGAGGGTACATCCACAAGTTTTATTGCATTTAGGTAAATGGAAGACAGTGTGGTGACATGAAGGTCATGAGACATACAAGTCTTCAGTAGTGACCATTGCTCTTACTATTTCTAACTCCGTTCCTCACCCCCATCTCCCTACCCACCAAGGGCTCCCTGCCATGTGTGCTAGTCTGGTGTTAAAGTCACCCAGAATTACAAGCTTGTCCACTTTCAGCACATTGATGATGAGGGTCTCCAGGTCTTCATAAAATTTTTCTTTTCTCTCACCACTGTTCATCATGGTGGGAGCATACACACTGATAATAGTGAAATGACACTTTCCTGTAAGTGGCAATTGTGTTATCATGAGTTTGTCATTCATTCCTTTTGGTAGGCACACAAACTTGCTGACTAGATTAGATTTGATTTTGAAACATACTCCAGCTTCAAGGCACCTCTCATCATGGTGGCCACTCCAGAAAAACATGTATCCAGCTCAGACTTCAGTAAGCTGGCCTTCCTGGACATTGAACGGTACTTAGACCAGAGGACTTTGCCAGATGATATCCAGAGTGTAGGACAGCTGTATGAGAAGAGACTTCTGAAGCTTTAAATGGACAATTTATCTTTACTTTTGGGTCTCTGTATCTGTACTTAATAAGGGTACTGCCCCTTTTTAATTTGTCAATGTGTCCATCAATTTCTCCCTTCCTTCTCCCGTATTGTTTTAAGTTCCCAAAATCCTTTGATGAAATGTTGCCCAGCAGCACAGCCCCAGATAGAACCATCTGTGCCGGCCGCGCTGCGCACTCTCCTCCTATAAGGAGCAGGCTGCCAGAGTCATACTTACCAGTCTTCGGAGCCTACCTGGATAAACACACAGAGATGAGCCCATCAGGAGGTGCCAACACTGAAACTTTATCCAGAGGCCATCACAGCAAGGCCAAGCAGGAAGGCCAAGCAAGAGAGGAGGAGCAAAGAGAGAGCGAGCTCCGACCACGACCGTTCCTTAAGTACCCACTTAGCCCCTCCTCCTCAGCCCGCCTACTAGTCATTGATTGTAGGGTCAGATACCGGAAGGGGATGTCTGAGTTTAGCGCACCAAGAGAGAGGAAGTGACGCAGGAGGCTAGGACCGGATACAGGAAGGAGGCGTCTGGGATTAGTGCATAGACAAAGAGAGAGTACATGACCTAGGAAGTCAGGCCCAGATACCGGGAAGAGGCGTCTGGGGTCAGTGCTACACAAAGGGAAGGTGCGTGACCCAGGAAGTCAGGAAGGACACAGGAAGGAGGTGTCTGGGGTTGACGTTGCACTTAGGGAGGGGACTAGACAAAGGAACTCGTTCTCTGCCGTCCCACTCCCACGTGGCACAGCCCCCTGCCTCAGGAGCACGTGCTCCGGCTACTTCCTTGTATTCTGTTCCTTCCCCAGCTATCACAGCTCCAATAGCACTGCCCACTGCCTCAGGAGCGTGAGCTCCGGTTACTTCTCCGTATCCAGCCCATCTCAGTTCACCACAACTCCGCCTAGCACAGCCCCTGCCTCGGGAGCGTGAGCTCCGGTTACTTCCTAATACCCAGTTCCTACCCCATCTTGCCACAATCCACACTTGGCAGTAGCCAACATCAGACAGTCCCTCACAGCCATCACTAAGGCATTGCAAGGTTCAACCACTGCTGGCCAAGGAAAGTGGAGTCTGATCCCAAGAGCTGGCCCACAACACTGGAGTGGGGAACCCCATCACTAATTGGCTGGAAAGGTGGTTTGGAAAGTGGAAAGGGGTGGCAATGTCTCTGATAACCTCTCTGCTTGTAGGTATAGCAATTATGACCACTGTGGGGTGCTGTGTAGTCTCTTGTGTGAGAGGATTAGTTCAAAAATTGATGGAAACCACATTAACCAAGGGATCCTCACCAGGAGAGTATGCTAATTTACAAGTCATGGGGCCAGGGAATGTAAGGATTATGATGGAAAAGACTGAGATAACTAATAGTGATGAAGAATGCGAGCTCATGCTAAAGAAGTTTGAAAGAAACCAAAAGAGAGTGTGGGAGCATGATCTCTGTAAAGAAAAAGAGGTGGGATTGTAAGAGACAAGGTATCATGCTCCCACAATTTAAGATAACCTCTGACATCTTACAACATCGGCAAAGAAGTTACATTGTTTTAACAAGCTTGCATAACCATGAAAGGGCAAGCCACTGATAAAGGCCCTAATAGACCGCAAAGTTCTAGAGGGCAGAACTGGTTTCAACCTACTCTAAGCAGGACAAAGGGCATGGGCCTCTTGAACTGCGCATGCTTACCTAGCTAATATCATATTAACTGACACACCTCAAATAAAATTGTAGCCCCATTAACACATCATGGGTTGTATGATAAGGCATGAGGAGGGAGGGGTGACATGTCAAGGGGTGAGCAGGTAAGGAAGATTGTAACCTGGAAAGGAACAGACCAATCCGGGCCTGGAAGGGAGGAGTCGAAGTATTCTAACAGTATAAAATTTTTTCTCGCTTCTGTATTTGGTTCAATCTCTTCTGAGAGGTGTGCCCGGTTCTCTCGTAAATTACGATTCTTCACTCTGAGCTTAGTTTAGTTTTTAACTAGAAGGCTTTATTTCTCTAAGGCCTCATTTCTAACACTAGCATAAAAAGTTTTTGAAGATAGAAAAACTTAAGGCCAGGCAGGAAATTGAAGAAATATTAAAGTATCCAAAATATTTTTAAAATCTCCTAAAAAATTGCTTTTCTCCTCTGTCCTCTACCTATACCCCAGAGCCTTATTCTTCTTCCACTCGTCTCCCAAAACCTTACAACCTTACAGTATTCCTTAAGAAGAGTGAGCAACATTTTTGTTTTGTTTTATGTCAGGTAGAATAAATGCTGTTAGCATTGTCTTTATTCTGTCCAGTCAAATCTAGCTTTTACTCTATGGCCTGATATTTTTTTTGCATTTTGGAATGCAAAAAGAAAGAAAGGAGGGAAGGGAATTATTTCACTATTTGCAAAAATTGGTGGCATAGCAAACTAATTAGAGACTAAAATTTTGAATGAAGTGTATGTTTAACATGAGCATCCAAATTATGATGAGAGTATGGTTTGAATGCTTGATATGAGCTGAAATAATTCAGTGGTTTTGAGGGAGGTACAGCTCCCTAAGAGTGTTTAAAAGAAGAAAATGTGTGGATTTTCATATAAACAGCACCAAAATCCCTCTATCACTCTTTTCCTTCCCTGAAGAGAGAAAAAGGAAAATACACACATGCATTCATGCACATGTGCACTCATGTCCCACACACACATTTATTTACTACAGAAGAAGTTGATTTCACAGAGTAGACCTTGCTCAGTCCTAAACATATCTAAGACCAGCCTAAGAATTTTCTCTCTAGTGATTCTTAAAGTAAAGGGGAAAAAAGGGGGCAAAAAGTTTTGCAATTTGAAGTTTCAAAGGATTATCTGATATTTGAGAACCACCTTGCGCAGATAGTCTTTCTTCTCAGCTAGCAAAGAAAAAAGGTTTGATTAAGTCAAAAGCAAATCACTTGGAAAAATTCAGAACATCATTTTGAGAGTACAACATAGAAGTCTTCTGTGAATAATTTGGCAGTATTTGATTGCCTAGGTACCTCAGGATCAATATCCACAATTGTGTAGACCTTTTGATCCAGCAATACTACTACTAGGTCAATATTCCAAAGAGAGTTTTTTTAAAAAGAGAAAAGGACCTATTTGTACAAAACCATTTATAGCAGCTCTTTTTGTGGTGGCAAAGAATTGGAAATTGAGGGGGCAGCTAGGTGGCACAGTGGGGGACAGCTAGGTGGCACAGGGGATAGAATACTGGCCCTGAAGTCAGGAGGACTTGAGTTCAAATCCAGCCTCAGACCAAACACTTGACACTTACTAGCTATGTGACCCTGGGCAAGTCACTTAACCCCAATTGCCTAAAAAAATAAAAAAAAAAAAGAATTGGAAATAGAGGAGCTGCCCATCAATTGGGGAATGACTGAACAAGTTCTGACATATGAATATAATGGAATACTATTGTGCTACAGGAAATAACAAGCAGGCAGATTTCAGAAAAACCTAGAAAGACTTACATGAACTGATACCAAGTGAGCAGAACCAGGATAACATTATATACAGTTACTACAATATTATACAATGACCAACTATGAATGACATAGCTATTCTTAGAACAATGATCCAAGACAGTTCCAAAGGACTCATGATGAAAAGTGCCATTAATATTCAAAGAAAGAACTGGTGGAGTTTGAATGCAGATCGAAGTATGTTATTTTTCACTTTATTAATTTTTTGTGGGTTTTTTTCTTTTGGCCTATTTCTTCTCTTGTAACATGACTAGTATGGAAAAAATGTTTTACATGATTGCACAATATGCAACTTATATCAAATTGCTTACCATCTTAGGGAGAAAAGAAGTGAGGGAGGAAGGAAATTAATAACTCAAAATTTTTAAAAATGAATGCTAAAAATTGTCTTTACATGTAAATGGGAAAAAATAAAATATTATTAAAAAATCAGTATCCTCTGAAAGGAATTAAGGAACATCACACCTTTTGAGGTTCTTAAATAATAAATAAAATTCAAAGTGGTTTACTTGACAAAAGTTTTGAAATAAATTTCATTTGCATAAGAAAATTATGCTATTTTCTAGTAAAACAGAAGTTAAATGACTTGCCTAGAATCATAGAGCTAATAAATAAATGTCTGAGGACAGATTTGAGTTTAGGTCTTCCCTAATCCAAGCCCAACGTCCTATCCACAAGGCCACCTAGTGGTGTAAATAGTACTACTTCTACCATCTGACTATCCTGGGACCAAAAAAAAAAAAAAAAAAAAGGCAGATTCTCGATTGAGAAAATTGGAATGGGTTTTCAGTAAATGGGTATACCTACCTGGCTTCTCTATGAATTGAGTTCTCTTTTTATCATTCATTTTTATATAAAATTTTCAGTTCCAAATTTTCTCCCTCTTTCTTATCCTTTCCCCCTCCCTGAGACAGTAAGGAATTTGATATAGATTATATACATGTAATCATGTAAAACATAAGTGTTAAGTTTTCAAACAATGATTGTAGTCAGTCATTAGTATGTTGAAAAGAATGTTCCACCGCTAATTGTAATGGTTTGCTAAGTTATTCTTTGTACAACATCAGTAATTCACAGAGCCCCTGAAATTTAGCCAGTGAACCTTTGGAAAAGTTCATTTAAGCCAGATTAAGAACCCCTGCTCTAGATTTAAAATCTTATGACTGAATAAAAAAACAATAGGCATGAGTATTTGACAAGATGTCAAGTTTATTCCATACAAATAGGTTCAGAACCATCCACAACAACCCCAACCCGTGTTCATAGGCATTTGCTTCTGCTGCCTTTCTACAGAATGTAAAGGGACTTCTTATGATGATTAATCCCTCTAAATGTCATTCCCGGAAGTCGTGCTAGTTCTTGCAAATTCTTCCTCTTCAACAATTGTTTCCAGAGATGAAGTCTTCAGCATGAATGCTCTTTGCTTGATGGTCTCAGCTTCAACACTCCCAGTTATGTAAGCAATGTATGTCTTACCCGAAAAGCCAGGGAAAATCCTAATTGCCCTCTTTTTCTCCTCAGACAAGTCATAGTAATTGCAACCCTTCCACAGTTTGAGGCCTAAAGAAAGGAAAAGATATCAGTCCAAAAGAAAGGGATTTCGATGTCCTGAGTGAAAGGGAGAGCTTATTTGGGCGCTATTCTGATTTTTCCCTGTTCCCCAGGACATTTGGTATGTTCAGAGCAAGAATAGTCTGTACATACCCTTTGTTATATTTAAGAAAGTGGATAGCACTCCTACTGAGAACCAGAGCTCTCTCTTTCAGGCATTTTCTTTTACTTTAATAGGCCTTTATGTTTTGTATCTGCTCACAAGTAAATGCCCCCTTGCCTTTTTATCATTCAGTTACTTCCTAGTCTTTGGGATGTCTTTAGTTCTCCTGACCTGGGCAAATAATGAAAAGCTACCTTCTGATTAACCAAGCCCTCATAGGATTAAGCACTCTCAGTTAATTAAGGAAACAATATAATTAGCAAATGGTATAGTACTCAAGTTTTCTAAATCTCTCAAAGCAAATTGGACAGTAAATTCACCCCTTCAGCTAATCATAGAGAGAAGGAAGAAAGATTGGGAGAAACTTCTGTCTACATTTGTCTATTTATTGATTGGAACAATGAGTCTTTAAGGCGCAGGTGGGTGCTTCTCAAACACCTGAAGGCTTCTTAACCCAGATTTTTCTGAGAAATGAATCCCTGGGGCTCTCAGGGACTGAATATCAAAGAAAGCCTTATCTCTTCCTCCCAGCCCCAACAAATGCACAGAAAGCAGCCTGGACAAGAGAGGAGCCATTTACACAGCTGTGCCAGTCTCAAGTCCTTCATTTTGATTTTTCCAAAAGATATGATGGGATCACAGATCTGGAAGGGATCTCATAGAAGTCACTTAGTACAACACCCATTCCACTACCACATCCAGGCAGAGGTGAGAGGTGTTAGCCCCAAATGGAAATAACTTTTGCCCTGTGTCTGGCACAACAGCTTCCAGTGAAGCTCCATGACTGCCCAACTAGAGGCTTAACTAATGAAATGCTGCCAGAAGAACACCAACAGGACAGAGCTCTCCGTGAATCTCATTGAGCTTGCTTGTCCCTCTCACTTGTTTTTCTCCTTGGTGCTGTTCCCAACACTCTATCCTAGACCACCTACATTATTACATCTTTTGGCATATTCCAGGCAAATGGACCTATCTATACCAGGAATCATTCCCAAGGTATCAGGACACATAGCAGAGATAAGAACACAACTTCAAATGATATTGTTTGCCTCCTAGGACTCTTGTGAGGAAAGCCCAAATGAAGATTCTTGCCCAAAGAGCTGACACTTACTTTGAAAGACTTTCAAAAATTCGGTCACCACAGTGACATAAGAGGTATCCAAAGTCAGGATGAAAGGTTCCAAATTTGGATGTACAAAACTCCTACAGAAAAGAGAAATCATTTGTATTGAAACAGGTTGTGACCTTCATGGTACTAAATGTTCTGTTTCCTGTACCTCGTAGTAAACACACAAGCTATTTTCCCCTTAATCTCTTGCCATCCAACCCCAATATGTTAGGTATTTATCTGCTATCCAGAAAGAAACATACCTTTCCAAGGTTTCTGCCACATCCTAGAAAGAAACGGGAAAAAAAAGAAACAAGGTTAGTGTAGTTCATGAAGTTTCTACTAAAGCTTTATATGACACCAGCCTCTAAAAGCCCATAGCACCCCAGTCCCCAGGAGGGACCTTCACTGCTCTTTTCTCTCATTTTCCTGATTTCACTGAACCTTGACTTGGAAAAGTTGGCTTCTGGACACAGACTTTCTTCCCATGCTAGGAGGTGCTTGGGCAGTTCTGGTGTTATGCTAGCAGAAATGGTCAAGCAAGAAGTCCTTAGATCACTGCATGTTTATCCCATTTTATGATGAGATCCATTCATTTATTCCCTATCACAGGGAGAAAATCAAAGGGGAAAAATTATGGGCAATAATAAAAGGCCTCACAGGAATGAATGGGATTCTGCTGGAGCCATTTCCACAGCACTATGGAAACCATGAATGCTTCCAGTGCCTCTCTGGGAGGTCTTCTGCCTCTGCCTACATATGTGACAGATCCAAACTAGAGGCACAGGATTCCTATGCTTCAGCTCTCTGCATCACTGGGCCACAGCATCAGCACACAGAGCCTTCTCTGCTGCTTCAGGCCAAACTGTCTGTGGGCAGACATCTCTTCTCTCATCAGTGACTCCTCCTCCTCTTTTTCCCAGAAAGCACAAGGCACATACACCAAGAGACAAGAGTAGATCTCAAAAGAAAGGGCAACTGAAGAAGATGGCCTAGATTTCCTATCCCTATAAACAACTGGCCCAATGAGTTTACGCTAGTCTCACCTGTAGCATTTCTACATCTGGCTTCTGCATCTTGTCCTCCAGCTGGGTGATTATGGCTGTTAGGAATCTGCTTTGGCTGGACATCGTGGCCTCCCACACCTCCTTTTCCTCCAGGATTCGACATTCCTGTGCAGCCTCCATGTCCTTCAGCCTTTCATAGAGCTCATTGAACTTCTTGCTCTCTCTCTCAATAACTAATTTCTCCTTTTCTGATTTTTCATTCTTCCTCTTCAGAAACCCCCATATTTGCCATAATTTTTTTGGAAATATTTTTCTCTTCATTTTTTTCTGGTGCTGCAGAGAAAGACAGTAGATGATATACCCCAAGGAACACCATGGGCTCCTCAAATCTCCCCTTCTCTGCCTGCTCAATGTGGTCTAATGCAAAGAGCCCTGGGACTAAGTAGGAGTCAAGAGCTCAGGATTTCACTCCCAGCCAACTGTGTGTCTTTGGGGAACTTACTTAACCTTTTTGGCTTCACCTTTCTCCCTTCAAATCAAAACATTTATTTATATGGATGATATGTAAGGGCTTTTTCAGCTCTAATTAGTTATCTTGAAGCCCCACAAGTTAACTTCAAACCACCCTGAAAAGATACGTTGTCTGTTTTTGCTTGTCCTTGTGTAATTAGGGGATTTCTGATCTCTTCCAAGAGATTGCAGTCTGATAGTTTTGATCCCCTAGCCAATGGGTCACATAAAACAATCAATATTCTTTAAATCTCAGATTACTAGCCCCATATAAGTGTTGGCCCAATTTCCTTAATGGAACCTATCATGTTGTCCCCACACCCCATGATGCCGCCAACCCTGTAAGCAATTCCATTGTCTTCCCCACCTACCCAATTTTGTACTTCCCAAAATTATACCAGAGCTAGTAAGCCCTACCTCAGGGTCTTTGGGTCTTAGACTCAATTTATTGGTTACTGTCAGCCTAATAATTTTTTTTAATTTTTTTTTTTTGTTTGGGCAGTGGGGGTTAAGTGATTTGCCCAGGGTCACACGGCTAGTAAGTATTATGTGTCTGAGGCCAGATTTGAACTCAGGTCCTCCTGAATCCAGAGCTGGTGCTCTATCCGCTGCACCACCTAGCAGCCCTGAGCCTAATAAATTAATAATGCTTAGATCATTGTCTCTCATTTTACCTTATTTTTCAAAGGTAGCATAGGTTAATCAAGGTAACATGTTAATCTTCCCCCCCACACACACCCCAGACTCCATTTCTCTGCTTTGGAGAGTGGAGAAGACTGAAGTTGTGCACCAGAAATCATAGAGCTGAAACAAGAAAGCAGAGATAGAGGTCAGCTTCAGCTAGATTCAGCTTAACACCCAACATAGAATTTTAGGTCAGGATAATTGGTTTGATTCAAATTTCTTACTCTCAGTGACATGAATGAAGACTAGTGACACTGTGTCTATGAACCTCAGATTCATCACATGCCAATTATGTGTAATAATAATAGGAGGCTTGTCATGAAAATCATTGGGGATTAGGAGTATGCACAATATTATGGATGGAGGCAGCCAGATACTTACAGTGCATACCACAGCCCATGCAAGGGGTTTTTCTTCCTCTTTAAGTAGAAGGTCCCGAACTTCGTTCACATTTCTGTGCAAGATTTCCAGATGAACCCGGATCTTCTTCTGTAAGAGAAATATGAATAAACACTATTAGAAAGGTTTTTTTTTTCCCTCCTAGGCCTGAGCCTCATGGAATATGAGGGGCTGGGAAACTCAAGACTCCTGACAAGCCCGTACAGTTTGATTTTAGAGGAGTGTCACAGCGGGAAGGAGAGAGACTGAATTCTGATGGGTATCTGAGTACTGAGGGGATAGCTCCAAGGGATAGACTAAGGTAGGAACAACTAAATTGAGCATGCAGAAGTCACTAACAATGAACACTTTAAGACACCTAGAGGATTTCCCTGCATAACTTACCCTGTAGCTCAGAGCAGCCACTGCAGTGGGCCAGTGAATGTGGTACTCATGATCCTCTGACTTAGAGCAGGTCACACACAGTAGGGTCCTGTTCCTATCACACAACAGCTTCTGGTCTTCCCGGTGTATCTGACACATGTCTTCACCTTCAGGGTGCATGGCAATGTCAGCCTGAAGAATTCTCAGCTGTGAGAATTCCCAGCACGTAGGGCAACATAAAGGTGGAGAGGTTTTCCCTCTGAGACACGGTATGGAAATAGTATGTCCACATTCAGCCGTGACTGGGTTTATGACTTCATCAAAGCAGATAAAACAGAGATGACCTTCTTTCTGTTCAATTTCATCAGCCATGACCCTGAGGAAAGACAATGGGGCAGGGTAAGTGTGTTTCTTCCACTCTTACATTTTTTAAAGTTCAAAACAATCACTCACATTTCATGAAACAGCATAAGAAGCAAAGTAATAATTTATGACTTCCCCCATAAACTTGGGGCAAAGTCTCTAGCAAATATAGACTCTATCAAAAGGAAGATTGGAGACAAGGTTGGGACACCTCTAATAATATCTAGCATTGTTATAGAGCTTTAAGGTGCTTTCCATACATTATCTTCTTTCCTCCCCACAAAATCCTCATGAAGTAGGTACTATTATCTGTATTATTGATGAGGAAATTGAGATGAGAGATTAAACGGCTTGCTCAGAGTCAGACAGAGAGTTAAAATCTGAGGTAGGATTCAGACTAAGGCCCTCCTGTTTCCAAGGCTTGCAATGTACCAGCTATTAATCAATCAATCAACATTTATTGTGTTTATGTGCCAGATACTATGCCAGACACAGGCTTTCAAGGATTATCTCATTTGATTTCCACTACAACCCCAAGAGTTATATTATTTCTCAAATTTTACTGTTGAGGAAACTGAGGCAAACAGAGGTTAAGTTATTTGCCCAGAGTTAAACAGCTAAGTAAATGTCCAAGGCTGGATTTGAACTCAGGTCCTCTTGATTCCAGGCCCAGTACTCTACCCATTGTGCCACATATCTAATAAGAACAAAAACAATTAAAATAGTAATAGGTAAAAAGATAAAACATTTATTACCAAGGAAAAAATAAGCAATTTGGAGTCAGTGTCTATGCTCAAATCCTAGTTCTACCACTTTTAATCTGTCTGAAGTTGGCTGCATCACTAAAAACAATCTATTCACCTCTTCTGGTTTCAGTTTCCCTCTGGGTAAAATGAGATGATGGGACTAGAGTAAAACTCTAGCTTAGGGTTTCCATCCCTCTCTAAATCCTAGGTCTTCAATAACAAAATAACTTTCTTCAGAGGAACACCTACCTTTGAAATCTTTCCAAGTCTCTGACCCTCAGAAATTCAGCTTGGGGAAGCATCTTAGCCCTGAGCAAGCACACAACGCCAAAGTGAGTAGGGATTTGGCTTTTTACACACACACTCACATACATATACTTATGTATGAATGTAAATGTATGTATGCATACATTGGTATGCAATCTATATGTACATATATGCATATATCTTTGTATTTCCCCAGGCACTTTCCTACCCATGTAATATTTATGGAAGACCTTGGATGGATGAATGAATCATCCCCTCCAAGAAAACCCTCTTGTGATTGTTCCTCCTTATTCTTATTTACTCTTCAGGCACTGGCTGAATCTAAAAGTTCATACCTCAATCAGTCAATTGATCAAGTACCATTTCTTAAGAGATTACTTAGCATTAGAGTTTGAACTAAGCATTGGGGGATATAGAGCAAGACAAAAACACCCCTCAAGGAGCTCACTTTCTAGGATGAGATTTGAACAATAAACCAACATGCTTGTAAAATATCTGAGGAAAGGCCCTAGCTGTGAAGGTCAGGTGGGAGAGGAGCTGGCAATGGTATCAGGCAGCAATCCAATTTAAGTTAAAAAACTTTGTGTCTAGGGGCAGTTAGGTGGCGCAATGGATAGCACACGGGCCCTGGAGTCAGGAGGACCTGAGTTCAAATCTGGCCCCAGACACATAACACTCACTAGCTGTGTGACTCTGGGCAAGTCATTTAACCCCAATTGCCTCACAAAACAAAACAAAACAAAAGCTGACTAGTGGGAATTGAATCAACTGACCAATTAATCCACACATCTCAGTGCTTTGTAAAAGTGCTTAGAAAATAATTAGCATCTCCATTCTCCATTCCCTCCCATCAGACCTTTACCTGTAATAATGCCCTAGCAACCAAAACAACAGTTCTCCTAAGTCAAAAAATACACAAAACAAACATGTCTTTAAAAGAAAGGAAAGAGATACATTTATTTTTATTTTTCTTTTGGGCCAAGATTAGTCATTACAATAATAGTTTTGTTTCATCCTTAGCATGCACATGGCTGTAGTCACTGTTTATACTGGTTTTCCTGGTTATGTTCATTTCAGAATGCACCAGAGCTTATGCCTTCCTCTGATATAACAACACTATTTTATTAGGCAATTCCCAGTCTAT
Organism: Vombatus ursinus; assembly: GCF_900497805.2. NCBI lineage: Eukaryota > Metazoa > Chordata > Mammalia > Diprotodontia > Vombatidae > Vombatus > Vombatus ursinus. Next base: position 4,613,886 of record NW_020945437.1, on the reverse strand, counting down.
GGACACCCATTTTGTTTGGAATTCTTTTCTACCAGGAAAAGTACAGAGATGAATGTTTTGGCATATGTAGCACTACTTTTCCTTTCTTTGACTTCCTTGGGATATGTGCCTAGGAGTGAAATCTCTGGATCAAAATATATGGAGTCTGTATACTAAAGACCCATTTTCAAGGATAATTACAAATTGCCATCCAGCATGAATGGCCCAACTCACAGCTCCACCAGTAGTGCCTTAGTATACCTGTCTTTTCCCAGCCCCTTCAGCATTGTCTATTTCCATCTCTTCTCATCTTTGCCAGTTTTGGGGTGTGGGGTGAAACCTTTAAAGTTTTCTTACCATTAATGACTAGGAGCGTTCCATCACATAGGAGTTGGTGCCTTTAGGAGCATTTGCAAAATTCATAAGCTGAGGAATTTGGGATAACCAGATGGATGTGTGAAGTTATTAATCCTCTCTGTCTCCTACTCCTCCTTTTGGCTCAGCCAAATTCATTTCTCCACTTGGTCTGTGTTGCTACTGCCTAACCCATCAAAATGCATTCTATCCCTCTTTTCCCTTTTGCTGTCTTCAGAGAACTATAATTCCCGTTGTTGTTTTTTTTAAATTCATCAAAAGGAAACATACCCCTGTACCTCTATGAATTCCATGGTTCAGAGTTAAGTCCTTAACAACCCTGACAACTTACCTTTGTGTCTTCTGAGAAGCGTTCTTCAGCCTTGGGGCTCTGCCTTTTTCTCTGCTTATAGCACACAGTGGGAATCTCTGAGTCTGCCTTATTCTGACCTCTTTATATATCCCTGGAACTCTGAAGCCCCTCCTTCCTTCAAGTTGTGAATTCTTGGTTATTGTCTGAGGGTTGTTCACACCTTAGTAACTGCTCCCTGGTAGAGTAGAAAACTAATTGATCCTGGACCTAGGAGGAAGAGTTCACACTTCTCACCTAGCCCTATCACTTCCCTTGTACTCAAAGCCCAGGACAGGCAGGAGAAACTTATGCTTGAAAACCACAAAGGGGAGGGGTTGGGGAAAAGAATGGACAATCTTTTCCAAGAACAGGTGGACATAGAAGCAGGATGTTGAGAGAAATGATTATTAATAACTAATGATTTGGGGAGATTCAGAGTTCTCTCATTGTTAACCAATCAGAACTGATTCCCACCTTGGGGAACATCTGCTCTTTGAAGGGTATATAAACTGTGAGCCTGCTGCCATGTTTGTCTTTGGTCTAAGAGAGATGTCCAAATGACCATTCTTTATTAATAAATGTGCTGGCCTTATTAATAAAATGATTAACAACTTTGGTGTCAAGTTGGTAGAGTGAGGAAGAAACCCTCTGAAGGTGTCCCAAATTCTCCTCCAAACAACTAGAAAACTGCCTCAGAATTGGTATAGGAGCCAGGCAGCAGTTTCTTAGTTTAATTATTATTAATAAATAATTATTATTAGGTGGGAAAGGTCTGTTTCACTGAGGTGGGAGGGGAGCAAGGTTTAAGAGCAGCGGGGCAGCAGCAGCAGCAGCAGCAGCAGCAGGGGACCTGTAGCAAAGCTCCAAGCCTAAGGCAATCCACCAGAGAGGCCCTGCAAGCCAGCTGCCCCGTAGCCAAGAGTGCAGTCGGTACAGTTGAGCAAAGCCCACCTTAGTGACCCCACTGTCAGCGCAAGCCACCAGCTAGGCCTTGACCAAGGCAGGGGGGTTGGAATACTTCTTGAAATACTCCACTTCTAGGTTCTCTCTCTTCCTCCTTCACTCAGTAACCTCTCTTTCTTTGAGGTTCTTGCTTTTCATGTCTACCATCCAATCAAAATTCTGGAAGCTGTTGTCTACAGACTCAAAAGCATTTACCTTCCTTCCTCAATGAGTCTGATAACTTTATCTATGATGTATTATAAGTAGCAGACCATTGAATTCTGCTATCTAATTCATTCAGCTGCATTCCTCCATTTTATGAGTCTATCCCATTTACAATTTCACTTTTGATTGTTATATTTCTCCTATCATCATACCCATTATATCCCATTTAAGTTTTCCCTTCTTGCCCCCCACCCTACCCCCTTTACAAAGGAAAGCAAAGGTAATGGGTATTTCTAATAATCAAAATAACTTATGCATTCAAAGCAGTTCTTACACCAATATTGCTATTGCTATATATAATGTTCTCAGTTCTGCTCATTTCACTCTTCATTATTTCATGCAAATCTTCTCATGTTTTTCATTTTCATTTCTTATAACAGTAGTTTTCCATCGAAATCATATCCTACAACTTGTTCAGCCATTTCCCGATAAGAACTGATAAAGTCTGAATGGAAAGCAAAGCATACTTTTTTTTTTGCTTTCTTTATCATTTCGGTTTTTTTTTTTTTGGTCTATGTTTTCTTTCACAATGTGACTAGTGTGAAAATATGTTTTGCATGACTGCGCATATACAACCTATATCAAGTTGCTTGTGTTATCAAGGGGGGGAGGGAGAGAATTTGGAACTCAAATTTTATTTATTTATTTATTTATTTTTTTTTTAGTGAGTCAATTGGGGTTAAGTGACTTGCCCAGGGTCACACAGCTAGTAAGCATCAAGTGTTTGGTCTGAGATCGGATTTGAACTCAGGTCCTCCTGACTTCAGGGCCAGTGCTCTATCCACTGCACTACCTAGTTGCCCCTGGAACTCAAAATTAAAAAAAAAAAATAATGTTAAAGATTATTTTGCATGTAATTGGGGGTAAAATAAAATGTTAATCTTTTTAAAAAAACACACACTCCTGGGAGGCCTCAGGGAGAGTTATTTCTTCTGATTTAAGTATGAAATAATAAAAAAAAAAAGCTAAGTCATGTGAGTCTGGAAGAACTGGGCTCAAGACTTTTGAGTAAGACACTTAACTGGTCAGTTCCTCAAAAAACTGTCTAAAACTGTAAGTGGGAGAAACATTCTTAATCTGCATTGACCAAAGTACTCTCTGTTGCACCCAATATGACTGAAATGACAGTTATGGTAAAAATGCAAAAAAGAAAACCAAGAATTATAATGTCTAGGCAAGGAAAGAACAGAAGGGGAAACAAAACAAAAAAATTCTAGCCCTTAGGAAACTTTTTCTTATGATTGTAGGGATGAGAGGGCTTAAAGGTAAAAATGTTCTGTCTTAGCTTTATTATTCTTCAGTCATGTCCAGCTCTTTGTGACCCCATTTGGAGTTTCTTGGCAAAGATACTGGAGCAATTTGCCATTTTTTTCTCCAGCTCATTTTACAGATGAGGAAACTGAGGCAAACAAGGTCAAGTGACTTGCTCAAGGTCATATAGCTAGTAAATATCTGAGGCTGGATCTGAACCCAGGAGATGAGTCTCCCTGAATCCATGCCTAGCATTGTATCCACTGTACCACCTAGATGCCCTGTCTCAGTTTAGAATATGATAAAAGTGTCTGTTTTGTGGGCTTATTCAGGAGATGTAGAGAAGTGGCATTGAATTTGGTGTTAGAGAATGTAAAAGAAATTAGACAAGCATGTTAGGAAGAAGACTTACTATCTTGCCTTTTGGCAGATAGGAATCTCCACTGGGATGTAATACAGGTAGTCAGAGGGTCTTCAAAAGAACTGGGCTCTTTGAGGGAGTGGTATGAGTCTCAAAGGGAAAGCAAACACTGCTGTGTTGAGGTTAGCAATTGCAACTTCACTGGGCAGCTGTTCTTTAGGCAAGAGTTAGTTAGGGATGAATATTCATACAGGGAGAATTTCCTAGGATGGTCAAATAAATTTTTTTTCCTTTGGCTCTGTTTTGAGGGAGTGAGAATTTCTCATAATGATAGGAATTGTGTAAAGTATGTTAAGATATTAAATTAATGAAAGTGAGGGGATGCCTGTTGGAGGATGGTCCAGGAAGAAAGTTAAAAAAAATAAAGGAAGGAAAGAAGTGAAGGAGGGAGGAAGGAAGGAAAGAGGGAGGGAAGGAAGAAAAAAGGAAGGAAGGAGGGAGGGAAAGAAGGAAGAAAATAAGGAATGGAAGGAAGAAGAGAGAGGAAAGGAAGGAAGGAAGAAGGGAAGCAAGGAAAGAAGGAAGGAAAAAAGGAAGGAAGGAAGGAGATCAACACTGCAGGTGGAGAACTAACTCTTCAGGGAAAGTAAATGTAGTCTCTTTGAGAGAAGGATCGGGATGATTTTTGTATTTGTATTGTCAACCAAAAAAAAAAGTACCCCTCAAATTTCAAAGAATTCTTCTTAAGTCAGAGCAAAATTATTTATTAAAAGGGAAAGAAGTTAGACATGCATACTAGGGGGACCAAATAATAAAGCTTCACTCATAAGGTAGCAATTCCAAACCTATCTTCTGTTCTCCTGCCTCTGTAAAGCTGAGGACAAAATCCAGAACTAAAATAATTTAGAAAGAAGTTTAAGTCATTCAGCAGAGAGGAGAGCCAAAAAACTGGTGGCCCACTCCCACTGAGTATTTGCAAGCTAGCTACACGTAACATAGGATTCAAACAAAGGAACAATGATTGGCCAGCAAAGTGTCCAGATAAGACACTTGGATTGTTTGAGATGTATAATGGGAGAAAATTTCTTAAGTTTCTGGCATTAGTTTTTAGATTTGATTGGGTTTCTGGTCAGTGTAAACTAGGTCTTGAGTTAAGCATTAAATAAATTTGGTCTCTAAGCATCAGATCTGTTTTCTCAGCTACACATACCAAGGTTCAACCAACTCCCTAATTCTCTCCCACACTTTCCACAGCACCCATCCCTCAATCAATCCACAAAAGGCCTCATCTCACATTTCTCCAAGACTTTTAGGCCATCTGCTGAGAGATGCTTCTTCTCTGCTTCTCCTCATCTCACATCCTCTGAAACCACTCTCCACTTCCCCAACACACACACTACCTTACCATTTCCTCAAGTCCTTTGGGGTTGTTACTGTCAGAACAGAGAGAAACGTTCAGGGTGCCATACTATGCAACATCAAGTAGGGTGGATGAGGAGAAGATGGCCAGTGTGGAATATGAAGCAACTTGATGTCACAGGAAAGGAGGGGAAAGGATGGTATTGGCTAAGGGAAAACTGTAGCTGAGTGTTTTAGGAAAGTGGTAGAGGAGAGTGGCTGCTGAAGATAATCAGGTCATTGATTCCACCAGCTGATCTTATGCTGTGTGACTCATATCTGTAAGTCAAGTGTTACACTGAAGAAATAGTGGGATGGGAGTGATTAAAAATATGAGCCCCTGCCACTACCTCCCTCCAGGTGATAGTCAGATACCATGCAAGAAGGTGGGCCTGTCAGGGCAGCCAGTGATGGGAATAGATCTGAGAATGGAAGTAAGGAGTACATGTCCATACAATGACTGCCCCTGTCACCCTGCTAGATACACCTCTGAACAGGCCTCGCAATCTCTGTGTGAGCATTCAAGAACTCAACTATCTTTATTCCCACTTCCTTCTGATCCTGCTCTATTCCATTACCTTAACCTTAAACATTCCCTCTCCTTGTCCATGCTAGTGGTACAGATTATATGTGTTCTTAGTGAGTATTCCTTGTGATACTTGGGGTTCTGCTGTAATGGCACAGGCCTGCATTTTTTGTATCCCGCTTTCCCAAAGACCGTGGAAATCAAGGGTGTCACATGACAACTAACTGAGAAAACAAAGATTCTAAAATGTAATTTGCCTATTGGGTGCACTATACTGAAATTGGATAGTGGAAATTCAGAGAAGCAAAAAGAAAAAAATATGCATATATATGTACATATATATAAAGTATACATATAAAAACACACATACATAAACATCAAACAATGCAAGCAGAGCCAGGAGAACAATATAGAGAATAAATACAAACATATTATTAGAAAGACCCTCAACAAGATAAAATGAAGACAGTAGAATTATATTGCATAAACTTGGTCCCAAAGAAGAGATGAGAAAATGATCCTTTCCTCCCTCCTTTGGAGAAGAAGGGATGATTGGCATGAAATATTGAATGTATTTGGTGTGTATGTTCATTAGTTTTGCAGAACTACTTTTTTGTCTCTGTGTTTTTTTTCCTTTACTGATTAGAATGGCTTACTGAGTAAGGGAAAGTATGAAATATAATCAGAACTGAAGGAGATGAAAAAATAAAGGCTATTAATAAATGTTATTCTTTTTATCATCTGTTTTTTTTTTTTTAACTTTTAGGCTATTGGGGTTAAGTGGCTTGCCCAGAGTCACACAGCTAGTAAGTGTCAAGTGCTTGGTCTGAGGCCAGATTTGAACTCAGGTCTTCCTGACTTCAGGCCAGTGCTCTAGCCACTGCGCCACCTAGCTGCCCTCAAATGTATTCTTTAAAAAGAATCCTGATATAAAAAGTATTTGAGAGTTTCAGGGAAAACTTTAACTCCTTTTAATCACACTCCCCATTTTTCTCTTACCAAATATGCTTTATTTTAACCATTATTCTGAATTCTATTTGTGGAGAACCTATTTATGATACAAGAAAGTTTTCCAAGCAGAGCTAAAGATTGTGTTTTCATCTTTGTCATATTAAGTTAGGTAAAATGGCTAAGTAAGCATTGTGAACTGTTTCTCCTTAGTACATGGGCTAAGGGCCTTGGTTTGAACCTCTTATCTCTGAGCAGTCCTTAAGTATGAACAAGCCTCAGGGTCAAGGGAAGATCAGGAGAATTCACAGGTTGAAGGAAGGAGGGGCTTCAGTGTGCTAGTGCTATATAAAAGGCTTGGCCAGGCGATAAGCACCCGGCAGCATTGTCTGAAAGGAGCTGAAGAAAGCAACCTAGAGGTGCCAAAAAGTTCCAGCTTTGTTGGTTCCAGCCCAACACCAGGTAAGCTGTCAGAACCCTACAGCCTCCAACATCAACCAGGAGGAGATCCCGAAGCCCAGGTGGTTGAGCAGGCAAACACCAACAGCTATACCTCCGAGTGCCTCAGTGAGGGTGGGGTAACTGGTGGAAACCAGCTCAGAAAATCACCGGGTGCCTCAGCATTCTACAGCAAAGAAGTCTCCCAGTACTTCAACAGAAATAAGGGAGGCAGCATTGCAAGGGGCCCCAGGAAGAGAAACACCCAGCAGCACTTATCTAAAAGGAGCTAAACAAAGCTAAACGTAAGGAAAAGCAGGCAATCTAGATTTACCTGAAAGTCCCAGCCTTGCTGATTTCAGCCCAACACCAGATAAGCTGCTGGAAACCTATAGCCTCCAATTGTCAACGTAAGAGGCCCCAGCACACAAAGCCAGTGACTAAGACCTAGGCTCCCAACACAAGAAGCTTGGGTTGGTGCCCTCTGCTCCCCAGCAGGAGAGCTTAATCTCTTTAAAGGCCAGGGAATAAAGAAACACCATGAGTAAAAAGAAATGTACTATAGATTCCTATTATGAGAAGAGTGAAGATCAAGACAGAAATTCTGAAGAGGACAACACTGTCATCAAACCCACATCTGCAACATCAAAAGGGAATATGAACTGGTCTGAAGCCCAAAAAGCCTTCTTAGAAGAACTCAAGAAGGATTTTAAAAGTCAAATGAGCGAGGTAGAGGAGTCCTTTAAAAGTGCAATTGACCAATTGGAAAAAAAGTTCACTGAAGAAAACAAATCCCTAAAACACACAATTGGCCAACTGGAAAAAAAGTACAATGAAGAAAATAAATCCCTTAAAAATACAATTGACCAATTGGAGAAGAAAGTACAAAATCTAACAGAAAAAAACAATATGTTACAAATTAGAATTGAACAAATGGAAACTAATGACTATGAGAGATCAAGAATCAGCCAAACAGAAACAAAAAAATGAAAAAATAGATGAAAATGTAAAATACCTCATGGGTAAAACAGCTGACCTGGAAAATCGATCCAGGAGAGACAATTTAGAAATTATAAGCCTACCTGAAAGTCATGATGAAAAAAAGAGCCCAGACGATATCCTTCAGAAAATCATAAAGGAAAACTGCCCTGAAGTCCTAGAACCCGAAGGTAAAATAACTATAGAAAGAATCCACCACTCCCCACCTGAAAGAGATCCCAAATTGAAAACGCCAAGGAATATAATAGCTAAATTCCAAAATTACCAGATTAAAGAGAAATTACTGCAAGTAGCCAGAAAGAAACAATTTAAATATCATGGAACTACAGTCAGAATTACACAGGACCTTGCAGCCTCTACATTAAAAGACCGTAGGGCATGGAACATGATATTCCATAAGGCAAAGGAGCTTGGAATGCAACCAAGGGTTAACTACCCAGAGAAAATGAGCATGATTTTTCAGGGAAGAAGATGGATATTCAATGAAATAGGGGACTTCCAGATGTTCCTGATAAAAAGACCAGAGCTCAACAAAAAATTTGATCTTCAAGTACAAGATTCAAGAGAGACATAAAAAGGCAAATGGGACAGAAAGATACAATATGTTGTTAATAAGGGCGAAATGTTTACACCCCTACAAGGGAAGATGACACTTGTAACTCTTGAGAACTGTATTGTTATTGTACCATGTTAAAGGAGTATACATAAAGGGGGTGGATATAAGTTGACTTTGATGTAATGATAAAAAAAAATTTAATCAAGTAGGTTAAATGGATCCAAGTAAGTGGATTAGTCTGAGCTAAGAAAATGTACTGAGAAAGGAGAAGGCAGACAAGGGTAAATTACATTACAGGAAAAGACACAAAAACCTATTAGAGCAGAGGTAAAGAAGGGAGGGGGATGAGCATTGTTTGAACCTTACTCTCATCAGATTTGGCTCAAGAAGGGAATAACATAATCAGTTAGGTATAGAAATCTAACTTGTACTATAGTTAGTAGGAGGGGAAAGGGGAAAGAAAAGGGAGGGGGGATAGAAGTGAGGAAAGAAGCCATAAGGGTAAAGGGGAAGAAAAGGGAAAGGGATAATAGAAGGGAGGTGGGACCCAAGGAGGTGCTGGTCAAAAGCAAAACACTAGTGAGGGGGGGAAAGGAGAAAGGAAAAAGAAAAGCATAAACAGGGGGAAAAAAGGATGGAGAAAAAGACACAGATAGTAATCATAACTGTAAATGTAAATGGGATGAACTCTCCCATAAAACAGAAGCGTATAGCAGATTAGATTAAAAACCATAATCCTACAATATATTGTTTGCAGGAAACACATTTGAAAAAGAGTAACACATACAGGGTAAAGGTAAAAGGCTGGGGCAAAATATATTATGCTTCAGCTGAAGTAAAAAAAGCAAGGGTAGCAATCCTGATCTCAGACAAAGCAAAAGCAAAAAGAGATCTTATCAAAAGAGATAAGGAAGGAAACTACATCCTGTTAAAAGGCACCATAGACAATGAAGTAATATCATTACTAAACATATATGCACCAAATGGTATAGCATCCAAATTCTTAGAGGAGAAGTTCAGGGAGTTACAGGAAGAAATAGACAGCAAAACTATACTAGTGGGGGACCTCAACCTTCCCCTCTCTGAACTAGATAAATCTAATCACAAAATAAACAAGAAAGAAGTTAAGGAGGTGAATAGAACATTAGAAAAGTTAGGTATGATAGACCTGTGGAGAAAACTGAATGGGGATAGAAAGGAGTATACTTTTTTCTCGCAGTACATGGCACATACACAAAAAATTGACCATGTACTAGGGCATAAAAACCTCATGATCCAATGTAGAAAGGCAGAAATATTAAATGCATCCTTTTCAGATCATGATGGTGATAAAAATTATATGTAACAAAGGGCCATGGAAAGGTAGACTAAAAAATAATTGGAAACTAAATAATCTAATCCTAAAAAATGATTGGGTCAAACAACAAATCACAGAAACAATCAATAATTTCATTCAAGAGAATGACAATAATGAGACAACATACCAAAACTTATGGGATGCAGCAAAAGCAGTTCTTAGGGGAAGTTTTATATCTCTAAATGCTTACATAAATGAAATAAAAAAGAGGAGATCAATGAATTGAGTATACAACTAAAAAAACTAGAAAAAGAACAAATTAAAAATCCTCAATTAAACATCAAATTAGAAATACTAAAAACCAAAGGAAAAATTAATAAAATTGAAATTAAGAGAGCTATTGAACTAATAAATGAAACTAAGAGCTGGTTTTATGAAAAAACCAATAAAATAGATAAACCTTTTGTTAATCTAATTAAAAAAAAGGAAGAAGAAAACCAAATTACTAGTATCAAGAATGAAAAGGGTGAAGCTACCACCAAGGAAGAGGAAATTAAAAGAACAATTAGAAATTATTTTGCCCAACTATATGCCAACAAATTTGACAATCTTAGTGAAATGGATATATATTTACAAAAATATAAATTGCCCAGATTAACAGAAGAGGAATTAAAATACTTAAATAACCCCATCTCAGAAAAGGAAATTGAACAAGTCATTGATGAACTCCCTAGGAAAAAATCTCCAGGACCAGATGGATTTACATGCGAATTCTATCAAAAACATTTAAAGAACAATTAATTCCAATACTATATAAACTATTTGGTAAAATAGGTAAAGAAGGAATCTTTTTATGATACAAATATGGTGCTGATACCTAAACCAGGAAGAGCCAAAACAGAGAAGGAAAATTATAGACCAATTTCTCTAATGAATATAGATGTAAAAATTTTAAACAAAATATTAGCAAATAGATTACAGCAACTTATCACACGAATAATACACTATGACCAGGTAGGTTTTATACCAGGAATGGTTCAATATAAGGAAAACTATCAGCATAATCCATCATATCAACACCAAAACTAACAGAAACCACATGATCATCTCAATAGATGTAGAAAAAGCTTTTGACAAAATACAACACCCATTCCTATTAAAAACACTAGAGTGCATAGGTATAAATGGAGTCTTCCTTAAAATAATAAATAGCATCTATCTAAAACCTTCAGCAAGCATAATATGTAATGTGGACAAGCTAGAAGCATTTCCAATAAGATCGGGAGTGAAACAAGGATGTCCATTATCACCACTGTTATTCAACATCATACTGGAAACATTAGCTATAGCAATAAGAGAAGAAAAAGACATTGAAGGCATTAGAATAGGCAAAGAAGAAACAAAGCTATCGCTCTTTGCAGATGACATGATGTTATACTTAGAGAATCTCAGAGAATCAAGTAAAAAACTACTTGAAATAATAAACAACTTTAGCAAAGTTGCAGGCTATGAAATAAACCCACATAAATCATTGGCATTTCTATATATTACCAACAAAGCCCAACAGCAAGAGATAGAAAGAGAAATTCCATTGAAACTTACTGCAGACATTATAAAATATTTAGGAGTCTACCTCCTGAAACAAACCCAGGAACTCTATGAACACAATTACAAAACACTTTTCACGCAAATAAAATCAGATCTAAATAATTGGAAAAACATCAGTTGCTCATGGGTAGGCCGAGCTAATATAATAAAAATGACAGTTCTACCTAAGCTAGTTTACTTATTCAGTGCCATACCAATCAAACTACCAAAAAAATATTTTATAGAGTTAGAAAAAATAATAACAACATTCATTTGGAAGAACAAAAGGTCCAGAATATCAAGAGAACTAATGAAAAGAAATTCAGGGGAAGATAGCCTAGCCATTCCAGATCTTAAATTGTATTATAAAGCAGCAATCATCAAAACTGCTTGGTACTGGCTAAGAAATAGAGTGGTGAATCAGTGGAATAGGTTAAGTATGCAAGACACAGTAGTCAATGACTATAGTAATATGTTATTTGATAAACCCAAAGACCCCAGCTTCTGGGATAAGAACCCACTCTTTGAAAAAAACTGCTGGGAAAACTGGAAAAGAGTATGGCAGAAACTAGGCATAGACCAAAATCTCACACTATATACCAAGATAAATTCAAAATGTGTACGTGATTTAGATATAAAGGTTGATACTGTAAGCAAACTGAGAGAGCAAGGAATAGTTTACCTGTCAGATCTATGGAGAACAGAAGAATTTATGACCAAACAGGAGATAGAGAACTTTACGAAAAGCAAAATAGATAATTTTGATTACATTAAATTGAAAAGTTTTTGGACAAACAAAGCCAATGCAACTAAGATTAGAAGGAAGGTAGAAAATTGGGAAAGAATTTTTACAACCAATCTCTCTGATAAGGGCCTCATTTCTAAAATATATAAAGAATTAAGTCAAATTTATAAGAATACAAGCCATTCCCCAATTGATAAGTGGCCAAAGGATATGAAAAGACAGTTCTCAGATGAAGAAATTAAAGCCATCTATAGTCATATGAAAAAATGCTCTAAATCACTATTGATTAGAGAAATGCAAATCAAAACAACTCTGAGACACCACATCACACCTATCAGAATGGCCAACATGACAAAACAGGAAAATGATAAATGTTGGAGAGGATGTGGTAAAATTGGAACACTAATGCATTGTGGTGGAGTTGTGAAATGATCCAACCATTTTGGAGAGCAATTTGGAACTATGCTCAAAGGGCTATCAAAATGTGCATACCCTTTGACCCAGCAATAGCACTTCTAGGGCTATATCCCAAAGAGATCACACAAATGGGAAAAGGACCTACATGTACAAAAATATTCATAGCAAATCTTTTCATGGTGGCAAAGAACTGGAAATTGAGAGGATGCCCATCAATCGGGGAATGGATGAGCAAGTTGTGGTATATGAATGTGATGGAATACTATTGTGCTATAAGAAATGATGAACAGGCTGACTTCAGAAAAACCTGGACAGACTTGTATGGTCTGATGCTGAGTGAAGTGAGCAGAACCAAGAGAACGTTGTACACAATAACAGCCACATTGTGTGATGACTAATATTGATAAACTTAACCCTTCCTGGCAATACAAGGATCTAAGACATCTCCAGAGGCCTTGTGATGGAAAATGCTATCCACACCCAAACAAAGAACTATGGAAGCCTAATTGTTATTTTTTTTCTCTTCTGTTGAGTTTTGTTTCCTCTTTCTGATGGTTCTTCCTATTGGTTTGGGAAAAATTAATGTTATGCTACTATATAATAATTAATTATTAATTTGTAATTGTTGTCAAGATCCCATTCCAGAAAAGGCTGTTGTTGTTTGTCCTTTGTTCTCAAAAGGAAGCAAGCCATCAAGAAGGTGATACCATAACTAGTAAGTGATTTCAATTTAAGTGAGGGAGGGCTGTGCAAAATCATCAGCCTCACCTTCTCCTCCAGACCCATCTGGGTCCAGTGGCAAGATATAGATCCAAATGACTGGAGATGGCCCTGGATGCAGTAGGATATCTTGGCCTTTTTTTCCCTTAAAAGGCTAGTCAGCTTCCAAAGGGGGTGACCAAAGGATGTAATCTACTCCTAGCCCCTAGACATCTAATCATGAACTAGATGGGCTGGGTCCCACCAGGAACTTGAGTTCTATTTACTTTATAAATAGTGGAAGGGGGGAGCTGAGGGTTCTTAGCCTACCTCCTCATTAAATGTCAAACAATTAGTATTGCCATTCCCTTGTAAGGGGAGGGTCCAATAATGAGCTGTCAGGAAGACAGCAGAGCATTTAAGATGATCTCACCTTGCAACTTTGTCTTTGGTTGCAAAGAGAAGCCACTCATCATCAATTTATTGATTATTGGGTAACCTCATTAATGAATTGATTATTAATATCTGGAATTTTAGTCTCTCAGAATTTTTGCTCTCCACAGATCCAAAATAACTTCAAAGAACTTTTGATGAAAAGTTCTATCCACCTCCAGAGAAAGATTAGATAGAATCAAGATGCAGACTGAAGCATAATTTTTTTTCACTTTCTTTATTTTCCTTGCCTTTTTTTTTTTGCAACATGGCTAACATGGAAATAGGTTATGCATGATTTCACATGTGTAATTGATATCCCCCTTCTTGCCTTGAGAAAGGATGGGGGAGGGGTGGAAGGAAGAGAGAGAATTCAGATCTCTAATTTTTTTAAGTGTTCTAAATAAATAAATAATTCTTAGAAAGGATGTTTTCAAAGTTCTGGTATTCCTAAGAACAGAGAAGAATGGTAGAAAAATATAGTGGAGAAATATTCAATAACATAAAATTTTATGATTGCAGCCAATGTAATCTCATTAAAAGTATTTAATAACCTCAATGTATTTTATATTGTTGTGTTCAATTACATCATAGCAATACGTTTCTATTCTACCAAACTGTGATCTCCTTAAGGAGAGAGAGACCATATCCTGTGTAAAGTTTGTGTCTTCTACAGAGCTCAAGATGAACAATCTTTCCCAAGTTTCTCTGAAAATATATCTCTCATAATTTCTTACGATGCAATAGTATCTGAGTATATCCTTATACTATAGTGTGTGCAGTCATAATTCAATTGATAGACACCACCTTGATTTCCTAACCTATGTTACCACATACAGATGTGATCCAAACATGTTTGTACAGATGAATCCTTTTCATTTTTCTCTGATATCTTTTTTTGGGGCAGGGCTTATATATGCCTAGTAGCGGTACCACTTGGTCAACAAATATGCACAGATTAATTTTAGGAATTTTGGAAGTGTCGCGGCCACTGCAGTGGTGAGCATGAGACCAGCTCAATGCTCTGTAACCCCGAGACGCATGGATGAGGCGGGAGACAGCAAGGTGGCAGAAGCTCCGTTTATTGAGTGCAGTTAGCTGTCTTTTATGGCCCTAGTGATGCATGTTTAAAGTGTGATCCCCCTGTGATAGCCAATCATCAGGTCTGCTGGAGCTCATGTCAGGACTCATATCCCATTGAGAGGAGAGCCAAACCAACCGTGGGAGCTGCATGTCAGCAAAGGAGAGGTCCTGGGAGACTTCCCTATTTTTGCCATGCAACTATGTTGTGACCCTCAGCTTCTACTGATAGAAGCTAGAACTCCCATGGGAAAGTTCCCTCAACAGAGCTCTCATGAGACCGTGAGACATTCATCCTAACAATTCCCCCTTTTTGTTTTAAAGAAGGCGTCGTTGTGGGTGTGTGTCCTTCAGCACTTGTAGCTGAGACATAACATTTTTGAACGTGGAGATCATTACTTTCAAGAGGCATCCGGCTATAATAGGCAAGCAGCATAAAAGTAAGCACACTACAACAATCAATATAATCCAATAGTCAAATGACCCCCACCAATTGGAGGCGTCATCAAACCAATGTATGATTTTCTCTGCTGTTTTGTCAGGATCCAAGTCCTGTTCAGAAGCCTTTTTTATTTCAGAGGCTAAGCTGTATAAAGTTTCAATGTCAGATTCTATTGTGTTATTTAAGAATAGACCATTCAAGTGGTTTCTGATTACTGTCCAATTGTAAGTAGAATTGTCATGTGTAAGTATCATGCTATGATTGAACAACAGTCCCACTTAAGTTCATGCAAAGGCGGTGCACCACTACACAAGTCTCCACATGAGGCCAGCCAGAACCAGAGTCACTGTTCACCTTACATTTGTCCAGACCCCCGAGCGCAGGGAGGTGGCACTGGAGCAGGGCATCCCCTGTCCGCCGAGTAGGTGAGTCTGGTGTGGCCCCATGCCAGGAATGTTCATGGCAAGGGTGACGTTCTGCAGTTGTATGCAGCCCTCCACCTTGTTGGTGCGGGACCAACAAAGCGGCTGCCGCACGGACAGTCCTGTGAAGTTGTATTTTACTGACGATGGAGTCTCATCAGTTTGTGTGGGGAGGTCAAACTCATACCTCACCATTAGTGATGCATTCCCGTGGAACACAAGGTTAGGTAACTGTTCACCCCAAGCTACTACTCGAGGCCAAGGCGGGTCCATGTAGATCGCCCACCGGTGTAAGATCTGATTCCTTGTCACAGGTGTTGACAGGCTTAGTAGGAGAAGCAACTTCATACAGGTCTGCATTGTCCTTCGTCTCCTTTTCCTCTTGCTGGGTCTCCTCCTTTTCTCCCTGGGGTGTCTCCCGAGTAGGGACAATCTTGAGAGTTTTCGTTGGCACCCACTTAGCTCCTTCACCTATTGAGATACAAGCATACCCTGGTCCCCAGGTTAGTACCTTGAAAGGTCCTACCCATTCATTATTGGGATTTTTCCACAGGACCAATTTCTTTTTATCTGTGTATATTGTTGGGCCGTCATGAGTCAAGGTAGGTGAATTGTGAGGTAAAAAGAATTTCATAGCAGGGGTAAGGTCATTACCATCAAATTTCAAATAATTTATAGTATACAAGATTTTATTAATCTGTCTTTGAGGGGATAACCGCTCAACTCCCCCTTTTTGTTTTTGAAAGGAAGTTTTGATGGTTTGATTCATTCGTTCAACAATGGCTTGACCAGTTGGGTTATAAGGGATACCACATATGTGCTGTATGCCAAACTCTAGAAAAAGGGCTTGTAATTGCTTGACAGTATAAGCGGGCCCATTGTCAGTTTTTATCACACATGGTGGGCCAATTATAGCAAAAGCATGATAAGGGTGATTAATAACATGTCTAACAGTTTCTCCTGTTTGAGGAGTAGCTATACAAAATCCTGGAAATGTATCCACAGTAACATGGAGGAATTTATGTTTCCCCAATGGTGGAATATGGGTAACATCCATTTGCCATAGAGAATTAGGAAAAAGTCCTCTAGGATTGATACCGGAGCAAAGTGATGGTGAATTGAAAGGGACACATTGAGTGCACCTTTTCACTATAGCTCTGGCTTGTTCTCTGGTTATGCCATAAAGGTGACGTAGAGACCTGGCTGACATATGATACTTACCATGTCCTTGTTGTGCTTCTTGACAATTGCCTATAAGCATAGAATCCACAATATTATTCCCTGAAAATATGGGACCTAAACCATCCGTATGGGATCTTACATGCATTACATACAGAGGATGTTGTCTTGATCTGATGCATGATTGAAGTTCATAAAACAATTCTGTTATTGGTGAAGCTTCAGGTTTGATATATGCTGTTTCGATGTGAGAAAGCACGCCAGCAGCATAATGACTATCTGTAATAATGTTAATAGGATGAGGTATTCTGCAAGCATGTAGGAGAGCATATAGCTCATTCTTTTGAGTGGAAGTGTATGGAGTCTGTATAACTGTATGAATGTCTAAATCAGGACAATATATAGCAGCTTTCTTTTCTTTAGTAGCATCAGTATAGACATTATAGCCATCAACAGGTGTATTCCTGACAATCTTGGGAAATATCCATTGCCAGTTGTTAAACCATTTTGCGAAGGAGTATTTTTGTCCTGCTTGACTATTACCTAGATTCAATAACACAGTCCAATGTTCGTCACAATATAAAAGGGTCTCAAGTCTTTCTTTTGTAACAGGGACCCACAAAGTGCCTTTCTGTCCACTAAGGTGTAAAATGTGAAGAAGTGCCTTTTTAGCCAACATAGAGGCTTCTTCTAGATAACTAGTTAAAACTTTTTTATTACTGGTTTTGCTGTATAACCATTCTATAATGTTTTCTTCTTGGTGAAGTATAATGTGTGGATGTTGCTGAGCCATTATCAATGTGGCTTCAATCTCCTTCTGTGGAGATACCCAATGAGTGTGATTTCCTAACTTCCTAATGATTTGTTTTAAGCTTTGTTCAGCCTCAGGGGTCCATTTTCTAGGAGAATTTAAGTGAGGATCCCCTTTCAAGATAGAATATAAGGGTTGCATCTCCTCATTAGTAATGCCTATCTTTGGTCACATCCATTGAATATCTCCCATCAATTTTTGGAAATCATTTAAAGTTTGTACCTTGTCTTGTCTAAGCTCAGGAGGTTGTAAAGAGACTTCCTCCAAGTCAAGCTGAAATCCCAGATATTGAAAGGGAGGTTGTTTTTGCACTTTCTCTGGTGCTATCTGAAGCCCTTTGTTTGTCAAAATAAATACTGTTTCTTGGAGTATTTGCTCAAGGACTTCTAAATTGGCATGACTACAAAGAATATCATCCATATAGTGCACTAAATAGGCTCCTTTATATTGATATCTCCGAGCAGGAGCACAGTGATTTGGTGTAGGTATAGAAAATACAAAATATTTACAGTTGTCAGGGTGCAAGGGAATGGAATAAAAACAATCCTGAATGTCAAGGATCCACAAGGGTTGATGTCTGGGGATCATATTTGGTGAGGGTAGTCCTGTTTGCAAAGGACCTATGTTTTCCATTCTTTTATTTACTTCCCTTAAATCTATTAACATTCTCCGTTTTCTTGATTTTTTCTTAATGACAAATACAGGAGAATTCCATGGACTAGAGCTTTTCTCTATGTGTCCCTGCTGTAATTGCTCTTGTACTAAAGAATGTAAAGCGGTGAGCTTCTCTTGTGTTAGGGGCCACTGATCAACCCACACTGGCTCTTTTGTAAGCCAAACTAATTTATGTGCTGTTAATGAAACATCAGTGGCTCTTATGAAAAATCCGTGCTGATTGTAACACCCATGTCTGTAAGAACATCACGTCCCCATAAAATAAGAGGTAATCCTGCTGTGATATATGGATGGAACTTGCCACTTTTATTGTCCTTTTCCCATGTGCGGGGATGTGTAGAGATTTCTGTTTCTTGATTGCCTCCTACACCTCGTAAAAAGTTGTAAGCCAATTCCTTAGGCCACCAAGGTGGCCACTGGTCTGTGGGGAATACTGATTTATCAGCCCCAGTATCAATTAACCCTGTAAATTTCTGTTTTTCTACACTTATAGTACGTAGGGGACGGTTCATAGAGACGGCTTGTGTAAAAAATGCTCCTGACCTCCAGCCTGTCTGTGGGCCTTTTATTATGGTAAGATCTTCTATGTGGAATTCTGCAGTGATGGCGATGGCTTGAGCCACTCACTGCCCCCTTTCAATATAGGTATCATCATTGTTAATCATGGTGAGGTGAGGGAGGGAGCCTTTATACATTTGAATAACTGGAACTGCATGTGAGTAGTGCTGATCTTGGGGGATATGGTAATTAAGGAAAATTCTGGCCCCAATTCCTGTTGGTCCGTGAGTGGGATGTTACAGACAGCATGGGGTGGCAGTTTAAAATTATCTAAGCTTCTCAGTTTCAATACTTCTTCACTGCTGGACTTTGTTGTGTGCGCGCCAAGGTGGACACACCCACTTCCCAAAGTCTGTGGCGCAGCAAAAAATCCCTTACTATCCTGCTCCCGCAATCCTCGTTTCTCAGGAGGGGTCACTGCCAAGTTTTTTAAAGTGTCTTCTAACTCCCCCAAGTTGGGATACAAGTTTGAATAGTGTCCTGGGGGTGGCCAGGGAGGGAGTTCTGCGGGACCTTCTGTTAGTTTAGGAGAGCAAGGTCTGCTCGCAGAGGGAGAGGGGAGGAAGGAACCTGTCTGAGTACAGACTGGAAAATTCCGGACTTCTGTTTGCTTTTGATTCATCAGAGCTTGTTTTACAAGACTGTAAATGTCTAAAAGCCTAACTTTCCCAGGGCAAGTACCATCATATGAGGTCAGCTGCTCCCCAAAAATCTTCCATCTCCCTGGCTCAAAGCAACCCTGTTCCGGGAGCCAGGGGGATACCTGAAAAGCCAACCTCACAAATTTTCTAAGATTTTTTAAGTGTATCGTTATTCCCTCGTTCTTTGCTATTGTATATAAAGCTCTGGCATAATTCTCCTCATCTGTGGGAAGGAGAAGCCCTATATTTTGCCCCATTATGTAAAGCGAAACCTTTACCTTCTCCGCCCCCCAAGGACGGGAAACATCTTGGAGACCCGATTCCGTCGGGCTGAAAGCTCGAAGCTTGCTGACGTGCTATTCATGGAGTTTTTAGACTCTGCCTGTGGGGTATCTGTCAGGCCTGTCATCCTGCCCCACGTTGGGCGCCAGTTGTCGCGGCCGCTGCAGTGGTGAGCATGAGACCAGCTCAGTGCTCTGTAACCCGGAGATGCATGGATGAGGCGGGAGACAGCAAGGTGGCAGAAGCTCCATTTATTGAGTGCAGTTAGCTGTCTTTTATGGCCCTAGTGATGCATGTTCAAAGCGTGATCCCCCTGTGATAGCCAATCATCAGGTCTGCTGGAGCTCGTGTCAGGACTCATCTCCCATTGAGAGGAGAGCCAAACCAATCGTGGGAGCTGCATGTCAGCAAAGGAGAGGACCTGGGAGACTTCCTTATTTTTGCCACGCAACTATGTTGTGACCCTCAGCTTCTACTGATAGAAGCTAGAACTCCCATGGGAAAGTTCCCTCAACAGAGCTCTCATGAGACCATGAGACATTCACCCTAACATGGAAGTATAGGTTGAAATTGTAGGGGAGGGGGTGGAACAAATATTTATTAAACACCTACTATGAGCTTGGCACTCTAATAAGTGCTTACAAACATTATGTCATTTGATATTCACAATAACCCTGAGAGGCAAGTGCTATTATTATTTCCATTTTACAGTTGAGGAAATTATGCCCAATGTCACACAACAAATCTCTTGAGTCTGGATTTGAACTGAGGTTTTCCTGACTCCAGGACTAATGCTCTATCCACTGTACCACCTACACTGTACTGCCTTAATGACTGGATTGTTCACAGCTCCACCAAATAGCACATTAATATACATGTTTTCTCTTAGTCCCTTCGACTTTTGCCATTTTTAAGTCAACTTTGCCAATCTGATGGATGTGAGGTGAATCCTCAGAGTTTCTTTAATTTGCATTTCTCTAATTATTTGTGATTTTGAGCATTTTTTAAAAATATGGCTTTTGATAGCTTGGATTTTTTTTCCTTTGAAAACTACCTGTTAACATCCTTAAATCATTTGTCAGTTCTTATTCTTAGCCATTTGACTAGTTCTTAGTCTTACTGCATTTACAGTAAATCAGTTATCTACATATCTTAGAAATTAGATCTTTATCAGGGAACCTTGGTGCAAAGATTCCAAAACTTTTTTTTTTGTTTTGTTTTTGTTTTGTTTACTGCTCCATCTACTACTGGTACAGCTAAAGGCAGCTAGTTAGCACAGAAATTACAGATCTGTGTCTGGAGTAAGGAAGACCTGAGTTCAAATCCAGCTTCAGATACCAACTATCTATGTCACCCTAGAGAACTCATTTAACCTCTGTTTGCCTCAGTTTGCTCATCCATAAAATGACTATAATAATAACATCTACCTCCCAGAGTTATTATGAGGATTAAAAGAGAGAATACTTGGGAAACACTTAGCACAGGGCCCAGCACATAGTACATACCATATAAAACTTAACTATTATTATTGAAGTTCCAAAACTGACAGTAAGTCAATCTACTCATCTGACAAGAGGACCCTCTAGAAATCCACAGCTTATAGCACAATTTCCAGTACCCACTCAAAATAGTAAGTATTTCCTTGTATTCAACTTTTATGTTTCAGGTATATTTTTAAGTGCCGATGTTTTCTCTTCTAGTTAAATATAAGCCACCTGGGGACAGATACCTTTTAGTGTTTTCTGAAAGTTCTGCATTCACAACTATTTTTATATTAGAAGGTGAAAACATCATCCTATAACTAGCTTCTGAGCATACTTCCAGTTCTTAGGACTATGACATAATTATCTCTGCTGTCCTAGGTGCTAAGGGGAACCTTTGATAGTCAAAAGAAATGTCATGAATTCTGCCTTCAAGCAACTTATAATCTACCTAGAGAGATATATCTGATAGAAATGAAATGTAGTACTCATGAGAGAGAAGTCACAAGATTATTGATAGGATTGAAAGGAAGCTTAGAGGTCCAGTCTTGTCAGTTTCCTAGATGCAGAAACTGAAGCCCAGACAAGTTAAGTCTCTTCACCAAGGTTACACAGGTAGCAAGTTTTGGAGGTGCTGGATTTAAACCCATATATTCTAACTCCAATTCAAGTGACATTATCAATACACAATTAACTTAAAAATAAGTTAGCCTAATTTTATTTTTTTGGAGTTAAAAGAAAGACATCTTTCATTTATTATAGGCCACACTTCTCCAAATATATTTTATAAAATCCAAGTGAGATAGAAACCCTTCTGCATGCCTCTTCCTCCTGACGTCAGGCTATCAGACCCAACATTACGGAAGGTCCATTAGTCCATAAAGTGGTTCTATCAGAGAAGCTAAAGAACTAGTCAGAGCTTCCATGTGCTAGCTCTGCTCAGGATTGCTGAGGACTCCAAAAAAAGTAGTCTTTCTGCCAAAGTTCTCTACACAAGTCAACATAGGAACCGCTCATTCTGTGGCAACCCAAAAATGTCGAACCAGAAGGCTGAGACTCTAACAGTGACAACCCCTTTGAGCTTGCCGAATGAATGATTTCTTCAGCTGGATTATCCTGGTCTCTCTGCTGGGAGGCTAATCCTGATGCCAGCAGGAGTAGCTTTTGTCTGACTCAGATCTAGAAATCTCAAGCCTCCCCAAACCCTGCTGCTTTCTCAAGCCTTTCCTGACCAAGATCAGCACCGTGGAGAGTTCCTTTCAGTTCCGCCTATACCTTTCAGCAGAAGAGCTACACAAACTGGAAGAGAAGATGCCCTTGGAAACACAGGTACAAATCACATTCCAGAACCAATGGATGAAGCAAAAACAAACAAACAAAACAGTAGCAGCAGCAGCCCTCTAGATCAGATCTTCCTTTTCCTCTGCACCTTTACAACCTTCTGGTTGTGCACTCTCCCAGTCCCTCATCCTTCTCCCCACAGACCTGCTAGGTCAGCTACCGCGAAGTATTTTGGACATAGAGGACAGACCAACCATGAACTACCACAGCCCCTCATCAGAATTTCTTTCAGAAGCCCTTCACAGACTGTCTGATCCTCCTGCTCAATGGCTGCACCTACCTAGCTTCATTCTTTCTTTGCAAAATAAAATTTTAATGGAAATACTCCATTAAAAATCACCAGTACCTTTATTATACTCACTATGATCTGGGGGGCATACTGACCAAGCAGCTTGATTCTGGATTTGCTGTAGGGAATGAAAAAATGGAGGAACAAAGGGAAGGCAGAAGTTAGAAATTTAGGTACTGTGTGAAATGAGGCTGAGGAGAGGAGGATTCAAACGTACCCTTTGACCCACTCAGCTCTGTGTATGTGGGTAGTATATTTTTAGAACATGAGTATGCTTGGGTATATATTAATATTAAAATATTTACATTTGAGTAGGTCAGAGTATATTCAAGTTTATGTGTTATTTGTAGAATATACAAGTCAGAGAAGATTCATTTTCCTCTTCTGTCTACTATTTTTTTTCTTTTTGCCTGCTTAATGTAAAAGTCTGCACCTCTGTGTTTTTTTATTTGTTCTCTCTCGACAATTCTTTCTTGGTAGCTTCATCTAACAACAAAATGCCCACTTGTTAAAGATCTATTGTTTAGAGCACAGTGGTAAGGGCCAGGGAAATGAAAAAATTAGCTAAGGTATTGTAACTATCCATACAGAGTTTACAGCCAGAGGGTGAGATGAGGGCTCTAGCATAAAGCATGCACAGAAATAAACAAATATATGATGCTGAATGAAGATTAAACTTCTGGTTTTCTTAGGGTAGGGAACTCCTAGATGAGGAAACACACCAATGGGAAAACAAAAATAGAAGTCAAAGGGGATGAAGAAATAGGAATGAGTAGTGATCCACATTGTTGAAGGTATTAGAGTTAGGGTTATACAATAGCTATGAAAAGACAAAGCATTTGCCTTTCTACTATCACTATTAAATCACATCTTTTTTCAATTTAGTTCATCATTCTAGTCTGTAGAAACCTTTTACTGAGGATATCAATAGACTCTATCAGCCAAAATCATAGCAAACTATGGCTAAAGTATTTATGCTATCTACAAATTTGATAACCCTATATGAGTTATTGATAAAATGTGACAAAACAGAATGAAGGGAAAACTCTGTGGTATTTCACTTCTAAATGGAAACATATAAGGGGCAGCTAGGTGGCGAAGTGGATAGAGCATCAGCCCTGGAGTCAGGAGGACCTAAGTTTAAATCTGGCCTCAGACACATAACACTCATTAGCTATGTGACTCTGGGCAAGTCACTTAACTCCAATTACCTCAAAAAAACCAAAAAACCCAACAACTTGGAAACATATACATTCATGTCTAATTTTTTTAATCCAGTCATTCAATCATTTCTGAATATTTCAAACTATCCTATCATCTAGCTGACATATCTTCATAGTGTTCACTGAGACAACACAAAAGATATGATGAAACCTTGATGAAATCTAGGAATATTCACTCAATGCCAATTTCTTTTGGCAACAAATCCAGTAGGTTAGTCAAAATTGAATTTGAATTCATCTTTCAAGGTTTGTTAATGAATGAACCCATGTCTTCTATAATTATGTACCTGCCACATTCCTGGGCAATGCAGAAGAAAAAATATGTAGCAGAGCATCTATGCTCATGTGCCTTTGAAGATGAAGATCTAGAATATTAATCAGGGCGCAACATCAATATCAGCCACCAGGTGGCAGTAGAAACTCCAGCGTCCATCCAGCCCTCACTCTGAAGCCCAAATATAACATGTAGATCTCTAATGATCAGTAGGAAGAATTCTGAGTGTCCTAGTGCCTGCCTGTGTTCCACTGGCTTGAATCTAGGTATTAAAATATGAAAATTCTTCACATTTCTTGCCTTTACAATGTATAGGGGAGAGGGGAAGGAGGAAGAGAACTCAGAACTCAAAATTTTTAAAAATGCATGCTAAAAAGAAATAATGAATAATTTAAAAAATGGAATGAAACAGGTGGTACTTCAAAAACTTTACATTCTGCTAGGAAGAGAGAACATGGATCTCTACACAGATGCAAAGCATTTACAAAGTAAATGTCAAATTTTTTTCTGGAGGAAGAGAGCATTTAAGAACAGGTGTGATCAGAAAAATTTTCCTGAAAGAGGTGATACCTGAGATAAGCCTTGACAGGAAGGAAGCATTGGAAGAGTTGGAGGTGAAGAGAAAGTAGATTTCAGGCATGAAAGACCAAAGACAATCAGGCAAGGGATAGTTTATATTGTTTGCAGAATGGCTAATGGGCCAATTGGACTGGAACAGAGATGTTAGAATAGGAAAAAATAAACATAAATTCACACACACACACACACACACACACACATATATATATATATGACTATAGAAGTAGGATGCAGATTATTGGGGGAGGGGGTGGGCTTAAATGCCCACTTGAGTGTTTTATGTTGAATAGTAAGTAGGTTCCTGGTTAGGTTTCATTGTATTTTGAACTAAAAGATTGCTTTTCCTTAAAGTGAAATCATCTATATATACTATGGAGCAGGATGAAAATGAGTCCTGTAAGTATGGGGAAACACCTTCTTCCCAGAAAAAGTAACCTCATAGGGAAAAGAAACAGAGGTACATGATTGTATAGAAAGAGAAACCCACAATCTGGCAAGGGCAGGATGAGTCTGACTGATTCTCTCTTGAAGGAAGTCTCTGCTGTCTTACACATGTGTGATCATTGTAATTGTTTGTATTGTCCAATGCTATAGTTATGATGATAGGACTCCAATGAAATAAATCACTTCGGCAAAGTGTTCCTATTGTCCATAAAGCATAAGGGCCATAAGAGATAGGCTTGTGCTATTCCACTGTTCTGATATATACTAAAACTGTGTCAAGTGGTTAATACTCACAATCTCTAAATAGATCAAACTATTGACCAACTGACATGGCCTGTGAATTACTCTTCTGCTGCCTCAGATAGTTAACTCCAACCTTCTCCCAATTTGGGTCTTGATAAAGAAACTCCCTCTACCTAAGCCTCCCTTGAGCCTGGTATTGATCCCAAGCATTGCTCCACCATATCAAGGTCTAATTAGGAATGCTTCCTGCCACATCTGTCACTGATCACTTTTTTATCACCAAGCCAATTTTTAGGGTATAAAACCTCTCTACTTGAACCTCAGCATTAAATGTATGCTCTCCCTGACATGATTCCCTCCCCATCCTGCCAGGTGAGATTTTTGTATTCCTAGGAACAAACCAATATGTGCTTATATTTCCATATAGTGTGGGTATCCTGCCTTGCTTCCCTTCCTTTCTCCTTCCTTCTTCCCTTCCTTTTTTCCTTCTTTCCTTCCTTCCTTCCTTCCTTCCTTTCTTTCTTTACTGTATAATAATAGAGCTCTATTAGGTATTACCTTCCTGAATAACAATTTCCTGTATACCCCCCCAAACCCAGTTTTTGCTTTAATCTGGGCTGTGAGGCCAAATAAAGCAATATTTCCTGGCAAATATTCTGATACGAGTAACCATAGACAATACATTATCCCATAGGAAAAAATACGACCTCTGGGAACTCTTGAGACACCAAGGTTAACACATTTTCTCTATTTCCTTTCTGCTTTGAAGTGTTGCTGATTGACTGGGTACTTAGTTCATCTTTGCTATACCTTGAAAACCCCATATTACTCTGTTAAGTGGAACTCTTCTTGTGGACTTCCCTTATACTAAGTTTTTTTTTTCTTTTCTTGTTAGCTGCTTCCTTGTTTCTGTAATGCCCAATCTGACCCACAGTACTATTGTTAATATTTATTCACATATTCTTTTCCCTTTTAGGGCAGCTATGAAAATTTTTTTTCATGTTTGCAGATTAAAGCAATGTCTATATTACATTTAATTTAAACTCCTGTGGCTGAGGCACAACCATGCTATAAAGTAGTTTTGTGTTTCCAGAACCCATTTTTGATATCACCAGGGCCATCATCCTGTCATTTCACTTTAGTCCATCCTGGTTAGCTTGATTTAGGCTACTTGGGTTTTTTGTTGGCTTCCTATTTCAATTATTCTTGGCTTCCTTGTACATCTTTTTGCTTTGATTACTTCTGATGGGAACAGACTTTTCAAAATGTCTGCAACTTTGGGGAAGCATGTGGCTTGAAAAGGAGTAGACTTATCAAAATATCTTCTGCTTTTGCCAATCTAATGGCCTTTTAAAAATTCCCTTCCTTCTCAACTTAATTCTCAACTCAATTATTATTTCTATAATTATGATTCTTGGTTCTATTCATCTTTCTCCTTAATGTCCAGAATCAAAT
Source organism: Vombatus ursinus (assembly GCF_900497805.2). Taxonomy (NCBI): domain Eukaryota; kingdom Metazoa; phylum Chordata; class Mammalia; order Diprotodontia; family Vombatidae; genus Vombatus; species Vombatus ursinus. Next base: position 4,586,961 of record NW_020945437.1, on the reverse strand, counting down.
CTGAAAATGTAAATTTAGGTATGTTACACTCAACATGGCCAAAATGGAACTCATAACCTTTATCACCAAAGTCTTTCCACTTCTAACATCCCATTACCTGCAGCCTCCAGGCCACATGTGGCCTTCTGGGTCCTTGGGTGCAGCCTTCTCACTGAGTCCAAGTTTTTCAGAACAAATCCTTTTGTTAAGGGGCATTGTTTTGTGAAGTTTAAATTCAGTCAAAGGGCCACACGTGAGGACCTAGCAGGTCTACATGTAACATCAAGGCAGCAGGTTCCCCACTGATGATCTAAGACATAATCGTCCTCCCAGCCGCACAATATAGTGATCTCATTAGCCAAAGTTTCCAATTCCCAAGCCCTCCTATAGGAAGACAAAGTCAACTCAATGTCATGATTTAACAATATGTCCCTAATTCAAATATCTTCCCAATACAGGGATATTTGGGTTGTTAAAAGCGTACACTCCTGGGAGGGTATGGAGACTTATCATTTCTTCTGATTTAAGTGTGAGATAGGAGGATCTAAGTGATATTCCGGTAGAGATGTAGCCTTCCAGGCAGAGAAATATGGGCTCAAGTCTTGCCTCTGACAATACTGGCTTTAGGGGCAGCTAGGTTGCACAGTGGGTAGAGCACCAGCTCTGGAGTCAGGAGGACCTGAGTTCAAATCTGACCTCAGACACTTACTAGCTGTGTGACACTGGGCAAGTCACTTACCCCTGATTTTCCATTAGTGTCTTCATAGTAAAAGCAATGGACTGAGTTTCCAAGTATCAGGGTCTCTTGTCCTAGTTCTATTGGCAGTGTGGGGTTTTAGAAAGCTTGCTTGATTTGCAAACAGGGAACTAGTTTTAAACTTTAGCTCAGCCACTCCCTCTCTACCTAAGAGAACTTGGTCAAGTCACCAAACCTCTCTGAGCCTCAGTTTCCTCCTATTTTATGTGAAGGAGCTAGACTAGATGACCTCTAAGTTCCCTACTAACTTAACATGATTCTGATGATGATCCTATGAATAGTTGAATATATTCAATTCAATTCAAACAGCATTATTAAGAACTTTTTATTAGGCAATTTGCTAGGAACTACAATACAAATAATACAAAATACAAAATATACAAATACAAAAAATAAAAAAGGAAATAGTCTCTGCTGTCATGTTAGCATATATTATCCTAAGGTCAGAGGAAAAACATGTACAAAGATAAGTATATACAAACTGCACACGATGGACAAATGATATAATTGGTTTGGGAGGTAGGTCCAAGAATCCTATTTAGGGTAGGCAAGTCATTTTACCTCCCCACAGTTCTGTTGTTATGTGTGAAATTAGATGGTGATGATACGTACCCTCTGAGGGCCCTTCTAGTTTTAAAATTTTATGACACACAGGAATTATGGAATAGAGTGCCTGATGTTTATTTGAAGGATAAATACATATGTTTTTGATGTCTCTCAATTAGGGACAGATCATGAGAGAGCAATCATTTGTCAGGATTTTCTTAGAAAGACAGAAGAAAGGTTGAAAAGGTCCTGAGAAGTAAATGTTTTGAAAGGCAAAAATAAGAGATCTTTCTTTAACATTATAAAATGACACCTCTCCTTTTTCATAGTCAAGGAAAATACCCACCATTAGGTTGGACACACAGTTCTGGCAGTATTTTACATGAGGCACAGAATAAAGGTGCTGCTTGCCTACAGCATAAAGAAAACCACCCATGTGACCTTGTATAGCCATAAGCACAAAGAAGACTTCAGGTGTAGGTGGTCCATTAGAGATGCCAACACACCATCCAGGGTCTTCTGGTACCTCCACTGCCCAGTAGTGTCTACTTGAAATGAAGGACTGAGTACCAAGAACTTGGGAAAAATAACTGAATCTCCCAATGTTGATGGGCACTTGTACCTGTGCACCTCCAAATCTCATACTCTTCAAATCTTCAGAGATGATAACACCTGGACCGGCTGTGTCACGATCCAGAGTGATGTCCACTGTGGAGAGAAGAAGTTGATGTCAAATACCTCTGCTGATTTATTTTCCAGATTGTATTTGTGGTGTGGTAACATAACATTCCTCTGATCTACAGTAAGTTACCTGTGTATGACCTTCAAAATGACTTTATTTCCCCAGGCCCTCATTTCTCATTTGTTAAAAAAAACCC